>NC_087479.1:10940368-11576277 GCF_036417665.1 Passer domesticus
CAACAAACACCCACCCAGCAATAGCTTGTTTCAATCACAGGACAGTCCCCACTGCTGGGCCAGCACTGCTCTTGCTGAGTGAGGGGGAAAGCAAAGCAAAGAACCTTCTTCCCCCTCAGGCAAGTCCATCCAGGGGAAGAGCAGCACCAACCTCTCCCCATTTGCACCCTTCCTCCCCCAGTCCTTTCTTTCCAACTCCTTCACTTAACTCAGGTCAAAGCTGCTGTGCTCTGCGTGCTCCTCCATTGCCCAGGGCTGAACACATTGAAAAATTACTATATTTTACAGCATATGCAAATAATAAAGAAAAAATAATCCCTGATCTGCTCAGGCATTCTGCTAGAGCCAAATGGGGACAGAACTTACCTTCAAAAGTCCTGAGACACAGCATCTCAAGTACAAGAGTTTTAAGAGGCCTGAATAGACAGAGAAGAAATTCAGCAGATTTATGGTTTTTGGGACATTGAATCTAAATTTGGAATCAGGCAGTTACCTTCCTGTTAGCCCTTAGCTATCCACTTTCCCAGAAGTAGCTGTCTGTGTTTCCAAGACGTTTGGCAACTCTTCTGCCTCTCACATCATGACAACTTCCACTGGTTTCTGTAAAAGGGCTTTAAATAAAAGGAAAATACTATAGAAAGGTAGAGCATCCCCTTTGATATGGGTTTCAGAGGATATAGTCATTTACTCAGTTCACAGAGTGAAGAGAACAGAGGTTTTAGTTCTATGTGCACTTTCAGTGAAAAAAATGCACACTTGATGAAAAAGTTTCAAGCAATTTTTTTCATTATGACTGATGACAAATTGCATATGCATTCAACTGGTGCCAAGTTAGGTCTTCTAAACCTCCAACAGAGCCTTATTTCATCTGATCATTAGTTACAAAATTAGTTCTTTGGGAATACCATCTCCTTGGAGAATCAGACAAGTTGAGAAAATTTCCCTCTGGGGAATCACTGGTTTAATATTCAGATTCAATTCTCTTCTAAATTTCTGGTGTGCGTCTCTAATATATTGAGTAGAAAGCTGAAGACATTTAGTAGACTATATAATCAATTTGAAATTCATGTTTTGTCTGGGAATGTGAAGGCTGAGCTGCTAGAAGTAGAAGCATATTTGTTCCCAACTTGCCCTGAGCTGGTTCCCTCTTTCTGAAGCTCTTTGTACACAGCATTATTGCATGTAAAGCTAATTTTGCCATGCACAGGTGCTTTGCAGCACTGCTCCCCACGTGAACTCAGCTGCTCAGGTGCCAAGGGCTGTCCCTCAAGTCCCACTTTAGAAGTGCCCTCAGACACATCCTGTTTCCCAGCCAGGATGAAGCAACTCAGTGATGGCCATCCAGCTCAAAGGGCAGAAACCCACGTCAGAGGAGTCCCTGATGCAACCTGCACCAGGGGTGAAGAGTGGTAGGAACAGGAAAAAATGTCTATTTATACCAAAAAGCAGGCTGGACATGACAGGGAAGTGTAGAACACACAGCTTCTGGACGAGAGGAAGCCTCACTCACTGGTGCCAGGGCACTCACTGGTGCCTCTGCAGAGGAAGGATTCCAGTCCCCAGGGCTCTTAATCAGGCATTTAATATAATTGATCTTATTACACTAAGCATATTACTGTTAAGCCTTCAGCTGTTAATGTTCAGTTGCTGTTGGAAGGGTCAGTCCCAGCCACAAATCAGCCTAAAAGCAACACATCTGAAGCAGCAAGATGATACTTCTGAGAGTAATAATTACTTTGTCCAGGGAGTCCCTGAATCAGCACAGCAACAACTCCTAAAAGCAGTGACCAGTCATTGTGAGAGACCTCTGTGACATATTCCCCAAGGGCATCTGTCTGCAAAAGTGCCTTCCTCACACTGCCAACTGCCCACCCTGGGCTCTCCTGCTCCTTAAGCCCCGGGTCTGAATAGCTTGGACAGGTCTGTTCTTCCATGTCAGAGATCATCCCACACTGAACATGTTCTCATCATCAGGTTCTCAGGGCTTTCTGCATTGCACAGGTTCTGCAATTCTCCATCTCCAAAACACACACAAGCCTCACTGGCCTCCAGCCCAGCTCTTACATCCTCCAGGGAAGCCAGAGCCCACTGTCATCTTCCAAGGCAGAGAGAGGTTCCTGCAGGCACCACTCAGATCCCAGCAGAAAGCTTAACAAAACAAGCTTCCCTTCAGCCCAAATCCCAGGACTGCTGCTGAACAGATCAGCAAAGATTGATACCCAAATCCAGCACCTCCTCTTTAAGATTCCAAACCTTCCAGCTTCCAAGCACCCTCTACATCCACCATGAGTAGCTAACAGCAACCACCTGAAGACCAATCCTTAGGAGCTGTAGTTTGGTGGGGCTTTTTGATGTCTAAATGAAAGCTTTAACCACCCACCTGGTGAGGAGTTCATCAACCAAGGGTTTTTTTGTGGGTATTTGGGCAGCCATGGTGAGTAAGGGGTCACCCTGAGTCTCTCCACCCAGCATCATGTGGAACCAGGCAGAAACCATGCTGGGTTGCATTCACACCATCTACTTTTCTTTGTGTCACAGGGGTTTTTCCAAGAGGTTTTAATATTAGTCAGCTCCTTACATACTATTTGTTTAAAAGGAACCTTATCTTGAACACTCTTTTTTGACATTATCAGCTGTGATTCTACAAATTAGAGAGGCTCAGATTATCTAATGTAAAAATCGCCAGTGATCTCAAAAACTATATATTTGAGAATGTCTTCCAATTTCTTCATTTTCCTCAGCCTTTCTAGGGCAAAATTATAACCTTGAAGTTGAGAGATGGAATAGAATTTAAGATAAAAGGAGTCAAACATTAGCTTTCACATACCAGGAATGAGGACCCAGCTCTCTAAAAGGATCCTTGAATATTTGGAACCAGAACAGTATTACAAGAGCCATCTGTGCTAAAATTATTCATCTCATTGTTTTTACACATGAGGTGGAAATCTATATTTGCAAAGTATTGCATGTGCTTTAAGCACCCAAGAGAAACTGAAAGAGAAAAATTCAGCCCTGAAGATGTGGTCTATCAAAGTAAATAACTGAAAACTGAGTATCTGCTGATTCATTCAGTTTGTGACCAACTCTGTCATTGTCACTTACTTTATTTCCTCCTCTGTCACACATCTCTGTTTCACAATGGACAGAGGAGACTGCATGGAAGAGTCCTTGGAAGCTGTAATCAGTTATCAGCACACTCAGATCTGTGACTGAAGGTTGTGGAAAATTCAAAGACTTAAGCAAGAGTTCAGTGTAAGGCACAGCTGGCTGGAGCTGCTGGTAGGCAGGAGAAGAGCAGGTAAAGTGAGATCTGTGTCACAGGGAAAAAAACCAGATTGGATTTCACAACACTGCCCACAGGATGCCTCTGTCAGACCAGTCCTGAGGAACACGCTGGGAAGTCCTCATTGCTACCAAGCCTATTCCAAACACTGCTGGTGGAAACCAGGGGCAAGGAATGGCAAACCCCATAGCAAATGATTCCCAAAAATGTCCTCCCAATGCTCTCATGCCTTTCTCCCACCATGGGAAGAAGGTGCTCCTGGACTGAGGCAGCAAGGGAGGTTGTGGCCCCTGAGCCTGCTGCCCACCCCCAGGAACTCCCTCCAGCCCCACTGCTGGTGGCAGAGGAGGCTGTGCATGGACTGCCCGCCATGGGAGCTCTCCTGGCCAGCCTGTCCCACGCCATCTGGGCCAGCAACATTAACAAAAGCAGTTTAAGGCCCTAAGTATGAGTCATGCATCCTGTGACAGCCTTTGCACACAGGGACTAAACCCTAGGGTACACCATCTCCCAGTGTTTCCGTGTGTACCAGTAGCCTCCAAACCAGTGCCACTAGTTCAGCACAGTGCACATTGTGCCCTGCAACTTGCACTGGTTCTTTAATGCAGGTTCCTGTCCTGTAGAAGCAGAGCTCAGCCATGCAGTAATCCCACTGATAGCTTGTTTCCTACAGCCTCAGTCATGCTGGGGAAAAACAGTGCTGGAATGGGAAACCTGATGTTGGATAGCCCAGGGGCTTTGCAGCCTGGGTTTGAGGCACAGCTCTGGTTTGAGATGCTCTCTGAAACATCATCCACAGCTTGTTATTATGACCTGCTCTGAGCAGCCTGCAGAGCACAAAAATATTCTATTGGAAAGTCCTTGACTGCTCAAAACAAAAAAGGAAATAAAATGGGATGAAATATAACAGCTCCAATAAAAGCAGCATTCTGCTGTATTATCCCATTTGGAAAGGCTAAACTAAATCCAGTAGTGAGAAAAATCTTGATTTCAGTCCTGATTTAGCAGTTTCAAGGCTAGCATGGGATTACACTACACAAACAGGCTGCTACCAAATTAGTTGACTTCAGGCCCTCCCCAGCTTGATACGCAGTTGGATCACTATGGCCATATTTTGCTCTGCACTTCTTGCTCTGCACTGCAGTAGATGTTTGAGTGACTCCCTGTGAGCAGCAAGAAAGCAAAATATCACCCTCCTATTTCTGCATTTTTAGGGCCCAAACTGCTGTTCTTTCCCCTTCTGTGCCCAGGCACGGAGATCTAGACAAGGACAGTTCACCTCCATTGGTAAAGACCATCTCCAGACAGGGAAGACATGACCTTCACTTTCCAGTTTCCTTCTCTGCTTTCTTTTTTTCTTTTTTCTTTTTTTTTTCCTCCTCACCATTCCTTTCTCCAGAAAGTCCCCGCAGCAACAAGACCAAATTAATACTTGTGAGGAGTGTCTCACCAGACTGCAAATGCCTCTGCTCTTTATCCTAAAATAATTCTCATGTGAGTGACTAGAATTTCAAATTGTTTTACCTTAGCCAAATGTGGGACTTGAAATTATTTGGAGGCCAGAGGGTGCCCAGAAATGCCATTTCCACCTGGAGTGAAGCGTGACCTCTGCAGGGCATAGCTGTGGCCTCTGTCACTCCTCGGGGTGGCTGTCCTGCCTGGAGCAGGGGGCACAGAGTCAAAGCTCTGGATGAGTCCTTTTCAGTGCAGGTGGCTTTCTTTGATCCCAGGAAGAGCTGCGTTTGTATCAGATAATGGCTCAGGGTGACATTTGAAGCTGGCAGGTCCATGAGGCAGCAGCTCACCCTGGGTGATTTTCATGTTGGCAAAGGATGAAGAGGCAGTGCTGGGCACAGGGACGTTGTCCCACCAGCTGTGGATGGTTCAGCGTGGCTCTTGTCTAGCGGATGGAATTTGTCATCACTTGGAAATGTCTTCTTGATAGACATTTCACTGTATTTAGTCTTAAACACACCTGTGCAAATGTGTTCCTATCAGTGGGTCACTGATGTTCCTCCTGTGGTGCCACTAGGTTGAACACTTTAATTTAGTCACTCTACAGCAAAAAGATGTTACAAAGTGACCTTTTGGGAAGGTGGAAATGCTGATCTCTGATCTGTGGAGAGCCCTGCCAACATACCCATGTATCCCAAAACCAGCAGCTCAGCTAGTCCAGACCCCAAAGAGACTTTTGGCTTCAGAGAAGGAGCCATGTGGCAAAGCCCAGAACACAAGTCACCCAAGAAACTGTCAGCAGCCAGATCAAACCCAACATTTGCATTGAGCATCTCAGCAGCACAGTGTGACAAAATCTCCACTCCAAAATTACTGAATCTGGAGGAAGCTTAAATCCAGAAACAAAACACTTACACTTGAATCAGCCAGTATTTAGAATGTCTGTTCATGGGTGGGAGTTTATGTGTTTGCATCCCATGCACACACATTTGTATGCACTCATTAACTACTGCAATTTCTAAAAAAAGTTAAAATCTAAGATCAGAAGAAGTAAGGATCGCTCATATTAGTTACATTTTTCATAGGCAAAGTCACAACTGAGGCTGGCACCACGATTTGCTTTTGCTTAGCTCTTTTCCCACGGACAGCATTTTGGGTCAAAAACAACTGGTTTAGTGAAGCTGCAGAGAGCCAGCCCGTGCCAGGGGCAAATCCAGGCCTGGCCTAAACGAGTGTAATTCACATTCAAATCAGCTGAAGTTATGCTAGCCTGCTCCAGGACTGACCCAGCTCCTGCAGCTTTCCTCCTCAGATTGTTCCCAGCCTGTCACTGTGATGAGCACACGCTCCCAGGATTTTGGCACAGGAGTGAGGAGGGGACGGCTCAGGACATGCTGATCAATCACAGAGCCTTACATTGGACAGATCTGAAATCAGTCACCAATTTACCAACTTCCAGGCATGTGACAATCGGGAGCATTTGGGGATACATATTTATGTTTCCAGAAGAGAAAACACAGGGAGCTATTAATAGATGAATCTAAAAGCATCCCTGGGACCGTGTGAGGTGTCATCATCTGGCAGCACTTCAGTGTACCCACTGCTGGGAATGTAATCATGTGGGTTGTCATCGTGCACCCGCCCGCAGCAGCAGCACAGGCTCAGCCCCGCTCTGGGGCCAGCTCAGTCTCCACCAAAGAGGCAGCAATGTTTTAATTCCCGTCCAAAGCACTTAGAGAGGGAGTCACTGCTGGAGCCCAGGCACAGATAGGACAGGGATATATTTTCTTACCAATTCAGCTGTTTCCATCTTCCCTTAGGAGAGAGGATCCCATTCCCTCTGTCCCCAGGCAGATTGAGGAAAGCCTGGAGTCATCCTCTGGTTTCATGACAAAGGTACACTTGGGAACAGGAGGGCACCTGTGAAGGATGCTCCTCAGCTGGGGGCAATGCTGAAGGAGGATGCAGAACTTAACCTTGCTCTTATTTTCTTGGAGTAGGACCTGGCTAGGGCTGGGAAATGGCTGGGCAAGCCTCAACTTGATGCCCAGACCTTGTCAGCACGTGGCCCTGCAGCCTGGGAAGCACCTCTCATCCCCTGCATCCAGGCCCAGGGGATCAGGTAGGATTTGACTGCACTGTGCATCAATATTCAGCATGAGAAACAGAAGCACAATATGTGTGTCCATTTGTTTTCATGTCTGCTCCTTTGTTTTTCCTGCCATGTGTTCCCCTTGGAACTGCAGGCACATTAGACTGTTTTCCAGCTCTGAGATAGCTCTTATTTGTATAAAGCAAGGCAGTACAAGGAGATACTGTCCTTTCCCAATAACCTCTTTCACATCTGTGCTGTTGCCCTGTAGAGGTGGAGGTGATGGCAGAAAACAGGCTGAGTACCCACTGCTGAAAAGTGACAGGAGAGGATGGTGGTCTGACCAGCTGATTCCTGGTCAGACCACCCAGTTCCTGGGTATGGCAGGGCGCTGACCTCCTAGGGGGAAAATATTCCTATTACTTAAAGCAAAAAACATGAAATAAATGAGCAATTTTACCTCTTTTTTAACCTGTAATTTTTCTGGGAAAAATTTTTCAAATATACTAAAACAGAGGTATTTCACATCTAATCTGTTCTTGTCCTTTAGTGCAGCCATCTGGCACCCCCTCAATTTCTAGAAGGTCATTCTACTATAAGGCTGTTTCAAATAGCTTAAAATTAGTTACAGATTTATAAACAATTACATATTTATGTAAGATGAGGGATTTTCCTTAATACACATTTAATGATACACTCAGAATATGAACTAGCTATGGTTTGGGATTTTGTTCATTTTTATGGTGTTTCTACCCATTTATTTTATGGGCTCTGGGGAGTGGAGGCTAAAATTGAGAACTTGTAAGAGGTTGTAAAAGAAAAGAACGGACCTATTTTTCATGGCAGTTTGAATAGCCAGGTTGAAGAAAAGAAAAAAAAAAAAACAGCAATGCCTTTTATTTACATCTTAGGCAATTGCTTTTTCCCAGTGCTGGACTCAGATGTGGGGACCTGTATTTTTTCTCATGAGTTTTTTTCCACTGCACCTCACCAATGCAACCCAGTGCTCACCAGGTGACAGCATCTCCTCTGTCTGCAGCCCAAGGAGGGAGGGGCTGTCATTGTCCTCTCTTTAGGGACTGGACCAGGCAAAGGAGAGGCTGCAAACAGCCAGGGCCCCAAGCAAAAAGCCCCAAGAGCCCAGTCATGGGGGTGCATGGCACTGTGCCTCTCTCTGTGAGTTTAAAGCATCACTCCTACCAACATCTGTCAAAGCTGCAGGCACCTGGCACTTCTGTAAATCAGATTTTCAGGTCTTCAGCAGGCATTCAGAGAAAAAGAAAACACATTTATGGGCCACCTGCAGTCAAACATCATGGAGGTCCAGACACAGATTTGCACAAACCAGTTCCTTGTGACCGATGGTCTGAGTACCCAGCAAGCCAAAAACTCCAACTCCTTCTGTGTTGTTGATTGCATATCTCACATGCACCACTTCCAGCCCCTGTTTTTACAGAAAATGTCTTGAAAGGAGAGGAAACAGCTGGTGAATAATTCATTGTGTACCCTCCCAGTTGTATTGCAGCCTCTCCTCAACAGGCAGGGTTATCTGTACCACCACGAGCCATTCCCCAACGCTTCTGGAAACAAAGGCTCCCTTTCTGCAGCTGTTTATCCAAAGGACATGGAGAGAACTGCAGGAGGAGTTGGGGAAACAGCAGGAGTATGGGATCCCACCCAGTGTAATCCCTTCTCAGGGAGCAGAGGGATCTCTGGACAAGGAGGGCTTGGGACTCACGGTCACATTCCAGGTTTATCTGCCAGCTCTGCTCCCCTCACCACTAAGTCTTTTCCCAACTTGTAATGACCCATCATCCCATACCAGAGACTGCTTCTGGACTTGGTAAAAAAACAGAAGTTGTGAAGATTGAAGAATTATGAAAATTAAAGAAACAAGCAATAGGACAAGAGGAAATAGCTTCAAGTTGTGCCAGGAGGTTTAGACTGGATATGAGGAAAAATTTCTTCACTGAAATGGTGGTCAAGCTGCTCAGGGAAGGTACTGCACAGAACAGGCTGCCCAAGGAAGTGGTGGAGTCACTGTCCCTGGAGGTATTTAAAAGATATGCAGATGTGGCACCTGGGATGTTTAGTGCTGGGTTAACAGACTCTGCAACTGGGTGGCACAGAGCAGCCCTGGGGAACGTGGCAAAAAGTGCACTGGCTCCAGGGAATGCTTCTTAGGGAAAGTGGCCATTCCCTAGGACAGGGCTGCCAACCAGGATAACCACACTGTTCATCTTGTGCTGAGGACCTCATCATCTCACTTCCAGCTCATCCTGAACTGGTGGAAAGTTGCTATTTCACCTCCCAGCCCATAACTCACACATCTATTAGTCACTGACAACCGATTATATTTTTTGCCATCACATGCAATGCTGTAGATGTTCTCAGAGTCCAGCTTGGGGACTATTTCTCCATTATGTCCTTTAGATGTCATTTTTAAAAAATACTCTAATCAGCTAGCTGCCCCAATTGGCTTGCAGCATGGAGTGAGACCAGGGAGAGGTTTGCAAGTCATTTTTCCAGAGCTGCAGTAAACCCATCTCCAGGCCCCCGCCACCGGCCAACACTGCCCTTTGTGAGCTGCACAGATGCAGTGGGAGGGAGAATGTTGGTTGAAATCCTGACAGACTTTATGCTAATTCACCAAAGAGCATTTTAGACCATACACGGACACTTAATCGAGTGGGAAAGACAGCAGCGAACACGACATTTAATTATGGGAAAGAAAAACGAAGTCTTTTACCCTGCATTTGGCGTTCTCCCAACACACAGAGTTAATTGTTAGGAGGGTATATTAGAAGGCAATGAAGGAGAAGATTGAAAACCCTGATTATACTGAGGTCCTGAAAATGCTGAATTTATTGAATTTCACATGAGAAAACACAGTCTGTACTACACTGAGGGCTGTGGCAGCAGCCAGCTAAGAACTCAGGAGGTCTGTGTGTGCATGTAAGAGGGGAACAAAGCACCCCAACTGCTTTATGAGCCTCTGCCAACTGCTGGCCAAGCCCCACTGCATCCCTAAAATGGGGCAGGTCAATCCACTCATGTGGATGCTCCTGGTGCTGGTGATGCATAAGGCCAGCACATTTTTCAGGGGTTGCATTTTCCTTTAGAAAAGGATCTAACCAGGTAAAGTTGGAAAGTACATTTCATCTGTGACCTCTGTGTAGTGCATTTAGTTGCATTTGCCTAAATTTGGCTAAAGCTTGAAGCAACAGCAAGCCCAAAAGCTTTGGCAAGCACTGGCACAGATGCCCACGAGATAACAAGAGTGGTGGTGGGGCTTGATCATGGAAAGATCCATCAGTCCTGGATGCACCCAGAAGAGGGGGTGTTACCAGAACAGAATCAACCAAAATTCTCCCCCAAAAATCCCCACTGCCTCCAACAGTTTGATTCTTAGCCTGTCCTTGCAATGTGGTGTTGTCCCTCAGCACATTTCACTATGAATTTTTCAGTTGTGCCCTGAACCACATAAAGTTTTAGCCCATTTTTTCTTCATGCCTCATCATGAGTGAGGGGCAGAATTATGACCCGAGGATGTAGTCATTATATCATGACCTGTGGCCCAACATATCTCCCTGGGAAACTCCCCAGGCTGGGTCCCACATAGGAAAAGTAGTGCCAGTAATTGCCAATTCCGTCATGGCATCAAGAATCCCATCTGCTTTTGCTGAAGTCAGTAGAATTGTCTCTGCATTTTAGCAGCACAAGATGCTTTTTTTTTTTTTCCCTTCATTTTTTAAACCGGAAAAGTCCTCGTGGATGAATGAGCTCCAGCTGATGGGGCACCTGCAGTAGCTGTCGCTGTGCTGCAGGGGGGAACCTTTGGCTGCTGATGCTCTCGCGGCTGCCGCAAGCTGGAGCAGGCACCGCGAGTCAGCTTTGGCCGAAATGCCCGCAGCAAGAGCCCTGCTGATTTGTATCGGGTCCCGATTCCATTACAGCTTCTGGGGTTTTTCCTAGCTTTAAACAGTTTAGGGGAAAGAGTCCTAAAAATTAAAATTATCTGTAAAAAGACAGAAAGAATCTGACATTTGGGGTAAGACCGCCAAAATTGTTCCTTCAGATCGCATGATTTTTGTGCCTGACCAATATCACTGGAAATACCCAAACGGAAAAGTTGTATTTGCCTCACAGACACAGAGTCAGGCTGTCACTGCAGAGGGGGAAGTCCAGCAGAAAATATAAAATTCTGGCTCTTAATGAAGCGCAGAGGAAACCCAGGTGTGTGTCCCTGTCACGATCCCCGGCAGCCCCGATGGGAGCGGAGCTCGGGGCCGAGGCAGCCCCGGCGCTGGGCGGCCACGCGTCCCTCGGGGCCAGCCTGAGGACACGCACGGCTCCCGGGAGAGGGGCTGGGCCAGGGCAGTGCCACACCGAGCATCGACTTGTGGATGGAGATCTCAGGGGAAACTGCTGAGCCGAGAAAAACAAATTGACAGCAGCTCCATCCTCAGCAGCCAAAGGCACTTGGGTTTGGTTTAGATTTATCAGGTGCCTGACCGAGCTTGTGCTAAGCTGGAGCACAAGCCGGCCGTGTTTAGCAGGCTGGCAGGAAGGAGCACTGTGCCTGTGCCAGCCCAAAGCCTGTGGACAGAGCAGGAACAGTGGGATCTGGAGCTCTGGCTCAGCCCTGCAGGCTGGCAGCACCCACCCCTCGTGATACAGCTTTTAGGTAAATAATTACATTTGGATTTTAATTTTTTTAAATGAGACAAGAAAAAAATCTCTCAACTAAAATGCTCACTATGTTGTTTAAAAATTGATTTAAACATTTCCCACTGTTTTTTTGCTTATTTATCTCTCTCTCTGAGATTTTTTTGAAAAACAGTTTTCCACTCTAGACAAACATTTTCCTATAAGGACCTTTGTGAGGAAGGGGCTGGCTGATCATTTGCAAGAGTGTTGATCCCTGGGGCCGCTTCCAGCACTGCTGGGTAATGCTCCAGGAGACTTGGCAATAATTCACCTCCAAGCTGTGCCTGCCCTCAGTCACACTGGATTTTCAAGAACCACGTCAGTGTGGAACCACACAGCAGGCCGGTCAGCGGGAGGAAAGTGTGAGCACACACCTATGGGCAGGTCACAAGTGGGAATGAAGGTTAGAAAAGTGCAGAAGCCAGGCAGCAGTTAAACATGGGTGAGCAGATTCCTCTTTTTTCAAGGATTGAGGGGGATTGTTTGGCTTCAGTTTGCAGCAACAACCACGCCTCAGATCTCTATTGCAGTGGCAGTGCAAGCGTCCTCAGAGGAACCCAGGAAGACCTCTGCATATAAGGAAGAAAGAGATGTCTCAAGACAGATGAAAACAAATCTCAGAACAAAGCCACCTCAACTACAACACTTTAAATGGAAGTCAACTTGATGACTGGCCTACTCCAGTAGCACATTTTCCTGTTCCCTGTATGTTTCAGCTCAGTGGTGGCTGAGCTCCTGTGCAGTAAAACTCACTGGTGAATGAGCTACTTTAAAAACAACAGAACTTTGTCCTCTTGGTGGCTCAGTTTCTCTGGTGTTTCCAAAGTGTTTGTTTATAAGTGGGAAATGACTAACTGGCCTGTACAGAAACAAAGGCAGTTGAGGTTCCAGCTTTGGGATGCTGCCCATGGTGTCAGGCAGATGGAGCTGGGGAAGCCCCATGAGAGCAGGGCTGAAGGCAGCAGAGTGAATGCAGCTCCATCCTCACCACTGCAGGTGACTCAAGGAGTTCAGCTTCTGACATCTGTTTCAGCCCCCCGGAGCCCTGAGAGAAAACCTGAATGTCACATCCCACTGCTCTGACCTTGCCTCACCTCTCCCCCCACCACCATCCTCACACTTCTGCTAAAAAAACCTGCCCTCAAACACCCTTGAGTCTCTCAGAGCACAAACCAACATCAGAGAAGCAGTCCCTTTTCCCCCAGACAACAAAACACTGGAAGTAACAGCACCAAGGAGGCTCCCCTTGCCTTTATATCTCCTCATGTTGTCAACTCTGAAACCTGAAGATTGTGGTGACACAGCAGCTACCTTTGGCTTGCTTCCAGGGACCATTGCAGCAGGCTGCCAACTGCAGTGGGCTTGTGCCACCACCCCATACTCCTTCCACAAGGCCCCAGCCCCTCAGAGGGAGCATCCAGCTTACTGCAGATGTTTGCCATGAGGGAGCATCCATCTTGCTGCAAATGTTTGCCATGATGCAGCCACTGCTGCAGGCCACAGACTGAAAGGTCACCTCTGACACAGGACAAACTACAACTCACATGACACAACATTGTCTCACTAAGAACAGCCCAGACACTGGGAACAACAGATCAGCACCCTCTGGAAGACCATGGATGCCAGCAGTAACTTAAGCAAAGCTGCTTTTATTCTACACAAGCAAGCAGAGACCTTGAACTTTCATCAGGCACTTATCACCAAGACAACCAAGAAAGGTGCTTGAACCCTGGCCAATATGTTTTTCTTTCTGCTTCACAGAATATATGAATTGCAAGAGCAGGCTGTCTCCAGGAGCATTTGTGCCTCAGAGACAGCAGCTGGGTTTCCAGGGTAAACTCAAATGAACTCTTATTTTCTTGTGGGCTTAAGCAAAACACAAGTCTAAGGGATCTCAAATGCTGACATCATTTAAAAAACCCAATCCCACAGTATTACCTCTCCCAAGCACAGACCTTACTCCAAGGCTTACCTCCCTTTATCACACTGGGATATTATCCCAGACCCACTTTAAGCTGAAACACCTGGCTGTAAACCAGGACACAGGCACTTCTTATTCTGCCATCTCCAGTTGGGGGGGGCAGGAGAGTGGGGCTAGAGGTTGACAGCATCAAAGCAGAGATGTGAAGAGGTGAGTCTGAGTAATTCTGTCTGTCTGCCTGCCTGCCTGTCTGTCTGTCTATCTGCTAAAAAGCTTCTCAGCATGACTGTAATTCCCACTGGCACTGTTGGGTGCTTCAGCAGGTGATGCTGTACCCAGCTTGAGCGAGCTGCTGAACAGCAGCACTCCCAAGAGCCACAGAACAGCCCCCCTTGGTGACAGACTGTGTTGGCAAGTGTGGGGGACACAGATGGGATGGGTGACCAGGATGGGCTCTGTAAAAAAGTCTGAGGGAGCCCAAGACTTTTGTCCAAGTGTGCTTCACACCTTTCTGCAGTAAAAACCCCTGCATGTGCTCCAGACACTCTGACTCAGTGGTGGCTGCTCTGCTGTGGGCAGCCTTGCAATGGTGAGCCCAGTCAGCCTGTCCTGGTCCCAGTATCCAAGCAGGGCTATAGGAGAGGTCCAGGGAGCAGAGCCAAAGGGGAGGAGACCACTGGGGCCCCTGCAGGTGGTGCAGGGAGCAAGCTGACCTTTGTGCAGTGCTTAGCAGCTGAGTTCAGTTGTTTCTCAGCTTCCCTATTTACACATTTTTGTCATGTATCCCATCTCCCAATTACTTTATACCATCTTTTTAGACCTTTTTTTATTTCTGTTTTCTGCAGTGGAGGCATCATAAAACTCTTGCAACACTTTGGAAACATCATTTGGAAACGTCCTCCCATTTCCCTAAACTGCATGTGGAGGAGTAGAGGAAAATCCTGGCAAAGGAAGCTTGGACCCTAATGCCCCAGCCACTTAATAAGCCATGAGTAGACATACTAATGGACAAATCTGATCAGGCAGTTACAACAATTTCTATGCAAAAGCAGTTCTTCCAAATGGAGAGTGCATGAAATTACACTAGTGCTAAATCCATCGGGTAAAAGGCATTGCTACCCTGATTTTAAGCACCCTTATATTCACAAAATTATCTATCACCTCTACATAGGGGATAGCTACTGACTTAGAAAAAGCAAATTGAAGGACCCTACTATGAACTCTGTATGGTTTAACCTCCTGATTGTACTTGGATTTGAAAATTTAATTAGAAAGTAATTACAGAGAAACCGGAAATATTTCAGAGGCCTCATCCAGGCCCGGGAGGTTTTCTTGGCAGCAGAGCAGCTGCATGCAGCACTAGAAGATTTCTGACCACTTTTTTACAAACCAAAAGACAGACTCTTTCTAAACACCACTCTGCAGCGGAAAGGCTTTTGAGTGATAATCCCATCTTTTGTCAGAAGAGCAGGAGGGGTTTCCCGTTGGGCTGCTGGCGGCAGAGCTGTGGAGGCTGCAGTCGCCGGCGGAGTTAACGCTGCACCGCGGCCGCTTCCCTCTGAAGGAAGCTCACGACAGAGCTGCCCTCTTTCTTCATCCCTGCTTGTTATTTCAACAGACCCAGCAGCAGCCAAGAGCAGAGAGAATGAACAAATGGGAATAAAAATAAGTCCTCTAAGACACGCAATGCATTAGCTAGTTCTTTTTTTAATCTTTCTGCTTGGCCATGTATCTATTGTGTTTTAGAGCTGAAATAGCAGAGGGGTTTCTTACAGCAAAGCCAGATCAAATGCAACTTTTGGGTGAGCATTATACTGTATGTACCAGCCTCTAAACAAAAGTGAGGGGGGTGCTTTGCTTTATCTTAGACAGGAGTTTGTCCTGCAATGAGCTGCAAGGTCAGAACAGTTCCATGCTGAACAGCAGGGTCTGAACAGCCACACATGCCACCAAAATTAAATACACCCTAATCACAGGTGAACTCAAACCATTTAGGCCCAATGGTTGGATAGGTAATTTCTGAGTCACAGAGCCCTACTCACATACCAGCTACAAATGCCTTGGGGGAAAAAAAAAAAAAAAAGGATGGTTAGGGTAATGCTCCCCATGGCAACCTAAGCATCCACACAGTGAAGCTGCTGCAAAAAGAGGATATCTCTGCTTTGCTCCAAGGAGGCTCCATTCCTCCAAACCTCATAGAGCCCTGACAAGTACAGCCTGCTCCAGAAACAGGAGCTTGTGAACATACCGCTAACACTACGTACCTACACATCCCTCAGCTTTATGCAAAGCCATTTTGGCATTCCCAGGAGCATTGCTTGGAATTAGGGTGCTGCTGCATCAGCAGTCCTGGGCCCTACAGCCTGAACCACAGGTTTCATTCAGGCCAATTATAGCACATTATAAACAAGGATTCTGCTTGTTTTGGAAGTGGCACATAACGAGCAAGAGGTTCTGCTTCCACAAATAGCCCGGGAGCTGGTGAGGACAGGCTCACATCCACCAGCCTGAAAAGAGCTGGGGTCAAAATGACACCAACAGGGAACAAGGAGGTGTCCCCAGCCTGGCCAGAAACTGCAGTGAATAAGTCTGAGTACCGATCCCCTATGGGGCCAGGCTCTGCTTTAGCAAAACCTTTATCCTACTTATCTATAGGAAAACTGAGCTTTCATCCTGAACCTTCCTTGAATGTTTTAAGTAGCAAAATTTAATAATCACAGATATACTTTTATAGACAAACAGATGATTTTGTAAGGGTTTTAAGGCATGTTCATGATATACAATACAAAAGGCAGGCAATTCATTGGTTCTTAGGGAGCCAGGGCAACAAATTCACATGGAATTAAATCAGGCATTTGCTCAGGGCAATTCCCACTGGGGAAGCCATCCTATTCTCTAATTATAAAACACTGCATCATTTTTCTAACTTTTGAATATTATTGATTTTTTTTTTTTTTAGGTGGGGAGAGAAATGCCAAGTGTGATGTCAGCAGGCAGCAGTACCTGGCACAATTGCTCTTTCCCAAAGCACAGCACTGAATGCCAACTGAAGCATGGCTGGATATTGCACCATAAGAGACAAGCTATGCTGAGCATATTTGGGGCAATGGACACAAGGGTGTGACCCCTTGTGCCCTTGGGGGTTGCTCTGCCAAGGCCAGGTTGCTATATCACTATGATAAGGGTAATCCTGTTAGGCAAACACATCAAACAAATAGTCACTCCTGATTGCAGGCCTTGTCTAGGCAGATCTAAGTCTGGGTTAAAAATGTGCTGAGTGTGCAATCCTCTGGCACAGCACACCAGGGGCTGAGAGAGGGATACGTGGGGGCTTCTATGCCTCAGGACCCCATGCAGGCACTCGCTGAGGCTCAGGCTAATTCCTGGAAGTATCTAAAAATTGCAACAGAATAAGTTCCCTCTCTTTCCCCTTCACTTCTTGTGTAGAAGAGGACAGATGACTCTTATGTCAGCCTGTTTTGCTTCTATATTTATGTCCTGCCTCAGGCTCACAATGTTCAGCTCAGATGCAATCCAGTCTGGTCATATTAATACATCTGGGAAAATATTTTTAACAACCAACATCAAGCTGAAGGCCAAAATCGTCCACAGGCACCAGGAGCTCTCTGACCCCTCTTGACCGCTTGCTTACAAAACAGAAAGGCTCCCCAAAAGGTGCTCTGTAGACTTTTAAAGGCCAAGCACGTTTTTCAGCTTCCCTCTGTAATATGCTGGATGAAATTTAATCTCTGCTGTAGTTCTGGGAATTTCCCTAAATTTCCAAAAGGATGAATGTGGCTCTTTTATTACAGGTGCCAAAATCAAGGCTTAATGAGATGTGGGCTGTGAACTCAACCAAGGTGAAGAAACACTGATGACAGCCTGTGAGCATCCCTGAGGGCCTGCAAAACACCTGCAGCAGAAGGAGCTCATCACCTTTCCACCCACCTCACTCTGCCAGCCCACTTTATCAAGGAACCAGAATAAAAAATAAGTTTCAAAGCCTTAAAAATTGGGTAATCTCACTGGTGGGCAACATGAAAAAATCCGTGACACCAGCTGAGACATTTATTCAGCCTCTCATCACCTGATGCCTGACAGCAGTCACCCTTATATACTTCCTACAGAGCTGCTGGAGAGATTTCTTTTCCAAAACAAAATGTATTAGAGCTTCACTTGGCTCTCGAGAATCAAAAATGGGTAAGGTTGGAAGGGACCACTGGAGGCCATCTAGTCCAACCCCCCTGCTCAAGCAGAGTCCCTGGGAGCACATTAATCTGGATTGTGTCCAGCAGCTTTTTAATATCTTCAGGGAAGGAGACCCCTCAAGGTCTCTGGGCAACCTACTCCACCAAGAACCATTTTGGATGCAGATTTTTGGAATTTGCTCAGCAGCATCCAGGAAACAAGAATAACAAGAGAAGACTTGCTCCCTTTGTTGTTTCCAAAGCAGATTTTTCTTTTATGCCATGGATCAGAATGGAGCTGATCCTATAACACAGCAGAGAAAGCAGAGCAGCCAAGGTTATGGGTAGCTCTGGCTCAGTGTGAAATGGTGATTCACACAAAGCCAAGCAAGCAGAGACTGACTGTAATACAAATGAAGACTGAGGAGGAAGAAGATGTGGATGCAAGACAGTGCAATGGTGAGTCATGAGAACAGGGCATAGTTCAAGGCCATGACTTCTCCCCTGGAGAGGGCAATGTTGTCTGATGACTCCAGCAAGGGAGTCAGGAGCATTGCCCCAACCCAGATCATTGCTGACTCTCTAATCAGCTGTCTTGTTTATCAAATGAAAATATTTTTGCACTTTCCAGGAAAACTTCTGTATCTTTTCCAAACTGATTTGATATTCTGAAATGAAAGGACAGCTACTTGTGAAAATGCTCCCCTAACAATGGAGATGGGCAAATAGACACACAAAAGGCCAAATGACCCAGGTGTCACAGACCCAGAGGGAGGTGCCCTCATCTCTGCATCTGATGTGCAACAGCCATGCATGGTGAACAGCCCTCACTCACCACCATGCTGGAAGATGTGCACTCCTCCTTATCAGGCAGCCCCAGGCAGCTTCCCTTGCTGCCTTCCCATCCCTGGTGCTGCAGGCAGCCAAGGGCCCTGAGATGACAGAAACAAAGGACAAGCTCATCGGGGAACCAGCAGCAGAAGAAATGAAACTGAAAGGTTTCTGAGAAAATGTTTGTGTGAGGCTTCCACGAGGTGTCAGCAACAGCTATTATTCATCAGAGCTGAACAGCGTGCCTGGGGCTGCCATCCGCCTCCTCATGTGGCATGTCCTCACCAGAGGAGAGCAAATCCTGTCTAGTGACTGCCAGCAGCTCTGCCACTGTGTCTCTGCACAGGATGACCAGTCTCTGTCCTGTGTCTAACACAGCAGAGCAGAGGGCTCCCCACACCAAGCCCAGACCCCCAAGGACCAGAACAATATACTTGCATATTATCCCTGACCTAAAGAACTCACCAGTGAAACAGGATGGTCGAGGCAGTGTTACTGCACCCCGTGTGCAGGTGGGATGCTGCTGGCAGAGAGATTAAACTGAAGGTCAGTGATGTACCTGTGGTGAGAGGGGGACATACACTGTGTCTATTCCAGCCCAGCACCCCTACCACAAAAGCCCTGACTCTCCTCATTCCTCACTGCACTCTGAAGTTGTGCAGTTTTAGCTAAACAGGACATTAGGCATTTCTCTCTGACTTGTTGATGAAGATCCCAGAGGCTAAAAGTGAAGTGGCAGCTGTGCTGCTCCAGCCCACCAGGGATCTGGAGCTGTTGTCCAAACTCTGCTGACCTTTGGTCCTGAGTCTGCCTTTTTCCAGAGGAGACTGGTAAGTGTTCAGAGTTAAACCCATGCACGAATTCTTTACAAGGACTGGAGTAAACCCTGTATCCTTTATCTCTGTTCAAGAATGAGGGATGTACTCCTTGCCCATCTTCAATCTCATGCTCAAACCCAGCACTACACTATGTTCAGTGTACTTCCTCATAGTGCCTATTTTTATTTTGCTTTTAATTACACACACAGTCAGGTCCATTATGACAAAATTATCCTGCCCTCAATTTAACGAAAGCCTTAGGAAGCAAATGACGTCTGCCACAAGAAATGGCAGAGCTTTTCCCTTCGCCCAATTACGTAGTTGGGGTTTCCGTAGTATTAAGAAGGTTTTAGTTGGTCACTGGCTGGAGAAACCAAAGGATCAAGATCCCAGAGGAGGGTGAAGATGAAAATAGCTCTGAGAGAATACGTCACGTTACTTGGATGTGGCTGCACAAATAGAGTAATCTCTGTCATGTGCCAAGGAACCTGTGATAAGCCCTCTCATAGTCAGATTGGTAATAAGATCAGCTACTTAATTCAAAGTGATTAAAACCAGGCTGGACTGCAAACAAGCAAATCATGTTCACGGGTGTGTGCAAAAAAATATACATATCGGAAAAGTAAAACTTTTCTGGGCTGTCCTGTTACATCACTAGAGCTGAGCACTGCACCCTATAAACAAATTTGGGGTCAAATGTAATCCAGTGCAGCCCACAGACAGGCTGCCTTTGCTACAGGCAGGCTCCCACTTCAAATGTATGTGACAAATACAATTTGCAAAGGGTTACCCACCAGCTGTGAGGCTGAAAGGACTTGGCATGCTCTGGCCTATTTTTAAGCCAGTGCTGGGGCCAAAGCACACTATGGTTGTAACCATTCCCACCACCTCTGTAGGAGAGCTTGGCCTGTGAATAATGGTCCCACTCCTACACCAAAGACATTAAATTCCTATGAAAAAGCCAGTTTGGCTTTGCAACTGTGCTAATGCCTTGCCTTTGGGCCCTGACACCATTTGGCTTGCCCAGGCATATGTGCAGGATGAGTAGAAGTGGCTGGGCAACCTGACATCACCCCACTGGACATCCAAATCGAAGGCAATGTCCCAGCAACAGCTAGAAGAGGATTTGGGATTCCCATCAGGGTATTCCCCAGAGCAGGAGGCACACAGAGATGGGTACCACTGCCATCAGCAATGGGCAGCAAGGCACGGGCAGACAGAAAGGAAGGGCTGTAGAAGCAGCTATTTTGAAACCATTTCTTTGGGCCCTGCACTTTGGTACAAATTATCCCATGGCTGCCGTGATAGGACGTGACTGACAGGTCAGTGCCCTGGTGGTAGCAGGGAGTGGTGAAGCGGCTGCCTTTAATGGGTTTTCACCTGGAATCGGAAACAAGCAGTGAAAGAGGATTTTCTGTGCCGTGGCCGACGTCCAAGACGCCAGGAGCCGTGGTGGAGCCGCAGGGATCCTCCGATGACGAATTGTGCTGACAAACGCTGGACGTAATTCTCTCCAGCAAAGCAGATCAGTGGATGTTATCCTTCTTCTATTCTCTTCCCTCAGATGTGGTCAGCAAGAGTTTTTAAGTGTGACAGTATCCTGCCCAGCTCCCCCACCTGCCTGCACCCCCTCACACAGGGTTTGCTGTGAGCATTGCTTGGCAGGGAAAAAATTACAAAGCAAAGGAAGCACAGTTTAGGCATTGTTTCCCTGGCTGAATGGTGGTTCAGAAGAGGCACAACAAAGAGGATGGCTGTTCCTCGCCAGCTTCTTACTCATCGTGGTCACCAGGACAGTTGGTAGCGTATGTGGTCTCCCTTCTGCCTCCCTGAGCAGCTTCACAGAGAGGGCTGCAGGGAAGCAAAGCACTTCAGCCCCTGTCTGGTGATCCCCCTCAGTGTGCACAAGTGTCTCCATTCCAGCAGCAAACAGCAGCAGCGGGACAACTCCAAGGACAGAGAAACCAGAGCTGTGGCCTGTGAACCCATCAGCAAGTGGCATTGCCCACCTGCAGATGCCAGAGTCTGATCTTCCTGATTGAGAGGACAGCGGCTGCAAGAGGGGGAGACACTGGGGCCAAACACACAGAGGAAGAGGGAAATGGTCTCAGGGGGTCAAGGATGGAGCACATCCCAGTATTTGTTAACAGTAAGGAGGCCTTATGAGAGGGCAGATCCCAGTAACGCCAGCACTTGCTTTCCCAGTGTGTGACTGTACATATGCATTTTAGGGCCAAGGGACTGCAGGTGCCTGAGGGGAGCCCCTGGTGCAGGGCTGGGCTCACCCCATCCATCTCCATCCCCTCGCTCTGACAGGTGCCTGTCAGAGGGAACGGCTGCAGGCAAATGTTACTCTCTGAGACGTCCCAGAGACACAAGTTTAGCGACAAGCACATGTGCACACACGTGCGCTGGCCGAAGGGCAGTGCCAAGCCGCAGCCCGAGCCACCCACAGGGGCCAAGATCGGGCACAGGCCGGGCACGGGGGTGTGACACGGCCCGCCCGGCACACGTGTGCCCGGGCACTGCAGGTCTGATCCTCCGGGGGCCGGGTGTCCCACAGCCGCTGGGCACGGGCCCGCTGTGCCCAGACACGCTGCGCCCTTGGCCCGTGTGTGCAGGCTCTGCTGTGCCCGGACCGCCCAGACTCACGGCCCCATGGCCCCGGGACTCTGCGCGCTCTGCATCCCTTAGCCCCACACCCCGGGACTCACACACACCTGGACTCCACACCTTTGGGACCCGAGATCCCCGCGCTGCTGGGACCCCGTATCCCCGGGACCTCACACCCCCGGGAACCCCGATCCCTACACCCGCACCCCCACACTCAGGAACCCCATGTCCCCGTGACCTCCTGCTCCCGCAAGCCCCGCTCCCCACGCCCCGGGCCCCGCTGGGCCCGGCCCCCGCCCCGCGGCATTCCCGCCCCGCCCCCGCGGGACTCCGAGCCCTCAGCCAAGTTTCTTGGAACTTTGCCTCCCGTGACGCACGCGCCGGCGCCGGGCCCCATCCTCCCGGCGCAGCCAATGGGCGGCCGGGGCGCCGGGGCGGCGGCCAATCGGCGTTGGCCGGACAGTTCCCCGGTCCTGACCGACCTTCACCGCCCGGGCGGGGCGGCGATAAAAGGGCCCCGCGGCGGCGCGCGGCGCTCCCGCTCCCGCCCCTCCACTGCGGCGGACCGGCACCGCGCACCGGCGGGGAGGTGAGCGCCGGCACCGGGGGAGGGACACAGGCCCTTCCCGCCTACCGGGCCCCGCTCGCCGGGGATATGGGCGTCCTGTGCGCTGCCGGGAGGCCGTTCCCCCGTGGCGGCTCTCCGTGCACGGGAATGGGGGTGTCCAGTGCACCGCGGGGAGGCCGTTTCCCCGTACCGGGTGCCCGTGCGCCGGGGACATGGGCGTTCTGTGCGCTGAGGGGAGGCCGTTTCCTGGTGCCGGGGACACGGGTGTCCCGTGCAGCGGGAGCAGGGACGGGCAGAGGGAGGGATGGCGACTCCGGGGCACGGGTGTCTCCGGCCGGAGAGCCCCGGAGGCAGCCCGGGGAGCCCCGGCACTGACCGCCCGTCCGCTCCCGCAGGTCCGGGCCGATGGTGGGAGGCAGCCCCCGGCGGAGCCCGGCCGCACGCCATGCCCTGGAGCGTCCGCTGGGTCGGCGGCTGCGGCGCCCAGTCCCAGAAGCAGTGCAAGAAATCCTCCTTCGCCTTCTACCAGGCGGTGAGGGACCTGCTGCCCGTCTGGTTCCTGGAGGACATGCGGACCATGGAGGTCTTCCACTGGGAGGACGGGGGCAAGGTGAGCGTGTACTCGCCCTCGGAGGCGCTGCTCTACGCGCTGGTGCACGACCACCAGCCCTACGCCCGGCACCTGCTCACTAAGTTCCCGCAGAGCGCCCTGGCGGTGCCCAGCCAGAGCTTCAGCTGCTGCCAGTCGGCCCCGCACCTGGCCATGGCCGTCCGCTACAACCGCGTCCGGGTGCTCTTCCGAATCCTCAAGGCCATCCAAGCCTTGCCCCCGGCTGAGCGAGCCGCCCAGCTGGACCGCCGGGGCTGCAGCCGCGTGGAGGGCGGCAAGACGGCCGTGCACATGGCCTGCGAGCTGGTGCGGCCCGAGTGCCTGCTGCTGCTGCTGGGGCACGGCGCGGCGCCCTGCCCGCGGGACAGCGCGGGGAACACCCCCCTGGACACGCTGCTGCAGCAGATCTGCCACGCGCCGGCGGCCAACATGCGTGCCAAGCTCCTCTGCCTCGACTGCCTCTTCCTCTTCGTGCCTCAGGACCCGGAGTTTGCAATGAAGCAGCAGCTGTTGGACAGCCGGCAGCAGTGGCAGGACCTCCTGGGAGAGAGCAGGTTCCAGTGCCTGGTGGGCTTAGCTCCTCCGTCGCTGTTTGTCGGAGCCATGCGTGTCTTGATCAGGACCATTTCACCTGAGCACTTCCCAGAGGCTCTGGATAATCTGCCTCTGCCTCATTTTCTAAAGCCTTTGGACTTGAAACTGGAGAGCTAGAGGGGTGGTATGAGAGCCTCCTGCTCACCTGACAGAAATAGACTTGTGCTAAAAATGTATCATTATACAAAGCTGCTAATGCAGTGGCCAAGTATCTGTTTTACTGAGAACAGTATTTTTTAAAAGAATTGTATCCGGCACTTTACAATATATTTTATTTAAAGATCCTTGTGGTGAGGTGAGGGCCATGCTGCATTTTATAAAGATGTCCTATGGCATGTACAAATGAGGGTACGGGGAAGAACATATTTGTAAATACATCCGAATAAACCAGTGGCAGATGCGATCAAAATACAAAACAAACAACTGAAAACCCTGGAGTGGCATGTGCCTTAGAAAAGGGTGTGCAGGGTGGGGGAGTATCTTTTTGTTAGGATTTCCCTGTTACATAAGCCTCGCCGTCCTGGAACAGGATGACTCCTTTTTTACAGCTCTCCTAATACATCTTGGCAGAGATGCGGGTTTTTTTTAAAGGCACAGATGAAAACTTCCTTGTCTTGTACACAAGACCAAAGAGAAGCCAGATACTGTTACAACTTCCCTAAACAAGGCTGCCAAGGATGTGCATCTGAACAAAATGTATTTTAAAATACGCATAAATAACAGTTGGCTTCCCTGTAAAGTTGTCTATGCTCTCCTTGGAGGCACAAGGCATTTGTTGTGAGGCAGAGAGAGATGGAGCACACGTGTTGCTGTGGCCAGAAATGTACCTGCCCTGGCCAGGCTGGACCCTGCAGCCCCTCTGTGTGATTGCTGCAGGGTGAGGGGGTAGCACATCCCCGGGGGATGTAAGGAGGTGTGACAATGGCCCAGGATCCTAGACCATGGCTTTTTCAGTGCATTCTGGCCACTCCACTGCCACTCCCCATCAGTGTGTGATGGCTCAGGTTCAGCTGAGAGCACCATGACAGTCTTGGTGTTCACTCTGGGTGCCAGGGGAGCAGCTTGGATATCCAAACTTTCCCCAGCTATCCCTTCTGAGATGCTCCAAGGTAGAAACAATATCCTCATAGCTGCTCCATATCAAAAATCCCTTTAGAGGTAATATCCTGCTTCCAAGACTTCTGTTTTGACTGAGCAAAGGGTACAGCTTCAGTTCCTGGCTCTGCAGCTTTTACTCTTCAGCATTCTGGGCAGTCCCTGTGTAACTGGCACTGCCCCTGTGTGCTCTGCAGGGAGCTGTGCTGGCTCCATCAGCCCTGCAGTGATAGTGATCTCCTGGGACACAGCACTGGAGCCTTGGCTCTGCTCTTGGAAGTTGTCATTGAAACTCCAGGGTTTTGTTTCAAGGCTTAAATTCATAGCCAGGGAGCTGTTTGCCACTCGAACTATTTCAGGACTGCTGTTCACTCAAGGGTCATCAAGGAATTGATGTGCTTAGAACAGCTATGTTCAAGGCACAAATTTCTTTATTCATTAATTAATTTTGGTTAAGGAACGAAAAAGCCACAGAAGTAGGAACTATAAGCTGTTCATGTTTCAGCAGAACAAAGTGGTATTTAATCTAAAATAATCTGTATTGCATGCACAGTAAAAGATAAGCCATGCTTCAGAAATTTGAGAAGAAACAGAAAGAAGATTGCTATTCTTAGCCTGATAGCACTGAAAATGTTTCCTAGAAGAGAGTATGTTCCTTTTTCCTAAGAAATGAAGCTGATACATGCTCAAACCTATTGCCATGGGAAATTCAAATCCCTTGCTGGAAAACATGGAAAAATTCTGTTCTCTTCAGCTTCCTTGTTGGTTATAAAAATTCAGAAATCCAGAGAAGTAATCCTAATCTTCCTAGCCACTTTAAAAAAAATTATCTGTGTTGCTGTTCTCTTCATTACAGTGCCTGTTCCCCATTGCTTCGGTAACAATGGTGTGGAAACGTCTTTCCAAACAGATGAGAAGTAAAGGAGTCAGGTCTAACTTGCACATGGCAAAGTTTCCAAAGTGAGGTGGGGGAAGAGACAGAGCAGGGGGTGGGACAGAATGTTTATCAGCTCTGCTGGCAAAGACATAACGAGATTCAGCAGCAGGGGGGAGTTGGTTGGTTGGTTGAACTGGAAAACACTCCTGCTCCCAAGCTGTGAGAGTAATTACACCCTGGAACAGCACAACAGGCTGGGCAGGATATCCTACACCCTCAAATGAGGCCTATAACAGAACACCAATGCAAAGGCTGTGCTGTGACTCCTTGGAGCCCTCCCACCAGCTCTGGGGTAATTAATTTCAACAAACAGAACTGATCCCCTCACGCTGTCGGGACGGGTGCAAGCCAGCTGACTGCTGTGCCCTTCCTGTTATTCTGGGACAGGAGTCAGACTTGGGGCTGAGCCCACGCTGGGATGGCTCTGCCCAAGGTCACCAACAGCCCTCGCTGTGTGTGGCTCACTGATGTCTGCCATGCTTCATCTGGAGGGGAACTGTGGGCAGAGCACAGCGGAGAGCACGCGGATCGCTCACCCAGCTGGGTCCAGGCTTGTTTTTCAGACAGAGTCACAGCCTGGAAAAAGGCTGGGGCTTCTTGGCATTGGAAACAGGTGTCTTTTGTTTATAGACCGAGCAATAGCAGCATCATCTTTCCTCAGACTGACCTGCCAGCACATCTCTGTCTTCTGCCACCTTTAGGGCACAGTGGAGTGCAGGCTCCACAGCCCCATTCAGTTTCCATCTCTTGGAGAAGGCTACCAACAAAAGTACCAAGAAGTGCCAGCTGCATCACCACTGACAGGCTTGATAAAGCTAACATGGACAGTGATTATGTCACTGCAGAACAGAACTGTGCTGCTAGAGCCAGGAAGCTGGCCACAAAGAAGATTAACAAAGTCCTAACACCATGGGAGCAGAGGGGTAAGGAGAAAAAACTTAAAAGCTTCTGTCTTACTTGCACATGTTGATGTTGTCACACATGGCAAATTACTCATCCATAGGAAATGCTTTCCAAAAGCATGCAAGACACTCCAGCATTCCTGAAAAGCTTGGTTACAGTCAGTCCCCTAAAAAACTACCTTCTGTCAGGAGACAGTGATGAAATCTAATAAATATGTCCTATGGGTTGCTCAAGCACTTTGAAACCAAAATATTGTAGTACAAAGTGGCTTTATTTGCTGTGACAGGTAAAAAAGGCCTGAAACATTTTCATTCAGAAAGCAAGGGGAGGAGGGAGTACTGAGTTAGTTTTGACTCTGCAACTGACTCCTCTCTGCAGTTTCCAAAGTTTAGCCTGCTTAGAGTGTGCTGAAGGTGATAAAGTCTATTGTAATTTTGGGTAACTTGTTTAAAAAATGGATTTGTGCTCTTTAACAGTCTTCTTTTACCCTGGCACAGAGTCAAGGAAAGACAGAGACTAGAAAGAGGCCAGGGTGCCAGGTTTGTTTCCTAATTTCCTATTTGTCCTATGTCTGGTGTCCAAGCCATATGGGGTTTTGATTTGCAGTATAAGAAATGTCCTGACATCAGCAGATCCTTGTGCATTGCATCATCCCATCCAGGCAAACAAGGCACTTGTGCCATGTGCTTAATATTTAAAGAGCACTGTAAATCCTTGCAAACCAAGACTCGTAAGATCTACGTTAATAACAGTACTTCCATCCCTGCCTGGTGTCAGCACCTGTCTGAGGCTACATAACCATTAATTCCCAGGCTGGCTTCAGTGGTCTCTCCTGCCCCTCCTGTAAAGTGTGAAAAGCAAGTTCTGCTTATGACTTGCTCAGACCACATCCAGTTGTGCTCTATTACCAAGAGTCTCATCTGTGGTGCTGCTTGCACTGATTTGCTCCTGCTCTCCCCGCCCCACAGGTACAGGTGCACGTGTAGCACAGGAGTGGAAGGAGCTGAGCTCCCCCTCAAAACCTCACTCAGCAGGAAACACAAATGCAGTTTGCAAAAGCATCAGAGATCCCTTCCTGCTGCTACAAGAAATGGAACCATTTGGGGTACAAAGATTGTCCCCATGTGCCCTGATGACCTCTGAAATTACCAGTATCTGTTTGCCCAGTGGTTTAGTCGATAAATGAAAAAAAATCACATAACAAAGCTAATTTCTGAAGCCTCAAACATAGAGAATTTCATCATGTTTAGGAATTACTGCTAAAGCCAGGAGAGCCTGGTGATCTAATGACCCAGGCCAGCAGTTCTTATGTTGAGCTTATCACATCTGATTGATTTACAGTATCTAAATCCAACTTTGCTTTATTGATTTTTAAACTGTGGTGCATCCAAGGCTCTCTGAAGAACCTGTAGCTGAGCCAAACAAAGGTCCCATCCAGCTAACCTTGATCTCTCATCTGTCCCTAAACCCCATAACATCCCCTACCATCAACCCTGCCTCCTTAGTCTGTAAGAAAAAAAAAAATTATTTTCCTAATACAAATGTGAGAGTTGACCAAAATGGATCTGAATCAGCAAAGAGAGAGGCAGAGATAATTCTGAGAAGTAAGGAAGGTAGAGAGGGACTTTGATCTGCCCCACACTTCAGCTTTCTGAGCAAGGTTTTAGCAAGTCTGAGCCAGTAATTCAGGATCCTGTGAGCTCCAGACCCTCCAACCATTGTAAGGTTACATTCCCTGTACTGCAAATCTAATGGGAAGCAGAACAAATCAACACTTCTCCTTCAGGAAAGCAAATAAGGCCTGAAAAGCTCAATTCCCCAGTTCAGGAGCAATGGCAAGACACCTGCATGCCTGGGATGTGAGGGGTGACCATGGACCAGTGTCCCCTTCCCTGTGCTCCCAAGGTAAGGCAAACCCAGGGGCAGTACATCCCATGGACCTCAACAGGGGATGCACAATTAATGCTAGACAAGTCCTTCCCCAGGAAAGGGGAAAGCAGTGCAAAGAGGCCAAGGAGGAGAGAGAATTCCAGGCAGAAAGGACTTGGCTCAGCCAGGACAGGGAGCAGCTTCCAGCTCCGAGGAGGGCAGCACCCTCCCTGCATGGTTTGCTGTGAGTGCCACAGCTCCTGTCCCACAGTCCCATGGCTCTGAGGCCAAATGGACTGTCCTCCCTGCAGGGACCAGGCTGTGCACACAGACCTTGACTCTGTTTGGAAGACTGGGCAGCCCCATCTTCTCTCTCAGCCAGAAAAGCAACTTTGCCCAAAATCGTCCCTCTGCTCCTTTGTTCCAGTCCCGGTGGTAATTACTGCTTTGATGTAAGGGGTGTTTTTTGTCACCATGCTCTTAATATTCAGGCTTTGTTTTATAATCATTAGGGGTTTTTCTTTTTAGTCGTGCAAGTAAATTGCAATAAACACATACTACATCACACTCGTATTTTTAATGTGATGTCACTTTCCTGACAATGTTTGAGGCAGCATTTTAGAGCTAAGGCTAAAAGGATAAGTAATTTCTGACTCACAGTAAGAGAGAGAATGAAATCCCTTGAGGAGCTCAGTTTCTGAACATGCTTTGCTCTAAAACCATCTGCTAGGGCTCTCCTGCTCTCTCCCACTCCTGCAGTAGGGACAGCTGCTGATGGTTGGTGACTCAAAGGGACAAGACAGAGGGATGCAGACTCTCCCACTGATTTCAGTCCCTTGCTAATGCCATGCCCAGTCAGGGCTGTGGCCAAAGGCAGGCTGGATAAAATTCCCCAGCTGGTAAAGGAGGTGATCTGAACAACTTCTGTGAGGAGAGGGGCACATCACTTCTGGTAACACATCTGCAGGCTCTCCCAGCAGGAGCAGGGCTGGGACCTTAAGGGTCCCAGAGCTTTGGAAAACTGCTGAAAGCACTGCAGGGCCAGAGAACCATGGCAGAGCTCTCAGTGCTCTGGGAAAAACACTCTCATGCCAGTGGGAAGAACGTGGCACTCCCTTGGGTTTGCCTCCTCCTTCAGATGCCCAAGGTTTGACTCAGCTTTGCTGCTGCCTCATCTTCCCCACCAAGAGCAGCATCAGGGCTGTGGTTAGACCACAAACGCCCTGACAGAAAAACACCTTCTGAGACAGCCCTGAGGTAGGAGCTGCTGGAGAGCAGAGCAGCTGAGTCACTCACTGAGTCACTCAGCAGGTAGAATATTTTGAAGGATAGAACCAGGTAATTTCCTTCAAAGTGAAATGCCAGCTTCACATCACCCAGGCTGCCCTCACTATGGAGAACACCAGGCGAGGTCTTGGAGCTCTGTACAACATCCTGGCCAGAGACAAACAATTCACATCCAGCATCATCCTCCCAACCTTCATGACAGGTCAGCAAGCTACCATCCCATCAGCCAGGGCTGTGGTATCAAGCTCTAGGTGAAAGACTCAAGGTGTATTTCCTCATAATCCTTTGCTCCAGTCAGTCTGCTCTCTGTGAGACCGTAATTCTTCCCAAGAGTCGCCACCCCAGACTGGGTGTGCACAGAGAGGCACTCCACCCTCCATTCTTTCTGTCAGCAATAAAATCCTCCCTCCAGCACAGCCTGTCCCAAGACTCTTGTCTGCCACTGACCCCTTCCAGCACTCACAGCCCTGCTCTCAGGATGCACAGGAAGAACTCTGCCAGCACAGCAATGGGCAAAGAGCATCCATGTCCTTCATGCTCGAGAGACTGGGCGAGCCCCAGCTCCTCGGTGGGACCAGGCCCCTGTGGAAGCACCGAGCAGGAGGCACCTGGGCCTTTGGGAAGACAGCATGGGCAGGCAGACACGGGGCCAAGCACCACAATATTTGTATCATGACTGCAGTGGGCACCTGAGCTCCTTTGGTAGCACATGCATCAGCTGTGCTTACACACAGCTCAGACATGCCTGTGGTGCTGAGCCACTGCCCATATAATGAACAGCCATCCCACAGCACGTCTCCTTTTGCCAGTTTAGAGAGACATAGAGCAGCTAAATTCCAGCTTTTGAGGTCAAGCTTTTCCGAGTAACATCAGCAAACATTCTTATCAGTAATATCTGCAAATATTCTTATCACCAGAGGTCTCTGGCTCAGTATTGCCCTGCTGTGGCCACCTCAGCAGCCTTTAACTCCTGAAGTCTCCCAGGCCCCCACAACACAAGCCAGACAGAGGCAGACCTTGCCCTGCAGTCCATGCTGCAGCTGCAAACAGCATTTTTGCTGGTCCCAGCCCCGGGGCTGTCAGGCAGGTGATTCCACTGCACAGCTGAGCCCCATGGGGCTAAAGACAAAACCACCAGAATGCTCTGCTCCAACAGCACAACTCATGTGTTCCCATCCTCTTTCCACTTCAGCTAAATGATGGGGGAGGAAAAATGGGGAACAAATTACTTTGCTAGCCCTGACAGTGAGGGAGTAATTTTCCAAGCTAGAGCCAAACAGAAGAGGGAAGAACTGACACAGAGCTTGGCTCTGCCCACCTCCAGCTCAGAAAGAAAAGCTCTGCTGAGCAAATGCTGTGCCTTTCAGAGGGTGCTAAGCAGCACTCTGGGAGGTAATAAGTCCCAGCTGGTAGACTGGATCTGCATCTATTCACCTTTTCAGCATTTGCAGTTCATGCATGGGAAGTGGCACTGTGCTGTACCAAACCAAGGACACAGAGCTGAGAGGGTATTCGGAAGTCTTTTGTTCCAGAATCAAAAGAAGCCTTTCCTGCCTCCTACTTGGGATTTGATGCTTTAGAAACTGGTTGCTCAGATACCAAACAAATCTTGTGTAGATTCCCTATTAAAACAAAAGCAGAGAAATTTATGTAACCAAATCCCTGCTTTGGACTGTGACCTTACCAGGCCCTACTCATTAATTGGACTACACTGAAGCTTCACTCAGATCCAAACCTGACACTGGTGCAGCTCACTCTGCAGGACACACCCTTGCTGATGGGACACATAACAAACATGCTGCTTCAATCCCATGTTGACCATAGGTGACCTTGACATTAAATACAGTGTGGCAGAAAGATGTGTCCTACTTCTCTCTGTTAGCTGCTGTCTGTGAAGAAAAAAGCAAGTTTGGCTATCCCAAGCTGATGAATTTTAGCTCGGCTGGCAGAAGGGCTGCACCCCCTGGGACAGCAAGTCTTGAGCTCTGACCCTAAAGAAAACCCATGTGGTATCAAAAGATGAAACTAGCACAGTGCTCCTGGCATTTCCACTGCCTTCCTAGTTCCCAAACCTCTGTAACATAGTAATGGGAAAACACAGCTCTCCTGGTTTGTGGCTCACTTTCCTGTTGCTGTGGGATGTGTCTGCCCATCGTGCCACTGTCAAGCCCACACCCTCAGTGTCAGCTCAGTGCCTGACATCCTGCTGAACTGGCTACTGAGGCTCACCTCACTCAGATCACCACTCTGGTTCGCTCCTTTCTGAGCAGCCTTTGGGAACTGCCTGACCAGTCAGTCTGTCAGCAGCAACCTTCTATTCCTCTTTCCTGTTTGCCTGCTCTCCTTCTCAATCTGCCTTTAGGTAAAAATAAAATTACTGCTGATTTACCACAATAAATACATCAGGTGGCTGGGTTTGGGGAAAATGACCAGGTAATAAAAGGGACAGCTCAGGCCTGTTTAAGTTAAAAATTGATACTACACATGAGCATCCACTTGTGGAGGGATCACCTCTGTGGAGAAAGACTATTGGAACCAGCACCCAGAGCTTAACAAAAATATATTTACTACACAAGTCTAACCATTTGCCTTTTACAAGTCCCCCATATTGTTGTAATGTCAAATCATCAGTGGTCAAAGGAATCTTTCTTATTTATGTTCGTGACATACTGATTCTGAAAATAAAAATACCAACCCAACCCCCAGACATGTTACATCTATTACAGGTGATGTCACATGTTATGAGCCTGCTGGTGGCACTGCTTTTTTTTGCCTCTTCTACAATAAAAACCAGTTTTCACACAGGCCATCAACAAGCCCTGAATGTTCTCATGGATAAGAGAAGTGCTGGAGGACTGATGTGCAAAACTGCAGCGTGTTCACAGCACCAAATGACTGTACAGGCCATTCATTCCTGAGCTGGACTCGATGATCCTTGTGGGTCTCTTCCAACTCATTCTGTGATTCTGTGAAAATGACATCAAAGGAAGATGCACTCATTCTTCACCTTCAGAATTCCTGACTTTCTGCTAACATTATTCTGATCTAGCAAAGAGAACACGATGGACATAAAAGAAGTTCACTTTAAGAAGTGAAAACAAGGTGATACCACCTACATGAAAGAATTAAGCAAAGCAACAGAACATTAAATGGCTCTGACAGATAGATGTTCTTTCCTTTTATATAATTGCAGAGCTTGGTCCCTTTGTCCAGTGTTAAATGCTTCATGGAATGGAACTGCAACCATTTCCTGACAACAGCCCAACCTAATAGGTCTTATGATAAGGAAATGCTTCCTGCCATTAAGCCTGTTTCTACTTTCCTCATTCATCTTCCACAGGTCAGAATTACTCTCAACATTCCCTGAAATCATCATTTTACTTCTACTCACCCTAGCAACCACAGATTAAGGTAGGTGTTCTTTCAAGGCTCTCTCACTCCCTCCCAAGGGGAGCATTATCTCTGCTCATACTGGTTTTCTCAGAATGTCCTTTCTGAAATTTGGGTGCTTCCAGCTGTTTGCAGTAACCTTGATGTGAACACATCAATATCAGAGGGAAACAAAGGCACATTAGTATTATGCAAGGCAATGCAAAAGACTTCACCCCAAACCAGGAACAAAGCTGCAAATATTACACAAAACTACTACCACAGGCCTCCTGTGACTTGACTGTCTTTTGAACAGATATGCTCCTATTTCCCAACCAGTGGCATGAAATGGCTTCCAAAGACACTCCTTACTACCTGTGTGGACTACAGCAGAGGGACTGGGATAAAGAGAGGGGGAAAAAAAAGATGGTTCCTTCCCCAAGTGTTGTCCATATTAAAATTTTACGAGTCACTGCCAAAGAAGAAAGACTATTCACATTACAGAAAGAAGATCCATCTATTTTGCAAAATCATTTGCTTGGGATGGCTTCCAAAAACATCTTACTTAGCTGAACATAAGCAGAGTTTCCTCCAGAGATTTTATATGGCAAAGCCTACTAATAATATTCCTGAAGCCTATCCAGGGTCCATTGTAGTGAAAGCTTTGCCATGAATAGGACTAAATATGAAAGACAAAGCATTCCAGTATTCCCTACTTGCCTGGCTGTGCTTTCACAAAATATTTTTTTCAAAATAGTAAAAAAAGCAGTTTTGTTTTTCCCCTAGTTAGCATGGTTGTAACTGTGGCCAGTATTTCCTGGGCTTTACATGACAACAGAATTCAGATACTCTTAATCTACTATTGAGAAAACAATAGTAGATTAAGAGTATGATCCCTTGACTTAATTAAGTCAAGGGATCAACAATACCAGTGCTAATAAAAATAAACTCGGATTTCTTTTATTTTTTGGGGTGAAAGCAATGTTCATGTTCCCACTGCAGCAGTGTTTCTGGAGCAGTGATTCTCCAAGATGCTTCATCAGGCACTGCCAAGTGGACCACATTTGTTTACAGAAGCATACAACTTCTGTGGTGCTTTCTATTAAAAACTAGATGGAACAAGTGCAGGAAAATCTACAAGGAAGTTTTAGTGGTGACCCCGGTCAACCCACTCCAGAATTTGGGAATAGCTATTTTAAATCTACTCACTCTGAACAAGCTGTACTTGTAAAAGTGAGAGTAACTAAAAGTGAGAATCTTGAATGCAAAATGCAAACAGGGTAATAATTTCCAAATCATCTGGGTGAGAGGCCTAATTGTTGAGTCCATTAGACACTGGATTTTAAAAGTAACCATCTCAAGGTCAGAGATGGGTACTTGTGGAAAATCCCTGTCACTCAATGTCCTAAAATAATTGTAGATGGTAGATACAATATGGGCTGTGTTGCTCCCCTCAACATTTAACTTTTAAAATTAAAAACTGCATGAAATTTGGTGAAATTCATCCTGAGAGAGCATGAACAAAATTGTATTTGTAATAACAACTCATCAAGGATGCAATTTGTGTCTCCTGTGCTGATGTGTTCCACCCTGGCTGACTTTGGGAACTCTAGCAGGGAACCCTAGACTTAAAGCAAGAATCCTTAGAGACGACCTAAAAAAAACCACCCATTTGTCCAGATCTGCAAAAGATTCCTCTTATCCCCCACAGAGGCTGGCAAAACTCACCAGGCAGGGAATCCTGCGTAGGTTATGAGCCTGTCCATGCTGCCCAGAACAAACAGGCTGAGGGAGACTGAAGGCTGTGCTCTTGGCACTACAGTTCTGCAGAGACATCATTATTCTTAAGGTCCCTGGAGCTGACAGCAAGATAGATACCAACCTGCTTCTAAAAGTGGCTCTGAGAAATCACTGGCTGTATGATTGTGACACTCAGGGACTGAATGAAGCATGGCCTTTTAAGTGAAAGCCAAGCTCACCTTGCTTGGCATGCTTTGAAAACTCATCTGGAAAAATATGGCATCTCTCACCCATTTAAGAAAAAAACCCAAACACCCGTTACCTTCCATCTCAAAAGTCTTCTATTAAAATCAGGTTGAAGAAGCCACTACATTGCAAGCAGCCAGCAATGGTGAAAAACATGCTGCAGAGGACTAAGGACAAGGTTAAAGTTGACACAAAACCCAGCCAGTTGAAGCTCTGTTTTTTTATTAAAGTTGAAGTTAAAGCAGAAGGAGCTGCTTCACTACAACCCTGGACCTCAACTCCCATCCTACAGCAATTAGAAGTGGCAAGATGGGGAGGAAGGAAAGAAAATGCCATACAAAACACTCAATTGCCTGTGTTTTCCTCACAATATTTGCTCTACACTGGCATCATGCAAAAACACATGAAAGGACAGGAGAAAGATCTCCCCACTAAGCAAAGAACAGTATGAAAAGCCATCAGCAGGCCTTAAAAGCAGGGAGATTCAGCTCCCCAGTGCATCCATTCCGAGGAGAGACAAACACGTGCTTCAGATGTTTTTGTTGCTGTTTTAAACATGCCCCATGTTGGCAGTATTTTAAGTAACCAGCTAATGAGACCTGAAGCCCAACAGATCTCCTACACAAGTACCTATGGCATGGATGTTAATATTTAACAAGGTCAGCATTATTATTACAGCAATTACAAAGAGAACCAACAGCGCTAAACGTGTTATTTCCAAGTGTTACACTCATCGTTTACCATGATCTCCTTAACTTAAAAGGTCTGACTTTCACCACAGCACCACGGAACAAAGTGCAGGTCCATTGCTTCATGTTTTTATCCCCAGTTTGGAGCTGGGTGAGGCTCACAGAGGGAACAGACCCTAGACCATCTGTTGAGGCACAAAACGGATTTAGCAAGACAAGCGTGGGAGCTGAGCAAGTAAAATCTCAGTCATTCCAGCAATTACCCTACTTACTTTGCACTTCCCATGATCAGCTGGCTGGTCTGTTCCAGAACAACCAGGGATTGTGGGGTTTCTTGCTGGCAGTTGCAGTTTTTCCCCTGCAGCTCAAGCAAATTCATTCTCTATGGTACATCCCCCTGCTCTGTAGTGAGGCACACGTGCCAGGAATTCTGCTGGGGGCTTCCCTGGAACTTTCCTCCCAGCCTTATATTTGTTTTCTGGGAGAGAACTAGTTAGCTTGACCTTCCACCTGACCCAGCAGAGCTTAGCTAAATTCATCCAGCCCACATTTAGGGAAAAATACAGCAGCGTGACAGCCTCAGCAAGGAGTCATCTGTTGAGCATTCTCATTTCATGCTTCAAGAGATGTTAACACCTGTGTCACTTCTCCATCCCATACACAAGATACCTCTGCAGACCCTTAGCAGCAGAGAGCTCTCAGCAAAGGCTCCCCACACTGATTAGACAGCAGGTCCACTGAATACAAATAAAGCACAGTCACTTGTGCAAACCCAAAATGGTAAGCACAGAACGTTAATCAAATTCTGTACACATCTTTAGGTACATTTTCTGTGGATATGAGATTCAAAACACAAGTGTTGTAAATGGAAGTCTCCTTCCTTTATCTCCTCTATGTGTATCTCAGCTGAGGTTATGAGAAAAGTATATTAAAATGGAAAAACAAGTCACTGGTTTCTTCAGTATCAGAAATAGTGAATAATGTTTGAAAGATTAATTCATAACTGCAGCTCCACTCAGTGATATTCAGCTGTGTACTATTCAATCCATCTATCAGAATCACAGGCTATAAAAAACTGTATTTAGAAGTAATTTCTGAGGGCCAAAATGGAAAGGGCATTTTTCAGCTTGGAAGATTTAGCACATTTTTGGTATTTTGTTATCAGCTTTTTCAGAACAGAAATCAAAGCTTTTATATATGTGCATAAACATATATAACAGTTCACTATCCACAAGAACACAAAGATTCTCAAACAGATCTTTACTTTTTCTATGCTTTTTTTTCCACTAGCATCAAGCAGGATTTTAACCTGGTGGCTAATACAATTTGATAGATATATTTAAATAGATTTCAAGTCAGCTAGACTCAAAGACCAAAGGAGTCACCATGGTAATTTCACACAGCTTCTAGTGTGATACCAGCCACAGAACATTCTAAAACATTTCCTGCACTGAACCCAAACCTCACTTCCCATCTCAGTTTCAAGCAGTGAGAAATCCATAACTAAATATCTGATAAACCCAGATATTGCTATTCAACAGACTAGGGAGATAATTTCATTCATCCAGACATTTTAATCTTTATTGGCAGAGCTCTGGTTGTAGTAATTCACAGAAGATAATGACTGCAACTCAACTTTCGCTTTCCAGTAATTAAAATCCAGTCCTATATATTACAAGTTCTTCTGTCCTGCTGATGTGAGAGTGGTTAACTACAATAACTCATTATCAAAAAATCAGGGTGATCTACTTTGTTTGGCACGGGATCCATCAGTCTTTCCCGCTACTTGCCACTATAATGCTGTTTCCAACATGTAACTTTGGCTTTCAGGAAGGTGCAAGAGGAGGAACAGCTGGAAATCGAGCTGGAAATCCTCAATCCACTCTCACCTCTCTACTCCTGACAGTAGGGATGGGATGTAGACAGGGCCAGGTAGTGTAAAATCTGGACACCTGAGAATTTACACCAAAGTAATGAGGAGAATTCCGTACCTTCATAAACAATTTATGCTTCACTAACTGCTAATTAACCAGGATAAGCCACAGGCATACAAGCACTTGAACTTCAAGACTTTATACTCAGAACAGCATTTACTGAAAAGGTGTATCAAGGTTGTTCCTTGAAATCTACCCAGAACTGGCTGAAACAACTAGCAAAAGCTCATTCAGTAAAGGGAGCTCCAAGACAAAAGCAAAAACATAAACCAGAGTGTTACACAAGTCTGAAATAACCCACAAGTGCTTTTGAAAAGCTTGGCAGAACTCATCTATTGAAAAATAATGTAGGAGAGTTATGGGGTTCTGATGCTCACAAGAGTTTAGGAAGAAGGGGGGATCCTGGTCTATTCCATCAGACACTCTTGGAACAGGTAATGGAGGCTGAAGACTTGTGAAGCTTTGTACTGCACAAGTAAAGCTATGTTTAGACAATGACCCAAGTTCATAATTTAGTGCTTCTCACTGTAATTTTCCTAATAGTAGCACTGTTTCATATCAACAGTTCTACCACCTTACCTAAGGAATTAGTGTATTTTCTTTGACACTTGTTGCTGAAAGCCTTTCTCTGCACCATTTAACATGATCCCATCTATTTTTATTGCTGTGAGACAAAGAAAACCAGGAGTTTCTCATCTGTCTAAGATAGCTGGTTTCACAACACCTCATCACAGACATCTTCCTTAAGCTGTGACATCAGGATTACTCCTGCATAATAGCAAGGAGCCAGTGCTGCAAGGAGACTGCTATTTCCCTGCAGGAGTCAGAGAAGCAGCTGAACCAGTTTGTCAAGATAAAAGCTATGATAATTAGCAAGGACACTGCCATCTGAATCTGAACAGGATTCCTGGGGCTGGAAGTGTGTTCAAGAGTCAGAAGCCTCATTAATCACTGTTACATTCTCTTGTGTGAAGTTACCCAGGTCCCCACTCAGCCAGGAAACAGCTCTCTTTTGGGAAGCAAAGCCAAGGTGTTCTCTCTTAAAGCCCAGCTGCAGTTCCAGTAAAATGTCAGAAACACAGGAAGTCCTCAGATAATGAATAATTCAAGGAAGGGTGCAGCTACAGCACACGTGGTACAAACACCATTTTCTGCTGCACCATTTTCTAGCTGGGATCACAAATGCTTATTTTTCACTGAGAGCTAAAATATTCAACACGCAATTTTTTTTCAGCATGCAAGGAAAGAAATTTTTTTACTGCTATTACAGCAAGACTATCTTAATATGGACGCAACAAGCATAATATTCAAATGAGAGACATATTTAATTGTCTTTGCTTGTATGATAAACATTTTGCTGGCTTGACACCCCTGTCACAATTAAAAAAATAGATAAAATAAACTTCACAGTATTCAGGTCCTTACACTGTCATTACCATGCTGTCTGGGGCAACATTAGGGCACAGTCTTTCACAACAAGAGACTGTCAGACATAGAGAATTCTCTTGAAAATCACACAAAAGATGAGTCTTACCACAGTAATTTATTTCTTAAAAATCTAATTTATTGCACTTTGTCTTAAAGCACAAACAAAACCAAAAAACTAAATACAGAAATAAAAGTTAAAAAAAACCCATCCTAATTTTGTTGAAACTACCCTAAAAAGTAGTCTGTAAGAGCTCTTGACACCAATTGAATATTAACGACCATAGCAAGGAACAGTATTATACAGTAAATAAACAACTAGCAAGCTCAAACCATTACTAAGATGACTTTGAAAAATGCAGTACAAAAGTGTTACTATTAAATAATGCCATTGTACTTGAGCATCTGGTGCTTGGAGGGCACAGAGAAGTTGTTCTGTCTCATGTCCTTTCTCCAAAGTGATTGACTCAGGAGTTGCCATAAATTACTTTTTAGCTGAATTTCAGCTTCTTTGGGGTCCTCAAGACACCAAGCTATGCTTGCATAAAACAGACTGGGTTACTTCACAAGCTGATTCCATTACCATCCACTTCCAGACAGGCTAAAAGAATCCCTCTGGGGTAAGCTCTGTATAGAGATGAGACAGCAAAGAAGCAAACAATCTGTAAAAGGGAATTAAATCTGTCCTTCCTGTAGGACTGAGATTCATCTGAGAACTGACAGCCAATGCCACAAGTGCTACTAAAAAAAAAAAAATATAACTTCTCTCTCCCCAGTTCACATTCTCACCTTGCACCATGTTTGTTCCAAGTTTAGTGCAGTACACGCATGAACTATTCTGGAAGAGAACAGAGGTTAAAAAGAAAAATCCTTTTCCATTTGTGTTAAGTTCTGAAAACAGAAACATCCCCACTTTTCAACTCTTGGCCTTTCCTGAAGCTGGCTCTTTTACAGTATTGGTTAGCAGCTGCTTAAAACATTCTGATGATTTATAAGCTTAGAACAAACACAAAATAACTCCTCCGCCTACATACTGAACTCAGGTTCTCTCATCTATAGTTCTATTGCTTAAAAAGGATGAGGTATCTTTCAAAGAAGATTTAGTATAAAGAAAAATAAACTGCAATGATTAACTTAGGTTACTTCCCAGTTCATCACATATTCCTGTTGCAACATCTGTTAAGTATAAGACACTTCAGAATTTAGCTAACATAGCTAAAAATCAGAATATTGTTAAGTATTTTCTCACAATATCACGATTTTTAATGGGATATATAGGTAATTCTATCAATTACCATTTTATTCTTAATGGATCTAAGTTTGGTACTCAAAACAATATGAGTCCAAATGTTAAAGCACTGGCTGGAGGCACAAATACAGCACAACAGGAATTATGAAAACTGCCTTGTACATTCCTGCTTTGTACTACAAACTCAACAAGAGACCTCTTCTTATTCCAAACTGGGACTCACCCCCAAAAATCTGTCAGCTTCCTGATGGCTATGGAAATGGGCAAAAGTCCCCCTGATATTAGGTGTAATCCAAACCTCTACCTTGTAAATGAAGCCAAATTATGAACAAAAATTTCTGGAAATGGAAGGTTAGTATAGCCTCACAATTATTTATATGGAAATGGATCAAACTAAGTTCATTCTAACAATACTGTGTAATCATGATGTTCTCAGATCTTACTAAGAAATACTTCACCATATTTTCTTCCATGCTGCAAGGAAAAATAATTCCAAATATATGTACAAAAGTCAGGGAGTGATCCCATCAGTATGGTATGGAGTTCCAAATGCAAGAAGAAATTGAGAAATGCTCAATGTTTCCACTGTAGAGAAATATTTAATGCAACAGAATTCCTTCTCAAAATCAGTACATTAGTTGCATGCTGCTGTGAAGTACTCACTTTCATTGCTAGTAAGGTTAATTTAAAAGTTATATTTCCAAAGGAGCTTTTACAGTAGTACGGTATAACAATTGCAGTATGCCACACCTAAAGAGTCTCCCAAAAGATTATGTAACAAACATTAGAACTCACAGCTTGGGGGCTATTTAACAGGTCAGTTTTCAATACAAAAGTGCTAATATCACAGGTCCAATATGAGTGGCTCTTAGATCCAATATTCTGTACATACATTACAGAAATTCTGTCCTCCTGTTTTTTTCACTGCTTCACAAGCTTGACAGACTTCATATCACTTCCCATTCATCTTCCAAATCATCAGGGTGAAGCAGAACAGAGGTTTCATTATTTTTCTGCAAACTATGGGAATGGCTAAAGGTCTTAGTGAGGCGCTGGAGCAGAGATCCTGAAGTACTGATTGCCCACAGTTCATCTAGAGGGGTCACTGCAAAGCATAAATTATCCATCTTTTAATTACAGTAGCAGGTTCCAATTCTAAACACTGAATAAATAATATTTGGACCTGTTTTCCCAATTATACCCAAAGAAGGTTTTTACCAATGTGATAAAAACTCCCTTGGTGAAACACAGTGTGTGTGGCCTTCCCTGCATATGGCCAGCTCGAGCACCATCAGGTAGAGCTCAAAGCAGACATCCCAATGTTTTGGACAGACTGTCATGCAGCACCAACTTGCCTGTTAAACGTGAGACATTCCCAGGAATCTTTTTCCAGTAGTCTCCTGCAGGATTCTTGTCCGTGACGCCGTACCGGCGAGCGACGTCCCCGTTGGGGCAGCGTGCCCACACTGTCCTGGCACTCAGAGCCAGCTGGCAGGCCTGCAGACCTGCAGGGACATGAGGAGGGGATGATCAGGCTGTCCTGGACTTGCAAAAAGTACTCTGAGAGCAGACATCAAGACTATAACAGTTTTTATATATTCTTACATGAAGCGTGGTGAACAAAAAGGGTTTTTAACTGCAGAGCTGGTACTCCCTGCATCTGTTGACCACAAGGGTTATCCCAGCATGGATATAATTTGTTATGTGGCCACAGCCACAAGCAACATCCAATTAGAGGACCTTCATAACATGCTTTTGGAGCCCCCACTGTATGTGACTACTGCATGGGGAATAAGCCAACAATTACAAACTTAATTTGTCTAAAAATGGTTAATATTACAGACATTGTGGACTCTTGCTCCCTCTTCACAAGAGTACTCCACAGCTAAGTGCCATGAGTTAATGCAGTGAGAAATCTTTAAAAAGCAAACAGCATCAATGCAGTTATTTAGAAGGAAATAAATAAAATTTAGTGTTATTTAAAGGCAAGGCAAAAGTGTAATTCCTAATCCAGAACATATCCAGCACACAGGATTAGTAGAAAGATGTGAGAAATAGTGTAAGGTTTTTGTTACCCACATATAGGTAAGAAACCTCATGTGATATCACAACTAAATACAAAACCCCACAGCATAACAGTCTCCCTACTGCTTAGGAATTCTGCTTTAGTTTTAATTGAAAGGGAACTGTACCACTTACTAATTGAGTGGCAGCAGCCTGAAATAACACATCAGAAATTAATTTAAAAAATTGTATTTCTTCCAGTTAACTACTCAGTGGTTTTAAGTAAAACAAAGGTCCTCTTTAAAAAGTAACTCTTATCAAACACTTGACTGAAAAAAAAATGAAGCATTACTATCCAATTTAAAAAGCAAAAACAACAAGAAGAAAAAAACAAAACAAAACAAAACAAAACCACTGAGAAAATGGCAGAAAGAAGAAGGAACTGAAGCATTAACTTTTACCTGGTACATGTTCCCAGTCAGTGCCAACAGGCATTTCATCTGTAATTCCAACTCGTACGTGGACATTCCATTTGCTATCAATTGCCCACAACATCTGATCATTTGGACTTGAATGAATGCTGACCAAGTTGATTCCTACTGGCTATAAAAATTAAGCATAGTATTTAAACTTTGCACTACTGTATCTTTGTACTATTGTAGCATTTGTTTTTCACAGAAGTACGTAAGACCAGTAAAATATTTACCAGATACTAAAAACAGAGAGAAAAATATCTGATATTTTATGTGCTATTGTAGACAATTATCAATTTTCCAAGAACTTTAGACCTTTGTAAGTGCAAAAAGAACACGAATGAATGTATCGTTACTGCTAATGATATTAATATTTAAAGTTCAGTTTTCAAATCTAATAATATTAGTATTTGCTTAACCACTGCTATTCCAATCAGATACAATTTAAACTGCAAGCTGGAAGAGGGAGCTTTTCCAAAGAAATGCACAAAATGCAGCATCTTCCTCTTGCCTGACAGAAAGCTTTCCTAACATTATTAAACCTGCACTTTATTTCTAAGCATATTCTGAAAAAGTAGATTCCTATAGTCTGAATGTCTCCTCTTTGCAATGAAATGATGATCTGCCTTCTTGCCTGTACTCCATTCTACAGGAACACATCCATGGAACTCGCTGCAGAGCACTGGAGCAGCCTCACCTGCAGGAGGGGATCCACAACACTACCCACAAGTGAAACACACTTCCCATTCTGCTCCCAGGCATGTCCTTACTCCACCTGCTTCTACAGAGATTTGCCTTAACTACTGTTCAAAATCAGTGGCACTGACCTATCATGACTTTGTAGCAAAACCTATCGTCCAATGAGGCTGGATGATTGCAAATATCTGCAAAACATGTACTTTGAATAAAACATGGACATCAAATAAAAAAGTTTTTCTCCACACCAGCCTAGTAAAGGCACTGCAGAAGACAGTATGATGTCTGAAATACATCATCTCCTACTCACAAAGCAGCACTGCATTCCCTGCTTTAGCCTCATGGGCATAAGCTGAAATTCCAGAGTACTAAACAGAAGAGCAAGTAGCTCTTTGTATGTATAAACATACAGAAGCATGATCTGCATGTATATACAAGCACACAGCCCAGTCCCAGATGGGCCTTCTGTGTACATAACCTGCTTTGGTTTTGCTTTTAAAATTTTGGTGCTGACTTGGGTCTGACCAAGCTACAACCAAACCTGACTTGCATCACCAAATCAATCCTGTCTATTCAGGTTTCAAGGCCCTTGAAAGACTATCTTCTCATGTTTTTTCTCTCCCCTTTGTTGGAAGCTTGAGGCTGGTAGAGGCTTGATCAAGTATTTACCTGTGGTCACAGTAAATTTACAAGTAGCTGCAGTTTGAATACTTAAAAGTAAAGCCACTAATTGTCTTGAAAAGCATTGACTATATAGAATATACAGCTGCTCATCTACTTTCAGATTGGTATTAAACTACTGTCTTGAACAAAAATCTCAACCAACAAAAAAACCCCAAAAAACAACCCAACACCAAAACAACAAACCCCACCAAAAAAACCTCCAAACATACCCAAAACCAACCCATCAAATGCCCAAAACCACACTAAAAACAAAACACCCCAAAACCGCACACAATTTTCCCATTTGGACTTCTGCCCCTTTGCTGGAAGTGACCCTTACTCCTGGCCCAGTTTCAATTTCTCCCCTCCATTTTTCATTTGCTTTTCTACAGCCACCTTGGCTCTCACTGCCCCCTTGTCCCTGCTCATGTTCCCCCAGTGCTGCCATGGAGCAGTGCCTCCCTCCAGTGCAGCTTCCTGCTCCATCACATCCCTCACCACACTCCTGCAGTCCCATGCTTTCACACAAGGGCAGCTATTAGCTTGTGCAGGCTGAAGTACTGCATGAACAGGAGAACTCTGCCTTTCATCTTTTTTTTTTTTTATATTTGTATTTTTTACATCCACTTATTTAGAAGAACGTGGTAAGAAGGAGACAGCCACCTCGTTCCCAGATTTAGGACTTTCTGTCACCTTTCCCCCATGTCCTTCACAGCACAGACTGACAGTGTGTCTGTCTGTGCTCTGGAATACACTTCATGTTTCAGCCAGGGTCCATCCCAAACTGTGCCTGACACCTTGGTGGGGCTTCTGCTTCTGAACTGTTGAGATTTGTGCACCTTGCTCCCCCACTCTCACATGCCAAGATCCCATGCCTCTCTTCTACTGTCACTTTGTCTAGAAGAGAATTCTCTCAGAAAGAACTGGAGGAGTATTTCCATCCAAAAAGACTCACTGAGTGCTTAAACCTGTCACCTAAGCATGTGCATTATTACAGATTTAGAGGCAGTGTAAGCTAAGAAAAGCAGAGGAAACACCCAAAAGGAGAGCCACAAAAGTTGTATGAATCTCAGCTAAATTGCTCCTGTGTAATCAAAGCAATTACTTCTACCCTATTCTGCACCCACCAACACATCTAAGAAACAAATGCCAATCATCAAATTCAAAATAATGTGTTTAAAAGCTTGGCTAAATATTCTTCTCATTCTTTGCTTTTCTAAGTGAGCTCACTTCATCCTTCAGTTTCCCTGCCTCTCTGGGTATTTCACTTCCAGCTTTTCTTCCTTCTTCAGGCTACTCAGCTCTTTCTGATAACCTGACATCAATAAAACAATCCTCCTTCTACTACTGCAAAGCATCCAGGCAACTCCTCTACCCCCCAGCTCTCTGCTGTGGAACAGCCAGTAAAGGACACAACTGAGAGGACACACAGGGACATCATTATACACACACCATTGCATATCATATATACACATCATTATATACAGCAGCTTTTGGCACAAACCAGGAAATTTGTTTGGAAACAAATACAGGCCATTCCTAGAGCCTGTTGCAAAGGTTTGACTTCTGGATTATTTTTTACCCAGAAAGCAGCCATCTACAACAAGAAGGTATTCTCATGGCTACCACAGTAAGGTGGATAAAATTAATTTTCAATTTTCTTGACATAATGAACTATTTTCTTAGAACAACTATGCTGATATTATCTCAGATATCTCCCATTTTCACTCAGTTTTAATTACCATCAGCATGCTTTAAGTATTTTATAAGTTACATAAGAAGAAAATCTCTACAGCTGCAGTTAAAGGTTAGAGTTCTCTCATAGCACTAAAGAGAGATATCTCTGCAAATTCATAAATCTGCTGATAACATTTTAGAGACTGATAACCATGAAAATTGATAAATTATTTCAGCGTAGCCTTTACTCAGCTGGTTTAACTTCTAACAGCATTCATGAGTTTTATATACCTTGACTGTGAAACATGTCCTGTTTGTAATTTTCTGGAGAATCTGGAATTTTAAAGAATCTTGCAGCAGCCTCTCAGCCTTTCTGCTCTGACACACCAAACTCTGTTTATACATTTATCCACAATATAATCACTACTGTGAGAGATCAACCCGTTAGGGATCATTCATGGATCCAGTGCTATTTGATAAAAAATTGCAGAAAACTTTTATTTCTCCATTACTTGGAGTGCCAAACATTTCTAATCTCTAAAAATCTCACAAGTCTGACTGGTTTAGCCAGTCAGATCTAATACAGATTCCCCATGCTCTGGTCTTGTGCCTTGGGCTGCAAACACCCCAGTCACTCCCTGTCTTTTGATATGAAGAATTTCCCACCAGGACCATGGACTGCACCACTACCAACTATGCCCCTTTCAACATTAAAGCAATATACTAAGAGCTGTGGACATATTTGTTGTCTGCTACAAATAAAATCAGCTTGCCACATGTCTGTTGTGATAACAATGTTGTTAAAATGAAATAAACTTGAAGGAATCGCATTAACTGGCAAATTGTTAAATGATATCAAAGAAACAATGTCTATGCTAAACATATTTAAGTTATCAAGTTGTCCATTAGCTTTATAATTTTGTGCAAGTTACTTCCTCTCTTTCTGCAAACCACAGAGAAGTAAGTTTCAGTGTAAGAATTGTACTTAACCAATAGTATCAAACAAAATCCAAAGTAAAAACTAACACATTTCTCCACCCAGTCTCCCCTACATACTACTCAAAAGTTTTGTCTTATTGGTTACAGCTGAACCCAAATGGTTAAAGTTCCCTGTCAAGGAAGAAAGGACAAACACACGCACACAAAAAAGGCACCAGGACATTTTCCACGTCACTTTTCAGGAGCACAGAGTCCATGTACCAGCAAACCTCCATTATCTCTGTCCTGCTGCAAATATCCAGGATAAGGGAGACTAAACATAACATTATCAGTCTGGCCAAGCCCAATCCTTTTTGTAACAGGTCGGTGGCTACATTCAGCACAAATGTTCTCCTTGCCTTCCAAAGACAAAGCAGAAACACCTTCAGCTGGTCCAGGCCAGGCTGTAAGGAGGTCACATCAGGGATACTTCTCACACTCTTGAGTATTATGAGTGTATCAGACTAATCTATTTTCATGACTAACAACATCCAGACCCTCCTAATGAGGATAACAAAGAATGCAACTTACATTCTCCCCCCATAAAGGCCTATTTACATATTATTTTCTGAGGCCCATTTAAATGAAGGTTATAAAGCCCTTTCAGCATTAGCTTGCTAAATTAAGTGCTGCTTTTTTCTCTGCAGAGAAGTTCAAGGCATTATACAGGAGCAGTAAAGATCAATCTGTTTGGTCTTCCTTGATGCCACATGTTCTCCCTAAAACTGGCATTAAATTGTCAGAAAAACATAACTACTTATTGTCTGTAAAACTGGAGCATTATTTTCCTTAGAAGCCTTAGAACAGCAACAGGACCCTCTGCCCAAATTTCTGCCTCACTGGATAAAAGGGACAAAGGCCTTAGTTGGGTATTTCCAACCAAGGAGGTATCTACTGTGCTGTCTAGGACTAGCACAATCTGGAAGACAAAGCAAAGCCAAGGAGGAAATCCCTTGACCTCTCCCTTCTGTTAGCCCTAAATTTTTTATTCCAACATTTTTTCTTGCAGAAACATGGGAAAGACAACAACATAGGGTATCAAATCATAGAATAGATCAAACCAAACCCATGCAACTACTCAACATGTTCTCAACAGAACCATAAAATACTTTAAAAATACTCAGTACAACTGTTCCTTAGAAGCAATTAAAAAAATAAGTAACTAAAATTTCATGTAACCACTTTAGAGACCATACAAACTCCAGGCCTACTCAGGTTTGCCCAACTGTCTTCTGGTCATACTGTTTTATAAGTAAGATTATAAACTAATATAGGAGATAAGCCCTCTGTAATTACCCCAGAGGTATTTTTAATAACATATTGAAGAACTAAACTGTTAGGAAAATAAGAATTAATTATTTACAGAAATGTGTGTTAAGTAAACACTAACTGCAAATTCCCAGGAAACAGAACATCATTTAACACTAGGTAATAAAAACCTTGTATAAGCAAACCTGAGTAACCAAGGCTTTTATTTGTTCTATAAATACACTTTCAATGAGCATCAGCAAAACACCCTCTGATGCAGCCTATGCCTGTAAAGTGCCCCTCTTTAGTTTTTGAAACTTAAAAACTTAAGTTTCAAACTTACAAAGGAAAGCGTTTTTTGGGGACTAGAGGAAAGGGACTTCAAGCTCCTAATTCAAGGTCAAAGGGTCTGATGTGTCCAGCAGATATCCCAGGGTGTCTCCTTACTCTGTGCTACCACAGCTCATACCTGCTAAACCATGATGATCATCCTCTACACACGAATTTATACCATGGTGCTTTTATTTTTGAATGGAATCACTCTGAAAAACTGTCAAAACTTAATGATGTTTGTGGTTACTTTATTTGCCCAACTGAATGTTAAATATATTTCTTAATCGCTCCAAAGAATAATTAAATATCTAATTCTGTGTTAACTAACCAAAATATGGGAATATTGGAAGAGTTGCAGGTATGAGGAAGCGCCAAATAATGACCAAATTGAAATATGAAAACTGAAGGATCCCTTTCCCACAATTGTTGCTTTAAATGTGAGCCAGTCTTGCCAAAAAGCAAATACACCACCTTGAGATCACATTTTAGAAGGACACAGGAGGATTGCCTGCTGAACTTTCTGGCTGTGCTGCTCGTTGGGCACTTTCTGTGACCTGAAGCTTCTGGTGCTGATAACAATTGCTATCTCCCACGACAGGCCACACGCCTGCTTTTCTGAACACGGCGATAGCTGGGCCCTAAAACAACTATCAGAAGGCTAAAACTCCACAGCAGCAAACTACAGTGAAATACAGTGACAGCAGTTTTCTTAACTAGCAACAAGGAGGAAGATAATAAGCACTACGCTCAGCAATGGAGTCAGCGGGAGGCAACTCCAGAACAAATGCTGAAATTGCATTTTCTCACCCTCTAAAAGCACCTTTTATGTAACTTACAATTACTTAAGATAGGCATGCCTGTGAAGAATAGCACAGACTTGAACTTAAACATTATGGCATTCTAAATCAGCTAAACAAAAGACACAGCTGCAGAAGCTTTCATCTCCTGTACTTGTTTGCAACCCACCTTGAGACAGCTGCTCTTACTATTGCCAAACAGCTTTTCTCTACATCATCTTGGAAAGTGCAGTCCTCCAGGAAAATCATCTCCCTATTGATGTCTTCAGAGGCCTCACATGAGTGAAGATATGCAGAACAACAGACTAGTTAGTCTGGTCTAGAGAGAACCAGGCCTAATGACTTCTCCAACCTAAGCAGACTTTGGTTAATTAAAGATACTTCCTCTGAATCTCATCTTAGCCCTCCAAAGCAGAACTCATGGTAACTCAAGATGTTTGTGCAATGGCTGAGAAATGCAAGCTGGTCTGTGCTAGTAAAAACCACTGCGCTTGGAAAGAACAGGCATGTGAATACTGCATTGGAAAGAACAGAGACTTCCATGACAAGGATGTTTAGAAGTAGATGATTATTCTGAAGTAAAAACTATAAAGAATTTTCTACAGAAAAATTTCCTTCCCCTCTAAATATTCAATTCTTGAAGATCAGTTCAAACAATCCCTTCCTGCATTTCAGCTCAATGGCAAAATCTGATCTTGAGGACTGCTCACCACTTCCTCCTCTAAGTACCACTTAATGCAGAACTGGCCTTAGTAACAACACAAATCTCACTGAGAAATGCAAAAGCAAGGCAGATGCAGAAGAAAGTCCCCAGATTCACAATAAATGTTCTGGAAGATAAGCAGAATTTTATCTAAATAAAGGAAACAAAACAAAGATGATGACAACCATTTCTAACAAGTCAACACTCATCTGGAAGACACAACCAACTCCTTACCTTTTCTTGACATATGTTCAGTGTGAGGTATTGAAAAGAAGTTAAATCTATCCTGTAGTGATTTTTTAGAATTACAGATAATTTGCCTAAATTTTAAATTTCATTTTTAGACTACCATTTGCTTTGTAGTTTTAATAATTTTTGAATGACTGTGAAAACATGAACAGCCTTAATTTAGTTTTTTGGAAGTCTGTGTGCAAGAAAAAAATAGCTCCTCCCACATGAATAAGAATTTCTACTACCTATAAGAATTTCTCTTACCTATGATATCAAGCTTAAAGTACAGAGACACAATTACCAGGCTGTTCATGGGAAGAGCAGTAAATCAGAAGTTTCTCTAACTTGAAGCACACAAAAGGCAGGTGACACTTTTATGGCAAACTAAGTCAAGCAGTGCTTGTCTGCTGAGAACTACAAATGATAACTGAAGCTTCATGCAGCAACCAAACGTCTCCCTAAACAAACCCCTTGTACCTTGTAGCTCAGACAAGCTATGTGAACATTTAAACAGACCTCTGGATTTAATAGCATCACTTTTTCAATTCTATTCTCTATGAGATTTGATTGCAAATTAACAAAGAGCAGCAATTAAAGAAGTGACAATAAAATGTCTCAATCTATTTTTAGAGTAAGACTGATTATTTACAATGAGCAGACGATTAGTCACTCATTACAAATATTTATTCTGTTTCCTTTAATTCTGTCAGATAAAGTTGGTTATCTGATAGATGCCTTAATGTAAATCTGAGAAGGTGGCTATTAAGGCCAGTTTTTAAACTGTGGGAAGCAAGAGTTACTCAAGATCAGATTTTGTCTCAGCTTCTTTTTCAGAAGGTACCAGAAATCAAAGCTGAAATGTTCAAATAATTATTTTCAAACAGTTCAACATGGGGGGACCTTTGAAAGCAATTTAAAGACTTTTACCTTTAGAACAAGCTCTACCCTTTAGTAATCTAAATTAGTCTTACAGTCTATACTAATTTTCTATTTTATTTTTAGTTATTTTTCTTTTAGACCAGAAATTGGAAAATAATTAAATCCTAATAAAGATATAAACATATAAAAAGATACTCTATATTATCTATATAAAAAATTTGTATTTCCTGCTTTTTTTAAAATTAAATTTTATATATGTAAAAATATGGATTATTTTGAGACGTGTTGCAACAGATTATGGTTTTGTCCTGCATGTTAACAATAGAATGGAAGAACATTTTCTATTTCCTGATCTAAAATAATTTCATCAAAGCATTTTGATTAGTTTTGTCAATGTCCTTGAAACAGCTTTCAAAAAGCTGCTTAACTACATAATTATTTTACTTCTAAGACTGCAGAACCAAATTGATGAATCACAGAAAGCAGCTATATATAAACTATTACTGCTCAAGAAACTCTAATGATGTTATCAACCACTTCTGAAGTACTGGATAAAATAAAAAAAGAAGGAGGGCAGAGAACAAATAATCTTTTCTTCATCTCAAGAGATGCTTCAGTAAGGAGGTACAGAGAGGAGTCACAAAGGAGAATGGGTTTGGTCTTGATTTAAGAAAAAAATACAGCAGCACACAGCCAAAGGATGAACTTGAATTATATTCACTCATTTTAGCATGAGCAAAATCTCACCAAAACTGCAGTCTCTGAATACCTTTGTGAAGTTATGCAAAGATGAATGCTGTGCCACTGCAGCACTCCTTTAAGGAGAAGTGACACCATAAAAGCAGAGTCTGCAGCTGCTCACAAGCTGCTCCTGAGTCATGAGATCTGGGAAAGGCAAGTCATATTGGCTCTGACATTTACTAAGGAATGAAATATCCATAGTTGGTTTTAAATTACGTTATTTGAGAGTGCTCCTGCACTTGAAGCAAGTGAAAAGAAATTTTGATTTCCTTCTTCAGACAGAAAATGGCTGGATCATTCACAAATACTTCTTACAGTATTTCTGTTCTTCTGAAGATAAAAGCAAAGCAGCACGTGTCAAAGTCAATTAAGGGACAGAACAGTAAGGTGTTCCTAATAAGCAAATACTGTTCACTTAATAGTTCACTCTTCAGACATCACGTTATATTTGTTTTCCAAATACTCAGTTAGTATTTGGAAATACTTTTAAAGTTCACATATTTTCTCATTTTGCAATAAGACTCTGCAAAAGCATGAATGGCTGCTCATTTAATGACTTGTTTTAACATGCTGGAATTGTCTCAAAACAAGCATGTAACCCATGAGTTTTCATCTTCTCTGCAAGCAATGTTTGAATTCTTGCCCCTTCATATTGACCCATTAAATTTGCCATGTCAGGAGTTGGCAAGATAACAGGAAAGGGAATGATACTGCTCTGGGTATCAGAAGGTTATAATTTTTGGAAGGCAACATCATCCAGATTGATAAGATTATGGGAAATAATTTGATTTCCAACCTTGTCCACTTTCTACTTAAGGAAGTTACTGCCAAATCATGAGCCACAGCAAATCCCAATTCTTGTAAACACCTTCACATTGAGTAGTTTAATCTACTTCAGTGGAGTAGAGAACCACTTAGTACAGAGAAAATATTATCAGCATAGAGAAACAGCTTTTTGGGCTATTCTCCTGGATAGACTTTGATAGACACAAGTTTAACTCCCTGTCTCTTGGCAAACTCAGTTTAAATGGAATGTTTCTTCTTCTTTTTTTTTAGGAATACTTCCTTTATGGGAGACATCATCACTGACATGTTCAGTCTCACATTCCTGCTGCCCTACCCCCTTGCTAGCAGGGACAAGGTGTTACACCACAAAGACCCACTTGCAGCACACCAAGAACAAGCACTGTAACCAAGTCCTTTCTGCAGCTGATACTGGCACCTATTTATCAGTCTGCCTTGCTATTCTGCAAAACAAGGTACCACTTCTGCAGAACCACATTACAAAATGTACAGAATCAGTCATCTAACCAGTGCTGTGCTAACTGATGGGATGCATATCTGCAGTTCTCATTTCCCTGCTCCCCTGCCCTTCTTTGCTGTTACACCCTGAGATACACATGAGCCAACAAGTGGCTGATGAGAGATAAGCAGAACTAAAAGCAAATGATGTAAAAACCAAATAAATGACTGCAACTCCACTGCCACAGATTTACTTCTATTTCTTAATGTGTACCTTTGAAAGTATCACACATTTCAAAATCTTTAAGAGAAATGCTGCAACATCACAGAATGTCAGTCAAGTATGCAAACACATCCAGTGCTAGACCAGCAGACAGTTCAGTTCAAGCGATTTTGTGCCAAGGAGTAAAGAATGAAATCAGTAGTCAGAGGTCAGCTCCATTACAGCAGTCCCAACCCACAAAAGAAATTACTCCCATTTCATAGATTAACTTGCAAAGTATTAGAGCAGCAAGGAAAGCAAGCACTGTGGTTAAAGGAGAGATTTAAAAAGAAAACAACCAAAAACCAAACAACAAACAGGCACTGGAAAAACAGATTTTGTCAGTTTTCTGCATTTTCCAAATATGCTTCTAGGTTATTTTAGGAGGCTTCTTTCAGCTCCAACCCTCCCAGCTGGCAGGTAGAAAGGATATAAAGTTTGCCCATTCTGGTAACAAGGGAAAGGAGCTGCAGTTGTACTTCATGCTTACAAAGCACTGACAAAGAAAGTCTCTGAATTCAGGCACAGCACCCTAGCAAGCACCCCAGACTCACAAGGGTGAGGATAAAGCAAGAGGGAGGCAGGCACTTTGGCACCATGCCACTTGAGCAGAGCCTTCCCCCACCTCTGCTCTGTGCTGTTTGCCTGTCCAGCCTCTGGCTTAGCACACAGAGGGTACTCAGCATAGCTCAGTGCTACACTCTACTACAAAACCTGGCTCTACTGTTTTCCCATGAATTCTAAAATTACTGTTTTATTGTTTAGCATAGAGCTAAACCACTGGGTTACAAAGAATTGTAAGCAGCATTTTACCTGTATAGGTGGCTCAATCATTATCCAGGCAGGAAGCATCAAACTTGGGTTAAGAGGTTGAGTTCCTACACGGAAATAAATGCCACCATTGGTGTCACAGGCCCAAACATGCTGATTTCCACAGGTCAAGCTGATCAGCTTTACACCACCTAATAACAAAGAGATTATTAGCAACCTGGCATTTTCCTTTCAAATTCAGCTAATAATCACAACTTGTATTTAGACTTCATTGTATTAAGCAAGCTCAAGTCACATAAAAAGGATTAGAAGTTAATACAACTTGTGGGAGAATAAAAAAAATTGCTGGATACAATGAACAAAACCAACAGGTAGTACAAATGTGAGAAATATCTCCTAAACCTAAAAATAAATGTTTTAGACATAGGAGAGTGCAATTTCTAAAGCACATTATAAATACTCTATTACAATAACCAAATTCAAGCAGGGAACCATTCCATGACAAATGTTATCAGTGCCTAGACAAACTTTCACATGACCTAATGTGAACTCTTCTCTGTAGCTGGCCATGCTTGGAGACTTTTAAAGGTGTCAATCTGATAATACAGGCAGCAAAGAACATTCCTAACACCAGCAGCATTTCAAAAATATGAGAGCATATGGGTTATGCATTTCAGTGTTAACATACCAGTGTCACATCTGTAAATAAATGAACTGATTTTCAAATGGATTTATATTCACCACTGTACATATTTATTACACCAATCTCAAATGTGCAGCAGTAATTTAACCCTGTCAGCACCATCAAAACAAAGCTGCCAAGTAAGTGTGTGTTGCAATTTTGACGTGATTTGTGTTTGAGTTTAGTCTAAATTCCTGCAAAGACAGTAGAGATGCAAACCTGGTATTTTAGACAAAAAAGAACTGCTAGTTAACTGTCTACTGAAACTCTTAACTTTTTCAAATTAATTTTAAAATAGCCACATGATATAATGTATCTAACATTTGATTTCCTTTTTTCACCCCATGCTGGACAAAACTAAGCTAAGTAATGGAAAACAAGTTCCAAAGAAAGTGGGACCCAAGCAGTACAGATCCACTACAGAAGGAATGCTCTGGTCAGACTCCAAACTAAAGACTCTAAAAATAGGCCTTGCTGGTTAACTGAACATGCCAGTGCTGCTTGGGATATCCCATTCTTGGTAACAGTTCTGTGTTCAGGGATGTGAAATTTGGCAACAAAGCCTTGTAAAGTGCATCAGACACAGAATTCCTTAAAGAGGGGTTTGGAATTTTATCCCACACAGTGCAAGTTCAAAGTATTTATTTCTGCAGGATGTAATATTCCCAATTGTTAGGGCATGCTGGGGAAAAGAACAGGACAACACAGCTTTATCTTTTAATTATCTGTAGTAAACAGATCTCATTAACCAAAATTATTTAATTTTCTGAATCGCAGGAATAGAAATCAACCTATCTCATCCCAAAATTTCCTTTAACCAGAAAGCTTCACATAAAAACCAAAATGACAGACAAAAACTTCAACTGCTTGGGATGAGAACATCTATAGCAACTTTCTTTTGAGAGCAGAGGCTTGACTTTGAGCTGCAAAGCCAAAACCTTACTTAAAGCCTTGTTATTCCTTCTAATAAAGTATGGCTCAAAGCAATAGCTTTGTCACATGGTACCTCAGCTGTCCAAGTGTTCTGATCCAGACAAGCATCAGGCACTCAAACATGGAATCACATATCACCTACCCAGCATAGCTGGTATTATTTACGTCTACAGTACAATTTGATATTCAAAAACACAGCCCTTATGTAAATGTTTTGGGGCTTCTCCCTCCTCCCACCTATCATTTGTATCTTAGGACAAGGTCATGTTAACCAAATTCACCAACTGTTTTAGAGCAAGTAGCATGAACCAGCAGCATTGTTTATTGTTAAAACCTAAAGGTCATTCTACTGTGTTTAGAAACCTTGATGGTGATAGTGGAATGCTAATCAAAATAATCTACTGGGTGCTACTCCCAGTACATAATGTAAAAGGCAAGATACTACCAACATGATAAGAATATTTCAACCTTAATGCTGGTAAACCCCATCACTTCCATAGAAAATTCTGAACTGCACTTTACAGAAAGTTGCTCCTACCCTGCCTGCCCTCCACAGTCACAGTCCTAATGTTTCTGGAGTAAACTTAAACAAACACTTGACACAATAACAACAACTCTCCAATTTCTTCAGCCCCATTAGAACAAATAAAGGCTTTTCTATTAAAGCCGTGAATATGCACTTGTCAAGCAGTGATGTACCACATGCAATTAAATGGAGAAATAATGCCTAAAAAATGTTCACATTTCACTACTAACCCACAGTGAGAGGTACAGTGGAGTGTTTGAATATTTCCTAACCCCAAACCTCTTCTATGCCACCATGTGCCAGAGGTGACAGGAACAGCTGAATGTAAAGGTTGAATTTCTGAACTGCTGAGTTCACAGGCCAGGTATTACAATCAGCTAACACCAATTACACTGATTTCCTGTATGAATTCTTTTGAGATTTTCAGACAATGTCCAGAAGTTACTTATTTTTTCAGTTAAACAGTTACTGTGTAAACTGCTGGAAAGCAGTGGTTCATTAGAGAAGTTTCAAACCACACTAAGCAACATGAGAAGGACAAAGGGGCCAAATCTATCCTGTAGGTCAGTAAAAGGCACCAGTGTTTAAACTATAGTATGATGAGTGATTTGGAACCAATTCATCAGGTCTGAAAAATAACTGGTGTACCACTGAAAAACGAGTTAATTTTAAAAGATACGGTTTATAATTTTTCCATGAAATATTATAAACTATACACTAAAATTGTACATGAGGCTTAAACTCTGCCAGATGTCTGCCTTTCCTTAGACCTTAAGTTAAAATTGCTTGTCTGTTATCAGACCAGTGATGAACATTGCCATCAAAAATGGAAAAATTGCTAACCAGTTGAATTATTTTTAAAATGGTGAGAGAATAGTGCATAGTCCCAATTTCCTTTCTCTTCACCTGAAACTGGTGTGCAAATTAGCACAAATGTAAGAATGTTCTAACAGTCAGACTATTAAACAAATAAATCTGATGAGAATACTACTCATGAAGGTGGCAAATAACCTGATTACCTCCAGAGCCAAACTCCAAACTGTGACTACATTTCAATGATCAAATCATGATCAAGCCCCTAAGCAGAGGAAAAGAGCAGTTAACCAATTCTAAGCATTATGCTGAATGACTACATCACTATAAATCTGAACATGAGTGTTATCAGCTGCATCACTCATGAATGATTCAACTCTTGGAGCATAACTCTTCCTTGGCAGGAGCTAAAAATGTGTTTAACCATAAAATTCAGACGTTTGTGCCCTAATCAGGTGACTATGGCTGCACTGGGGTACAAGAGCCAGCCTAGTTAAAGCTGCTGGAGCCCCTGCACAGCACCATGTCAGGCCAAGCCACTTCAGAGTGACCAGCTGCAGGATGCACTGAACACACACCAAGTACCTTGCAAACAGGAATCTTCTTGTCTCCAGGAAAAGGCTAAACAGAAAATTCTTTGAAAGCCACATCTGTTCCTCATATTTTACAATCACCTGCCAATAGGTACTATTTAATCCAGTAAGTGTTATATTCTGCATCAGTAAACTCAAAGATATTTCTGGAAAATATGGTGTGCTAAGAGACAGTCTACTCAATAAAAGTGTCCTACCTAGTTGGGAGAGATCCAGTTTTGTCCAATGCATCCCTGTTGGGCAGCTGGAGGAAAGTGTTCTGATAAATATCTGCCCGAGACTATCCAAGCCCCAGATGGCATCCTGGCAGGCAGAGTAGTGCACCATTTCAGCCTCTGGTGGCAGCTGCACCGTAGAAGGACGAAAATGAGGATTCTGATCACTGACACAAAACAGATCCTTGTTGCTTTGGCACAGCCACAAAAAGCTTCCTATGGAAAGGACACTTCTGTTATTAAAATAATTCCTAATCCACTCTGAGAAAGCTTACACATCTACTTTTTCTGAAAAAAATTATCTGTACATTTGAAGGCAAAACTAAAGCTTCTTGGCTATGCTCATAGGGTAAAGCTTTGAAGTACAAATACACAACCTAAGCTGTTATTTAGGCACTTAAATACTCCATTTCTCAAATAAAGGAAGTAGTAAGTGATCTCATTTGAAGAAATGTTTCATTTCAAGGAACTAATAGAGAGAAGACACATGTAACAATGCACTATCACCTCTCTTTATTCTTTTTGCTCTTTTATATCCTTGATAATAGCCTTTGAAAAGCAGCATTCTTTTACAGCTCTAAACCACATTTTTGCCACTAAAGCCAGTGTACTTAGATAATGCAGTTGCTAACTACTGTAACCAGCAGTTCAATTCCCTGACAGGGTCTCACTTTTACAAATAATGGGCAATTTTGCTGCAGTGACTGCACTGACAGGAGAAGCACTTGGTTACTACAAGCATTTCAGCAAAGCATGCTCTGCAACTTCCAATTACAAATTCTGGCAATTCATGCTTTTGCAGTTTAGGAAATTGCTGCTCCTGAGGACCACCCATTTCTCTGCTGGATGCCACTCCACACCAAAGGGGAGAGTGAATAATATGTTATTTTAATCTCCAGTAGTTTTACAGGTATACTTCCACCCTACTTCAACTACTTTAGATCCCTGCAAACAGAAAAGACAACCAAAATCTGAAGTAATTCAGGATATTTAATTTCTTACACCATCAATTCCACTCTGTTTAAAAATCAGATATTATACAGCTGATTTACCAACCTTCTTTAGATGAAGCTGGGGAAGCCAACACAAAAATCCATTTTGTGGCAGAAGCAGTACCACGAGGCACAATATTATTCCAATACGTGCCTTGAAAGAAAGAACAAGTGGCATTAATAGGAAACACAGTTTTCTGTTAAAATTTGTTATTTCAAATTTAGAATAAATTCTATTGCAATCAATTCTTAAATGTATTTTAGACAAGATTTTCTATTAAAATCTTTCAAGATACTGTTAGGGGGGAGGGGGAAGCCTCCTCCCAACACCTATGTAAACACAGAGAGAAAACTGTGAATGCAGAAGAGGATAAAGAAGAATATTAATGGTCTGCAGCAGGGGACCAATTTGGTAATAAGGTATGCTAGATGTACTGTTAGAGTTTATGGAAACAAAGAAATGTACCAAACAAGTATCCTATTTTGAGAACTGTACCAAGAAAAATAAAGTAATCCCTCTATTAGCACTATAAAACTATAACATTAGTGTCTTGCACAGTCACACTGATCATGAGCCAGACTCTACTGTGCAAAATATATATATTATAAATAAAATAGCTTCAGCAGCTTGAGATTGCATTATCCCAGAAAAGAGACAAATGTAGGTGTTAAAAGCAGTAACTTGTGCACAGTCCACTGGTTGACAATGATTTTTCCATGAAAAATATTTCCCTTTAAATGAGAAAGTATTTAAGACCAAATGCTAATGAATAATTTAACTTAATTTTTAAACAAGTTAAAGCTGCCCTGACTTGCCATGCATAATTTCTGTGGTGACAGAGTTGTAGTTAGTTATTTCCTTCTATTTAATATTCGTAACGTAAAGAAATTAAGATGCAAAAGCACACCAACCTACTAAGTTTCCCTTTGCTACATGGAACTCATTTTTGCCTGAAGAGATCCAGACCCCGCTGCCATTGACCCCGAGGAGGCTGGGCTGACACTGAAGCTGCTGTGACCAAAATGCCATTCGAAGCTTGTCAGCCACCTTCTCCACAGGCGCCTGAGCTGCTGTTGCCACCGTGTGAGTTGCCTGGATTATGGTCTGGAACAGGCTGCACTGGTCAAACACTACATAATCAGTGATGCTTACCTGGGGGAAAAAAGATAAAAAAAAGTACTCTTCATAATTAGTTAAGCTCTGGGGTGAACGGCACAATCTTTCCCCAGAAGCTTTTTTAGAATTCAAAGTGTAGGAAGGGAAAAATAAAAATGGTACATTTTGAGTGATTATCTTGCTAATAAGCCACAATCAGTATTAAACACCAGCTTACAACTCCTTTCTATCCAACAATCCGTTTAGAAATCTGCATTTTAAGATAGGCCTTTGTTTTAGGATGAGTCCCTCTAAAAATATGCCAAACTCTGCAAACTAAGAGGTAAATTTTCAATTTCCAAAAGGAAACTTGTACAGTGCAGCAATTCAAACCACATGACAAAAACTTGAACACAATACTCCTTTGCAACTACCTCATGGACATTTTAATTCACAGTGCAGAAGGAGGTCTAAATAGGTAATTGCCCAAGTACTGTCATGGACAGCTAGGCTGGCAACACTCTGGGATACTCCTAGAAAAGAATGACATTTCTAAGAGCACAAAAAGAGCAGCAGTTTGCCAATAACCTCAAAGCCAAGCTACTCATGATGTCCATATGCACAAAGGGATTATACATGCACATAGACCAAAATTCTTGTAACTAAGGTAGCATGGAGACAAATTTTCTGTAAGACTGTTGTTGTACTCCCTTCTTCCCCACCCCTGTCTCTGGAGAAAACAAGAAAAGCTGGAGAAACCAGAGGCAGAAATTCCAAATCAATGCCAGACAATAACTGCAGTAACCCAGCTGGTTTCACCCACATGAACTGTGGCTGAAGCAAGCCGCTCCACATGGCTCAAAGAAACCTCAACTGAATGGAAAAATGTAGAACACATTCTTTTGCATGGTGACTTATTATTTGTTTTCTCCATCTAAGGAAAAGGATGGGCCCTAAAAGACAAGGGAAGAGGCTGCATTCAGCAGCCAGACTTGATGCTCTGCCTCAACAGCACATCCTATGACCTGGCAGAGCATTTCCTGGGTTCTTGAAAGCTTCTGCAATGCTGCTCTAAATGACCACAGGATGGTTTTCCTTCCCTCTTTACAGCAGACACAGAAAGGGGATTTCAGCCATAGCCACACAAAAGTTTAAATATACTGAATAAAGTGTACTATTAATAGAATTTTTTTCTTAGAATTTTGTGGGAAAACAACACAAATAATCAACCCAAAGTAAAAGACTAAACTGAAAGCAAAAATTAAAAAATGCCTACTTGCCACCAATGGTTATCATCCCCTTGTGGTTTCTTTGAAACTATACCAGTCCTGAACCAGAGATTGCCATGGATATCCAAAGCCCACAACGTCTGCTGATCACCAAGGGTTATGCACACTGGTTCCAAAGCTTGCATTTCACTGGAAATGCAAACAATATTTTTAATAACAATATTAAAAACCTTAATTCAAATTTATGTTAATGGTATTTTAAGGAAGCTGTTACAATGTTAATAGTTTAACACGGTTGAAACTCAGTGGGGCCAAGCTAAAAAAACACATTTGACATTAAATTTTCGGTTATTCAGTACTTTATATTTTGTTTAAGTAAAAAACATTCAACAACAACAACTACAATAAAAACAATTCCTTCAAAGATCACTCAAGATTTGAAACTTGGATACATAACAGTAAAACTAAACAAGCCCTATTTTATTCAGTAAATAAGCAATCAAGAGCTGTGCCCTTTAAGGTTTTGATAAAATAGCTTCATAAATCTATCTCCTCAACTTCCCTGACCTACTCTCAGAACAATACCTGCAGATCAGGGACCACAAAAAGAAAACTCAAGCTAACTATGTGACAGAGATAAATGCTGAATTTAGGACTGTAAGTTTCCTGCGTAAGTAAATGATTTTCAAGCTCAGAAAGTCAACAGGGTCAGGTGATCATATCAGACACTGAAAAGGTAGCAAACAATGCTAGTTCTTTCAGATAACCTTTCTTGACAGTTTAAGAACAAATAGTGACTGCCTTCTGCAATTTTAACACAAAGCTCAAGAACATGAAATGTACTTAAGGTGTAGGTCAGCAGGTATTTTCATTAAACAAACTCATTAGAGTACGAGCAAATTTCACATTTGAACAAAGACACAGTAGTTTCTCAGACTGTTCAAGAGCCAAATACCAGGCTGGGAGGTAGCACAGGTTAAGGTTTCACAATAGGATATTCAGTAGATAAAATCTCCTGACAACAAAAACTTGAATTTCTTCCTAAATTTGTGCCAGGCTGATGTCACAAGAGACACTAAATTCTACATTCTCAAAGCCAGCAGTAGAGACTCAGTGCTTTTAACTTTATCACAGAGGAATTACTGTGGGCATAGGATCAACTACAAAGCTGAATACCAACGACACAAAGGACTTATAAAAATCTGTGGCTGGGGAGTGCAGAAGTGTTGTCCAGCTGTATGACCAATAAAATGCATACATTTCATCTCAGGTGCAAAAAAAAAAAGAAAAAAACCCCCACCTCTCATAAAACTGGTGAGTTCCTTAAAACTTAAAACATTATGCCACAGATTAAAGAAGCCATATTTAGTAGAAAATCACATTGACAGACATTATAAAGATATTGTAAATTTTTTTCTTTAAACCTGCTTGTGTTTATGACAATTTCTTTCATTACATAGCAGTCATGGATGGATGGATGGCTGGCTGGCCATCACGTTGAACATAAAATCACGTGGACAGACATTATAAAGATATTTTAAAATTTTTTCTTTAAATGTGCTTGTGTTTATGACAATTTCTTTCATTAACATAGCAGTCATGGATGGATGGATGGCTGGCAGGAAGGAAGGAAGTACAGACAGAGAGCTAAAACAGATATATCCGCACAAGAGCGGTATATAGACACAGGAGCTCAGGTAATACTTTTTCAAACTTCAAGGAGCTCCAGCACAATTATCTGTGTCATTCTAGTTATGCCCAGCAGGGTCATTACCTGACAATGTCACTCTTCCACTGCTCTCCCTCGGGACAGAAGCTGCGCACTCCCTCGCGGTAGAGCAGGGCCCGCTGCTCGCTCAGAGCCCACACCACATTATTCCTGGATGTGACCTGTGACAGTGGATAAGGGCAGTCAACCTTTACTGCTCGGGCACAAGGACGGTCCACACTCAGGCCTAGAAATGAGAAAATGAGGATTGCTTTACAAACTTTGGCTTTTTGCAAGAAAAAGGAAAGAGATAAAGCAAGTCAATAAAAGAAAATGCAGAAGGGAATCTCCTTGATATGCTGACATTTGTCATTGATCACAATTTCCTTGAGTGACTGTTCTTTCTGTAAACTACTAATAATTTTCTCTAATATAGCTGATGTTACATTTTAAAAAATAAGACACTGTACATCCTTCAACATCCTGCACAGTGCATGTCCTGTCCTGTCATTTCTGTTCCTTTTCTCCCTCTAGTGTCAGCACCAGGAATCTCCATTTATAAAACCTCTATTAGAGCTGACAGAAGCATCAAAGAAAAAGCCAGGAATGGAAGAACTTCTGCCCAGAACATGCCAGGGAGAGAAGCAACCTGATCTGAGTAGTGACAGCAGAGCAATTACAAAAGAGCATGGCACAGTGTGTAGTACTGAAAGGAGCAGAGAGGTTCTGGTAGATTTACAGGCAGTTTGCACACATTTCTACATCTAATCTACAGGAACATGTCTTCTTTACGATTACACTGAAGCCTGATTTACACATGTGAAACTGCATGTGAAACATCTCAGGAGACACAGCTTTTGTTTCATCCCCTCACGCTGCCAAAACCAGTATGAACAGACTCATGTCTGTAATGTATTCTAGACTAAAAAGAACACTCATTTCTAAACCCCTGAGCACACACTTTTGTTATAAATGTTACACAAGACAGTGAAGGGAATGAAAAGATCCTGGAGAAACAATTTTCACTGGCTGCCTCTCATTAGAAAGACTGATATACTGAGAATTTATTTTTTGCATCACAAGACAAATTTGGAAGCCTAAGAACAGCAGAATGTAAGCTGATGAAATCAAACCAATCTCTCAAAGGGAAGAAAAATATTGATTCAAACCTCGACAGAGCCCTGGATGATTAGCATCCAAAATTTACTCTCCATCACCACTATCCATGCCTGTTGGCAGTATGCATGTGACCATGGGCAGGCCATTTGATTTTTGTAGGATTACTACACTTAACTAAAAAAAAAATTAATTTGAATACAGTGTCTTTGAAACAGTGATGTGTACTTAAAACAATTTTCTTAATCACAAAGAATTTTTGCATTGTGCTACAGTAAGTAAACCTAAAAGAGAAATTACGACAGTGCCAAAATGAAAGGTAAATAAGAATTCTGATAGCCACTCAGACATGGTGTCCTGTCTGTATATGTCTAATACAGTTTGCCCTTGACCCAGTCCTCCTCTTGATTCACCAGTAATTCTTTCATCATGTTATTGGTGATTTTTCCTTAGTAACTCTGTGCAAGCCTCACATGCCTGACAGTCCTTTGTACTTTTCTCCCTTAACTCTAAAACTAGTACTAACATCCTCCATCCTAGCTGCTTGCATTTAGCCTGAATATTTTTGCATAAGACCTTCCAAATACATCCTCTTCTATTCACTGAAGAACTTAAAACTAAGGCCACCACTTCAAAGTTGCCACTACACACTACCCCTTTTTCCAATTTGTGCCTCACTGACATCCAGGAAGAAGGCAGCTGCAGATTCCTGCTCCACAGCCCATTCTGTTCCCCCATGGCTTTGCTTTCTCTGTCACATAAAACACATACCACTTGTCTATATTCCAAAGCACGTCACCATCTTCTCTCTCAGAATACCTTCCTGTCATCATCAAGTGGTCACTCTTACCTTCTAGAGATCTGTGCTTTTCAAAACACAAACCTTCTATCTTTCCCTATTCTGCCCACTTAAGGCTGAGTTGTTTCAGTGCACCATGCCACTTTCAAAGCAAGGATATTATTTTGATATTTTCTGTAATCCTTTCCATTTATCTCCATCCATCTTGTATCTTCCCCATGCCATAAATTCTCTGTACTGTATGTACTCAATGTGGCACACACAAAACAAGTGGCCATGAACTACCTGGCTTTTCCACTCTCCTAATTACACAAAATCTCACAACTGTTTCCAAGTGTTTCTCAAGATACAAAGGTTTCATTATGTTCTGGCTGTGGATAAAAGTTTGTAGCAAATTGCAATCATCCTATAGACTTGAAATCTAATAATCTCAGCCCACAAAAATTCAAAGAGCCTGCAATTAATTCAGGTACCTGTTTGCAGATACAGATCTCCATTTGTTCTGATAATCCAGGCAGTGTCATCACTTAGAGCTACAAATACAGCCTGGGGTAAGGCCTCATACCAGTGCCGTTTTCCTTTTATAGTTACTTTTCCACAAGCAAAAGCTTTGTTAGTCTTCTGTTCAATCTTCCAGAGAAGAGCCCCTGTAGGAGAAGCAAAGAAAGAACATAATAGCACTCAGCAATTACTGCAACAGTCACAGGTGATGTGTCCTAGCTACACCTAAACTAACAGGAGGGGGAAAGCAAATCAATAGCATTAAACAAAAATGCAAGTTTAAAAAGTCCTTATAATTTCTTTAAAAAGCAAGACCAGAACAGTAACTGACTTCTAATATCAAATAATATCTTAAAGAAAACCAAATGGGACTCCAAACTTAACTGCTGGCTTGTACCAGAACGGTACATTGTCATATTAATTTCCTTTGAATGATTCCACAAAGTTGCACTTAATTCCATTTTGACATGTTGTGGTTAACATGCTCCTGCATTAACACATCCATGGCAAACTGTGGATGCTAGAAACTTGCACAGATTCAGTGAAAAGCTGGGTGAATTCCTAGAACTGAAGGATAAGAAATGCAGAGGAACAACCTTTTTGCTCAGGGAATTTGAGCCACCAACAACTGCAGCCTGAACCTACCAAGGGCAAATACGACACATGCCCATGCCTTTCACTTTTCTGCAGAGACCCTGCTGGACCACTTTTAAGGGTAAGATACTGAGCTGGATGAACCCACATTCTCACCTACTACAAGTACTCTCAAATTGTTTTGGCTATAGCAAAGCTCAGCTACAGATCAAACAGAATTTCTTTCTTCTTAAAACAGATAGCAAGTCCTCCCCTACAGACAGAAGGAAAGACTGACATGTGCTTTTAAAGATGACAGGGAAGAAAAGTAGTGGCAAGGCAGGAGACAAAGAAATTAAAATGGCTGAGAAACTTTGTATTTTCATTCCAGTCCTGGAACAGTCTGGAAGGCCAAAAGTGATGCAAGTTTATAACCAAAACCTGCTTAATTTTAATCCTACATAATCCTCATTCACAACCATCCAGAACAAATGCATATGCAAATGTACTAAAACTTCAAAGTTTTTTTCTTCAGTATTTCAAAAGAAATCAAATCAACCAACCCACGCATACAGAAAGCCAGTTCTACACTTACAAGAAAAAGAACTTTAAAATTGTGAATCACTGAATGGTTTGGGTGGGAAGGGATCTTAAAGATCATCTAGTTCCAACCCCCCTGCCAGGGCAGAGACACCTCTCACTTGACCAGATTGCTGAAGGCCTCATCCAGCCTGGCCTTGAACACTTCCAGGGATGGGGCATCCACAGTTTCTCTGGGCAACCTCTTCCTGTGCCTCACCACCCTCACAGCCAAGAACTTCTATAGCTCTGTAACAAAAATCAAGGTTTTGTATAGACAAGGAGCTCTTCTCTGCCTACCACTAAACTGCTACTTCTGAAGCTCACTTTAATCAGGCAAATAAATGCATGTTGAAAACCTCCCAAAATGCAATGTGAACCTGCTGGAAAGACAGCCACTTAAACTAGAATATGAAATGCAGAGGTAGATGATAGTCTACCTACTATGATGCAGTCATATAACTGTGACGATTTAAAAAAAAAACCCAAAAAGAAATACAAACCAACACAATACTTTTACATTAAACAAACAAGTTTCTGGAAGTAATTGATTTGAAAACAAACAAACAAACAATAAACTGCCTATGTGAAAATTATATATGTACTCAACTATATATGTAATCTCATAAAGATGACAAATTACACCTAATTAAATAATAACGGATACTAAAAAAAAACCCACAAAAAAACCCAAACAAAAAACCCCAAAAAACAAAGAAAATGTCCAACTCTATCCAAGTTTTATATTTACAAGACAACAGTGCAGCAGAAGCCAACCTACCTGAGGGGGAAACTGCCACTTGCTGGACTCCATCCTCAAACTTCTGCCAGCGCAGGCCGGCGGCAGGAAGGGCGCTGCAGTACAGGCTGCCTCGGTAGTCCAGGCACCAAATGTATTTTTCTGAGACAACCAGGCTCAGGATGCCATATCCAGGGCCAGAGTAACCCATCCAGCTCTCTGCAAACTAAAAACTGTAGAGTCAGAACAGTGTCAGGTTGTCTTCAAACTGCATAAGAAAATGAGTATATAAGAAGAGCAGCTCCCACGTTTTGATTTTAAAGAAGCTAAACTGAAGTACTTTAATCAATGAATAAATTTGCCTCGTGTAAAACAAAGCTACATCTGTCACTGTTCTCTAAGGCTGTACGTGCACAATGAGACTGCTCCAACAACAGATTTAGGAAAAAAATAAACCCCTCCACCCCATCATCCACCTCCAAAGAAGGAATATATAACAATATACAGCCTGTTTGTAGTCTAGGAAATTATTCATTGTCTAGGAAGTGATGAGCAAAGGGAACAAGACAGCTGAAAGGCAGAGACAGCTGAATATCCAACTCCAGTACTCTCTGTATGGTAGCAGAGCCATGGCTTGCAGAAATCTGGTTTACAGCCTGCTCTCTTAAATATTGATTGCTTGCATGAGGTCAAGCACTGCATATATTTCCACGGGAGGTTTCTAACATGACAGAGTGTACAAATACCACAACCTGAAACAAAAATCTTCTGCACTTTGGGCTGCAGTTGTCAGTAGATAGGACAGCATCAACTTATAACTCAACCTTTATGAATTAATATTTAGTTGATCTCAATACAGCGTGTTACAGATCTAAAAGAAACAATATCCCCACCCTACAAGAACTGCATTTCCTTATTAAGACTTCTGATAAAAGTTCCAGTGATTCTGGCAATTTTGCAGACTTTACAATTAACTTTAGTACTTCTTTTCTGTAGTACCTATGAGGATTACCCACAAAATAACTATGAAGGAAAGAGGGATAACAGAAGAAGGAAAACTGTCAACATTTTAAACAGTACTAACTACTGCTGACTAGGGGGCAAAGACTAATCCTTACTCTGAGTATTTAGAGGTAAAGTAATCCTTAAGCAGAAGCCAGCCATGTGAGATAATTAGCATTAATTCTTCATGAAGTCAGCTGAATTTGGGAACAGCATCATGCCGAATTTGGACTACTGGAGATCCAAACAAGCAGCAGCCTTTGAGTGTGACTGGGTTTTACTGTTCACTCTTTAATGGATGGGTTTCTAACAGCATTTTTGTTGAGCTGGGAATAATACAGCCAGAACAGCTTCTTTGCATTGCAAGCACACATCACCCATTTTGAAGTCAGATACACACACCACATTTTTTAAGAGTTACAACACACACTGTTGTTTGGCTTTATACTTTACTTGCATATTGAATCAAGCAAAAAAAAAAAAAATTGCTCTCCTAAAGATGCAAAGGACAGTAATTGCAGGAATCTTTATTTTGAAAAGCTGTTTCTTTTAAGGTTAAATGTACTTTAATTAAACTGAAAAGAAATACCTGATCAGATTTTAACAGCACCATTTCATCTAGGCTTATCTTGGCTACATCCTGTGCTCCAGGCACAGCACCAACTTCAGGCATGCTGGTCTCTGAGGATGAATATGGTAATCCATGTCCATAAATATCCTCTTCATCACTTGAGGCAGATTTTTCAGTCTTACTTTCATGAGTGTCTGCTACCCTTTCAGCAGTGCTAGTACTACATTTAGCTTTGATTGCACTTTCAAAATTCCACCCAGAAATGGAAGAGTTGTCTGAATGAACATTGTCAGAGACATCACACTGGAGTGCAGAAGGGTCTGACAGAGCGCTGTGGATTAGAGACAGCTGCTGTTGGTCGTCCTCACCAGTTTCATCACTTTCCTTTGGTGTCAGAGATGTCTGGACACCAAGTATACTGTCACATTCCAAAAATATCTGGTCTGTAAGGTCTGGATCCTCAGAAGATTTTTCAGTATCTTGCAGCTTCATTTTATCCAAGTCTTCATCTATTTTACACAATGCAGGAAAATCCTGCTGCTCCTCCTCCTCCTGGCTCAGCTTTCCAGGACAGCATTCATTGCTTGCAGAAACCACACCACCATTACATTCACCACCAACACTGCTTGCCAAGTCTTCTGTGAGCATCAGAGGAGATGCAGATGTCAAAGTATCTATAACAGCTGAAGTACCCATGCCACTGTCACTGTTTGGAAGTTTCTGTAAATCAGCCACATCTCCATTCTCTTCATTAATTAGTACATTTGCTGACTCAGGAGACTGCAGGACACTGAAAGTTTCTGAACCGTTATCTTCTTGCAAGATTGTATGGGACTCCATGCTGAACATGCTTTCCTGATCTGGAGATCCAGTACTCAAATGATCAATGCTGCCACTCATTATGCTGGAAGTCATGGAAAAGGAGTCTGCATTCAAGGAATGTGGACTGTCACCAGAAAGCTGACGCTCGTAAATTGGTGTGCCTTCCAGAGAGCTGTGGTTTCTCCTTGTGCCACTTTCTGTTATCACACACACACATATGAAAAAGAAGGAGAAAAGTAGTATTAATAAAATCTATTAAATCCCAGTGTCAAGCAAGAAATTAAAAAATTTTTAGAACTGAAGGAAGAACAAAGCTAAACCTAAATTTTAACCATACTGTATTTTTTTTTCAACTTTAACATTATATGACACATATAATGCCCAAAAAAGTCTTAACACAGTAAACAATTAAAATAAGTGAGTACTCACACTACTTCATCAAACGAAAGAGGATGGCTAAGAAAGACACTGCCAAATATTCTGAATAGATTGAATAGATATTACACAATTCCAACATAAAACTGGACACAGAGTCCACTCTGTGGTCCCATTAACAAATACATTAGAACTCAAAGCATGTTTACATGACAGAAAACAAAAGAAATAAACTCCAAACAGATCTAAAAATACTTCATCAACTTATCACTTTTAAGGAGATTTTCATCTTAAACAGGAATGACCTACCACAAGCCATCAACCATTTCAGAAGCACAACACCACAGTACACAGAAGCCTGCCCAGCAGAGAGTCTTCCATGTAATGTGCTCTAACAACACGCAGTGTCAGGGGAAGTTCTGCTCCACCTACCTTGTCTCTTCTTTTTTTTCTTTTTCACCTTAATTGGCTTTACAATAAGTTCTTGGTCAAAATCTTCAGAGCTGATGGTGCTGAACCGTTGTGAAGAAAGCTGACCTTCTCTCTGAGCTTCTGGAAGTTGGTCTGCACACATCATGAAGCTCGAGCCACTGTCCACAGAGTTCACAGAGCTGCTCCTGCTTCGTGATTCACTCACTACAGAGCAGCCCCTCTTCCTGGCTTCACTGCTCAAGTCTCCCACTCTGTCAAGACTTTGTTCTGATAGTGTTGGAGTTTCCAGATCATCTTTCACCAAAGAAGTGCCATTTTTATCACCAGTGAGTGAAGGGGAAGTAACTGGTTTTTTTTCTGTTTCCACTGAAGGGCTGGATGATACAGATGAAACTAGTGATGACGGGGTCAGCAATTTAGGACTCGTATCTGTTAAAGGATTTGACAATTTTGAATTCACATCTGAAATTGTCCAAAAGAAAAATAAAAGCATAAATACTAGCTCAAGTATAAATACTAGCATTAAGTGAGTAGGGGCATAATTTCAGAGAGTATTGAATGAAAAGAGTATTTATGAAAAAAAAATTCTAAGCTAACGACATTTAAAAATAAATACCTGTGTGCATGCACACACACTGTAAACTCCCTGCAAATTAACCTATAAGAAAGCACTTCTCCCAAGCTCTGTATCAAACTTCTAGTAGTAAAATTCTGAATTTATGTTTATGTGAAAAGAACAGGACAGGTCTGCAGCTTGGAAGATCCAATTCTATCACACACTGAAGTGCCATCCTATATCTTTAACTTATTTATTCAAATATTCAGTAGCTTGAAAAAATCAAGGAAAATTATCAGATAAATTACTGTAATGATTAGCAGAAAATGCACTTCTAAAGGCTCCTTTCAAACTATACTTGAAAGTTGAGATTAAAATAATAAACAGTCTCCATAAGTTTGTGAGTAAAGAACTGCCTAAATGACTAAAGCTATTGCCAACATGCAATGACAAGAAAGTTAAGTTCTCTAGCACTGAAAGAGACTTCATAGCACATTTATTAGCATTTTACTAAAACAAAGCTAAGATGGAGTATTTAAATGCATTAGTAGCCCCTTTCAAAGAGTTCTAGTAACATAAATGTTTAACTCAGATGGCAACAAGTATGAAACAGTCAAATTATTTTTGGAATTTTAGAGAGCATTCTTTGGATTTATTTGCCAATTCTTTCTTTTTCATTGCTAGGAAGGCTGAGATTTCCCCTGGAATGTGGCTGCTGACAGGTGGCACAGAATCAACATATTCAGCTGTTGAGACTGATCCTAAAGAGATAACCATGATCAGGAATCCAGACTGCTTCAGCATCATGGTTCAGAATGAGCTCTCAAATGCACAGATTAGAGATGCCTCATTAGGTTAATGCTGATCCACTCTCAAAAAAGGCAAGCATATTTAATTTCTTAATGCCCCCATTCTCACTGCAGCCAAAAGAGAAGCTCAGATAAGCAGATAAAGCAGATCTCCAAATATAACCTATCAGAACAGATGAGTAACTCTACAGGACCTGGCAGGTTTTTGTAACAATCTGAAGGGATTTGTCTGAGGTTTGATGTTTTTCAGTTTTGTTGGTTTTGGTTTTTTGCTATTAAAAAGGACAAAAAGCAGCATGTTCCATGAGGTACACACTATTTGATACTTACTACTTACTAATTTCTACATACTAAGCTTACTAATCTATACAAACCTATTGATGACAGTCCTTCAGGTCTATTTGAAATTCTTATTATGTCTCTATCTCCCTTTAAGAGAAAAATCTCGTTGTTGGTACAGGAAACAGACACAATATCACCATATCCTTCCAAACCACCAATCAAAGCCTGTAAAGAGTCAGCAGAGAAAGAAATAATTGGCATTAGATTAACACAGTGTTTGTACAACATGGTACTCTTAACAAAAGCGTTCCTTGGATTTTAATCAACATAAACAGTACAGGCTAAAGATTTTTATCTTATAAAAAAAAGAAAATAGAAAAAAGAAACAGAAAATAACATTAATCATGATGCAGCTCCATTTTTATACTAATTTAAATTCCACAGATCCATTCTTTGTCCAACTAAAGGCAACTAAATGTAACAACTTAAGCAATATACAATTTGGTGGCAGAAAAGTGCCACAGTATGAATATTTAACATCATTTAGACAAAAATATACTAGCTTGTATCTGCATTCATATGCATTTTTAAGACAACAAAATAGCTAAAATAACACTTCACTGTATACCAAATAAAAGGTAATACATCTTTTTTAAGACACCAACAGTGGTAGAAGAGAAAGAATAAATTGTTCCAGGCACATTTTATAGGCCTAAAATATCTTCCTGCACTAATTCCTAGACTGTAGGTTTCTATATGTTTCACTAAGCATCAGAATTAATTATGATGTTAACACCTTAACTGAAAGCTTTAAATATATGTAATTTTCATAAACAACATCCTGAGCTAGTTGGTGAGTATATCATTGCAATGACAACTTGAGAAGGGAGACAATAAACATTCTTTTTTTCTTGCTTTAAATAGGGATGTAAATCACAGCCATAGACTGTATAACCAAACACAGTCTCATGGCACAGCATGAACAAAAACATGGAAGAAACAAAATATGCAGCCACAAGATTTATCTACCTGGTTCACAGTGTCTAGTAAATAGATGCTGTATTCGTTCCAGGTCAGCACCCATCCTTCTTGGAAAAAGCATGACACAAGCCCAAGGTGTTTCTCTGGAGAGCTGTAACTTCCTCTGTCAGGTGGTTCTAAACGAGGATACAGTTCAAAAGTTTTTATTCCTCCAGCAAATACATCTTTCAATATGAATGTGGCCTGAACAGTCCCATGAACATCAGACTTCCACAGACGAAGCCCAGGTCTGGCAGCAAATAGTGTCAAGTCACTCTGTTTACACAGGCCAGGGATAAAACATGCTCCAAATTTGCCAGTGCTAAAATGCAAAAGAATTTATTTTAAAAGCTATATACTTAACTTCAAAACAATTTAAAAACTAATGGCACAAATTCACAAATTATCAAAAGTCTTTGATTAAAATATTTAAATGTCTGAAGTACAAATTTAGTTACAGTAAGACATGAGCAGTAATTCCAAATAACAAGTTTCCCCTCAGCTTTGCATGTCAGACGCTACATCAACTAAGCAAGTTAAATGACTCCTCCTAATAAGCTTCATAGCCTTAATGCCACTCTGTCCATCTCAAAAAGATCCTACTATGCACTTGTCCTTCCCCCAGAATTTAACAACAATTTGGTTGTTAAAAAACAACCAAAACACTACAAACTAATGCTAAGGAACTGGAAGCTTTTATTTGCAAGAAGCATGGAATAGACTTCAGCTGTTAAACCCTTCCTTTCACATACACAGAAACCCCGTTACTATCATCCAAGAGAACCCTTCACATGCAAGATGGACCTTGGTATTCCTCTTTCTATTCATATCCCTGAAAGATACATCATAAACCCTCTTTCAAGGGTAGATTTCCTCTCCTTAGAGACAGAGTCAGTCATGGTGTTCTATGACCAGGTTCCCTTTTCCTTACCCGAGAGGGATTACATAAAAGGAGATGTCAAAGCCACACAAGAGGTTCCTAGTCTTCAACTCAAATTTAAGTGCTTACTATACATTCTGCCTGTTAACTCACTTCAGTGTATAAGAAAAACAAGGATGATGACTTGCTTTTTGCATCAAATATTACATCACCCATTAGACAGACTTGATTACAATGCTTGCTCACTGCAAGTCACAGTAAATAAAGAGGGACTGCAGAGGAAGTTCAGCAGTGTTTTCAGTTTAAAAAATGAGAAAAGATCTTAAATATTTTTGCCTAAGAGTGCCTTGAAAATGTGACTGTGACATCCTTGCAACCACATGCTTTCTAAATAGGTGTAATTGTCATGTCACGTTCGATCACACACAGCTATTGTAACTAGCTTTTTATGAGCAGACTGCTGTGTTGTATTAATTTTACTGCCTAGATCACTCTGTCTGTAATTCACTTTGAAATGCAAGAATTAATAGATGAGCCTGCATCAAGATTTTATGAGGGTTACTTTTTTCTGGGCTGTGTTCCAACTTGGTTGACGGATTTCTCTTCTGTGTAAAAAAGCAGAGTCCGCTGTAGAGTAGAGACAAGCAGCACCTTCTGGTTGTAATCCAGCTGCACAATCGAAGATGGCTCTTCCAGTACAAGGCTGGAGTTGCAAATACCCTTTCAAAGACACACACAATTCACAAGAATCAAACCTTCCTAAAAATGCAAGGTGGTAACTAATACTTCAAAGACATTTATGAGCCCAAGACAAAAACCAAAACAAACAAAAAGCTTTTTAAATTCCATTGCATGAAATTCACTTAATGAATACGGACTTAATTTATGTAGGGAAGAGGAGTGTTAGATTGTGTGTGACACACTATGAAATGCAGTTTTTCTTGGAATACTAACTAATACATTTCTCTTGAAATCAACAGAAACACATTTTCTTCCTTCTTCTCCACTGCCAGCTCATGCATTGCTGAGATAATCATTACTTTTGGTGATTTCTGTCAAACCAAATTGAGGGACAGTCAGAGATAAGTCAGATGTAGTTTAAGCTTTTCTCCCATTTATAAATTCAAGTTATCATTAATTTTGTTGACATTTCAGGTCTGTATTAACTACCAAGATACGAGAAAAATTCCATTTACTGGTAACATGTCAGTCAGCCAGCAGCACCCAAATGTTACTTTCATTCTACACTCTAGACTGAGATGCTGAACAATTCTGGGAGAAATACTTTACCAACAGAGCTACATTAGACAAAAATACACCTTCCAAACTGGCTGAAAGCTGAAGAAAGGTTTGATAGTTATTTCATTAAAAATGAGAAGGATCACTACTTCTTTTAAAATGCATTACTTTTTTAAAAAGATAAGGTAGTTCTGAAAGATATCCAGTGGTTGCCTTGCTGGGTGTGCACACACTGGGCCAAGTGTACACATACCAATAAAGCCATCCAACTAAACACATAACACTGAGCAATTAACTTACTGCTAAATATTTAAATACACAAGCACCCTTTCAGAAAGTGCAAATGTGAATTAAGGTCCCTATAACAAACACTCACCTGGTCTAGGTCTAGTGCAGAGTAGACAATTTTTCCTTTGTCATCTCCAGAGAATAACTTCATTCCATTAGGACTCCAAGCTAAAGCTGTAATGCTACTTTTGTGGATGCCAGCAACATCAAATCTGCGAAGCTGTGAAACAATAACAAAGCAAAAGAAGAATGAGCTGAAGAGCAAACAGATGCACAAAGCCTATTCAGTGACTCCTAACTGGTTTAACTGGAGATCAAGTACACAAGTGAAGGTCCTTCTAAAGTTTATTTAGCACAGAAACCCCACAGCAACCCAAAACCCCCCTCCACCAAAGAGATCAGCCAATCATTACACATGAGAAATCTCTCAGAAATATATTTGATTAAATACATCCTCTGTAATGCAAAACATGCTTTAATATTATTGTTTTATAAGCTTAACATACGAAGTCTAAAGCATACAGTTTTTTCATCAGGCAAGACTGGCTGGGTTTCCTTCTTACAAAGGATCAGAGGATACACTCAACTAGAACTGGCCATACTAGACCTCACAGAGATTTAGGCAAATGAAAATATTTACCTGTTTGTTCCTTCCAGGTAATGAAGACACAAGCTGGAAAACTGCAACCCGACCTGAGGCTGTACCAACAGCAACCAGATCATCAAAACAACTCAAGAGCTTTACAAAAGTTATAGATTCACACCTCCCCTGTTGAAACAAACCACACAAAGAGCTCAAAGTTAATGAGACACCAACAGAGAGCTCAGTTCTGAGCAACTCGGCTTCAGCAGAAGAGACAACAGTAAAAGTCAGTATTTACCTCAAAATTATATTTTTTCATCTGGTTTACATGTCTGCAGTAGAGATAAAGCATTCCAATGCTGCTCCCCACAGCAATGTAGTCTCCATTGGTATCCAGTGCTGTGAGGTAAACCACAATGGAGCGAAAGCCTTTCTGGATCTTTGTAGGAATGGCATTGAGGAGATAATACAAGGGACAAAATTCCTTAAATATAACTGGTGAAGCCACAGATGCCATAGCAAGGATTTGCATCAGCAATTTTAAGGCTGAAATAAACACATCTACATGACCACATAAGGAAATCTGAAAAACAAAAGAAAAAGACATGTCATTATCTTGTGTGGAGAGAGCAAAAGGTTAACATATAGCCAACAATCCAGCAAAAAAGAAGAAAAAAATCTCAGATTTTGCTTTGCATAAAGAAAAAGCAAGTTAAATTATTGTACTGAATGTAACCTATTCTTAAGAGAAACTTCTTCTTACCAAAAAGTGTATTCCTTAAGGTCAGCTAACATATAAGGATATACAGTAACCACTAAATATGGGATAACCACTTTTTCTTGCATCTGTAAATTTGTAAAAGTTGAGCTGGAATGCAGTGTTTCTTTTCATCTGCCTAGTGAAAAAACAGGACTCTGATGAGAGTATGACTCTGACACTGAACAATCCATGTGACGTATTTCTTCATCTCTCTGCAGCCTCTACCCTCAATCCAACCAGTGCCCAAGAGCATGAGATATCACAGGGCTGTAAGATCAAAACAACAGACTAGCATTTGTGCTCCACTCCTTAATGCCCCACAGCCCAAGAAAAAACACAGCTGAGAAGCAGTTCAGCTAGAGCTACATCTGCTATACATTCAAACAGCAACCAAAAATTTAGAATAATGTGAGAAGCAAGGGCTGAGTAAAAACTTTAAAACTCCTATTTTGACAGACACAGGAAAATATCCATGTGGCAACTAAATTGAGAAAGATAAGGAGCAAACAGGAAAAAAGCACCATATGTCCAGGTTTCCTTTTACGGATAAGAAAATAATTTCATGCTTGTGAGAAATACTGTAAATATACTTAGGGGAGGATATCTATGAATAACAGAAACAAAGACTCTGTTTGCCTTCTCCAAGAAAAACAACCTAGTCAGAGCTCGTCACAGTAATAACATACTGGCACCTTCAGGAAAAGCTGATCAGGAGGAACATAAAAATATGCAAAAAGTTTAATTAAACCCAGTAATTTTTTCATCAATACAGCCTTGACAAGAACATTTAGCAGCAGCAACTGCTGCTTCTCCTCATGGGTGACTTTGAAACATGGAAAAGAAAAGAAGCCTTCACTTCTCAAGTTGTATTTTGCTATGAGCAAGTCCAGGTAACAGAATGTATAGAGTCTTGCAGTTTTCCAACACAAGAATTTTGGGTATCTGTAGACAGGAAAGTTTTCTATGGTTGTTTAAGATCTTAACATTGAAGATTTTCTTTAGCTTCAGCAGAGTTAGAACTTCCTTAGAGAAATAAAGAAAAGACATCTGCCAATTGAAGTTAGAAATGCCTCCAAATGCTCACAATTATTTGGTGAAGCACTCTTACTGCAATTTGTAATATCTCCTATTGTGCCTTGTTTTTAACTCTCTAAGGATGGAAAATGTTTTTTGTTTAGCAGTGTCATACATTGCTTGCAGGGTGTATCAACTAAACTAGAAAAAAAAAGCTGCTCTAGTTTAATATCTCCATTACTGAAAAGCTCTGGTGCCTCAGTTTTCCAACTCTTTCAGTTATTGTGCAGAGCATTCAGCACATACTCTTTGGGCCCTGCAAAACTTGCTGTCAACATAAAATTGCACTAAGGCCAAAGGGACTGTTTGCATGACATTGCCCATGCATGTCATGGACAAGACCACAGGAATAAAGACTGGTTATTTGGCTTATATTTTATCTGGTACACAAACTGCCATAACTACACTAGCACCAATTGTTAAAAGTTCCTAATTGTGGTAAATTTTACTGCTTGCTAGAGTTTAGAAATTAATTCCACTCTCCTCCAATGTTTACAACCTGTCATGATGTATTTCATGAAATATCATAAAGACCAGCTGACACATGTATCCAAACTATTTCTGAATGAAGAGTTCCTTTCAGAGATGTTTACTAAGTTAACAGACAACCTTAGCACATTATGACACTTCCACAATATTTTCACAAACCATCGATTTCCTCTCCTATATTTCAAGTCTCCTACCCCTTCCTTCAGCATTTTCTGCTTTCTATCTACAGCCAACTAAATACAAAAAGAATCCACTGTTAAAGTCTCATTTGCTGTGCTAAATGTGCTATTTTGCCACTTCAGTAATTTTACTAGTTAATGGTCTTTTCTCTTTTCCCTAATAAAATAAAATCCAGTCTTTGTCCTGAGTCTCACATTTTCTAATCTTCCCCTGCCTAACCTCAATTTCCACCACTACCCAGCTACTGCCCCATGAATTCCACATATTTTGGTTTTTAAGTCCCCTTTGTGACTCTGGCAATTTACATCTGTAACATCCAAAGCTGCTCTTGTAGCTGGAACCATCATCTCACACTCCTCATTTACTAGAGGACCTTCCAAGCCCTCAGAATTCATCCTCTTTCTTAGTCTCCACCACTTATTCTTCCAGCTCAACTAAACCATTAAAAATAGAGTAACTGATTATCAGCTACAGAAATATGCAAATTTTTACTATCCAGAAAAAGACTTCATTCATCTGCAATAACCCTATCTGGTACCTGATGCATATTTTCGAAGTTTACCTTTAATTAAAAAAAAAAGAAAAAAGGAAAGTTTTATAGAGTTTTTTCTTCCCACCCACAAAAAAACATGGGAGGAATTATTTCTTATCACATACTAAGATAAATTTGAAAACTCTGCTGTTAGGTAAGGGCTCTCACTCTTTGTAAAATTTATATACAACCTGTGATGGCAAAGTATTAAAAAAAAAAATTAAGATTTTGTTCTCTATAACCCATTCATACAATCAAAAAAGAGGAAAAATTATCAATGAGCTATATTTTTTTGACATTGTACACAAATTAGTTTCGTCTTGAGCTGTTTACAGACTAACAAAACACTTTTACTGATTGTGTAAAAACATATAAGTGAAAATTCAAAACAATACTTTTATTAAAAATACTACTAATATTAGGTAATTTTACCTACACTGACCAAATGTATAAGGGACTAGAACATCTCCCATATGGCCTATACATTCAAAATATCTGCACAAATACCACAATTCTCTGCTTCTGAGCCTGAAGTCTTTACTATCTCTCTGACAACAGCTGTGTATCACATGTAGTCTGTAACAGCTTTAGGATTAATTGTTATCTGTTTTTCCTACCTCATTAATCAAAGGCAAACAGCGGATATAATCTATTTTCTCAGGCAGATTTTGGAAATGGATGCATGTGTTCAGTCTGTGTCAGCCACAGTTATTCTGAAGTATGTAACAGTCATATAGGGCAAATCAGCTTGTGCTAAGCAGCTGTCCTGCAGAGATAAAGTAGAGAAAAATACCACATCAAAAACAATCAGCAGAGTTCTTCCTTCTCAACTCTCAGACGTCACAAGTTCTTAAATACTGCATTCAAGGCCATGCTTTGAAAAGTAACTTTTTAAAAAAAATTTTCTGGTCTTAAAAACAGGAATAAGGCTCAGTGCTGCCTAACAGAGGCAACTGAAGTGAGAGATAATCCTGTGGTTCAGCACAGGGAGCACCCAAAGGTTCAGTGCCAGGATATGCCACAGGAAACTAAAGCTGTCACTGCATCTCTCTGAGCCCAAGGGTCCTGTTTGTACTAGAGGGACAACAGCTCCATTTTTTTTTAAAATCTTTGACATTAAAACTTACATTTAAGTTCTTCGGAGCACAAACTCCCGTATGACCACAGCTAAACACAACAGTCTCTGTTCCCAGCTAGATCCTGCCACCTAAAGAGGAAAGCAGTTTTCTTTCCTAATACCTGTCACACACTCAGCCCCAGGGCAGGCTGCCCCACTGTCACATCTCCAGAGCTTGTCACAGCACAATGCTGCAGAGCAGAGAACACAAACACAAACACTCTGCCAAAGGACCTCTGCTCCACGTGTCCTGCACACAGGTCATGGCTACCTGATTAACAACTCCTTAATTGGCTTTACGCAATTCATTAAATGTTGCATTTTTGGCTTGTGAGAAACAGAGCTCGCTCTCTGAAATTTTAGAAGTTTAATACAGGATAAAAGGGACAATATCCAGCGCTGGGGTGTTTAGCAATATGCCAAAACCACACAATTAGCTTCAAGCAATGTTCTTATATACTGTTACATTACAGGGGATACATAAATACTCCTGAGAGTTTACACATATTCAAACATTCCTGTGAGTTTACACGCTCTAGGAACTCTTTTGCTTGGTTTTAACTTGTCTGCATGTCATCTTGTAGATTAAATCAATATATTTTATTTCTTCTTGAGGCTCCATTCTGTTGTTTTGACACCAGAGAGTCAGTAGTAAATTTTTTCTGTTGGTGTCCTGGTTCTTGTCACTGTTATCATTCAGACAAAATGATCCACAAATGTGAGAAACAACATAGCTATTTCACACCATTATCTGAGCTAGTTACACAAATAAAAGCATTTTAACATTATATAGTTTTTATTTTAATATTATGCTAAGGGCTAAGATACAACATATATTTACCACACTATTATTTATATAAGCTATATTGTACATACATAAACTGATGGGTTGTATTATACCAAATAAGCAGTTAAAAGGAGAAATTGTATAATATATAATACCAATTGTATACTATATACAATAGTATACAATTGCATACTATATACAATTACAAATGGTACTATATCAGAATCTTTGTGATCAATAATAACTTGAAAAATCTAATACATAAATGCAAAAGCCAGTAACTACATTTGTCATTTATAACATGGCTCAAATGATGTTTGGTTTTTTCCTCTGTGACATAATAAGAAATAAATAACAAAACAAAAAATCTTGATGAAGGATGTGGAAAGGGTAGAAAAAGGGAACCTACAATCACTGCACATCCTTATAGAGATGGGAAAATTCAGCTGATGGTCTTGTGACACCCTACAAAACCTTCACAGAATCCTGGAATGGTTTGGGCTAGAAGAGACCCTAAAGACCATCCAGTGCCAACCCTCCTGCCATGGGCAGAGACACCTTCCACGAGACCAGGCTGCTCTGAGCTCCATCCAAGCTCGCCATGAACACTTCCAAGGATGGAGATTCTCTGTGCAACCTCTTCCAGCGCCTCACGACTGTCACAGTGAAGAATTTATTCCTAATATCTAACATAAACCTGCCCTTCTTTCACTGTGAAGCCATTCTCCCTTGCCTTAGCCCCCCCATGCTCAAATGGATTTATTGAACATATTCTATTGAAACACACTCAGATGTTCCAAGGCGCTCCTCCCCAACAGTGCCTTCTCGCACCTGTGCGGCTGCAGCCCCTGTCAGAGGGCAGAGCCCGCGGCTCCCGGCCGGACACCCCCGGGGCTGCCTCGCCTTCCCGCCGGCTTTTCCCCGGCTTATGCAGGATTTACCGCCCAGACACAGAGCCCCGCCAAGGGGACAGCGCCGCAGCCCCTCCGGGTAACGCAGCGGCCGAGCCCCGCCGGAGCCCGGCCCGAGCCCCCTCAGCGAGCGCTGCCCGCGCCCCGGGAGCGCCGCCCGCAACAGGCGCCCGCAGGCGGCAGGCCCCGCTGGCGGCGCCCGGGAGGGGAGCGGGACCGGCCGGCCCTGAGGGGATCCCCCCGGTCCGCGGGGACGCGGCTGCACTCACCGCTCCGGGGCGCGGGCTGCGGCTCAGGGAGGGCAGCAGGAGCGGCGTCGCCGAGCCCCGAGGCGGCGGAGCGGCGGCGGCCCCGGTGCCTGCGCCGCTCGGGGGCCGGGCTGGGCGGGGCCGGACGTGAGCGAACTTCCGCGGGGCGGCGGGGTCGCCATGGCGGGTGAGTGAGTGAGTGAGTGAGTGAGGGGGGAGCGCAGGGAGCGAACGTGAGAGTAGCAGGGGACAGCCAGAGGCGGGGTCCCGGCGTTTTCTCGGCAAACTAACGAGGTTTAAAGTGCCCGTGGTGCTCTGCTAGCCCGCCGGGCTGCTGCTGTCACACGCGGTGTGCACCGTGTCTAGCACCGCCCTCATGCTCCGGGTGGAACGGGGACCCCCATGTGTTTTACCACGTCTCTGTATAAATATCTAAAGGGTGGGTGTCAGGAGAATTGAGCCAGGCTCTTCTCGGTGGTGCCAGCCAGCTGGACAAGAGGCAGTGGGCAGAAGCTGATGCACAGGAAGTTCTGCCTGAACATGAGGAAGAACTTCACAGTGCAGAGACCGAGCCCTGGAACAGATGAGCCAGAGAGGTTGTGGAGTCTCCTTCACTGGAGATGAATATCCCTGAAGAACCGTCTGGAGGCAATCCTGTGCCATGGCTCTGGGATGGCCCTGCTTGAGCAGGGAGCTTGGACCCACTGGGGCCCTCCCAACGTGACCCGTTCTGTGATTTCGTGTGCACTTTACATCTTTTGATGTGATGAGCTCTTTTCAGGCATCTCTGTGGGTAACAGTTGAAGCCAGAAAACATTCAGGCTTGGCTTTGAGCTGCTGTGGCTGCCAGGGCCTGGCCTGAGGTGCAAAGGTGGGGCTGCTTTGTGTGATCAGAGGAGGTGCAGAGGGTTCTTACAGCTGTCTGCCCTCCATGGAGACACCATGAAACAAAGGCTTTGTGCTCAGCAGTAAAGCACCCACCACCTTCAGCAGGACTGAGCCTTTCCCCAAACTCTTGCAGCTCACATGTTGCTGTGAATTAATGCTGACATTCGTGGCATGAGCACTGCATGCACACACAGTAATTGCTGCCATGATTTCTCTGTCATACACTGCATTAGCATCTGTCATTTGATATCAGAAGACTGCTAGATCTGCCAGCACTACAAAGCCACTGCTGTCCATGCTGCAACTGCACATCTCAGAATGTGCTTGCACTTGTTTAATAATACGGTTTTCCTGCAGATAGCAAGAGATAATGAATTAGATTTCATGACCAAAGACAGTTAATGTAAATTCCATTTTACTTTAATCAATATTTACCAGTAAAACAAGGAAATCTTCACATAAATAGCTGCTGGACACTGATTTGTTTCTGTATGCTTTAAATGGCTTCAATATCTTTATTTTCTCATACAGCAAAAAGCCCTCCTGATAGTACTCCAAGAAGGCCTGTTTTATCTGTCAGTGCAAGAAAAATTAAAGATAATGCAGCAGACTGGCATAATTTAATGATGAAATGGGAGAGACTGAATGATAATGGATTTACTACAGCAAACAAAATAGTCAACATGAGGATCAGTGAGCAGTAAGTATGCTAATACACACAAATAAACATAGCATAAAGATTGCTTTTATTGAGAGATTAATCTGCTTTCTTCACTAGAAAGTTCTGTTGGGAGAAAAGAACATGTCACAGTGGATAAGCTAGCTTTTAGATCAAACTCAGCAGTTTCAATTTTTGGGTTACATAAACTATTTACATTCAAATAATGTCTCATACAGTAATGTTATTTGCAAGAAATGCGAAATTATTATTTTACATAGTAAAATGTAACATGTTTTAAATAGTTACATAATGTACCAAGTTAAAATCTAATTTTATAAATCTCAGACCCTGTGAGTTCCCTTTCTCTCTTGCGTGTTTTACAGTGAGGCATAAAAAACCTAAGTCAAAAGTTCAGAAGATTTTAAGGAAGAATCAGTGATTTGTACAGACAAAAAGTTTTAATGGTGATGGCTTAAAACCAACAAAGAATCAACAAAAATACCACACCACAACCACCATAAAAAAAACCCCCACAGAAAAACTGAAAAAAAAAAAAAATCCCACTTTGGTAGAGCTTTTATTTTCATGCTGTAATGAAAAGCCTTAACTAACAGGGCTGTGAGCAGCTTCTCCAGATTCCTGACAGCTGAAGAGGGTTTGTCTGACAGGGTTCTGACAGGTACAAGCTGAGGAGTATTTTGCTGTAGTGGTGCCAGATGTTGTTTTGCTCTGTAGCAGCTCTCTCTCTCCAGTCTGAGTTTACAGCTGGTGTGGGAAAGCCTGCCAGACAGGGCAGGTGTCTGCACATTGGCTGCTCTGGGGTCACAGGTAAATGTCTTGGCTTACATTTGCACAAAGGTGAGTTTGTGGGGGGGCACCAGATTGTCCTGTGGAGCAGCTGAAGCCTGGCATATCTTGTAGGTGATGAGAGAGCAACCTCCAGCACAGGGGCAAGGTAAGAGGGAAAAAGTGTTATCTTAACACCTGCCAATGTTTTTTTCAAGCACACATTCTAAGGTAGAGTAGTTTTGTTTTTCTCTGAAGATTGTGGTACTGGCCCCATTTGCCCACATGGCCAGCTATGCTTTTTGCTATTTTTATGTAGGAATTCTCATGAACAGCCTGTGAGAGATTTTGTAGGATCAGACCACAAGGATTTTAAATCTGCACTGCTCAAGTAAACCTATATGTAGTTGTTTACGCTGCCTCATGTTTCTATTTTAGATTTCAAGACAACAAACTGGAGATAGTATGTGATAACAGTGCCACAGAACCTGAAAAGCCAACCCCAAAATACAATGAAGAGCTGGACAATTGCTGTGCAGAATTACTTGAGACCTTAAAGCAAATGGTAATACTAATTTTTCAGACTTAGTCAATATTAATCAATTCCAAGTGAGCTCAAGTAACAAGGAAATGTCCTGAAGTATTTATTGTAGGCAGAAAATTGGGATTTTCATTCATAGCTCTTTGGCTTCAAATCTCAATAACTATAAATCCAGATTGAAATTTACCAATCAAACAAATAAATGGTGCAAAGTTGTTTTTACATCTTCTGTTGTCTTGCAGTTCTACTCCCCCCTTTATAAAGGGTTGTGGAAACAAATTGTACAAAGAATGCATTCCAAAGCTGCACCTGTTTTCTGTTTCTCATCCTGGATATTCCCTCTGTTTAGAACAAAAGAAACAGCAAAGCATAAAGCAGTGCTCTACCTGCCATCACATCCTTGCAGCTGTCTTTGATCAGACATAATGCAATCATTGCTGTGCAGATCTCCTTCTCTGGAGAGTGGAGTAAGATAATTATGTAACCCAACATTTTTTCTGGATACCTTGCTAGGAATTAATGTCACCTGTCAGTTTGACAGGAAGCAAACAATTTTTTTTCTGCCAGATACTGTAATTTAAAATTCTTATTAAAAATAACTTTTACAGCCTTTTGCCAAAGTGGAGGCCCATTAAAAGATCTATTTTTTTATATAGACAGGACACAGACCTCCAGTATTTAGAAAAAGCAGGAAACTGGCTAGATTTCCCTCCAGTTTTTTTTCTGTGGGGAAAATGTTTGGGGATTTTTTTTTACTTGATGTACTGTTGTGTTCAGACTACAAATGCATTGATAAAGTTTTTACTCTTCCTGAGGAACAGGAGTCTAAGCACTCAGTGTTAGATTGGATACTAAACATAGCCACTATGAGCTAATTTATTTTTCATTCCTTATGAGCTTACAGGTTCATAGATGTATCTGTGGTTTAGCTGCTTGATGTAAAGATACTGCCTGCAAGCTCATTTTGGTGTAAATATTCATACCCAAATGCACAAAGTCGTATGAACATGAAGGAGGTGGATGGAATGACCTATTTTTTGAAGAAAGTTGTTAGATCACCCTAGTTATATTGTCAGTAGTAGCTTGAGCTGCTTTTCTCACCTGCTGCTGATCTTTTGAAATTAAAAGTCATCTTGATATGGTAATGTACAAAAAGATCTTGACAGGGCTTGTGCTATACCAGTGTGATGTTTTTCCCCAGTGTTAAATTAGCCTCCTACAGGTAGCCTCTGTGTTGCTGAGGTGAAAAAATGAGAGGGCTTTAGTATATTTCTATATGTGGGAAACGAATGTCCAAAGCAGAGTCATATCTGCAGTGTTCAAAATTTCCAGGTATCTCATATTAAGTCTGTATATAGATTCCAGTTTTGATTCCTGTCTGGAGTTTAAAAAATGTGAGTTAGAAATGTCAGTATTAAATAGCCTTCATAAATAGTGTGTTTGCAAAAAAATGCTTGATATTCAGTAACATTCCATGTTCATCATTTTAAGACAAAAATACAACTGAAAATGGAAAAGCTTACTTCAACTACTAAAGCAATCTGTGACTTGGAAACATTCCACCATGGAGCTGGGAATTGCAAGGCTCCCTTCTTTCATACATGGCCCACACCGTACTTCTGTAAGTAAAATATTGATTATCTTAGCTAATTACATTGTGTCGTCAGTGTCATCTAATTTATGACTGAAAAATAAGCCCTCTTATCTGGATGTCTTGCTTGAGAGGGAGAGAGTGCTGTCTCCTTTACAACTGACTAATCAATAAACACATGAATGCATCACTTGGTTTAGGGTTACTGCTGATGACTGCCAAGCATTGTCTGACATGCAACAATTACAGCATAGAACTAAATTTGTCAGCAGCTTACAGTGTCCATGCTGCAACAGCCATGTTCTCTGCAGGAAGAGATGAATTTGCAGCTTGCTGGTGTTAAGCTGCAGGCTTAACTACTTGACTTGTTACTTGACATTGAAATTAAATCCTTGAATGCAAAGAGCAAGCTATACCTCAGTTAATTCTCAAGCAGCCAAAGAAAAATACCTCTGATCTCAGTGTCAATCAAGTGAAGTAAAGAAATGTTACCCTCTACTGTTAATATTAATTCTTTTAGCATTCACTTGATGGCAAAAGGTACTGCCTCCTAGCTGGTATTACCCCAATTTAAAAACTGTCTGAATTCAAGAGAAGCCTGACTGCATGGAAACCAGCTGCCTGCTTTGTGAAAATCATACCTCTGTGAAGCTCTACCTCTTAATTCACTACCACAGTTTAGCAGGAATCTTAATGTATTAGTTTCTGCCAGCCTCAAAGAATAAGAATGACAAAGACAACTGCTGTCAAAACACCCATTGTGACTGAATCATTTGGTGATGCTGTCTACTCCATGAAAGACCAAATCCTTCTGAAGGCAGTGATAGTTCAGGCTAAGTTAGAAGCACAAAATAAGTCTCTCTTTAAAAATACTTTGTGTGGTTATTTTTTAGTAATTCAAACAATGAAAGATTACAGATGCATTTTAACCCCCCCTGCCAGGTTTACTAACATAATTAGTAGCAGTTTTTACGATAAATGCTTTGGTTTTGGTCTGTTGGGGTTTTTTTTTACTGTTGTTTTTCACTATTGGTATTACTTACTGGTGATCATGCATTGCTGAAGTGCTTCACAGCATGTGAGGGCATCCTTAAGATTAGCTAAAATCAAGAGCAACTCTTAAAATGTGAAGCTTGTATTGCAGGATAGCATTACCAAATTTTAAAATCAAATTTCAGTTATTTGAGGAATAGCTGTAGCTGATAATTTTATAGTGGGTCCTGAGACCAATATCATTGCTTATTCTAGAATTAAATGAGGACTCATGTCAAAATCAGCAGTGTGTAAAATACATCCCAAAGCTGAGCAAATTGTTTAGTATTTTATGTTCCAATGTAAAAACATCATTCATGCTGTAAAAAAAAGATGGCTAAATTGGGGAATAGCTTATGTAAGGTAGGGGTTTTTTATGATCCATGTATTACAAGTATAATTTAGCTTTTAGAGAATTGCTGAAATGTTCTGGTCAATGTGCTTGGTTTTTCAATCCTTTTCAGATGAGGTTTCTCTGAAGCTGTCTGAAATGTACAAGAAGGAACTACAACTCAAGCAAACAATTGTACAAGACATTGCTCATTCTGCTGACCAGGATCTGATGATGGTGTATTTATCCTCGTGGCTGTACCAGCCTTACATTGAGAACAGCAGCATGCTGCTGCTCGAAGCCATGCTGCTGGAAACAGGACACAGGCAGTGCTAGAACTCCAAAGGTTACATGGCTGGCTTCTGGTGATGCTTTTATATGAAACTGAACTGGCATATTGCAAGGCTTACCAAGTAAGTTGATTTTTTGGTAAAACTTATTAAAAATATTTTTCTCTTCATATTCCTTACTTTGTCTCATCTGATACTCCTTTTTCTGCATGGGACAATCTAGTTTTGATTGTTTTTATCTATTTTAAGGGCAACACAGAGGCTACAGGTAGGATGCTAAGTCCTCTATAGTCAGAAAGAGGTGAGCACTGCTTGGTAGTCTGGGGGATTAAATGCAAAAAGAATACACAGCAAAAAATGTAACTTCCAAGTCTGGACAGCCTAAAATACCTACACAGTCTCTTTTGCCACAGAAATTCAGCACTTCTTGATCTTCCATGGTTTTTGGGGTTTTTTTGCATGAATTAATAGGGCAAATGTTTTTGTACTTAATTTATAATTGGAAGAAAGAAAACCACAAAAAGAATCCAAAAGGATCCACATAGTTTGGTATGTGATTTTGAAATGCTGCTGCAGACAATAGTGTAAGTTCTGCTTTGGTTTGGATTCTGGTGTTGTTGGGTACATCACCCTCAATGAGTGATCCAAGCCTGAACCAGCATCCAGGGAAGGTTTAGTAGAACTCAGCATTCTACAGTCACTATATAATAAGGTCTTGTCCCTTTTAATTAATTTTAACTTTTTTTTTTTTAAGAGATGTTCAATGAAAGCAGCTGTGAATAAAACAAAACCTGCTTTAGTCAAGGCTGTATCCCCTCTTGTCTGCTTCCTGTCATAGGGCTCAGTGAGTTTTTCCTTAGACTATTGGTACTCATGTCAAGTTGTTTTGGATTGAAAGTGTGTCCATCCCTCTGTACTGATAGCAAAAGCAAGGTCACTTACCTAATTAGTCCCAAGCTGAAACCTTGGGGTTAGTAAGGGAAATACATCAGTTTCCTGCAGTAACAGGACAGACAGACATGAATTGAGAAGTTTTCTTGAAAAGTTGTTTGGTTGAACAATGAGGTTGTTTCTGGCAGCTAATAAGAGTTCTATTCTTAGCCCACAATTCCAGAATCTAAAAAGAAATTCTGCTGTAGCTCAATGAGGATAAAGTTAGGAACAACTTTGTTGGGTTTTGTTATTTTTTCAGTGGAAGTGTTCCACTTAGTTTAACAGCCACCTTAATTCATCTGAGTTGGGCCAGACCTGTGTCACTATGGAAACATCTCAGTACTTCAAAAATATTTTCCAAGGAGAAAAGATTGATTCACATATAGAACTGTTCTTTTAAGATGAGAGTAGGTGTATTATATTTCCCAGCATGTGCAAATTGATGGGGAAGGCAAAATTGAAGCAAGTTTTCATTTTCTCCGCAGGTGGAAATTGTGGTTTGTTCTCATTTCTTAAGAGGCAAAAAAGGCTCTTCAGGAAGGGGTCTTCATATTCACAGACCCTCTTGCTTATTGACTGGTGTTGGGCATTGGAAGATTACTGCAAAATCATTGCAGAGATGTTTTGTCATTCTAGCTCTAAGCAGTTGATTGTTATATTTGTAGCCCTCAAATACAATTATCTGACAGTCAGTACAAAAGAGTATCATAAAGAATTGCTCACTGCAGTGAAAGACTTTGAAAGACCAGGAGGACTTTGCTTTGTATGCTGCCTTCACTTACAAGGTAGGTCTCTATCCTCTGGCAATTACCACCTCCTAGAAAAAGAGGGGAAAAACCCAAAACAAATAGTAACTCATTAATAACTCATTAATGTACAGTACCTTTCACAACTACTCATAAAAGGCAACATTTTGGATAATCAAATGCATCTTCTACTTATGCAACCATGAAAAAAACCCACCAAACAAAAAAGCCTAACCCAACTATGTGTAAAGGGACATAGAGCAGTTTATTTGATCTGTAAATTGTCTTACTGTTTAGGTTCAATTTAGTGTTTTTCTTAGTGGTAACAATACCATGAAAAAAAAAAAATCAATGCTGCTCATACTCAATTTAAGAACAACTCTCCTGTCCTTGGCAGATTTGTCTGATTGTCCCAGTAGTTGCATCTATGCAGCAATGAGGTGACACACACATTTTAAGGATATGTTGCCACTTTTCAGTCATGTCTGCTCGTTTAATGCTGTTCTTTTTCACCTGCTAAACTTCTTGAAAGAAAAGACAGTGCCCTGGACAAGATGCTGGTAGGAGGTCTCCACAAAAATATAATCTGATCCAAGGATCATACTGAAAGTATGACAAAAATTCAAGTAATTTGCCAAGTTTTCTCCCTGCCTAGAGCAACAGTCTCTTTGTATTATGATTAAACAGTACGAGGTAGCATGGAGTTACTGGAAAGGTTGAAGTGTGGAACTCATAAAGGATGCATCATCTGAAAGGGGAAAAAAAAGTGTAATACCACTCTAACAAAAATAGGCCATGACAGACTAAAGCAAAAAAAAGGAATCTGGTACCTCGTTAAGGAAAATTAGATCACTACTTATGCACCTTCCCATTTATGTCTACACAACAGCAATTTTTAAAGGTGTGGCTGAACATTAGACAAGCAACTTAAATACAATTCCAGCTGTTCAGTACAGATCAGATCTTGTTTGAGGCTATTTTTGTCTCAACTCAGTGAATGCTTTTTTCAGTAAGGATCAGCTAGGCTGTCACATTGTTCCCAGAAAGCACAAGTTTATGGATTATACTTAAAGCTGCTCATTTTTCCAGGCAGATTTATGTGCATCAAGTCTAAATGCTAATGAATATTCAAGATAGCTTTTAAAAACACAATAACAGTGTTTTGTACTCTCAGTGGCACAGAAAATGCACATTTTTAATATAGCTTTTATTTTACCCATATACAGCTTGCCAGTACACAGCACATCACTGCTGAACAGCAGTACAACTTACTGCATTTTTAGATGGCTAGAGAGAAAAGGAATTATGTAACAAAAGGGAACAGTGCAAGTTTTAGGGTTGACAAGATTTTCACTTTCCACCCATCCCCAACATATAAAGCAAATAGAACAATGTTAATTCTAGAATTTTTGGTTGCAATGCTGCTAAATTTATATAAACATAAGTTATAAAAAGTACAGGGCATAGAAACAGTTTACAAATAAGTTAAATTTCAATTATCTCAATATTCACATTAGAAAAATATACATTTTATAATCAGTCTTTTCCAGAAGAAAGCTTATAGGGTTTTCTAATTTATGGCTCCAATTCACTTTGTGAGAGCAAAATATCTTCACTTTGGCCACCTGCTTCCATTGCCAGAAGGGCTTCCACTGTTTCCAGAGGAATCCCTTCGGGTGTGCGAATGTGCATTGTTGTACCGCTGGAATCGGTCACAATGACGATGCCTTCTGCCTGAGACAACACAGCAGTGTCTGGGTGAGACAAGATAAGCCCATCTGAAGTCTGAATAAAAATCTGTTCGTGTCCCTGAGACAAAAAATCATGGCTCTCATCAGAAATCTCAAAAGCTACAGTTTCATCTACAGTAACTGTATTTGCCAGTTCGTGTGCTTCCTCTGTCCCACAAGAATATTCACTCTGGTTTTTGAAAGCATTTTCCTGGTTCCCATGAATGGACAGGGAGGCTCCCTGGACAGCGTTCTGGTGCAACTCAGCCTGAGCATTCTGGGGGTAGTTTATTGGCACAACGTTTGTTGAAAAAACTTTCTCAAGCTCCTGTATCTCATCAGTCATATCAGCATTACGGAGTTGCTCGGAGCGTTCTTTAATGGCAAAATCCGGGTTTTCTTCTTGCAGTTGATGGTATTTTGGACTGTGACCATTCTCTTCACTCGCTGGCAGGGCAGTGCTGTGCCTGGCCGCTGCCTGCTCCGTCAGGGAGCTGTGGAGCTCAGGAGCTGCCGGTCCCCGCGCCGCGCTCCCGCTGACCGAGCGCGCCTGAAGCAGCCCGGCCGAGCCGCCGGCTCCCGCAGGCAGCACCACCTCAGTGTGCAGCACAGAGGCTTCAGCTGCCACGGCTGCTGCCTGTGTCCCTGCAGGCTGGGGGTATTCTATCCTCATCTCCACAGTTTGGGAGAAGGTACCTGAATTTTCACCATCGACTCGAACTCCTGAATCAGCAAGTGAATTGTGTTCCTCTGCTGTCTGTAATGTACTTCCAGTTGGACAGCAAGTGATATGCCTGTCTTCTGAAAGCAGGATTTCTCCATTTAATGGATTAAAACCTGAAAAGGGGAAAGAAGTATTATTTTGTTGGGCAATCTAATATTGCATGCCAAAAAACCCTACATTTCAGCAATAATTTTGGAGGAAAAGCTTGACTATTTCCCTGCTTTGCTTCTCCCAGATTAGCAAACCTGAAACACCTTACAGGAGTTTCACAGAACTTCCCAATGAGAAATTCACTATAAAAATATTTAAGGAATTTTTGAATGGTGATAGTTTATCAAGTATTTCTATGTTGAGAAACCTTACATTTAGAGGCAGCATTTTTCTGTTCATCCTGAAAAGAACCTGGGCTGAAAGGCAAACTCATTTTTCTTCCATCTGTCATGCAGCCAGTAGCATTAACAGACAAAGACTTTACCAGGCACAAGCTTGTCAGCTGCTCATCCTCATCACTTTTAGTAAGTTGATGGAAGCATTTAAACTTCTGTTTAAATTTCTATGCCTAATCAAGTTCATCCGGGACTCAGACATGTCATCAGGTTACTACATATTAATTAACTGTGCTAAGAGCCCCAGTAGCACTTTTGTCCTGTGCCAGAAAAGGTCAAAACCACAAGAAATGCAATGTTCTACCAGTTACTTGACCTGGACCTGACCAGGGTCCCAAACCTTGAAAGTAGCTGGACAATAACTACTAAGCTGCAGTAGTATGAGCTGTCAGTCTTTATCATTAAAGGTCAAAAGGAACAAGTAAGTTGGTTTGGTTTTGGATTTTTTTGTTATGAAAGATACCACAGCACAAAAAAGGAGACTTAACACTGCAGAGAGGACTATTTTTAACATTTTGCACTGTAGACTAGCAAACACCCTACTAGCAGGTGCAAGAAAAATGTAATTTTAAAAACTCCCAGCCCATAAGAAAATCATAGTGCAGCAAGAAGTAAGCATGGTCATGCAGAGAGCCTTTCAGAGAAAGAAAATCTAACAGAGGGAAACAAAACCATTGACTGAAAGGCGTACAAAGGGCAAAAGCACAGCAACACCAAAACGAGGTATTTACAAAGTGAATGGTACTGAGAGACACATCTTACTAGAGATTTACTTTCCTTTCACTGTTACCCTGCTCATCTGAAGTGCAGGAGGATGAAACATGAAGAAGGAATAAAAAGAAAGGTAACCACCTGAAGAGACTGTGATGCAAAATGGTGCCTCAGTTCCAATACAAGATGTATTCCAATGATTGATACAGGACAGCCTACACAGCTCTCCCTTCCCCCAGGTGCCACAAAGCTCTGGTAATTCTGCTGCTGTAGCTGGCTGGGGCCAAGAGGAAGGATGTGCACTGTGCTTCCTCTGCTCTCCCACAGCTGACACAAAGGTCATGCACTCAGAGGGACAGGACAGACAGGAAGCACACAGCAGAGGACACTACTGTGCTCATAAGTATCATCACTGATTATCATGCATCCAGGACTGATCTACTGCTGCCTGCATCCTCTGTAACTTTTCCCTCCTCATGAGGCCTTTCCAGTTAAACAGCTGCTTTTGAAGGACCTGGGAAGCAAGTTAAGCAATGAAACTGTAAGACAAAAACCACAGTAGCTTGAAGAACAAAGATTTGCTCAGCTCCTCCATGAACAGAACAGAACTGGAAAATCTGAAGAGGTTACCATCTTTTTCAAACAGTGTACACAAATTCCCACTCTTTTTTTTCACTTCATCTTGACTGGCATAAGCGTTCACATTTTCTGGTACATCTTCTAACTTGGTCCTTTTGGCTGGTGGCAACAGTTCTTCCCCTGAGCTCTGTCAATACAAGAGATGATTAACTGCAGCCTGTAACATCTGACAATACTGGGAAAGATAAGTGTGGGAACATCATGGCAGTGAACTGATGATCTCTGAAAACAGGATTTACACTAAAGGTGTTAAGAGGTAAGGATTTAAACACAGCCCCCACACTATGCCAAAACTCCAAGGGGACAAAACACAGCTCTCTGCTACAGCTATAAACAGACTGAAGCTCATCAACTGACTCATCAGAAAGAAACTTCATGCCCTTCTATCCACCACCAATTAGCACAGCAATCACTTCTCTAATGTCTGAACCTGCTGTAGGTTAGGCTATTTCCTCTAACACAGGCTGGAATCTGTGGAGACCCCAGCTACCAGCACCTCAGTTAAGTTCTTTTGTCCCTGTATCAAGACCTGTAAGTCTTTGATACTCTGTCCTGAATGCTACCAAGTGTCTTCCCAAAGCACATACTTGGTGTGCTAGTTCACGTGCCCTGCTATGATACCACAGCAGAGAGTACTTTCAGTATTTCTGAACACCACAAAAGTCTTACTTGAACATGACTCAGATAATACCAGCATGATTTTGTCAGGAATAATTACATATTTTTAAGTTTTAATTTGCCTTAGTTTCACTGGTGATTTTCACAAAGGTGTTCCATACCTCAGCTAACCGTTTTTGTCCCAGTACGTCCACAGGCACTTGCTCACTGACCATTTTAATTACACACTGTGAATAAGAGTCTGCACCTTGCATCTTCTGTTCTCCACTGAGAATTTCTGTGATTCCTAGAGATTCAGCAACCTTCAAAAACAGATAAAAGGAAAAAAGTAAAAGTTAGCCTCTCAGATCTGAATACATATATGCTGAAATACAGAACTAGTCATGTCTAGCCTGACAATCACCTCAGCTCATGCAAGTATTTAGACTCCCATGTTTTGTACCAGCCTTCACACTGACACACGACCTTCATTTGAAGGTGACTGTTAACAGGCAAACTTGAAAGAATTATGGTTATACATTGAATCCAGGGACAGTTACTCAGAGCAGTGTTTAATAAAGATTATTGAGGCTCTCCGTCATATAAAAACATTTTAGTCTTCTGTTTGGAGTATCTCTACTTAGTTAAGGATTTTCCCCCCTCCTCACATTCCATTCCTGTGCTTCATCCTTACATAGGTGTGCTACCATCCAGTTTCTCAAGGCTGGGTTGTTTTGGGGTTTGGTGTGGTCTTGTTCTTTTTTAAAGAGCTTCATTCTATATTAAGAAAGCACATGAACACAGAAGAGAAGCAAGAAGGAGATTTCATCTGTCTTTCCAGAGACAGCTCCATAAACAATGCATCTGGAGTCACTGAAATAATAGTTTTCAATTTTATTAATGTAGTCACTACCTTTCATGTTTGTTAATGTGGCTGTGAACTGCATAGATGCACTCAGTTTGCCCTCATTTTGCAATGAAATTACTTACCTTTTTAAATCAAGGTCACTCATTTTAAATATAGGACCCCCCCCTTCCTGATCAAACATCAGGATGTGCTTTGATTAGTGGTTAATGCTAAATAAACCTTGCAGTAATATGCAGCTTCATACCACCCTAGATATGCAAGGCAACTATCAGCACTGCTAGAATTGTTTCTTATCCCTCTAGCTGTATCCACTGACAAAAACTAGAATTGTAGTTTTATTATGGATTTCTTTTTCTTCTTGGTAAGCTGTTGGACTTTTCACAATAATGTCTATTTTTTACTAATTAAAAATCTTGTTGTCAAATAAATTTACCTGCACAAAAAAGCTTATCAAAAAAAAAATTAAAAATGGAAGGCATCTAAAATAAAGCAGGCAAACAAACCAACCAATCATAGTTCCAAACAGAGTGCTTTATTACCTTAGCATCTTTTATTTCAACGGGCTGTTGGCAGTTCACAGAATCAGAATTACTGAGGTGATCATAAGCCATTTTCTTTACCATATTGTGCAAATCTTCAAACTCCCTATACACATCTGGAAAGTAAGCTTTGGCTGGATGTCCTTTTTCCACCTAGAAGAAGAGGGGAATAAAAAAGGGCTTGTTTCTCCCTCCCCTATACTTTAAAAAAAGATGAAATTAAGATCTGTCAACTTTGTTCTGTTCAACATTTTGAAATAGAAACATTCAAGTCAGAAGACTATGGAATATTCAAAATGCCATTGAACCAGGCAGCAAAAAGCAAGGCTTTGAGTTGAGACCTACAAGAGTTTTGCCTGTGTAAGACTGAAGTGATGTGTGGAACATGTACATGCTGCACGATATTAATTTAGGAAATTCAATTATGTCTCTAAAGGAATCTTTTTATGAGTACTAATGGACATATCCCTAAAATAATTTAGTATTTTTAGGTGAAAACTCACCTTCATCAACAGGAATTCATACACTGTAACCAGCTTTGTAAGACGTGGGAGAGCCAGCTCCATTAAGTCTTCATTATCACATTGTTGTATTAGCTGTCGAAAGGCAGAATGAGATTATTAGGAAAAAGCAGCCCACACATCATGCACCCCATTTTCAGAACATAAAATATCACTACTTTTTTTTTTAAAGGTATGCTGTATGTTTAGGCAGCTTTAAGAATAGATGCAAACTAACTCCAAAATGGGGTTAAGTTACAAAACCTCAGAATAGTTACTACTCATGTACAGACAAAACTCAGTCCCACAAATGTTGCCAATTCATAGAAAGAACAGCAACCTCAGTAGCTTTAGTAGCCATAAAGAATCTATAACACACAGAAAACAAAGAACAAGTTGTGTTACTTGGATTTTAATCCCCAATCTGTCCTCCCCCAAGACCTTCTTTGTGGGTTTGTTTTGGTTTTTTGGTGTTCTTTTCAGTATTATTTCTTTTACTGTGTTGGAGGGGATACTAGTAGTAGCTAGTAACTTTCCTTCTGCAGAAAAAGGGTAGCAAGAATATATCTACATGTCAGAAGTCCCTTTTCAAACCCAGTTCCCATTTTCCCTTTTTCCAATATTCTGCTGGAAGTATTTTTTTCTTAAAAGACAATGTTTTCTTCTTAGAAGCCATCTAAGGCTTTCCTCTTGTCCATACATAAGGATGTAAAAAAAAAAAAATCTTTTTTTGAAAATGATTAATTGAAAATAAGTGATTAATAAAAAAAAGGGAGGGGGGGGAAATTGGGGTGGGGTAAAAATACTTGCAAAGTAATTGCAGAAGAGAACCATACCTCTTTTAACCTAGCTTTTCTTCTGAATACATTGTGTTCTGCTGACACACTACTAAGTGACTTTGAAGGGGACTGACCAGGTCTGCTAAGCCTTCCAGAACACCTGGATCTTCCACCCATCCTGGGTCGACCACGTCTCTTTGGTCGTCTGGGCCTTCCAGATCCTTTTGGTGTTAGCGGTCCCCGGCGTCCTGAACTGGTTTCATTTGGTTCTTCTGCCAGCAAGTGTCTGCTTTCCTCACACTCTGATGCCTTAATTAAAAGGAAATGTGTTTATTCACCATTTTAAACGGTTTCAAGGAGACAGTTATAAAATTTTGTCATCTGTACATACAATAAATAGCATATTAAAAAACGCAAAGCTGGATACAAGCATAACTTGAAAGAAAGTTGTGGAATAAAACACATTAGTAAGACTGCTACTCCTGCATCACATATATGCCATTATTTGCAAAGTTAGCGTTTTTGAACCACAAGATGTCATACAAAATAAAAAGATTAAACAAACATAATGAAAGAGGTGGTTTAAGTGGGTTAAATACATTTAATATTTTTGAAGTAAAATATATCCTATTTAGATAAAGAGGTTGTAGAAATAAAACTTAATTAGCAATAAAACATACTCAAAGAATAATTTGGGTTTCATTCTAACTACATCAAAATGAAGAATTTATAAGACAAAAACTCTGACACCACGAACAGTGACAAGCATAGTAATTAAATTCCAAAGTGTACTGCCCAGTTACCACATTTCAAAATCCTGTCTTCCTTAGAAACACAGCTAGGAAGCAGCTGCTGTTATAAGATCACACAGAAATTCAAAGTACCTTTTATATGTTTAAGTTATGATCATTTCAGTGTAAAACTTTATAACTGTTCAAAGCAGTGATTTCTTACTTAATCATCTTTCCCTTCCAAGCTAGAATTTCTAAGAATGTTCCAGCATCTTTCAAGAAATTAGTTCATAATAGTACTGAGTTACATCAGGCTTCTTTGCATAATCTGTACATTTGCATCCCAACATTCAGTAACTCCCTACTATTCTACTGATTAGGAAAGCTCTATAAATGGCAAATTTATGTCAGTTCTATCCAGGGATTAAATTACTAAATTAGTTCTAAATTTGACACAGGATTAGGGGTTGAGCATGGGGATCTTGATTGGCTTCCTGTCTGTATCAAATACAGTAATTCAGAAAGCAGACTTGAGTATTCTGCAATTCTCTTTTTCCAGAGATGATAACTGAGTGTAGAGGATGAGGGAAGGTTTGTTTGCTGTAAATTTTCACCTTCCTGAGATCAACTTCATAATGATAAAGTAATAAATGTGACACCCCTGTATCTAAATGAGTACTTTTTCCTAACCAGCAGCTGCATCAGCTCTTGCTGCAAAATGTTAAGAGTCATTTCAATATTAAAAGAGAAACTTTTCTTTGAAGTGACCAGCTTAGAACATCACAGGAAAAAATTTGCAGCTAAGGCAGCTTTCTAGAGACTCAAATTTCACCAGTGTTTGGTGTGCAGGGTTTTCAAAGCCTCACTTTGAGAACCTGCTCTAGGAAAAGTTGCAGTTCACTGTTGTGTTCCAAATAAGAGATTTTTCTGTGATGACATTATTTCAGCAACAGAAAATGAGAGAACAGATGATGTGTTGCTGTCATGCTAAAGGCTGTAACTGAACAACAGTGTTCTTATCCAAATGCAGAGAAGAATGTCATTTATGCAGACAAGGTGAAAACTGTATGTCAGAAACAAGGAAGAAATGAACACTCGGTGAACATTTAGTTGTATGTGTCTGTGCAAGAGTACCCTTGCTGCAGCACTGCAAGAGACATTTGATTTTTAAAGGAATTCAATGGGAAATTTGCCTAATGCAGTCTATCAGTGGATACTTCTGAGCAATACAAGACTGTGCAGCTATAGGACTGCCATTGCACTTTGCACAGAATTTACAGGTTTTATAAGTTACCCTTTACCTGTCCTCCAGCCTTTGAATCAACAGTTTCTTCCATACTGGTAGCTAGTGCTTTTTCATGACTTGAAGTGACAGCAATTGAATCCAAATGTGCTGGACTCATCATTTCCTCTTCCACAAATATACTTCCATTAGGTTTATTTAGAGGTATTTTCTGAGGTGAAGGCTCCAGCTGTCCATGGTCTGGGTTAAGTTTATAATGTCTTGCTAATCCTCCTTTTCCTATGTAAGATTTTTCACAAGTCTGACATTTAAACATTTTGGGTTTCAGATTATAATTTGAAGAACTGAATAATGCATCCTTTCCCTTCACCTTTCCTTCTTCATCATCTTCTATACTCAGCTCAGAGTAGTCATCAGAATCAGACTGATGACCATCAGCCAAATCCTCCATTTTAATGAATTTATAATCTTTAGCTTTGTATTTGGGAGGGCGTGAAATCCGTCCAGAACGAGTTTTCACTTTCAAGGATTTCTTTAACTTGTCATCCTTTTGCTTTTTTTCAAGGCTTGGTGTACTTGCTGAACTGGCTGCAGCCACAGTAGGTTTTGGAGACCTTGAAGCCGATGCTGTGGCACAAGAAGCCCTCTGTCCATTCACCATCTTGGATGGGGGAATCTTGTCCACAGACCCGTGAGATGGTAAAGGCCTCTGCATAAGCAACTGAACTGGAGACTCAGAAGAACTGTGCAGGAGTAGCTGCTGCTGCTCAGTTCCTGAAACAGGCTGTATCCTAATTATCTGGGGATTAATAATGCCAACTCCTGGTATGCTAGATTTCCTACCAACTGGCTGACTCAGCGTTATAGTTTTGGACTGGATTGGTGCCAATGATGTCACTGGCCCTTCAGTTTCCTTCATCTGTCCTGGCTGAACTTGGACACAAATGGCTTCCAGCTGCTTTTGTGGAAAAAAGGAAGAGTTGCAATTACACAAATACAGTATTAATAAATAAATACAATATTTATTGAGTTAATACACACATTCCCTTAAAGCAAAGCATGAAGAAAGCACTGCACATCATTAACTTTCCATCTTAATGCATCAAAGCACAGATTCCAGATTCCCTTCCTTCAAGCTATGGGTTTTCCTGCACATTTTCTGCTGTGACTGCGGTTCAAAGCATGTAAAGTTTGCTCTGAGGCCATGCCACAGCTTTGTTACCTGCTAGCAGGCCTGTCTGGAACAGCAGAGTCAATGCCATCACCAAGGCACACTCACAACCTTCAGCAAACCCCACACACGGGAAAACTACAGTCTGCTACATAACACAGGCCAAGTACCCAGCCCAGGACATACTATAATGTGAGTTCAGTTCACAAAAACTTTATGGTGATGATTCACAGAATCAGATGTTACTGTTTATCTCCCTTGCAGTTTCTCTGCCTCATCCAAATTTCTGCTTCAGTTCCAATCATTCACTTCACAACCTACACCCCAAAAGTGGGTTGAAAGCCCAGGGACTGTCACCTGCAAGAGGCATGCAGCAACTTCCAGTGTATCACCACTTAACCACTAAGGAAAGGCTCTTCTGTGCTGTCCTTGGCTGCACGTGTTGTCAGACTCAAATACTGACCACAGCAGCGATTAGCTACATTCAAACACGGATTTTCCTAAACCACATTGAAAGCTGTGCCTTTGAGCTATGGGATCTGAGTCTACACCCTAGAGCAGGTGCGACTGAGGAGAACGAAAAAAAAAAAAAAAAAAAAAAAAAAAGTGTTAGAAAGGATTAAACCCGCCGGAGCCGTGGCTTTCATCACCAACAGAGCGCCGCAGCCTCCCCCCCGCCCAGCCCCCGGGGTTACCTTCTGCGGGAGGAGGCGGGCGGCCGCCGCGGCCCTGCCCTGCTGCAGGGCGACCTGCTGGGCCACGCTCTGGAGCTGCCGGGCGGCGTTCTGCATGATGCCGCCCGCGGGGCAGGGCTGCGGCGGGGGCGCGGCGGCCGCCGCCGGCTTCAGCTGCTCCTGGGCCTTGCTCACTTGCTCGATGACCCGCCGGAGCTCCGCGGGGGCCAGCGGCGCGGCGGCGGGACGGGGCGGCGGCCCCGGGCTCTCCAGCAGCCGCCGCTGCTGGCCGGCGCTCTCCGCCGCGCTCCCGTCCGCCCGCAGGTACAGCACGGTGCCGCTCGCCGCTCCCCCGCCGGCTTCCAGGGCGGCCAAGCTCTGCACCAGCTCCTCTGTCACCGCCAGCAACTCCGCGCCGCTATCCTCCTCTCGCCCCGCGGCCGCGCCGGGGGGTGCCCCGCGGGTCCCGGGGGGCTCGTCCTCAGCGGGCGGAGGGGGCGGCAGCGCCCCGGCGCCCCCCGCCCCGGGAGCCGCCATCTTGGCAGGCGCCGCATCGGCGGCTGCCCCCGGCGGTGTCGGCAGCGCGGGCGATGCGCGGGGCACCGGCAGCGGGGCCAATGGCGCCCCCGGCAGCGCCCGCCGCGCCCCCCGGGGCGGGGCCGCCCGGCGCCGACGGCGGCTCGCGCGGGATAAAACCGGCGGAGGTGCACCCGGAGCTGCTGGCCCCGGTGGCGGAGTTACCGTGAGTTGTTTTTGCCCGCCGTGCGAGTCTCAGTACAAGAGAGAGGGACATGGAGCTCCTAGAGCGGGTACAGTGGAGGGCAGTGGGGGATAGCTGAGGGACCAGAGCGTCTGTCTTACGATCGAAGGATGAGGGAGTCGCGCCTTTCCAGCCTCGGGAAGAGACCTCATGTCTGTGTACAAATATCTAAAGGGGCTTGTGCCAAGAGAATGGATCCACGCTCTTCCCGGAGGTGCCGACCTCTGGGATACAAGACAACTGATGCACAGAAAGTTCCACCTGAACATGCGGAAGAACTCAACTGTGCAGGTTACCGAGCACTGGAACAGGTTGCTCAGAGAGTTTGTGGAGTCTCCCTCAAGTGGAGATATCCCAGAACGGTCTGGACGGAATCCTGTGCCGGGTGCTGTACAAGTCTGCTTTAGCAGGGAGGTTGGAGGAGTTGTGGTCTCCTGCAAAGTGACCCATTCTGTGAACGCGTGCTCCGCCACTCGCTGTCACCGGGAGGCGTTTCGGGCAGGGGAGCGGGTGTCACGCGGGAAGCGCAGCCCACACGGCAGAAAAGAGCCCGGAGGGGTCACCCGAGCACGCTGTAGCCGACACCGCGCTCTGCCGGGGCCGGCCGGGCTCCAGCAGCCGCAGGCGCGCGGTGAAGCTCGGTCCGTGCTGCAGCCGCCGTGGGCGCTCCAGCCCCGCACAGACAGACACACAGACACGCACACCCACGTACGCACCGTTGTGCAGAGATCACGCAGCGTCGCAGCACAAGCGCGTGAGGTGGTGGGAATCGCTGGGACAAACAGGACAAACGAAAAAAAAGACGGGAAAGAAAAACGTAGGTGTTGTGGCCCGTACGGGGATCGAACCCGCGACCTTGGCGTTATTAGCACCACGCTCTAACCAACTGAGCTAACCGGCCAGCTGGTACTGCGGGCCGGCTCCGGGGTAAATAAAGACAACTCCACGCCAATGTTCCACCTTTCGGCTGGAATAAAGAGGGCGACAAACTGGGCGAGGAGCCGCCTCATCCTCGGGAGCACGGGAGCCGGGCCGCGCATATGGAAACGCACGCTTAACTCCTCAGCAAAACCAAAAGCGAATCTGAAAACATTTCCCTGCCTAGAGAGAGATGCAGCGCCTGGTAGGGAACAACTGTAACGTGCAATCGGGGACAACTTCGCCTCTAAGTCAACAGGCTAATACTTCTTGAAGTTTATTAAGCTATTATTCCAGTTTCTTTTGATTAAAATATTTGAACATTCTTAAAAAGCATCTACTATTCCGTTTAACACACTGCTAGGATCCTGGTTTGCACGGACAAAAAATTGACCTTTTCCTAGTGTTTTGTTTTTTTTACTACACATGCTGCATAGAAAAGAACTTTTCTGCTCACCATTGAAGCCTGCGTTAAAGCACAGGATGTCTGTTTAGCAAGAGGCAAACACCGGCGGCGGGGACAGGCAGGGGATGACACAGCTCTGCAAAATGCAGGGTTTTGGAGACAGCTCGGTGAGAGCACAGCCCCCGCTCTGTGTTCGGCTGCTCTCCCCACCCCGCAGTGGCGCGCAGGATCCGCCAGGGATCAGGCCATCACCGGGGATGAGTCTGAGCCCGCCGGGGCAGCAGGCAGGGCCGCCGCTGGGTTCATGGAGCACTGCTCTTATCCCAAGGGCTCCCCTCCTTAACCCCGCACCCGCGGGCGGCTCAGCCCCGCCATCCCCGGGGAGTCGGGACCCCAAGTGACACCTCGAGGCGAGGTATTTCTGGTTTTATTCTAGTTTCCGCAAAGCAGGGAATATAATAAAATACCTGGTGGTATCCCACAAAAGTCTAGCCCAGTGAGCATCAAAAATTCACACTTGCTATACCTTTTTAACAAACAAAGGCATCAGCATTCCTCCGTTACCAACTACGTAAGTTTTCTATTAATTAGTATCCAAACCACTATTTGGTAGTAGCATCTCATGCTAATTAGTCCGTAGGCGCAGTTATTTTTTTCCGGTTGAGGCTGGGGTCCCTTCTGGGTAGGCGGCCAATGGGTTGCGATCTCGCACCGCCGAAATTACGTTTCCCCCAGTTACTGCTCCATTCTCCTGACTTCAGTCCTGGTGTCCCTCGTCCAGACAGCCCGTTTTCACCTTGGGATTGTCTTTCCTTTTCCTTAAAAACAAAAAGATTACCCGAGGTGCGACACCCACGACTCTCCCACACCTGGGCGCGCACCTGGCGGGCAGGGCGGGGCGCTGGCACTGCGCATGCGCCCCCCCCCCCCCCACGGCCGTGCCGTGCGCAGCGGGGCCGGCGCGTGCGCGGTTGCCGGGGCGACTGGAACACAACATGGCGGCCTGAGGGGAGCGCCGGCCGCGGGGCCGGGGCGGGCTCGGCCGCTCCTCCGCCAGCCCCGGCAGCTGCGGCACGGCGCGGGAGGCACAGTAAGAGGGTACGGGGGAAGGCCTCGGGCCCTTTCTGCGGGGTGGTGCGGGCCCGGGCGCTGCAGGGAGGCTGACGGTCACCGAGGGGCCGTGGTCTCAGGGAGCAGCCGCTGAGGGGCTGCGGGCGCCTCTGCCGCCCCTGGGCAGCTCCCGGGCCTCGCATGCCGGCGCTGCTCTCCGCGCCCCACTCCTCCGCAGCAGGCAGCGAGCAGGTCTTTCTCTCGGCTCCTGCGGGCCATCACCCTGGCTGCTGGTCTCTCCGAGCGTTTCCTCGGGAGCTGCGAAGTTTTCCTGGCTCGGCACGCCTTGCTTTGCATTGCTCAGCATCCTTCACAGCATGCCGTGTCACACCCCGCACATCTGGCGTGTCTCTGAGTGCAGTAATTACGTACCATGGCCTTGAAGCTCAACTTCTTGCTGCTTCCTTCATGTCTTTGGTTATTTCTCTCTTCCCACGTGTATCAGTGTCATACTTAAACATCACAGCTTTTTCTTCCTCAGTATCTTGGCGTCTTTGTAACAAAGCGTCTGCTTTAGATTTTTATAATATCCTCTTTTGACTACTGTAGTGCTGTATTTTGTGTCATTTTGTATCGAATTCTTTAATTCTAAATGATTATTAATGTTCCACACTCTCTATTTACAATTATTGGGTGTTTGTGAGTTCCATCACTTGTCCATAATTTACATTTAGATTGTTCCTTATTTCCTGGGTTTTCTAGCCTCTTGCACATTAAACCCTTAGTCTATTGAATAATTCATGGCCACTTTTTGGGGGTGTTGGATGAGTTCATATTGCTACGACTTGTTCTTCCCAGCCTTTATTTCCCTTTCCACTAACGATTCTAAGCTGGAACATCTGTGTGTGCTGAGACAGAGGGGAGGGAGGGACGAGTTAGTTAATATCTGTTGTTACAGATATGTTATATAGTTAACTAACTACAGATATACACTCTACCCAGTGATCAGGTCTCTGTCATTCTCCACTGTTCTATGCAAATGTAATTAGAACACTTCCTTTAATTTATCCTCAAAGCTTTTAGTCTTACAATAAAATTTTTAACCTTTCTTTCAGTCTTCACTTCTGACTACAGCAAATTCAGGTAATCCTAACTGGTAGTAAGTTTTGTTTTGTAGCTGTACAAATTTTCATAGCTTAAAGTTGGCTCTGAGCTGGCTTTTTTTGTTCAGCATGTGTGTGAAGCCTTTTGTTTTGGTGGGTTCTTTCTGTTGCCTTGTCACTCTCAGGATGTGGTCACATCATGATCAGGATGGTGCTGAAGTGGATTTTTAAGAATCTGCAGAAATCTTGGCTTGTGAATGCAAAATGAAAATTTGTTAGTACATCTGAAGTCTAAACTTTATTTCTTCTTTTTCTATGTAAATTTCTATGCTGTTGTTCTTACAATGTCTGATTTTATTTCAGCTGCTGCTTACACAATAACTAAAGTGTCATGTGATCATGATCATTTTGTCCCTAGGAGAAAATCTCTCTTATTTTTCTGTTTTGTTCAGAGTTTACACATTGACCTTATTCATCAAAGAAACATCTCAAGTAATGCAGTTTTTATTCCTGATTCCACCCTTTATTCAGTCAGTTGAAATTATTCAGGCTTTTGCTTCATTCTTTTAACTGGGTGGATCTCACAAGTGCCAGGTTTAAGGCTCAGTTGTTGCTCATGTGTGGGGTATTTATTTTGTCTACAGAGCTCTCTGTTGTGAAAGAATTACAATAACAAGTTTTACAGGCTTATGTGGAAAAGATCTTCAGTGCTGTAAGAATGTGTAAAGGATTAAGTCCTTGTACCACATCAGAATTCTGCAATTTAAAATCTATAAACAACTCGAGTTGTTTTGAGATCTCCACTGTCTCTCCACTTCTCTTTTATGTGTAAAATACATTTATAGAAGAAAATATATAGACATAACCAAACAGTATAAACATATACTGACTTCTTTAAGTACCTGAGGATATCTTCAATAAATTAGTGCAATAATGCTTTCCCTGCATTTCTCTGCCCAACTACTTTGCTTCATTAACACTATGGCTACTATGCCATAGATATTAAGATCTCATTTTCAGATCATATGATTTTGAATTTTTTTTTTGATGCCAGAGAATCAATTACTTGCATTTAAGGAAAAAAAAAATGAGGATGGCCATTTATTAGAATAAAAGAGTAAATCAACAAATAGCTAACTTTTTTTGTGACTGTCTTGTGTATATTTTGGCCCCGTGCTGGCTCTGACATCATAAGAACATGTAACACAGGCAGTGTGTTTGTGACTGGTTGGAGGGTATCAGTTGCTACCAAAAAAATACATTTACACTGAATTCTGAGAGAGTAGTATTTAAGTAGTCTGAATTTACAGTCTCTATCTTATATTTAGCAATTTAGATAGGAAATTAAAACTTAAGGTGGGGATAGAGAACATTTTTCCTGACGAGATGTTATTTCTTCAGTCTCAGTTGGTGAAGGCTGAGGATCAGCTCTCCTGAAGCACAAACTGCCCACTTAGCAAATTACAGCCACAACAATTAAACTGTCCCCCTTGCTGGAGTCTGTTAGATGGCCTCCTTTACCCACAATGATTTTCAAATTCTGTTTGTGCTTTTAAAATAGCTCTATATGCAAATTGTCTCTATTGAGCGTATGAGATGGTGTGGCTTATTTTAAATTACTCTCCTATTTCCAATTTTTCAGATTTAGATGGCCTAATTAGTTTATGATGCAGCATGATTGATAATGATCAGAAAACAGAAGTAGCAGATGATAAAAATGAGAAGAGCACCTGACAATTCTCATGTAAGTGCTGCTACTGTATTGAAGAAAGAGGGGCTGCAAGGGAAAGGTTTTTACTAATTTAAATGCCAGCATTTGGCTCACAAGGAAAGAAAACAGTTTTTTGTTGTTTGGTGTCTTTTTGTAGACAGAAGCAAATACGAAAGCTGGGGAGATGAAAAGAGAATGAGACAACACAAATCGATTGTCAGTTGGAAGACAGCATTAGAATGTCCCTGCCTAAGTAACTTTTCCCTCTGCAAAATTTCTTGGCAGGCTTTCTCCACTGTAAGGCTGTGTTTATACTTGTAAATTAAACATATCTGGAAATCTTCTTGGACACAAAGAGCAGCTGGCATGAAACAGCCCTCATCTCTGCTAGTAAATTCTCTTATCTTCCAAAACAAGGCAGAAGGACAGAAACTGCTTGAGAACTGACCTTAGAAGGAGTCCTCACACCAGGCAGGGAAGGTGCCTCACAAAGTGCTGATTGTCACAGGCCAAGTCCCTGCCAGGTACTGTTGTCACAGTAACCAGTAACAGGCAGCTACACTGAATTTACTGCTATCACAAAGCTTGAGACTCCCAGTTATTCTGACACCCATAAAGGGCTGAGTGTGATAAAAGAGGTTTTCTGCCCTGCCTCCCTCAAAATGACTGGGTGTGCATCTTTCTTGAATAATAAGACCCATGTCAAAAGCAACAGCAGCATAAAGCTAACCAGAATTGGATTTTGCTCAGGTGAAATTACTGAAAAAATTATCAAGGATAGAATCTGTAGGTGCTAAAAATAAAAGGAAATAGGAGGATGAGGTGGGTGAAGGGAACTAGGCACTGGGATTGTAAGGAACAGTTAATCACAAAGCTGGAGGAGAATAAAGGAGAAAGAAAAAAGTCAATTCTGATGGAAATTAGAAGACCTAAAAATTAATATAAATAAAACTTTTTTTGATAACCCGTATCTGCTTCATCCCTTAAAGTTCTGCAGAATTAGAATTGACTGATTTTTCACATCCTTGTATTTGAAGCATTTAATTATCAAAGCCAAACATTACTTTTGGCCCAGTGCAAATCTCATATCTGAGTTTAATATGGGAATAAAGCTTTAAAATCAGAAACTGCTTTGCTTAAAATAAAATATATTTTAGAAACCACCAAACCAAACAATACCCCAACAAATAACCCTCACATTGGAACAATGATTCCATGATACACTTGCTTTCCAAGATAATTTTGTTTTCAGTACATTGTAAAAAAAGGGAGTTTTTTGTTTTGTTTTGGTGAAAGAAGCAAAGAATAAATTCAAATATGAGTTGCTAATATGCTGCAGCATAAAAAAAGGTAGGAAGGGCTGTGTGGAAAGGCATCATGTCTCTGAGCAAGGAAGTGGTGAGCAAGGAATTCTTTTCTAAGAATTATTGTCTTCTACTTTCTGGAATATATATTTCTGTCATCTGGGCAGCAAAACTTCATCTGCTGTTTTTCATTTTATTTTCTCTCAACTTACATGTTAATAAAATACCTCTTTTATTCAAAAGTTTTCCATTAGTCAGCATTTAACAAGTAAAGTAAGGATTGATACACAGTCTTCAGAATAATTTCAAACATACTGACACGCAGTGTATTTTTGTTTTTAAAATACCAGTTGCTAAGATAAGGAGAGGGAATATTTCCTGATGTTCTGGAGAAAGTGAGTCTTTGGGAAGGAAAGTCCTGTGCAAGTAAACACATGAAGCAACATTTTGAAAGGTATGCATAATTAATCAAGGAAATTCTACAGAAAGCCATGTTTAAATTCAATGAGGGAACACAAAATTAAGACTAAGTGAAGCTTTTTAAGTACACATGAATTAAAAAGTTTGCATGTGGTACAGCAAGGGAACTCTGCCTTCCTGTTTGGCACTGGGGGTTACTTCCTTGAGTGCTCTAATGGATGTCACCCACTGCATTAAATGGTGCCTGGCCTCTGGGTCGAGGGTGAAACCATAAATGAGGAATAAGTAGTTGATTTCTGCCTTGCCAAATGCACTGAATATACTTGTGCTGTTTTTCTTTTATTGTAAATAATAATTGGAGGACATGTGTCAGTCCTCTCCTTGGTAATACTTTTTCCAGTCTCTTTTTAAGTACTGTTGTAATGCAGGTTCAAACCAGTGCATTTCTCCTTAGTCAAGGTATAGCATTAGTTCTCCTTCATATTTGCATTTATATTTACATCCATCATCCAGATGTTAAATGGTCACAAAATAGGTGCTTTTTATCAGTTAGGAAAAGAGAGGAGAGGGCTCTGTGTTAGTACACATAGATGACATTGTCCTCCAAGTATACAAGAGCCCACCAGTGCCTCTTGGGTTACTGATTTTATATTCTCAGTTAAATATATCAAGTTCCTAATGAAATCACTGGGAATGACTCATTTGTACATACAAAGTGAAATGGGACATTTTGCTCTTAGGTGAGATTTCAAAATGTAGCTCAGAGCTTCAAAGAATATCAGTTAAAGGAAGAGAAATATCTTCAAGTAATGTGGCTTCTGATTCTCTTGTTTTATTGGTAGATCTGTTGGTCCATTTATACACTACCTACAACTGACAGAATTGTCCACTTTATGATCAAAACAGTATTTAAACTGTTATTTAATTATATTTAGTATTTAAACTATCTGCTTAACTGTATCAAGGGCAGATGTTTATAACTCAGTGGTAAGGCACTGCAGACTCTGTCATCCTTTCATCTAAAACATCTTTTAGGCCTTTAACTCTTTGATAAATTGACTGACAAATTCTTTTGATGAAGTGAACTCTGTTAACAGCACATAATAACATTATTTTAAACAGAACCTGCCCATACATGATATTTCTCCTCGTTTCAAAGTGGAGAATATTGTTTTGGTGTTTAGCTGTACGTCTGACTGGGGAAAGACGTATGTCCTGCCCTGGTCCATTCAATAGTCTGCAAAGCTCTTTGTTTCCTGCTTCCTCCCCAGAGTTTCTGTACCATGGGTTTTTTGTTTACTGAAGCCTAGGAGGGCAATGAAATAATATACACAATAATTGAATAGCGTCTATTTTTCATGTAAGAGGTTTCCATCAAAACTTAATTTTAAACGTTAAATTTGGCAATGCATCCCTCTGAGCAATGTTTGGAATGTATGCTACAGCAGCACAGAGTAAGCAGAACAATCCATACTCTTATGCAACCCAAAATTCCTGCTGGGAGCTCCTTGGCATGGTAACTGGTGTCTGGGGCACAGCACATTGTTACTTTTCTTCTTGGGGTTAACTCAGCTACTCCAAGCTGCAGGAAGGAATAAAGCCATTTACTAATTACTGATCTGCTCAATAAAGAAAGAGGAAGCAAACAATTTATCAGACCCTGCCTTTGAAAGTTCTGTGACAGACTAAAGTTCTGACAGCCTCATGGCAGGGGAAAAAGTCAGCTATAATCCAGTCCTTGGCTGCAAGACAGTCGTCCTCTTTTCTGTTTAATTCAACTTCAGTATAGAACAAGTGATAATGTGAGATAAATACAAGCACTAAGGAGGCTGACTCCACATCCTACTATCTTTATGTTTACATAAAGTTGTTTTGTATGCATGGTGCATTGATTTCTTTCTTCTTTATTCCTGCATTTGAACAATATCCAGTAACTTTTGGGTTTAGAGACAACCTGTAGATTCTTAACCAGCTTTTTGAGTTTGAAACATGTTTCTCAAAATCTGAAGTCTATGTGTCTGCTTTTGTTAAGAAAGTCTGATGTAGCTCTTGCTTTTTGTGTCTCTTTTCCAACAGACCAAAATATTTCAACATCAGTATTAAAATGAAAATCTAAATATATGTTAAGCATAGTTAAATTTCATCTCATCCTATGCAAGATTTGCTGGTGATTTCAACCCATGTCCCATATCCAGTTAGTGCTTTAACTGTACACCATGGCTCAGTGCTCTGGTTAGGCACACTCAGCTTATCTGCTGAAATAGCCTCTGGTACTTAAGGATCTTGGCTTGACTTATCAGTTTGAACTAGGGATCAAAGCAAACTATTTGGCAGTATCATTTCACAGGCAGCTTTACAGACACCCCTGTGTGAGTAGTTGAAGTTTAGATCTCAGAATTAGGCAGCAGCTGAGCGATGCTTTTGGGAAGAGGTGTCAGTGATAAAGTTGGGTTCCTTGCCTCATTAAGCACTTCAGTCTCTTCTGGGGACATGTTCTGTCTCCCAGAGTGATCACGTTTTATGACACCATTTACTCCATTACTGCATGGTACATTTCATCACCGTGCAACAGCAGACATATCCTTCATTACTCAAATACTTGACACAAAACTTGTTGACTGCTCTGAAACATTTTTTCTTGCCCTTCAAGCTGTCTTATTTCTCTGTTCAAGGCTGTACAAGTACTACACTGTTATTGCCAGTCCCGTTTTCTGCAAATGCAGGGGAAGGCTCTAATTGTGTCAGCAGCTTGGCTTTCTGGAATTCTCAGCCTCAGCTGCTGTGCTGTGAACTAAGTGTAATCCAGCTGGCCAGCCAGCTTGCTGAGCTCCTGCAAGCTGAACTGCAGATTGTACCCTCAACCTTTTACTGGCTGGGTTAATACAACATTGCAGGGGAGATGGACTGTAATGCAATCATCTTACAAGAAAAACTGAAGGCCTAAAGATGTCTGCCTCTGCAGGGCAGTGGAATGGAAAATAAAGTGTCAGATGTATTACATCATGATTATACTTGAAATTGCTGTTGTCAGCAAAATAGTGAGTCCAGCCAGATACTCATTGCCACGCAATAGAACACTACTGGAGTTCTAAGTAGAAAGTATTTTTACATATAGTGCAATGGCTTCCCTCTCTTTTATTCTGAGCTTGTATCAGTTAATTTACTGGAAATTTCCTGATACTGAACAGAATGATATGCCCAGAAAGCTTGCCTTCAAAAAGCTTCACTGAATAAATCAGTTGACTTCTGCAGTGGGTGCTTTGGATAGCATAAACTAAAACTATAATACCTCAGATGTAAGTTTAAAAACTTCCATGAGACAGTATCAATTAAAAATTCAAATGTCGATTAAACTATGTACTTTTTTCCTATGCTGTGGACAAATCAATGTGCAAGTTTATTTCTAGCTTAAAGTCTCCTTACTTGTTTCTGCAGGGATGAAAACCCTGGTTCCCTTTCACTGGTATGTGAATTTATGGCCATGACTGTTTATGAGCTGATAAAAGGTATGTAGCATATGCTTAAGAAACTTAAACTCTCCTTGTGTAGATCACAAAGTGGAATTAATTATTTTTCACTTGGTTTTTCACTGTTACAGATTATAGAACTCATAGGCAATCTTGTACTGTACTGCTTTACCCTTTATTTCTTGGCAGTAGAATATACCCAATTGTTTAAGGCATGGGTGCATGCAGTCCATAGCCATCTATTCCACAGTCAAACAACCTTGATGGCAAAACACAAAATTATTGCTTTATGTTACAAAAAATAAAATTTAAACAGATTCTTTGTTAGGTCACGGCTACCGTGAGGAATTAAGAAAATTATTCTCATTTGTTTCAAAACTATTAAGTCAATGAATAAGGATTTTCAGTTTTTATATCTTTCACTAAGTTTTCTTTATAAAATAACATTGTTCCCTCATAGCTCCTATATTAAAAATTCTGGAGCTGTTTGTCAAAGCAGGTCAGAGATCATAAAGCTTAAGGAAGAGTTCCTCAAAAAATTTAGAACAAAAGCTGATTTAAAACCAGTTCTTATATAAACAGTAAAGGAATTGGATACAGCAAATGAAGGGACTTACAAGTCATAAGTAAAAAAGAATTTTTTAAAATGCATAATTAAGAATTTGTAATGTCTTAACAATTGGGAGTTTAATTTAAATAACTGAACATGCAAGTGTCATTCAGTGAAATACAATAAAGACTTGCTCCTGAACATGACATTGGTGACACTGACTATTCAGATCTCTAACAAAAGGAGTAACTCTGTTTCTGACCTAGATAAGAATGTGAGATTAAAAATATTTGCTGATTGCTGAAGTCGATATTAGTGTGTACTAGTTTTAATAAGGCATTTTGGGTTTGCTATATTTAGCATGGGATTCAAATGGAAATGAGAATCATCATTTCAGTATGTTCTGATTTTTTTACTATTTAAAAATACAAGTTCTTTCAAAGTTTTCCAGAAGATTATTGTTTTCACACCACTTAGTTGTAGTAACCTCCTTTTCTATGGCACGGTGAATCAGTTCAAAATGAAATCTGTGTTCAGTACTAATCTGAAATGCTGCAGTTAGGGATTATCTGAACATTCATCTGCACTTACCTGAACTTCTGTTATTGCTGATTCTTCTTTGTGGTGTGAATTTTCAGTCTGGACTGTGTTTACCATGATACAGTGCCTTATTTTTAATGTTGGATAAGGTAGTGGCACATGGGGTGGAGCTTGTCAAATCACAGAATATAAAAGGAAAGTGAACTGAAGTGGACTGAAAATGAATTTTTAATTTGACAAGGAGTATGGAGACACTTCTGTAATTAGGAGAACAGTTCACTGTAATGCTGCTAATGTAGAAAGCTGATAATTTTGGTTTTTTCCTTAAAAGAACAAGAGATCCATGTTACTTCAATCAAGCTTATTTGTCTTTACACAGAGTCCTAATTGTTTTGCCGTTAATTTATAGCAGAAGCATTTAATACCTAAAAATCAGTCTTGCCCTTTATTTAATCAACAGCAGTTTGGTAATTTAAAGCAATGAAAAAAGTGGCTGAGAGAGAGGTGTGGAGGATTTCTCAAGAGAAATGAGAGAAGCCTCAAGTGCCACTGCCTTAGGATTCACTGTACCATTACTGCCAAATAAGGTTTCTCCAGTGATAAATCTGGAAGTAGAAGAGCATCTGCTCCAGATTTTTCTAGTGACATGTAATGAAAAAGCAATTGAGCATGACTTCTTCTTACAAAGGCCCAATTCCTTAAATACGAATAATAATCTAAATTGATTTGAATTGCTGCATTTTATAATATCTTTTCCACTATAAATGACAAAAGTCCTGATGTTGAAAGCACCATTTATCTCTATGGGGGCACTACTACTACAATTCCCAATGTAAATGGTACTCTGTTCCAAGTGCTTTGTGATCTAATCCTGCTCAGTGGATTATGTGGCTGCCTGGAGGAGCACTGCAATCAGCGGGGAACACAAGTCTGGCTCTGGGGCTCTGGCCTCAATGAGTTACTGTCCTGATAATCTCCCTCCTCCTCCCAGCCAATTACTCATACTACTGTCATCAGGCAGATCAGTACCTGCTTTGTTTGTCAAAAATGTGATCATTTCTGCCTCTGTTGATGGCATTGCAGCGTTACATAAAGGCATTACAGCAAGATTAAAAGGCCTTTGGAGCCTATAAAAGAAAAAAGCTGAGCAGTTACTGAATGGCTCTGAAAAATAGATACATTTTATAACTGTAATTATTGCCTAACAGCAAGTTAAACAATATAGGTTAGCCTTGAATTTGCAATTCAGATGTGAATCACAGTCTTTCAGCCATTGTGGTAACTTGAGGTGATTGATACAAATCTTTAACCTCAAGGACGATTACTCTGAGTAGAGAGGAAATGAGATATTTAGAAGTGAAATATTGCAGTTCTGCTAGAACTTGGGCAAATAGATACTGCAAGTAATACATGCAGTAAAAACTAAGGCATCTAACAGAATGTTGAATTGACAATTGTTAGCTGAGCTATTCTGGTGCATACTCAAATATAAATTATGTTAGAAGTTGAGTGGAAAATGAACTACAAAGCTAGCTATAAATGACATATAAAAGTAGTATAATTGAAAAAGGTGATATCAATGCACCTCTGAAGCTGAGGACTGCTATTTGTATTATATTTGTTCTTCATGCAAAAAGACTCACACAACTTGAAATTTTATTCTAGGAAGGAGAAAGCCATTGCCTTAAAAAAAAAAAAAAACCAAACAGGAACAACATGTAACAGATATGCAAATCTTTAGATTGTGTACCTAGGTAAAAGACCTGGTTCAGCAAACCAAAAATGGGTTGAGCAATATTTACAGCAAATGTAGCACACATTTATTTCAGGGTCTTCTCTAGGCAGAAACAACATTGTCTGGGGCAGCCGCCGACTGCTGCAGGGAGAGAAAAGGCCACGGCCCAGATAAATCTTTGTCTGCAGCAGAGCCTGGGAGGCAGCAGGCAGCCCAAAGGAGCTGCAGTACCTGCTGCAGGAAGCCCTGCTGGGAGGGGATGGCCCTTGCAATGCTCTGGCAGCCCTGGGGAGAGCAGAAGCACAAAGCCTGGCCTCTCCTTCCTGGATTTGCCCATTCCCCATTCCCATGTAGCTGTTATCTTACCATGATGGCAAAATTTAATTTTTTACTATTATGTTGATAAGTTTGAAAAAAGTGCTGGTTTCTTTAAGGGTTTGGTTTTGGTTTTGTTTTTTTTTACAAATAACTGGAAGCACTGAAAACGTTTATCTTTTTACTGAATTCTTCTCTCTGCTGTCTTTGTATTAGTACAGAAATGGGATATTTCAGAGTGATGAGCAACAAGAAAACATAATAATAAAGGTAATTAAATTTATGTGAGGATATTTAACTAAGAGTGAGGTATGTATTTTTCTCTTTACCCTGAGAAGGTAATGTTTATTCATGAACAAAAGCACAGTTTTTTAAGAAATGTATAGTCAGTTACTGTATTCCTGATCTAGGGGAATGAACAAACAATTTTGTTACTGGCTAAAAATGACTGAGATGCATTACACTCTGTATGTGTTCCCTCCAACCTAAAAACCTGTTCTTTATCCTCTGTTAATATTTCTTTTCATTTCTGTGTTAATCTAGACACAGGAAATAGGGTTCAGTTTTGCAGCTCTTTCTTTCTACATTCAATTCCTACATTTAGTGGAAGTTACACAAACAAAAGAGAGCAGAAGATAGTGGCTTTCAGAAGATTTACTTGTAACCATCTCTCTTTACAGTTCCAGAAAGTTATTTTGCTAATGTTTGAAAAGCAAGGATTTTTAAATTCAATTTATGAAATTTTATTTTCTGAAGGTAAATTTTTGAGTCATACAAGTGTACAGAAGCCAAAGCCACCTATATTACTAAACAGAAGAACTCTAATAACTTAATCTAGATGTCCTATTTAGCAGCCTTTCCTTCTGTGATAGTCCCTGTGCTCTTAGACCTTTCCTTTCATGAGGTACAGAACAGTATTTGAATTACATACTATGGGCACAGATATCTTCCTGCCTGAACCCTTACTTACTATTTTAATGCAGCTTTACTGCTGTGATACTGCCCCTGGAATTTGGAAAGTTTCTCCTTAAAGTAATCTGTGATTTCTTTTACAATTACTGTTTTACAGTCATTGCTTGAATATTTGACTGTTTGTAATCTGTGGAAATACTTTATTTATTTTTGCAGCAGAACACCCTGAAGTTAAGAGATTTTGGATCTTGTAGGAGTATCTATTCTCAGCAGGCACACAGTACCTCCCCACGCTGGTACTGAGCACCTCAATGTTTGCTTACAAATGGCCTCTATAGTTACAAAATTGGCATGTGGAGTCCTGGCTGTATTTTCTATGAAATCACAAGGTGCTGTGTGCAGTGGAGGGTTTTGCTTATCATTAATCAAGATAATCAAAGGTAAATAACTCAAATTAGGAGCATGTGGTTTGGATAATATGATCTTCGTTTCCATGGATTTGTAGAAGAAGCTTCTGTGCTTAGTGTGCAGGGTTCATGAGGCAGTAATCCTCTGGTCTGGCACTCTCTTCACCCTGTGGCATGTTAGCATTAGAGCAGTTCAAGAGAACACAGTACAAACAAATGTGATTTACAAGGAAACATTTTGGAACATTTTTCCCCAATCGCTTCGTATCTAGTAAAAATGTATTTTCTCTGCTTTATCTCTGTGTAGAGTATGGCTCATTTCCTCTCATGAGCATCACAAACTATCCTCAGTCTTGTTAATGCACTTAGTGGTAAAATTTTTTTCACTTTTCTTGAACTTTCTAGTACTTTCTGCAAAACCAGAGGAGATTAGAAAATACTCTTCCTCTGATTTACGAATTTGATTTACAGTATAGTGTATCTAACACTCCTGTGCTCTTGAGATCTTGTGTGCTGGTATATTTTGAAATCAGGTTCTGATGAAGGAAGAGTTCAGGAAAAAACAAATTAAAGTCTTTTAAGATTTTTGGTGATGATAAAACTATAACTCAAAAAATTTGTCACTGGTCTTCAAGAAAAAAGCAAAAATACCCACCCTGAGTATTTCTCCAATATCTTTTGTGCCCTAGCAACAGCAGCAGTTCTTTATTCTCCTCCCACACTGCTGTCTCTGATATGCAACCAGGACTGATAACATTTGCTTTGCTTCTTTCCTCCTCCACATGGCAAGTGCAGCTGCTGCCATCACCATCACATTAAATGACAACCATTATGCTTTGCCTGCTAACTTGTAGAAACATTTCTACTTCTCCAGCCAGAAAACTGTTAAAAGAAAAATCCCAAATGTGGCAGTACTCTTGCAAAGTAAATTGGGACCAAAAGCTAAAGTTGAAGAATGCCTCATTTTTTCATTTCAACTTGAATCAGCTGGGCTTTGTAGCTTTGTAAGAAAATTACATGCTGCAAACTTAAGTTTTCTTAGGGGAAAAACCCAAACCTGAAAGATATTTCTGTGTAGTTTCAGCTTAATGTAAAAAATTTCACTCTTTTCAACCACTGAATGTTTTCAGAGACCTTACAGGTCTGTTCAGAGAGGAAGGAGGGCTGTTTATTAGCAATGAATGAATTACAAGGGATACAGTCTTGCCAAACTAAAGGCAATTATGGACAGGTTTGTTTCTTTTTCAGTGCCTCCTGCAGTTGTTGCTGTTGAATGGTTGCATAAGCCTTTATGCTTTACAGCACATTGTGTAAGAACTTTTAGTCTCTTATTCAGCCATGCTGATCTTTCAAATCTTGTTTCCCTTTCTGTTCCCTATAAATCATGATTCCTGGATCACACTTTTCAGTGGCTTGCACAGTTGTTCTTGAATTTGTTACAGTTTTACATTTGACAACAGCACATTTTTAGCTCACACAGAAGCTAGTCCCAGCTGCATGTCTTGATGCAGCTGCACAATGTGAATCAGATCTTTTTTCTCCTTCTCTAAGCTTTATGAAGACACTCAGAGCAGTGTGCAGCCAGCTGTTTGATTGAATTTGCAAACAGTTAAAAAGAAGTTTCTCATGTCTACAAAGGAGCTGAGTTTTTTGCTTTCAAGAGTCATGTGGTGCTACTGAAGTGTTTCTTGAATTATAAGCCCAAAGAAAAAAGCAACAAGTGCAGGAAATAAATGTTACTGGACCTGACTAAAGTCAGATTGCTGTAATATGATAACAATGTTTTCAAGGACTCTGTGCAAGTTTTATATTAACTGAGGATCAAGCTCAGGATTGCAGTTCACATTACCACCTTTCTATTATTGCTGCTTGCAAAGAACCTGTGTGTTAGGAATGGAGTGTTATAAATACATTTCTGTGTGCATACACAGCAAGAGGGACTGCTTGATTCTGCTGTCTTAAAATAAGGAGCACACAATGTCTTCTAGGATCTGCCACTTTACTAGAAGCAAACACAATTCCAGATCAATTTCCCTTCACCACAAGGGATGATCTCTTTACATATTTTTCCCAAAACCAGCAGGAGAGGGCAGCTACAGGTTTCTGTTTGATAACCCAAGCTACTCCTTCAATGCAAACCAGCAGCTCTGTTGCTCTGCTCACATTATCCTCTAGTTGTTGATCAGTATTAAAGTGTCGACAAATCAGTAATTCTAACATGTTCTCTTCCTTACAAAAAAAGGTTTTTTTAATCAAAAGTGACAGTTCTACTGTGTCTTCTCTAATGTTAATATCATCTCTTACCTTGCAGTTTCCAGCCTCTTTTTCTTGGATGTAGTGAGCTGGACCACATCTCAAAAATCCATGAAGTGTTAGGCACTCCTGGTAACAAAATCCCAAAAGTTCAAGCAGTAAGTATGCACTCCCATAGTTACTAATCTCACTGTTCCAATATCCACAACAGAGCTGTACAGCTGTGTGCAATTTCTGCTCAGGGAACCACCACAAAACCTAAATCTGTGCTGACACAAGAGCAGTGTCTTCTATCCCTACCCAGAGACAGCCACCCATTTGTCAACCTTACAGGCAGAGCAGAAGAAATCTGAGCCTGTCTTGATCTTGTTTGGCCTTTTATTTCCATAGTGTCTTTAAGGCCAGTGACATAAATTTTTAGGAAAGAAGAGGGTTTTTTTTTTAAGTATTACTTACTTTTCCCTAATGAATTATTACCTAAATAAGGTGAATTCTTTCTTTCCAGTAAATTGTAACCCTCTCTGAATATGCATGATTAAGTGTTTGTCTCAGCTTGCTTAACACAGGTCAAGAATTTTGAATTTTGAATCCTCCCTTTAAAGAAAGGAAAAGGAAAGTCTTCTCTTGTGCACAAATTGCCTTTTAAAGCTTTCTATCTCCTGTATGCAATGACAAAATATGACCCCAATGACAGAACTGCTGCCCATCAAGCCTTACAGCACCCTTATTTTCAAGAACTCTGGCAAGTGACTTCAAATCACTTCAATTTTGAAGACTAAAGTCAAAAGGTGAGGGGAGCATTGTATCCATGTTTCAAGTGGCGTGAAATCAAATTTGTTTCCAGTGCTAGTCCTTGTCTTGTCAATCATGAACATAATTCAGTCAACATAGTTCTTTGCACTGAGTCCAAACCTTACCTAAAACACTACTGACACTTGTCTCTATTCTTTTTGCCCCCACCTTTTTAAGACAGCCAATACACGAGCTTTAACCATGCACAAAAAATTAAAAGTAGTAGGAAATATGTCAGGGTAAGTACATCAGTATTTGTGGCAAATTTCAAAGGCAGGTCCAAGACAGGTAGTATTTAAGTGGAAGAACTGTCAGCCCATTTAGAGAAAGTAATTTGTAGCACTGAGCTTGTTAGCTAGAAACAAATGTTTTACTTAAGCTGATTACTTGGGTTTATTCTGTCTGCCTAAACACAGATCTTTATTTGGTCTGATGCAGCTCCTCCTCCCCCCAAATCCCTGACATGCACAAGTTAGAATTTAGAAGCTCTGATACCTCATAATCCCCTCCTAGACTCTTGTTAGAGTTGCTGTTACTTAAAGGGTCAGCTCCACCTTTATTTTCAAATATAATCATCCTGGTTTTGATGTCTGCCTTGAGTTTAAAAGTTTTCCAGATGAAGTGTGGCAGAGACAGGAATTATGCTTTTGCCTTTTCAGGACATCAGTCTACATTTTGAGCAAATAAAAATATTTTTTAAAAAAACTTAATTATCATGTATATAGATTATATTGGGGGAAATTATAAACGTGCATTTGACATTAAATAATAAATAATTAAAGTATGATTAAAAATTCTGGCAAACTAAAACTTTGTTCATATATCAACTATGTGAAAAATATTCTATGTAATCACTTGCTGTATCAACAAGGTGAGGTGAACTTTCAAATACAGGTTTTTTTCAAAAAAACCCTCAAAACCTCCACAAACTAGCAAAGAACATTTATAAATTATTTTCTGCTGTACATTCAGTTTTGAAAGCATGAACTCTCCTTCTACAGGAGAAGCCACCTTTTCCACAGATTTAGTTCTGGGACTCATCGGTGTAGGTTTTCTATGAAGTTCCTTTAGGCAAGATTTCAAGACACATCAAGTAATTTTTAAAAAGGAATGAGGTGAAGTTGTAATTGGCTGAGGGTTTTTTAATTTCTGATTATTTGGGGTTTCTCTTCTAATTGTATTCCTTAAGATGTTCTCAGAAAGAAATTTAATCTTGTTTATTTATTTTAAAAGCATTCTCTCAGGAAAGTAGGGAAAAAAACCAAATCAACAACATGGGCCTCCACTGGGAGAATTAACAGAATTAAATTTTTCTGGAGTAGCCAAATTGATTTCCTTTCCTACTCCTACATTGCATTCAGTTTTCTGGAAACCTAAGGAAGGTGGTGGAACCCCTGTGTTCCAGTCTGTCAGATTTATTGGATCAAATATTGAGGTGTAGACTCTCACTTGCCCACTGAAGCACATTTGAAACTTCTGTTGTTTCTTCAACAGTCTGAGAAACAGAAGGCACTTCAGTGTTCCCTGAAACATTTCCATTTGCCTGCTACAGAAGGAATAGAAGTGAGGAAAAGCCCAACTATGCAGTGAGAGAGACCCAGTCATGCTTCTTTGTCAGAGATCTAACAAGAACAGCAGTGTCTGATTTTGTCTTGCTCTGACAATTTGTAGGAAAACCCCACAAGGTTTGAGGGCTGGTTTCCTACCATTTTGATATTATATTCCTGAAGGGGGTCAATATTTAATTAAAGCATTGTTCTGGCAGAGCACAGAGAGAGTTCTGCATTGAACTTCCTAAGTACTTGTTCCTTTCAGAACCTGGTGGAGGAGGTTGGTTAAAAATAACATGAAAGGATTCTTTGAGTTCAAGTATTAGGAATGGAATGTTATCTACAGAATTTAAGTTTTCAAATTGTATTACAAATGATAGCTAACTGCTGTATTTTTTTCTTAGATTTAAGGGTTTGGGGTTTTTTTCAGTTAGCCCTGGAAATGATTCCCCTCCTGTATTCAGTAACTTCCATCTCAGGTTTTACTGAGAATGTGCAAATAGTGCTAATATATGAGATACTTGATTTTCATGCAGTTTCTGTAACTGCTGAATATTTTTATGTAACTATATTTAAAAGCTAAACCAACTTCTTAGCTGATTGAAAAGCAAGTAAAACTTAGTCATAGTTTGATTCAAGCCATTGATCTTAACATTAATCAAAAGTCTTAACAGGGAGTGATATTGCAGCCAGTTGCTTAAAAGAGCAGTAAAAGCACATAGCTGATCATGCTTCAGAAATCTGGCACACGGATCATCAGCAACAATTTAACAGAATATTTCCTATTATTAAATAAGGTAAGAGTTAAAAGGCAACATGCTTATCTTACTAGGAAAGAGTCTTTATTCCAAATTGATACCACTGATTTAAAAATTACTGAGATCTAAAAACTTGCATTAAATAATTTGCAATACTTAAATTTGGTGATGTGTTAGAGAACGTTTTGTAATTTAGAAAACCAAAGTCTGTGCAAGTCATACTTGGCTGGGGCTTAAAAATCTTCTGCCTACCAAGTGTGCATGCAAGACAGGTTTGGCAAAGAACTTTTTTGGAGGTTTTAATAGTTATAAAAGTTGCTCTGCTCATAATGGGGAAGTGATCATCTTTTTTTCCATAACCAAACACGGGGCTCTGGTGCTGCTGTTCAAAAACCCAGCCGTGAGCAGGAGGCAAAGGGCATTTTGTGTGAGAGGTACTGCTGTGGGCAGCACCACGGAAAATGGGGCACTGGGAGGAGCACATCACATCCAAGTCACTTACCAGCCCTGAGGCATCAATCTGAGACTTGTGCTCTAGATCCAGACTAACTATTTATTCTAACCAATTAAGATACACAATGCAGTAAAATACAGGTTAACATCAAGATCCTGTAAGAGTAAAAATTAAGCCTGTTATGTTCTCAGCTCTCCTTCTGAGACTCCACAGGGCTGTGCGTTTGTTAAAATAGTTATTCCTCTCACTCATTTGAGCTCTTCCAGTAAGCAGGCTTTTTGCTGTGGTTTGTGGATTGGTTGATAGTTTTTGTAAGAGGCATCTCAACACTTGTAGGGTTCTGTTGTGACTGGATTAGATCCTAATCCTTGTTCAGGTCAACTTTGGACAACTTCGAGCATGCCCAAATTCCACACTGAAGCTTTTCTGTGTGGAGAAGCTCATGAGACTCAAGTTCTCTATGAATCCTTTTGACATCTACTGCTTAAAAGCACTTGTCTAACTTATGTTTGTCTTCATGTTTAGAAGATGGTGTTATTATCACATACTATACTGAGGATCAATGTGACATTTGTAAGGAGATTCTTGAAAATGTGAAAATAGTCACAGGGTAAATGTGGTGCAGACTGTGGGAGTATTTGATCTTGATTCAAATTTGACTATCCAAGTTAAATATCGTGCACCTGCATCATGTACCATTGCTCAATTTATGTCATTTCTTCATAGCAAACTTTCAGAATCTCAATAGCAAGAACGAAAAAACATTCCAGCCTTGGCAAGAATTTTATAGAATTTTGCACTTTGTTCAATTTGCACTTGAACAAGGCTCTGCAGGGAAACCTCTACTGCTGCTACTTGCACTAGGTGTGCCAAAGGAAGAGCACATTTCTGTTACTAGGACTGAACAAATACATGAGCCGAGTTTTAGTGGAGGAAGTGCTTTACACCAGTAGAGTGGGAACACTGTAACAAAGGGAAACAGGAGAACACAATGGTACAGCTAACTGCTCCTTGTCATTTTATTGAAACTCCTACTGCATGGATGCTGCTTTCCCCCAATTCCAAGCAAAAAGTGTTCTCCTGAACACAGTACCTCAAAGAGCAGTGAAGGTATGTAGAACCACAGTGACTGGCTGAGGTTTCCTGCTCTATTTCAGTGAATCATCTCCCCACATCTGTATGTGCCTTCATGTTAGCAGCTCATGCTGACAGAACAGAGAACTTCAACCATAAGGCAACAGAGTATTTGTCTGAATACTTACCACAGGGATTTTTTATAGACAGACAGATATGTGAAAGGTATGATGCTACACTTAGAAAATGAAATTAAGGACTGCAGGTCTATAGGCAGGCCATACAGTGCAACAGTAACCTCCAAGTTCTTACCTTTGGAACACTGAGCAAAAGGTGCCATGAGCTTATCCAGGGTTTTTTCCAGAGAGGAAGATGGTGAGTTGCTTAGTGCTGATATATTTGGAGTTGAGCAGAATGAGTAGCATTAAAATTGATAGTCTAAAAATAGTTAACTAACAGGATCCAAGGGAGCTTACTCTCCACTGTTGTTAATTTCTTACCAAAAAAAGGACAAATCCTGCTACCCACATTTGATGGATTGTTCTGACTCAGATCTCCCTTACCTAGCACTATACAGCAGGTCAAAGCTCAGATTATCTAAAGTATATTCCTGATGGAGATGCATTTATTGTATTTGTTGCTTCCCATAATCAGTTTCTGGAAGCCTCAAATCACAGATGCTGAAGTTTAAGTATTTTGACTAAAAATATAAAATTCCATCAGACTGTGTTCTTTCTGATTTCAAAAGTGTTATTGCCACTGTTTGCTTCCCTCATTAATATATCAGGTAGGAGATTATTCATACACCAGGAAAAAGATGAAGACAGAATTTTTGTAAGTTTTAACCTGGAAAAAAAGGGCAATCAGAATAACATCTTGCGTAGTATCACATTCTGTGTATCTGGGGCTGTCCAGCTGTTATAATGAGAATGGCAATTTCATGTTCAACAGATCATTTTTGCTATAAAATTGCAAATCTGAAGTGAAGAACCACATTGGAATTTTTGTTCATGTTGTTATACTTTCAGGTGGATCTTGCTCAGCTTGGCACATACAGTACTTCAGGGATATTGATTTCCTAACAAGTTCCTTGCTGTAAAACCTCTGGAGACAACTTACACTTCTCTGGCTGTTGGATGAATAGGCAAACTTGAGTTTTCCCACCGGCTTTATAGTTAAAATACACCCAAACTTTAAACTACAAACTGGCAAGTATAGTTCCTACCCTCATTCTTCCAGCTAAAATTCCATACTGAGATTATCTGTGTTCTGCTCACTTTTAATTATTTTTTAATGTAGTAGGAAAAATATTTTTATTAAAAGCTGTATCTACAGTAGAGGTCTTAGGTTCCCTCCAGGTAAGTCATTAGTATCCTGTTTCTTACTAAAATAATTTTTTCCACATGGAATAGTGTGATATGGGCAATTCAAGCTTCTAGATGATTGCCCTAATAGTAAAGAAGAGGCTGAAAAAAGAAAATCCACACACATTCCTTGTGTGCTGCTGGACTACAATTTGTGGCAGGGACATACCCTGCCAACACGGATGTGAGTAGCTGCTGTTGTTCCCCTTATGCTGGATATTGCAATTCTTTCCCTACTGGTTTTGTATTTTTCCAGCTGAAGGAAAAAAAGTCTTTTAAAGTTACTGCATATTTCTTCAACTGTTTCATTTTGACTCAGACCATATGAAGCACTTACATAGAAGAAGTCTACGGGGAGATAACTACACTAGTTTTCAGTGATGAGGTTTATCTGTATTTTAACAGTTAAACCCACTATGTTAATAAAACAAAACTTCTGAAAAATAATCCTGCTCAGTTTCAGTATTTTCCCCATTCCTCATATTTTAGAAGACAGATAAGAATTGTAAAGCACAGCTACATCTTGAATAAAGTAGCTGTGCTTTGTTATAAAGGAGCTAATTCCCAGCTTATAAACGGATCTGGCAGTTCTCTACATGCTGGCTGCATTGCAAGGGTGAGACTTAGTTAAAGCTACTGCAGTTGCTTCTCCCCAAATGTTCATTCATTTCCTGAAAACAAATCACTTTTCATGCCAGAAAATGTCTTAAGATTACTTGTAATTAAAAAAAATTCCACCGAGCTTTATTGTTGGAGAGCAGGAAGGGCATTAACTTGTGCCCACAGATACAGTATGTGCACCCTCAGGCAAGTTCACTGTTCTGGGCAAGCAGCCTCTGTTCTACTCTGCCTGCAGGATTCTGCAAATCCCAGTTGTGAACGTTGCTGCATAAGAAAAAGGGAAGCATATGATGGATACTTCTATTCTCTGTCAGTCTGGGGCTGGACATGGAGGGTTGGTCTTCGCAAGAACTACTGAAAACAAGTTAAGTGGTGTGTTGACTGATTAAAAATGACAGGTGTTTAGACAAGCAACATTAACCTCTGCAAATCCACACTTGTGGATGTCTATCCCCATCACACTTACCAGTTTAAGACCACTGAATTATAAATGAGATGCCTGATGTAAAACAAATGAGTCTCAGAAATGCTACTCCAATATGTTAGCCCAGTTTCTGACTGACATCATAAAGTGTGTACAGCTGCTGTGGGATCTTCCACTTCCCAACTCCAAATGCAGGGGACTACACAATAACAAAATCCTTACCCCATGAAGTTGCCTGTCTGTGAAATTGCTGCTGTATGAAGTATTTAAACTGCAGGATGTGTTTGGGGATAAGCCATTAAGAACAAGAAGAGAACAACTGTATTTCACTTTCCTAATTGAAATTCAATTCTATTAAATATGAAGCAATGTTCTAGGTGTTTTTGAAAGGAATTTGTTCTACAAAGCTTAGGTAGTATTTCTGTACCAAACATTTAATTCAGCAAAGAATTGGTTACATCAAAAGTGATTGGATTTGAACAGAAAGTAAACAAAAATGCATATTCAAGATAGTTTAATATGTATTTTCTGAATTAGAAATATCACTTTCTTAAATGAATGAGAATTTCTAGTGTAATGATCCATTACTCCCATCCCCCATCACTGAATTACATTATTTATACATATATTACAGAGCCGATTGCAGTTGGAAACAACAATATTAAAATAAATGTTTAATAGATACAAAGGATCTTTTCTCCACAACATAGTTTTTCTGGTGTCTGGACACCAATTTTAAAGTAATTCTCTATAAGCATTAAACTATTTAAGTGCAAAACAATTTTGTTTTAAAAAAATCTATGATTGCAGCATCCATCTTCCTGAAAAACATTTTGAAGCCAGAAAGTAATGACTTTCATTTTCCATGAGTGCATTCCAGGCTGTCTTCTAGCCATCTCTGGTTAAAAAAATCAGTGCAAAATAAACAATGGTGAAGTACTAGTTTAACCATTGAACTTACTTGAATTTAAGAAACATATCTTATTTTACACTATATATATATATGTATAACTTTTATTTATATATTTATAGAGAGATTAAATTACACTGGACTTGAAAAGTATAAAGAAAACAAAAATGTTACTACTTTTTTCCTGCAGTACTAAAGGAAGCTTTTTGCTTTTTCTCCAATGCAAACTCTTCCTTGGGTGAGCAGCCTAGCAGGATCAGCTGTAGTGAGAACTCCTTACATTTGTCCTTTGCAAGTCACTATGTGATTCACATAATTCCATGTTTACACTCTGCCACATTATAATTTGTGATGCTCTTTGCCTGAAGAACAGCTCCTGGTTCCACTGCCATTACTTCTTGTCCTGCGTTCAGAGATTTGCTAGCAGTAGTGTGATGCTATACTACAGTTCCACTTGGAGAATTGGCCTGGTTTTGGGATGACAATAAACCCTGCAAACAAAGCAGTTTACATTAATCCAGCAAGAGAACCTGACATGAATTTTATAAAGTTCTTAACCTGAACCTACAACGAGTACAGTTGATTTTTACCAACACTTGCTTATTAGCACCTTCTCTCCTCCAAAGGCTCTAAGCCACCACGATCTCAGGCAAGCAGTGCACAAAGAGCTCTCAGACAGGAAGAAACGTGCGTTTATGACACGGAATGGATCTGGTCCCAGCATTTGGTTTAATCTACCTTGCATTTGGAGTCATAGTGAACTGTGAAACTTTAAAAATCATACACCAAAAAAGTGATCAGCATTTTACTGGGGTGTCAAAGCCTATTCCGATATCAATGTTTGACACCTGACCTGATACAGGGAAACACTCCATCTCTTATATGTGGTTGAGTATTACAAGGTTTGAATAGAAAAATACATCATCTAACCAAATATTTGTTTTGGTAATTTTAAAACAGAATGAAACCCTGACAAGAGTTCAGTAGAGATTTCCTATTACAATTTAAGTTCAGGAAAACTTGGTACCAGCTCTTCTAACTACCCTGCCATTCAAATCAAGAGCCTTATTTCACACACAGCCCCTCAGTGCACAAAGGCTGCTGCTCCGGGTTACAGCAGCTACACCTTAAACCCCTGGGTACCAATGGACAGACTCCATTTCAGATTTATGCATAGTAGCCACTTTTTAATAATTCACCTCCAAGCAACTTTATCAGGCTTACTTAGGAAAAGCTTAGTGTCAAAATACAATTTAGCCTTATAAGGGCATTAGTTGGTTGTACCGAGTGCCAGCAGGCCAAGGAGCAGCTGGCAGCACACCAGCAAGTATCCCCATGCAACTCCTCACCTGGTAGGTATCATAACTGCACTTTCAGCAACTCCTCTAAGCAGCTCCCAGCTTATGTTCTTACCTCAAAATTAAGATCCTGGGACTCAGATCCATCAAACTAGACAAGATCAGGCAGCAATTAGCATACAGAAAAAGACAGAACTATGTCACTTCTTCAGAATCTACAGGAGCTCTTTCAAACTTGGATCCAAGAACTGAGAGGTCATGATGATGGAAGTAAACCCTGACCTCAGAAGAGGTGGAAAGAGGGGAAAGAGGGCCAGACTGACTGGATTCAAGTCATCAAATTCCTGTGAAAACCAAAGCCCTTCTTTTTAAAAGAACATCTGATCATTTCAAACATGTCATGAGCCTGGATAGCTTGTAGGATTTATGACAGACTGTATTTGCATATGGTCCATATAACATTTATATATAACAGGCCACATGGAAATTAACTTGGTGCCTTCCACAGAGCTCACCTGAAGGAACCTGAACACCTTTATTTGTATTTGTTTATGCAGGGAATATCTGGTTCAGACACTGTTGAGGTAGACTGAAGTGGGTTGTTCTTTACATTTGACATTTGGGATGTGCAAAGATCCTGCATATTTCATGAGAACAAAAAGTTTCCTGGTTATTACTTAAGGACTAGATGGTGAAAGAAGGCAGAACTTTAGAACAAACAAGCCACTGAAGCACTTCTGAAATTTTTACCAGGGAAGTTTTGTTGCAAAATGACAAGGTTGAATCAGAATTCGCTAGTTCATTACTGAAGCATTCTTCACAAGTCTATTAAATCCAGCAGCAACTGGAAGGTCTTTCTTGTCAGAAGATTACATCCACTAAGCAACTTTGAAGTACCCTGGAAAAAGACGTCCAAAGGTATTATTTTCAGTTTTAATTAAATCAGCCATCCACACTGTTCATATGCAAATATGTGCTTTATAAACACACAGGAAGCTCTAGGGATGGCATAATGTCAAGTCTTTTTCAACAGGCTCATAACAACCCTATACAGGAGAAATAAATCTATTCTAGCATTGGATTTACATTGTAACACAACCAATTCCTGGGAAACAAAATGAAGTTCTTTTCCTAGGATTCCTCTAGAAACTGGCAGCACATACTGAAATTCAGTGTGGTGCCTTATTCCCTGTGAACTATGAGCCATTCTAGAATACAAGTTTCAAGACTAGGAACAAGGAGTCAGTCCTAGTTACATCTCATAGGTGGTGAATGCTCCCTGCTGTGAAGAGCAGCAGCTCAGTGCAGATGGCCTTCAGTGAGTACTAGGAATTTCTTGTATGTCAGTCCTTGCTCTGAATTAATTCTGCAACTCTGAGCAGGCAAGCCAGAGGAACAATGAAGTGGAAATAACCTCAAGACCAATATCCTTGTGCTTCTGCAGATGGAACAAATGTATGCAAGTACTGCCTTAAAACTTGGACTAGGCTATGATACCATTCAGAAATTCACTCCTAGGGGAGAGACCACAAAGTTTGTGAGTTCTTCCAAGTACTTGATTTCAGAAGAGATCTTAAATGTTCATACAAGAAAAGCAAGAGTATGAATTTGGTTTTTAGGCACATAAGTTTCACTGAAGGTGGTGAGTTCTCAGTGGGTCCTGATTGAAACAAAAATTCTACAGCATTTTGCCATTGTTCCAGAGCCTTCCAAGCAAGGCTATTAATCAGAATGTGTTTGGTGATAGAGGAAAACAACCTAAGAAAAGCAAGTGAGGGCTCAAATAAAGTTACTGCTCTGATACAAAAGTTCTCAGTAAATCTCATCTGTGATACAAAGGGTGTGGCATTGGAACAGTTGTAGTTACATTCTCTGGAAGAACACGATGGGTAAGGTAATGAAAAGATATAAAAAGCTCCTGCCTGTAAAGAAAGAAGAAAGCCATTAGAGTGTAGTGCTTTCTGTGATGGAACCACCCAGTCTATCAGGTGGGAAAAGATGAAACAAAAGCTGCAGCAACTTATTAGAGCAACAGCCAAGTCAGCCTGCTTAAGAGCTGTGACAGAAACAGGGAAGAGCAGAGCCACAACAGCTGCAGCTCTGCCGCGTGGTGCGGCAGCTTCGGCCTAAGGACAAACAGATCCCACTGAGCAAGCAGCAGGAACAAATTAAGACACTGCTCAAAGTTTTGTAAATAAATGTAGTGTTTTATTAGCAGTAGTATTTTGTCAGCATAGGAGTCTAGCAGGCGCGGGGAATGGAAAAGTTATGAGATTCAAGAGAGGAATTTAGTGAAACAATATTCATCCCAACCTCAGAGAGGTAGCTGCTGTCATCTCAGTGGGACACTGCACAGCTGAGCAATGCAGCTGCAGAGGATGGGGTCATCTTTCCTAAGTCAGTCAGTGCTGTGAGTGCTGAACACAGGCTATCTCCTGTTTATCCATGCATTCTCTGACTTCCTGAAACACACAGGACTTTGCACATCTGGTGAAAATACGCTGGCATGGGGAGGAATGAAAAGCCATAACAAACACAATCAGGAAGGCCATTTGCACCCGAGGTTCATGGCACTCATTGCTGGGGTCTGTTTGCTGCAGCAGCACAAACCCTCCTCCCCATGTATGGGATTGTGAGGAGAGGGGTGGGTATATTTTTAAAAATTCCAGATACAATCCAGACAAAAGTCTGGGGTTTTTTTACCAATGACATGAAATGTCATGTTTCACAAGAGAAACTAATTCTATGAAAGATCAGCATGTAATTGCTGTATTAAAAAAAACACAAAAAAACCAAAAAACAAAAAAACCCCACACCCACAAAAAACCAAAAACAAACAGGAAGGTATTGCAATATTAAATAGGAAAATAGTAAGCAGTAGCCACTGAGTTAATATTTTCTTAATTTAAATTAGAAGATGTTTAATTGGAGCCAAAGGTGCAATCATACACAGTTCCACTAATCTAGATAATACACAGCAAGTTTGGACATGCAAGCAGGATACAGAAAGTGCATGTCTCCTTCAGGGAAACAGCTCCACTGGCACTCAGAACATGCTGGATGTCAAACTCTGCTCATCTTTTTACTTTCTGGTTTGAAATTGAAAGGTAGAAAAAATAAAGGAAAGGGTCCAACATAACAAACAATCCAATGTAAAAAAAGAAGTCTCATAGTACACTTCACTAATGCAATTAAACCAGTTAAAATGTGTCTGAATTAACAAATGCCCATACAAGAATGGTACTGGTTTGTCAAACCATTTCTACTATTGCCAGTATGTAAAATAATGGGAAGTTATTATTTGAAAAATACTGCAGAAGTAGTTTATTCTTGTCCAGAACTGTGATATTCCTGAGTAATTAGGGCTACTAGGTAACTAGAGTTACAAAGTAATCTGGACTGAAGCTTTGCTTGAGAAAAGAGCCCATGGTCCATTAATGTTGGAACAATAATACACCAAAACCAAAGTGAGGTTTCTCATATTTGTTTAAAATTCTGTAGTTAAATTAGCTGAACTGGTTTTAAGACTTGCATGAACAAAATCTTCAAGTTCTTTATCCAAAGAATAAGTCTTTAACAGCAAAAGTTTCTAAACTGCATATACTCACTAAATCATATATTAATCTAATGGAGTAATAAAATTAATTTAGTAAGAATGCTCAGGAAAGCACATGCTGTTCATATACATAACATGCTACAGAGAAATATTCTGTAGGGTTTTAGGGGGATACAGCAAAGCTGAACACAGTTTGTGTGTTCACTAAATGGGCTTTTAAATTTGGATTCCCTTTGCCTTTTTTTCTCTGTTCTGATAACATTACACAAAAGTATAAATACATAAACCATTTGACACCAGACCTCATAAAAGACTGTAGCACCTTTAGGGTTTCACTTGAAACTTCTCTTCTGTGCATATAAAGGGGTTTTAACAGAGGTGACTGTCAACAAAAAAAAAAACAAATTCAAGGCTGGTAGAAAACCATCAGTAACTAAAAATCTGTCCAGTAGCACTAGGTGAATGGAAGATATGCAGGTCCAAGAGGAAAAAAAAGTAAGATGCAACTACTTGGGTGCTTGAAAATGCAAAAAGGCTTTTGCCAGCAGAAACCTGACCTGGGCTCAAAAAATAGGACCTTAAGCTTCAATCAAGCAGTAAGGGCTCACAGACTTATAAACTGTTGTTTCTCTACTTTCCTCAAACTACAAAAGTCAGTTTAGAAAATAATGTAATTGAGATAAACCAGGGAAAACCTCAGGGAAAAGCATATGACTTAAGGCAACCCCATGTGAGTTAGCAGTAAAGCAGCTGTGGTCTTAGCAGAAGAAAGGAGGCAAATGAGTTTGATAAGGTTGAGCAGCACCTACCTAAAATCCAGCTTCAGAACCCAGAAAATAGCATTATCTTAAAAGTTATTTCCTTGAGAAGTTAGTGCAACATTATGAAAGGCAAGTAAAATGATACCTTCATGTTTCAAGCCATATTTTGCCAAATACCTTCTCTGACCACAAAACCTGTGGAAGCTGTGTTTTGTTTCAGGCTCACACTGACTATTGAGAAACTGGTTTGACCAACCAGTTCTTGCATAATTTGATATAACTGGATGTTCCAGAAGTGTTCAAGCAGATTTCATTTTTTTCTTTCACTGGCCCCTGTTCTTAAATATGCATCTATGTTCTATGTACAGATCATCACAATGGTCAACCAATACCTTTGAAGTACTACAAAGTTCTCAAGTTTACATAAGATGATTGCCTCAGCTTTAGTCTACAGAGTACTTTTGCACAAGAGACAAACAAGAGTCCTCCCTGTCAGACTAGACACAAAGTAACTCACTTTTACACTGAAATTCCTCAAAAATGCCTCTGAAACATTTCAGTAAATAGCATTTGTTTGGCTTTTCTTTGTTAACAAAGAATGACCATTGCAAAGGTGAGACAATGCCTAACCCCTCAAAAGGAAGGGCAACATCTGAAGTCTTCACCTAAATTTGCTCCAAGAAATTTTGCAGTCAAAGTTTTAGACTAGTTTATTTTAGTTCAGATGAGTTTCATGCTAGACTATTTTTTTCTAGACAGAAAATGCTTGAATCATCTGTATGAGCCATATCCTCAGGGCTGTAAATTCAGCAAACATTAGGTAAACACCAAGATCTAAAGCTGGAATAAAGAACATACCCTGCACCAGAGTCCACAGAGGAAAGAGCTCCTGTAGAGTCCTAGAAGGAATGACGACACTCTGCCCCAGCTGCTACCGGACAGGAGTGCAGAGAGAATCTAGATACAGCCATGTCTGTGTTCTGCTGAATCTGAGTTCAAACAAGTTTGAAAAGTGGTTTGGTAAGTAGTCTGTTTCATGTTACTCTAGTCCTAAAAAAAATAGCTACCTTGAGTCACGACCTTATCAGCAAGCTTTAAACATCAAAACATCTGCATAGTCTTGAGACAAACTGAAACATTTTCTCAGAGCAGGTTACAGATGTGATCAACTTCTTACTTTAAAGCATGGCAAGTTAACAGTTTCATTGTGGCCATTTGTTCAGCACAGTGTGAGAGCACAAGACCACCTAAGCACTGCAAGATAAATTAAAACTCAAATGTGGAAAGGACTATTGAAAGTTATCTACATTTACAGTTCAATCACACATTTTTATTTAACGTCAGTATACAGAGGACAACCCCAGCAAGTTATTTTGTAATGTCAAGTATTTAGTAAAGTTCTTCAGCTGTAACAGTGACAATAGAACAGCTAAAAATAAGCAGTATGAAACAAACATGATCTTCTTAAAATTATAAATATACCAACAATACTTCTTAAAGCTTAATTATTGCAACAGTTAAATTAACAATAGTTCATGTTAGAAAGGCTCTATGAAATTTATTCAAGTTGTCAAGAAATTAGATGGAAGTGTAAAAAGGAAATACATATGAATTTTACTTTTGATTTTCACTAAAGGTAGTCAATACAATTTTGTACAGTATCACCTAACATGTCAATCTTTAACAAACTCCAGTATACAGAATCATAAAATGCAGAAAAAATAGTTTAATCTTTACATGTAAATTGACAGTAAATTAACTGACACAAATTTTATTATTGTAACATAAGCAGGCCAGCATTTTAAATATTAATTTAGTAGTTTTATGTTGTTAAAGGGGCAGACATATACAGTCATTCCAAGTACATACTCAAATTTTAAGAGGTGATAATGCAGAACATGGGTTTTCTAGAAAGTGTTTAGTAAAAGTCATGTTATTTCCTAATCCAGACATCCTCATCATAAAGCCTTTACAGGGTTATGATCTCTCCTGGCTTTACTGGAGCCACTTGTCACACCTCCTCACACACGCACACACACATACCTTGCTATAAATATCACACCAGTGTACTCTAGGTTTAATTCACCCTGACAATGTGGGTATGCCATGTGCAACTTTGCTATTGTGCACATTACAGAAAGCTTCAAATTTTAGCATGGTAACCTGAAGTTGTATAGCTGTGTTTCAGTTTAACTATAATCATCCCTGAAGTTTATACAGATACCGTATCACGTTGAAAGAAATCTATTTGATAGTACTTAAATACCAGCAATTGAACTTCAATTGTAATGATGAAATGCTCCTTTCCACTGAGGAAGAATTAGTATGTATAGCTGCTCGTCTCACTCAAATATAGTACATGAATGTTTAAGTACTTTCACTAAAACAGAAGTCATACTAAAACATGATACTGTACTACAATTGTAGTTAACTAGAAAATTCAAGGATGTTATAATTTAAGTCTAAGTTTTCCTGTACAATAAGTCAAATAAATAAATTCCATGTGCATTTGTTTTACAAAGTGGTAGGATGTTTCTCTTGCTAGGTTATACACTACCATTTCACCTGGAGATGCTTTTGGCCAATCTTACCTTGAGCTTTCTGACACAGGGAGCTCACCAGCAACTTTCACTCATGTAAAATGGAGTTGCTGCACAGACAATGAACAGTCAGTTCTGAAGTCCAACACAGAAATCACGTAAGTAGTGACTCTGACCACTGAGTTCAGTGAAAACTTATTTTGCATATGCAAGTACCACTTTGGGGTTTTGTGGGTTGCTTTTGTTGGGGTTTTTTAATTGCTTCTGCAGATCCTGTAATTCAGTTTGACGTAGCTATAAAGATAGCACAATAAAGTTTACTTTTGTTCCTTCCAAATTCTGTTTCTATCTTTCCAGATTAATCCAACAGTTCTGTAATCCCGTTTAAATTTGCCATCAGGGCCTGGGAAAGACAGGGGTGAGAGACGACAGCTAATTGTCACCATGCTGAGAAGAAAAGCTCATACTCTTGTTAAGGCAACCTATTTTTCTGACCGCCCTGAACCTTCTTTCACAGAAACCAGCTCACCAAAAAAAAAAAAAAAAAAAAAAGAGAGAGAGAATAAAAAATTGAAACTAATGAACCCTGAGCCTCATCCAACTTGTTTCTAATTGAATTTTGCCATTCGCTTCACTTCACTGACTGGGAGTTGGCAGAGCAGTTCTGGAAGTGCAATGCAAGGACGGTGCATCCCGTGAGGAAGCTCAAGGTATGATTTGGTACACACCAAAGCAGTAATTTGGAAAGTTTATAAACAAACTGTCAGGACAATATCAGCACTGTACAGACTATCAACTATCACAGGGATCATGGCTGAAGAGACACTTCTGGATTTATTTTCCACTCAGGGCAGCACAAGCCCAACCAGAAAAATAAACAGAATGTGTCATACACTGTCAAATTATCCAGCACATGTTTTGATGGCTGTTGGAAATGAGAGGGAGAGGTAGCACTGGCTCAATGGAAATTACATTAGACACTGCAAGCCTCCTTCCCTTTTCCATCCAATTCTTTCTTTAGGCTGGCAGTGGCATCAATTTAATGAAGGCCTTCTGAGGCAATGATGGAAGCAGCAGCAAGATTCAGAGGCTTGTACTCTACAGAGTTGGCAGACAAAAAAGTGACAGAGCTTTAGGATCACTTGGGGAGCCATATGTCAAAGGAAGACTAGAAATAGCAACTTTAAACCCCAGAGTAATGGGACATCCTAGGATAAAACAGCTGGTGAAACAGAAATGATGGCATATAACCCAGTAAGAAAGACATCACCATGAGTGTTTTATACTTTGACAATTCTCATTAAATAAAATTAAGTGCTTTCCTATAAACAAAAAGGATGCTCATAACGTCCTTCTGGCACAAGTATTTTCCTAACAAAGCCCTGTAAACATGCCACCAAAATTTAGTTTTTACCAGCAGAGTGAGCTCACTAGAAATGCAAGTGAAATCAGAAAAACAAATTAATTTGTAAATTTCTAAGTAAATACATCCTAAAGAATATGGCATTTACATCAGTGTGCAATATATTAATTTTGAAAGTGATAACTTCAGCATGAAAATTACTTACCTGTAGTTAAAGTTTTCCATATTGGCCAATACATAAATCCTGATTTTTGGTACTGCATACTTTATCTCTGAAATATTTGAAATGTCATATTCCAAATCAAAGTCAATACACAAAAATATTTAAGTTATACTCAGTCTAACAAAACCCACCTCAGCCACTGAAAAATAAATGTGACATGTAGTGTTTAATAGTATTCAAAGGAGTTTTAGAACAAAAAGAAAATGTAGCTCACAATAGCAATCTGAGGCACTGCTGTAATTAATAAGATGTGAAGTGCACTGAGTCACAAAAGTGTAATTGGTTTAATACTTTCATTTTGAGCAAACATTTTAAATAATTTAGTGTTTTAAGGGAGTGCTTTTATTTTTTAATTAATGCTGGATTTGTAGTTCTCAGGCAAAAAAATACTTTTAGGTAACACCCTCCTCCCTTCTCCCATAAAGGGGTTTTCAATTTTAAGTTTTAGATTCAACCTTTAAAGATGCATTAAGATGCAGAACAGACACAGATTTTTATGCATACGTATGTTGTGACTAATTTGATAAGATCTCAAAAAAGCCTACATTATACAAACAATTTTTAAGAAAAATAATTGAGTTTTACTTGCAAGTTTATAGGAATGAAGATGTGGTATCTAAATATATACAGTACCTCTACTTCAAAAGTCAGATTTACGAACCAAATGGTTAAAATCTAACAAACAACAGATTTTCATTTAAGTTGCTCAACATGGCATTACTCAGGTATTACCAGATCATTGCTCTTACTTCAGGTGATAATCTACATCCCCTTTCAGAAATTTTCACAAAAATAATGGTTCTTTTTCTCAGATCAACTCTGGAAATGTTTTCACAGCTGTATTCCTTTGAACTGTTGCTGGCAAGCAGAGCTATTGTAGCACAAAGTACTTTTTAATGTAAGAATCACCACATTTAGCTTCAGTCAAAATTTAGCTATCTATACATTGGACAGAAGAAAAATAAAATATTATAGGTGTTCAAGTGCATCAACAACAAGAGTGAAAACTGGTAACAGACTAATGTAGGTTCAGCTGATGGAATAGGTGCCATCAAAAACACAAGCTCGTAGTGGTTGAACTGCCTCAACAAACCTGACAGGAACAGAACACTGAAACTACTGAGAGAAAGCTTGCAGGATTTTCCCTAACTTAAATACATAAATCAAAACCTGGCTATAATTAGAGTTCTTTGTTAATACTGATTCACAATTTAAGAGCATAAACTACAGTCAGTACAGGGCTCACAAATCTGTGCATAAAATGGCTGATGTTTTAATAAGAAGTGGTTTCACATTAATGGCAGGCCACCACAGAAAAGAATGGAGGAATAAAACACTTTGGTTTTCACTTTTTCAGAGGCTCACGTTTCTCATTAGACTTAGAAGCAGCAGCTTTTCATAAGCTACTCTCATTGGGAGTGCTTATTTTTTAGAAAACATTAGAAGGATTATGATTATTTTAGTGTTTGACAGGTTTTACTTCAATTTTTACATAAATAGCTTTCACCATATTGTGGTTATGCTTAAGTATAAGAACACTGATCAATAGTTTAGATGCACAGTATTTATTTCTTCTGCTGGAAGGCAACTATATTTAATAATTGTATCCAAGACACTTCAAATCATTCAGAAATATGGCATGCAGTATCCAAAAGTATGGCTCTGAGGATATTTTTTTACATTAAGCATAAAGAAATTTTATATTCAACATTCATTATATTTCAAGAAAACTATCTATTCAGAGTTCTAGCTCTTTGATGCAGCATTAAGGATTAAAACTTACCACTTTACCAGGCCTTGCCCATGTGCAAATAAATCCCTCCTGACAAGCAGTGACTATACAGTCTTCAAGAAAAATTAACACAGTCAGTCTTTCATGTGCTATCTTTTTACAGATAAGAGGCTCTAACAAGGGAACATCTTCCATTCGGGGACAGAGAGGTGTTCCCAAAGTTTTAGCTGGGTCCGTTTTGGTTTTAGTAACTAGGTTCAGTTTGTCACTGCTCTTGCTAGATATATGTCCCATGCTATGGTTTCTCTTGTGATCTTTCTCATGGTGTCTTTCCTTCCGATCGTGTAGCGATAAGGTTGCAAATTTACTAACGCCAGAAGCAATGGCACCATCCATGACACTGCTTTTACTGCCAGCATTTGAGACTGCAGAGTGTGGAAGGCTGTTGGACCGTGGAAGAGGAGGGGGTACAGAGTTTCCAGGTGTTGTGATACTGTTTCCATTACTTCCTGGGTTAGTTCCACCACTTCCTGCAGGTGGACTTGTGGCATTCATGACATTTGTATGTGTCCTTGCTCTTGAGAGAGGTTGGTGGGGGAAGAGGATATCTTCTGTAAGATCCCACAAACAGAGCTGCGTGTCCTGGCCTACTGAACCAAATCTATACGTAACACTTACTGGACGACTGTCTGTAGAGTTCCTTTTGGATAGTCTAGATTGCGTGCTATTTGCTCGATCTCTGCCAAAATGAAGGTCTTGGAAATCCTCATCGCTTCCGCTAAATTCCATCGGGTCGCTCTCTTCTACACTAGTGGTATACGGATCAAACGCAACGACACTGACCCACGACTTATGGCCGTGGCCTCTCGCTATGACTCGGCAGTCCACGAAAGACCAAACTGTCACCAAGTCATCCTCTCCGCCTGTCACTATGTACTTCCCGTCGGGGCTCCAACACACACACAGCAGTCCTCCAAAGTAGCTTTTCATTGTACCATGCAATTCCACCGAATCAAAGTTAAACACGCGAAGAAAACCATCCTGGCTCACACACGCCAAGAACTTCCCGTCGGGGGAAAAGGCAAATTCGTTCAGGGCACCCTCACCTACTGTCCACTTAAGCAGAGGGTTTCTTGTGGATTTGCTCTTGCAAGTGTGCACTGCAAAGCTCTCTCCTTGTTTAAGTAGCTGGTAGTGCGGGGCTGTGGTACCACAAGTGTGCTCCACGTTATACAAGTACATATTGCCACTGGAATGAGCTACTAGGAAAAGGCTTTCCGAACCTGGTACCCATTTTACACAGGTTACTCGGGACTTGTCTATTAGTCTCTGTGAAAAACAAAGAAGATACACATCAGAAACTCTGAAAATTAAAGTTTGCGTGATTAACTGTAAATCTGAGCTTTCTGGGGGATGAGGAGCAATACTTAAATAAAGTGAACTTAACTTTCTAGACAGGGACTATGTTAGTTACTGTATTTGCTAAAACTTATCAGGCAGTAAAGAGGGAATTATTTTCAGACCAAGTGCTTTCAAAGGTTATTCTTATGGTCCAGTCACATTCCACAAAGACTGTACTTCAGTCAAGCCAATCTGTTATGAATCTAAAGGCAGTGCTCTTTGGTTTACGTTTCCCTGTGTAGGTTGAAGAGCATGAGAAGGTAACAAGAAAACATTTAATAAACTAAAGGGAAAAAAAGCACTTACTCATCTATACTATACAGCAAACAGGTTACAAATCAACAACAGTAAATTCAGGCTCTGATTTTATCTGAAATCACAAATAAAACCCAACCTCTGAAAAAAAACCTACCAGCTTTTACTGATTCAGGGAGCAAAGGCTGCATACACAGTGACCCTGTTATCATGTGGCTGCAAAGTCAGTAGGTAAATGCACATGGCAGGGTGAATTCACAGGGCACCACAAACTTTCACCTTGGAATCCCCAACCTTCAATTATTTTTCTTTCAATAGCCAAGGACCTGTCAATACCCTGTTACCATTTGATTAAGCACTTTCTTTTAAATCAGAATGTTTTACTGGAGTTCATAATTGCAAAAGAATGCACACACATTAAACAAACATTCCTGATCTTGACTTCAGTACTCTAAGAACTGAGAAGTGAAGTGTGACTCCTTTGACTACTGTAGTTCTGGTGGACTTCCACAACTTACCACGTTGTCCATAGCACCACTCAGCTGTAACTTGCAGACAAGTAATTCTTTACAAGCACATTCAAGATTTGTATTTGGCATACTGATTGTAAGGAGAAAGAAGAGCTGAGCCACACAAAAGGCAAGAGTGCAAATGTAAAGAGCCTAAGGAATACCAGAACAAGTTGCAAAAGCCCTAAGAACAAAGAATCCCACCCCACCTTGCTATGCTGTTTATCACACACAAAAACATCAAACTAATAACATCAACTGTTATCTGTTGTGGAACTGGACTGGAAAGCAGCACCTGGCCATTCTAGATGACACTTCTGCTGCTGTCAACCTCAGTATAAAACCAGAAAGTCTCTCCTGTAATTTCTCATTGGTTAAAACAGCCATGGTATATTTGAGATCTGAGAGATGTAACTAAATATGGCAAAGTTCCTTCAAATGGAGTAGCTTTAAAATAATAGAGTCTATAATTCTTGTTGTCATATAGTCTGCAGTTCTGTTGGGATATTTCAGCTAGTTTGTCGTGTATTCACTGATATATATCATGCATAGCTCAGTAATGATGGCATCTGATACATTAGGGAGAAAGTTACCTGGCACACACTAGGAGAACAAAGGCAGGGAACACCAGCCCAGCTGGTTTCCTGAGAGTCTTCTCATTGCCAACATGGCAACAAAAGCAAAATTTCTTGCTCTCTACTAAAACAGCTCAATCTGACATACAACCTTTACTCATAAGAGTACCTGCTCAACTTTCATACTAGAAATGGCACTTTATGTCCTACATGATCCTAAATACTGCAGAGAAACTCCACAAACCTGGAGCAGGCTGCAAAAACCAGAAGATTACAATTTGCAATGAGAACAGATCAGCTCAGGGAGACAAGATGCAGAGAGACTTTAATCTGCCATGTACAAGTGACTACAACACATCCCCTTCTCAAGATACAAACTCTGAAGCTGTGACTTCTGTGAGTTTTAAAAGCTTTCAGCTGGGTTCACAAAGTTCTGCCGCACAACAAAGCCAGACCTGCAGCCAGTGGGAGCAGCAGATGCATTACAAGAATGGTCTGAATGCAGTATCAGCACATCAGTGAGGGATGTGAGATAAAGAGCTGATGTTCAGTTTGATGGAAGAACAGGAAGTGAAGAAGCTTCACTCACCAGGCAGAAACACTGGCCAAGATTATCTTGGTCGTGTTTTGAAGAACTTGAAGGGACAAAATTACAGGCACAGGCCACAAATGACTGAAAAATCTGAGGCAGTCAAAGAATATGCACTAAGGTCTTACACAGCTTTGGCAACAAAGATACAGGACAAGTTTATTAGGAAAAAAATGCAGCTCAAGGCTTCAGTTTAATTTAAAAAAGGATTAAAAAGTAAGATTAAAAAGCACTGGCTAATTTGATAATAACCAATTACCACCTGGAAGCAACTGAATCTGTGAGGTGTATTAGACTGGTTTGGGCAGTAAGAAAATATCGGTGGTTTAATTTTGACACAACTGGAAGGAATACCACTGTGGCTACAGATGGATTGATGTAGGCAGCCACAAGCTGCACAGTATCTATCACCCACCTCAGCCTTTCAAGTCCCTATCATCCTCTACATCAACAGATTAGTAACAAGTTAAGACTATGCTAGGGCTATTGCATTTTTTGTTCAATGTAACCTATCATAACAGGTTGAATTATTTCATGTATCATATATATTCTGATTGCTCTCCCACAGCTGATAGTCAAAGCAGAGCTCTGGGCTACCTGAAGCACCAAATCACTCACAGGACAGGTGGTGAATTCTGTTACCTCCAGCATGAGTGCTGGATCTGTAGAACAACGTTAACACTCATTCAGACCACCTTATCCCTACAGTTATTCCCAAAGACTATTTAAACTCAAAATATATTCAAAATCCAATAGGCACCTTCATCTTGAAGCAAATGAGCTGGTTCAAACATCAGTGCTCACTAATGTTTCTCTGAATGGGGCCTTAAATACAAGCCAGAACTTATAAACATCTAGGGCAAACTTCAATACTGGAATTGACAGAATAAAAGTATATTTCAGTTTTAGAGTTGGTTGTAACTGCAGATAAGGTCAGTGTAGGAAACAAGAATCTGTCATTTAACTGTAGCTTACTGTGTGTAGTTTTGGTAGCACTGAGCAAATCGTTACATTAGCTTGGTAGAAGAGAAATCACCTCATTTAAATTTCCACCAAACTGTCAAAGGCCACATTTCCATCACACTGAATAATCTGACAACAGCACAGACAAAAAGCAATACTGGCTGATGGAAATTGCTTCACTTCTTCCAGCATTTGGGGAATACCACAGGAGCTATTCAGCCTGCAACACAGCTCTGCACTGTAGTCACCAGACAGTAAACACCATCAAGGCCTGGAAATGTGCACTGGGCCTTGATATAAGCATTCCACCAGAAGTTTTTCTCAAAGGAACTATAGCTCAGCTACAGGAGTGGGAACTACTCTGTGATATGAAACCAGCTGTTTAGAGTATGTCTGCTACCCTTAATACTTACAATGTTCTTGTACAAGAACAAATAACACACTTTTGGGGGGGTAGGTGGGGGTGGTAGGGCAATGCTAAAATTAACATTTCAACTACTTATACAGAGGTTTTTACCAACAGACAAAAGACTCATTAAAAGATTCTCCAGCACTATTTCCCACTCAACACAAGCAGAGACAGAGCAGTTGGGACAAGGCCAGGTAGGAAGAAAAACGCCCCTCTTCTGATCTACATGTTGCTACTTTTAGAAAGCTGAGGAGGAATTAGATCTAATTATAAAACATCCCCAGTGAGAACAATACTTCAATCTTCTTTGCACAAGGAAGGAGGAAGGCAACACATCTCTCTGAGGCGGGAAAGGTATACTTTGACAGCTGAGCAAGGCTTAACTTCATCTGTAAAGTTCTAATCCAGATGTGAAATTTCAAAAAAGGAAAGAAAAACCAACAAACAAAACCAACCAAGATACCTGCAAACCTCTCTACAGAACTGAATTAAAACAAAAAAGGAGCAGAAGAACAATCCCCAAAAGCAAGTCACCTCCCCCAAACCACCCAAATTCCCAGAGCTTATCCTCTGCAGAAAATGCCGTCACAAGTCATCCCAGTTACCAGATTTCTTTCCTTATTAGCATCTGGACACTTACTCCTCTAAGAATGTCAATGCTACAGATACTCAGAGCCAGTGGTCCTGTAACCTGGCATTAGTGCCCCCATAGTACTCCTTCTATCTTTCCTTATTGCATAGCAGCAGAAAAAGCAGGTGGAGAGTTTCCTTCTGAACATCACATGGCCAGGACAACACAAACCCTCAGCATTTCTGTGCACTCACCTTTATAGCCTACTCTTATCCAAGCAAGCCTTTAGGAATACAGGCAGTTTCTGCTGTAACACCCCAACCATAAAAATGTGCATTTTTAACTTATTTAATATTTTGACTATAAAATAGGAGTTAAATAGCGGCTTAAAATGTTCTTTTTCATTTGCCTTAGAAACAACTGAATTCAGAGCACACGTAGCAATATTTACATTTGTAGACCTTATTTCCATCTGTAAACTGTCCTCAACACTAGTTACAGTATTACCCAAACTAGAAAATCCTAATTTTTAATCTTTAACCTCACAAGATGCCTTTATCTTTTCACAATGAGTAACATTTTTATGTAAGTACTCCAAGCCAATGGAACAGCTGAAAAACAAAGGCAATGACTGAACAATAAGCTATACAGGCAAATGGAGCCACATCTATTGAACTTACAAAACCTAGAAACTTCAATATCACAGATACATGCATGCAACAATATTAAGATTTCTACTTACTTCCTCATTAAATAATTTGCTAGTTTCTTTTTTAATAGGGTCTATAAGTTGGACCTGGCCTGCAGAGAAGCCCACTAGAAGAGACACACTTTCTGCTGTGGCTGTTAAGTGATTGAAGTCATGGCATGTAGGCTGTGTTCCTTTGTATATCCTTTTGTCTATTGGTTTGCTCAAGTCCGCAGCCTGCAAAGAGAGCAAACAGAATTCAGACAGTTTATCACAATATGTGCACACAACCACATCTGTTTGAAAACAATGTTCATACCACACAACAATTTATGCAGTCACAAAACTCTACTTTAAAAAGCAGCTCTGCATTTATGAGACATCCAAGATCTTATCAAAATGTTTCTCTCTTTAGATTAAGCAAGTGTGCAAACTGCACCTGCCCTTGCCTTTGCACCTACAGCACGTGACACACCTGTGACAGCCACACACAAAGGCTCCTGTGAGTCCTCAAGATACCAGAAGGCTTCTCCTGCCACAAGAGCCATCACAGAGACAAGGAATCTTCTACTTTACTAGTAGCACTTCCCCAGTATTGAGTACAACCAAGTTTGCATTAAAAATACCATATTCTCAATCACACAACTCTTGAACTTTAAGTCCATCCTTTAACAACAGGCAAACAAATGATATTGTTCTCCATAATCACAAAAAATTATCAACCAGCTCCAAAGAGAGCATTTTCTAGGAACAGTGATTCAAGATACTGATACTGCGATTATAAAACACATTTTACACCACTGAGCTACAAAGTAATTTGCTTCTGAAAACAAAACTCAAATATAGCTCAGACAAAATAAGTGCTAACAAAACTGAGGCATTTCAATATAAACAAATTAAGATCTAGCACTAAGTGTCAGAAGAATCAAAAGGAACAGAAAACCAATTTAAAATGCTCCCTCACTTGTGCCACCCATGTTCATCCCCATATCACTTCTGTACAGACAACTAAATCTTTCATCATCCAGAGATTAAACCCCACACATTTAATATGCAAGATCATCCATCGGGTTCAACCTTGTTTTTTAACCTCCCTATTTACTAGGTTCAGAGTCTGTAATTAGAAAGCTGCAGATACTCAAACAATATTACAGGCCTCAGATGTAGCTGTGATTTGGGCTCAGATTCTAATTCTGATATATACTTTTTCAGTATATCTGCTCAGAGGAAATCAGGCCAGCAATAAAAGAGAAAGTAAACAAGCTTCACATAAAACAGAATTGCTCCAAAGCATTAAACTTTGGAGGACAAGGACTGAAGAGTAGAAGATCTTTGGTATTCACAGAGCTACACAGAGAGAAACTAGACCTGTCAGTAGGGAAAAATCCTAACCAGCTACACAGGTGAGCCATTTCCAAGGCAAATTTAACTACAAGATATGCATGACAAACATTTATACACAATATTAAAGCTGCACTTATGTTTTGCAGCACATATTATAAACCAGTTTAATCAGGTGTACAGTCTCCTAGTTAAAAACTCCAAAATGAGATGATGTATTACAATTTCTAAAGTCAGCAGACTAAAAAGTTATTCCCCAGAGTCCAGAGATCCATTTTAAGCTAAAAGAGAATATTACCAATACCCCTTCAAGGAGAAATTAAATAGAATACTAGTTCAACTGGGAGGTGGAAGGATAATGTGCATGCCTGCCACAGAGCATTCACCAGCTCACAGGCTGATGTAAATCTGTGATTTGAAGTTGAAAGATCAAATCCTAAAGGCCTTGCAATTAGACTGTGTAACATTCCCTTGTCCTGTATCACTATAAACAAGTGATGGCAAGAGAGAACTCTCAGAACTGGGGTAGCATTTCTATCTGGAAGAGCAAGCTACACAACCACATAGCCATACCTCAAATAAAGCAGAATTAAAGCAAACCTATGAGACTCCAAGTTCTCTCCTCTGGACAGAAGTTGCAGCAGGACTCAATGCCTAAGAACAAAGATCCATTCTAAAGTAAACACGACTTGGTCTGAATCGTACTGAATGACCATAGCACCACAGAGTGTCCCAGCCAGCAGAGGATACAGGCATTGCCACCTTCTTCTGAATCCTCATTGTCCCTTTAAGCAGCAAAGAATCAATAAATAGGTGGCTATGTTCAAACTATACCTTGCTCCTTTGTCTGGCTGAGGTTTTACATCACTAGCTTTTGTTTTTCTTGTCCAACAACTTTGGCGTGACAAGTTCCCTATCTCATGAAATTCTGTGGTAACAGACCTAGCAACACATGAAATTCTGATAAACTGAATCTAAGCACAGACTTCACTGTGCTTATTCTAGCTGTTTTCTGGGAACCAGATGGCAGTGAGAATCTGTCTGAACTTAAATGAAGTATAAATAAACTAAATCAACCCAGAATTAACCAGGCTCCTACTGACAGGGATGCCCCGCCTTTTATTTACATGCAGCTACTGCTTTCAGTTACAGCACACTTGTCTCAGGGAGAGAAGTCAAATCTACAAGCACTAAAGTTCTGCTTTGGTCTAGATCTCTCTTAACTGAAAGAGAGAAGAATCAATGGGCACAGCAGCTAGGAGACATTTTCTTTATTTCTGCATGAAGGTTGCTATTGGATTTTGCTAAGAACAAGAAAAATGCTTACTCATAAAATCAAGCATGGGACTCAGTGTTTCATCAGCTCACCACTAAACCCATTTGCTATTTTGTGAAAGACGTGATTCTCAGAGAAAAGCTTTTACATGAGATCTTGTCCATAAAAACCTGTCAAATCCTAAGATCTGACATATCACCTTGCTCTTTACTGAACACGGTGATATAAATTTCCCTCTGCTTAGAAGTGGTGATGGACTTTGAAAAAACCCCCAAAAAATCTTGGGATTAAGTGCTGCTGGGCATGGAGATTAAAAGCACAGGAGCAGACACCCTCACCACAGCACCTGGCAGAAAGTTATTTGCACACTTCCTGTCCCAATGCTTTTAAAATTTTCTTCTGAAAAACACTCAGCACTATTCCAGCCTGCCCACTCTGAGAAACTTCCTCAACTGTGGATGATTCACGATGAGAGCAACACTTTCAGTAATCACAACTGAAAGCAGAATGGGGCAGCTTGTGCAAGGCAAGGAACACCAAGAGCATCCTTACCTGTGCAAGCCTTGAAGCACATCTCAGCTAATGAAGGCTCTGGGACTTGCACTTGGCCAAATGATCCCTGTGCTAAAAGTCTGCTCCTTCCAACAGACAGAGGTACTGTACCCCCTGGGCAAAGAGACAAGGAATAACAGGCTTTGGGCACCAACAGGAACCTCACACACTGTCACAAAGCCAGTGACACAGCTGAACAAAACTGCTGTACCTTGGGCATCCACAGCTTCCAAGTCCTGTCTCTGAGGAGATTTGAACTCTCCCTTGAGAGAACCTCATACTTGCTCACAGAAGAAAAATTGAGCTTAGGTTTGTGTGATGAATTATTACTCTAGAAACAAAACATGAGCCATGTAACTGTTTGAGGGACTTCCTATTCTTATTTAATTAACTCTCACAGCACACTTTTAACAAAACTATTCCCACTGTGCTGGAGAGGGAGGGAGGGAGGGAGGGAGGGAGGGAGGGAGGGAGGGAGGGAGGGAGGGAGGGAGGGAGGGAGGGAGGGAGGGAGGGAGGGAGGGAGGGAGGGAGGGAGGGAGGGAGGGAGGGAGGGAGGGAGGGAGGGAGGGAGGGAGGGAGGGAGGGAGGGAGGGAGGGAGGGAGGGAAAAAAAAAATCTAACAGTAGCTCATTCACCCTGGACTTATGACTTCCAGTAGAAGGGCAGTCAAATGGAACATACTAAATCACAGCTTTAACTATATAAACACTAAGAAAAAAAAATGGCAGAAAAAGAACCACAACAAAAAACAGTTACCTTAGCCTGAAGCAAATTTTAAGTATTCATATTCTGATGTCTGAAATGTCTGATTAGGATGGGCATCAATAACCTTGGTTCTGTAGCTGTGTGTAATTCTAAGGTCAAAGCCAAAGATTAATATCTATCCAAGATTTATTTTATTGATCCAAGACTTAGAGCTTTCATAATAAAATTGCCTAAACAGTGAATCACATTACTTTAAGTCAGTGTTTAATCACACTCCTTGACAGATATTACTTCTTCCTAACTTACGTTTACAGCTTTCTACAAATTTTACTTCAATGAAATGTGTCACACATTACAATTCTTTCCAAGCTGAAAACATTGCCAAGATATTAAATTAATTACTTTATTAATTTATTCCAGGTAATTTCAATTGTATTAATGAAAAGGGTTCCATTAGATACTTAATAGCATTTAATATTACATTTGCCAGGACACTGGCTTTCAAGGGGTCATAGCTCTAAGTGAGATTGAGACAAAATAGTGAAGCATTTAATAAAAATTTTACTGCCAAAAAATCCTCTTAAGAAAATCTCTCTTGTCCAGAGAATTAATTGATCTTGAACAGCAGATTACAGATTGGCTATGTATGTACAGCTCTAGTGCACAGTAAAAGAGAACACACAAGAACCAAGACAATGTACTTTTGAAAACAATTTCCTCAGTATTTCTGGAGCTTGGAATTTGTAACTGACTACCTGGAACTTGCTATCTCTTCCACACCTTGCTCTCCAGGGATTTAATGGTCCTTGGTCTAGAAACAGAATGATTTGAGAAAGCTGTGCCTAATGTGCTTAATGCTTATGTTATAGTGCTGTACAGGTAACAGAAGAAGTCAACTCTTAGAATTATTGCTAAGTGAGTTTCTTTGAACTTCACAGATGCTTCTGGCTGAAAAAAGAGGCAAAGCAACCCCTGCTGGAGCTCTCTGCTCTACACCATCTCCTGTGAATGGGGCAGAACCCTCCCTGACTCGGTCACTGCATTAGCAAGGACGGGGAAACTGAACTTGCTTATTCTTCCTCCATGTCTGTGCTGGTCTCCTTCTCCCTCCTGCAGACACGCCAAAAGGCAGGGACTGCTGAGGAACACAAGAAAGCAGAGCTACCCCAGGCACTTCTGCAGAATTTTCTGGCCAACTCCATTCCTTGTTTCTGTACAAGTTTCTGACAGAAATACCAGCATCAATACTTCACACTCTACTTTATTAACATAGGAGTGGACTTCCAGATTTTTTTGGTTTTATAGCCCAAATACAGATCACTTACTATTACCAACATAATAATTTGTAGTTACATCACTGTTGTTTCAAGCTGATCTGATCTCACAGCTGACCCTGCTTGGGGCAGGTTAGACTGGGGACTCTCAGAGGTTCCTTCCCACCTGAACAGCCCTGGAATCCTAAGCTTAGGATCAACCAAAGCAGCAGCAACAGGGCCACTCCCACATTACTTAACAGGTCTGGTTTGCATCATAAAGGAAATTCAGGAAGCAAAAAAACTCCAGGAACAAGTTGGTTGTCTTTCCCTATAAAGACCACTGATGTAGGGCAAAAGTTCTGCTTAGTTTATATAAAATACACAACAGAAAGTCCAGGCAACACTTCCTGCAAGTACAAAGGCCTAACAAAACACTCTTCAGTGCAGCTGACAGTGACACAGTGTCAGTAGCAAATGGCTGCTACAAATATAACTGCACAGAAGCTGACAGACTGCTGATCTGGCTTTCTCGGCAGAAAGTTTCAAGTCTGGCAAGAACTCACATCATCCCTTCAGATACACAAACCTTTCAGGTAATGTGTAGGTCAACACATATTTGCTCCAGAAGCCCCTCCAAACACTTAAAATAGTTTAAAAGCTTCTCAGCTTTCACTTAGAAACCAAAGAGAAAGAAAAGAAAGCGGGGGGAAAAAAAGGTAAAAATTCTCATTAGGATTCAATAAAAAGCCAGTAGATAATCACCATTTGTAAAGTTGCCCTATTTATAGCCACAATAGGTTTCCTAAATAAATGGGAGCTGCTTTTTCCATACCTGAGTGATGTGCTTAGTTTCCAGGGTTGCATAACAGGTGTTGTGTGTGTACACAGAGTAGTTTTAAACGTCTCCTGAGCCTTGCAAAGCCATTAATGCTAAGGAAATTTTAGGTCTTTATATTGCATTCAATGTACCTGCTTTATATTAAAGTCACATTTCTAAACTTCAATAAAAATATTATTTTTAGTTTTCCATTTCACATTTGGCTGATCTTCCAACTCCATGAACTGAAGCATCAATAGCTTGCCACTCACAATACTGTTCTTCATAAATGGGTTCCTGTATCTTTGCAGAAGGTTTTTTAAAAGTTACAAAGCACTTGATTAAATGCTGAACAGGAACACTTAAGGCATGTGACAGTTTCTAGGATACTCTGTAAGAACAGCTCTGCTAGTAAAACAGGGACACCAAGTAATTTTATTTAACCTAATTTTTTTTCAAGTGTTCCACACAATTCATCCATAACAAAGTCTTAAAGATCAATTTTGTACAAAGCCGCTTGAAAATTTGGAAAGCTACTTGATATTCTTCTGCCTTCTAGATTTAATTCCCACTTGGGGCCATACAAGACATACATGACTTTTGAAAGGAGAAAAACATTACTTAACAAGATTTAAGCATTTATTCATACAGCAGACAAGTGTGACCACCTACATTTAGAGAAGAGCTCTAGACCAGATAACTGGACATAAATCCATATTTAGGCAGAGATCAGTGCAGTTTTCTGAAGGATCCAATAAAATAATCATATTCTGTTTCCAGAAGAATTACTCTAAGCATTCAAACAGAGCAAAGAGCACGCACTGGTTTGAAATAAATCTGTGTCATATTAACTGAACCGATGGTTATATAATTGACAAGATCAAGAAAGTAGATGTGAGCACCATAAAGAATGCACATAAAGGACTGTTTGATTTACAGCTTATCATAACAATGTTAACTCCATTTTAGTAAGGCCATAAACTACAACATTTCTGTGCTTACAGTATAGATCAGCACATTCTTTTGGAAGTTGTCTAAGGTGAAAGCACCAGTCTACCAATAACCCTAGAAAAAGTAGATATTTTTATTTTTTAAAAGTGTTTAAAAACCTCAGAAGAGCAGACTCAGAAAGAAATTTTGTTTGCAAGTCCTTCACAGGTGTATACAGCTTGTGTACTTGTATACAGATCAACTTACTCTTCATTTATAAGATGATCAAAGGGCACTAAAGCAGTACAAGAATACTAACACATTTGAATTACTGAGGCTAAGGGAAGTTGAAACAAGGTTTTGAACCCCTCCACACAAAAATCCCTCTGCCTTCTGAGCACATAATGCTGTTGCTGCCTCCACCTGTCATAACCCAAGAGAGGTCTGTAGTCCCTGAAACTGTTCCTTTAGAAACTTAAAGCATCTTCAGTTCAAGGTGTTACTCACTTGGTTCAATTTTCATCCATGCTAACACTGCTGCTTTGGAGTGGAAGATCAAAAAACACACAATTTGTGACAGTGCTGTTCAAAGAGCCAGGAAGACCAAATTGTTCTAATGAACTGACCATGACACAGCTCTCCAGAGCACATCCTGGTCAGTCCTGACAGGAGAAACCCAACATCCTGCCCACTCCACATCCAGAGTTAACCAGAAGCACTTCAAGCAACTCCAGCATCTTCAGCTGCACTATAATCAAACCACTAAAGCTTCGGGCAAGTGACAGAACACTAACTTTTCAAAAGATGTTTGTTTCTCCATATTTAATAAAGTTTATATTATACCTACAGAAGTAAACCTGCTCCCTTTGCTCACTCAATGCACTTGAATTACACAATTTGGACAACACTACTTTACTATGAGACAAGAAGAATACATGAGCTTTAACTTCTCTCGACCCTCCAAACAATCCCTCAGAAACCCATGCTGAAGAAGAGCTAACAAAAGGTATTCCACAGTTCCTTCTGCAAAGTTCCCCTCATGGTGGGTGCCAGTTAATGACATGATCAACTCAGATAGAAATTGAGACTATGACTCCAGTGTTCTGCATTTGGTCACACTAAATCTGTAAACAGGCTAATTAAACAACTCTGAATAAAGTCACTGTATCACACATTCCCAACAGACATGAACTGAATTAGATGTTCTATTTTGGCTTAAGCAATTACTTGCCTTTTTTTTATTAGGAAGAAGGGAGAAGAAGCTCTGATATCAGCATTATTGTCTCTTCCCAGTGCCTGGTCTGAAGAACTTTGGCTCTACTGTAACTTAGCCTGCTGGATAAAAACCTCTCCAGCAGAGCCCTGATTCAGAATCACGTATGTTGTGCATGTGATGCAGACACCTTCCTCCTCTTCTCCCCCTACTCAGCTCTTTTTAACAGCATATGCAAGAAAGAGATCTCACTGTGCAATTTCAAGTTCAAAATAATGATCTCTCAGGGTATTTATAAACCATGGGCGACAGGTCACATTTTCACACTGGTTTCCCCCTCATTGGCCTAACAACTAAGACACTGATTTAAGTCATAGCACAGACATACTTCAGGATCATGGACTCCAAACTGGACTTTTGTGCCAGGACTTTTTACTCACTACCATTCCTTCAACAGTGGGCAGATATATGTTCCAGAAGTTAACTCATGAAGTCAGCTGCATTAATGGATAACTGTCCATCCGAGATTTCTTTCATGAAGCCATTTATAATGCAAATATAGAAGTTTAATAACACAGGATTTTTTTTACATTAACTACTGTATGGAATTGAAAAAAATTGCCAGATTTTAACTCCCACTTCCTGTGTAACTTTCACTTATATTACAGAAGCAAGGTACCCTGATGAGTTAATATATGGAAAAAAGTATAATTTCTGAATTTTGTTCCCCTCTGATTTTACTGAACACTATCTTGTTCCCAAGAAGAGACAATGTCATCTAATATTGCTCATATACACAGCACACATATTGATTACTAGAGTAAGCAGTCTGTCCTCAATATTTACACAAAAGTTTTCAGATGGCAATTTTCACCACTTCTCTGAATATCTGTAATAATACATTTTTATAGACCTACACGAGATGGACCTACTGATCTATACAATGCTGAATGATTTATTCAATTCTTGTTTCTAATATTCTTCTCTATTCCATTTCTTAAAGAAATATTTATTAGAACTCAAGTACTGATCAGTTTTATGTGTCATATGTACCAATCAGTTATATATGCCATATGTACTCAAGTACAATCACCAATATCAATCCACTCTTCTTGTGTAGTAGCTCCAAACTCACTCAAGTATTTTCCTCCACTGTGTGCCACCAAGAGATTACTGGGAACACACACTGCTCCTCACTCAAGTATCCTAACTGCATCTCCCAAGTTTCTTACAGATGCCTCTTGCCAGTCAGTCAGTCAAACCAGTCCAACTTCTGCTGCTCTTTCCCTTTCGCTTCTTTTCCTGAAGTTACAGATATACCACATAACTATAAATTACCATGCTAAACTTCGTGGGGTGAAAACATTTTATTTACTGCGGCTAATCAGTGGCACAATTCTTCTCTTCCTGTGGCTTCTAAATTCTTACTTTCCTTTGAGTTAAGCCCTAATATAATCTTCCAGATGTTTTCACATTCCACTTTTGTTTTAATTAAAAAGTGCTCAGTAAGTCCTTTTTAAAGAGGTCAGCAAAAAGCAGACTAACCTGTAATTCAATATAACAGTTACTGTTCACAACAAGAACTCCTGAGCACCATTTCATAAACTGTTTGTTCCATCACCTCCAACATCTCACGTTCCAGTAACACTACTTCCCAGTTATAAGGACAGCAAGCCTCCCTTCCCAAGAGACCATGTGTTATAAAGACAGAGGCAAATTCATCATGGTTTCTCAGTAATAACCTAAACTGCTTTCCCTGAGCCTCCAACTGCCTACCATAATCTCCAATCCATGTTATGCAATGCATAAAGTGATGAGGTAGAGTCACATGTTAGGGTAGGTGCTCATGATCACAGTGCCCAACGCCAGCTCTAACCTTGATCTTCAGGAAATCTTTAGAAGTAGTGTCTCCCTCAGGCCACAGATTGGCTTTCTCTGTATCAGCTTCCCTCTGGGGGATGAGACTTTGGAGAAGATACATGGAAATATACATACGAGTTTATGTTCAGAAAGATAAAAATAACTGCATGATTTGCATGTGACCATACCTATGGAAAGCAAGTCACATGCAAAAGGATCAGATTTTACCACAACATCCTGACAGGACTACAATACCAAACACTGTGTTCACTGTAAGCTGATTACACAGGGAGCCTATCAAACTGAAAATCACCCCATTAAAATACTCACATAAAGACCTTGCTTACAGATAGCAAGCCTTAAGAAAAACAACTGTGAGAAAGTGAATTAAATGTGCCAAGATCTTTAATACAGACAAGTAATGAAAGGATACATATGCAATCGGAACACAAACAAACCATTAAATACAGAGATCATACATATAGATCACACGTGTATGATCTGTGTAACATACATATAATCACTAACACAGACAAATTTTAGAGAGACAAGACTGAGTCATCTGTGAAACAAGGCATTGCACACTGAAAATATGTCAACCTTGATTACAGTACTTAAGTAATTCAATTCCTCTGTCTCCAAGAGGCTACTCTATTCACTCAATGCCCTTACAGTTAGAGGGCAAGCCAACAAAGAATCTCACTCTTCCCTGCTTGTGAATATTGCCTCCTTTGTGCAAAACTCTGGACTGGCAATTAAGATCTACTTAATAAAATAGGATTTGAAAACTGTATTCCTTGGGAAACGGACTCTAATAAATTATAAGCAAGTATATTTGCTCTCTGAAGTGATTATTTCAGTTTACAAGTTTTCTTTTGTGTATCTTAGTTTCCAAACTTTGGCATGAATTTCCTACTGTGTTTGCCATGGTAACCAAGCAGCCTGAGCCTCTACTTGAAATTCCGTTTAACTGTTTAGCATTGCATATTGATCAAGATACATTAACATCCTTCAGCACTCCAAAGAGTGAAGCAGCCATTCTCATACTGGAGAACCACCTTGGATCACAAACATCAAAGGATTTTTGCTGTTGTTCAGAATGGCACGGTAGTAATGAAACTTCTTTGCCAAAGACGTACGTAAAAAGCTCCAAATAAAGGGAATGCAGACAGATGTGAGGAAAGGAGTACACTCAATTTATAAGGAGCTACATTGGAGCAGCAGTCTCTATCTGACACTATCTTCTCCCCTCTGAAAGAAGAGTTTGTATTCATGTCAGAAAGGAGAATTTGCTTCAGGAGTACATTTGAATGAGAAAGACTGTTTCCTGCACTAAAGCTTGTTCCCCTGGTGGAAAACTGTTCTGTTCCAGTGCAAGAGGGGCCAGGTAAGTGGCAAACTTGAAGTTCCAGGATTAACACTAACAGGACAAAGCCAAAGCACAGCTGCTTGCTTCTTTTAGTTTCCATTTTGAAGCAAAAACTTCCTTCAAACATTTCTGTCAAACAGGATCATGAGAAAACATCTGTTTTAAGCACACTGAATCTTTTCCAATTCTTACTAAACCTGCCAAATACTTCAGCATAGTAAAATTTTATATAAAAGTAAGTAAACAGATTAGGAAAACCTGAGAAAACAGGCTTACTGCTCATATTTTCAGCCTCACTATATCTCGTGATTTTTAAAATTTTTTTTTTAAAAAAGCTGGCTGGTCACTTGTTAAAATCTCATCCTTTACTCTGCTCATGGTTTAAGACAGGATGAAATAGTTCTGACCTTCATGTCTGTTGTATAAATGGAGACTCAGAATATTGAAAACCACCTCCAAAAATTCACAAAATACAAAATCTCCTCCTAAAGTTTCCCCACAAAACTACTGAGATACTCTAGCATCCATTTAGTTACCATTAAAATTCTCCTGCTCTTTCCATGATATCTGCCAAGTGAGCTGTTCATCCCTTTTTTCATTGAACATTACTGCCTCCAGCTCCTCAGTCTCTTACTCTCCTCTCCTGATCTGAAAGCCACTAAGGTGGCCTCACTGGGTACCACACAGAGTTGGATTTGTATCACTAAAAATAAATTGCCTTCACTCTGTTCATCTGGCTCAGCCCTAAGAAGCTTCTGGGGGAAACATTCTGCCTCTTGTTAAAACCTATTCCGTACTTCCCTTAGGGTCACAGTATTTTCATTCTGCAGTTCAGCTATTAGTAATTGAACTTACAGAAGGGCTGGTCAAAAAGCAGGATAATTCTAAATTAATAGTAAATTTTGCATGATTGGGATTTGTGGAAGATCTGGTAATGTCTCATACATCCAGGGAAGGTTTTGTATTATTTATTCTCTCCCTTCTTCCCTCTCTTCTTCTAGTGTGACAAAAATGATATTTTGCTCAGAAAATTAAAAGCACAAACCTCTTTCTCCAGTTTTACTTCAGACAACATCCTCTTTTAGCATCAGGAGTTAAAAATCACCTTCAACACAAGCACCCAGAATTTCTTGCAATATTAAAGCCATCTTCTCAATGCCTAGTACAATGGCACTAAAGACCTTCTTTATTTCCATTGTAAACCTCATTTGATACATCTCTGGGTTGCATTTATGTCCTCCAGCCTTCAACAGCTGTATCACAAGCTGGCTCAGCTTATAATCAACACTACACTCTGTGTATCATCTTCTCAAAGTTTTACTGCTGAAGCAAAAATTCCCTACGGATTTTTTCAATGAATCTTCACTTCATCTACGGTTGTGACATCAGCTTTTTTCTCCTTAAAAAGTAACTCTGATTATCAACAGTGATGCGTCCCAAAGTCATTATGGGCACCATGTACATGTTCCTGCTTCTCTGTAACAGTGTCACCAACTCAATTATTTCCAAAACCACTCCTAGAAGACCTCAACTTGAAGGTCTCTTCCCAATGGTTGTCTCAGATAAAAAGAACTTAGCTTTTAATTCTCTCAACATTTTAACAGAATGTCCAAGTTCTAAAATTCCTTCATTTTTAATATCTAAGATACAGATCTGAATTTCCACTTCATTCAAGGACACAAACTTAGTAAGTTACAACTCTCCTTTACTACCAAAGTGTTACACTACAAAGGCTGAGCACCTGAACTTCAAATAAAGCTGCATGTTATACATTCATGTTTTCCCACCACAAGGACACAACAATTTACTTTCAGTGAAAGAAAAAAGAGTCCCTAATGTAAGAGTCTACAATGTAAGAGTTTCAAAAGCTAAAACTGAAAGAGGATTTGTTGTTGTTGTTGTTGTGGTGGGGTATGTGTTGAATTGCACTCCTGCATGTTTTTCTCTATCTGAATACAATCCAGAATAAGCCTTGCAAAAATACCTGCCTGTCACTCAGCCAAAGGCAGTCAGAAGGTTTTTAGCAGAAGTTTTCACTGTTAGGAATAGAGTGAATTAAAAAGCAACTGATTTCAGAATAGCACAGAGCATTCCAAATATTCACAGGCACTAAATAAAGTTTGTGCTGGAATACTACTTATGGACTGTCACAAGCTATGTAAAGAACACATCACCTTCTGGAAAGGCTGGAAGGCATCGAAGCACATATTTTAGTCTCTTCACTTTTGAGAAACTGAGAAAGTGTACTGTAACAATTATCTCTTTCCTTAACTACACTTCATATTTAAGTTCTGCAAGTCTCACCTAATATTTATGCTTAGTTAGCTATAATTCAGTTCTCAACAGTTACAATTTAGTACCTTATAACAGATTCATAGCTCTAAAATAAAAAAGTAATAGTTACCTTTCTGATCTCCCTCTTGCTCCTTATTCTCCAGTGGGTGCCTTTATTTCCTCCTACAGTCTAGTCACACTGTTGCCTACACTTGTAATCAGTCTTTCTCACCTGTTTTTAACACTGAGCGAGGCATAACTCAGATGAGCTTAACAGAGATAAGAATACATGTACTAGATGTACAAAATATGGAAAAATAAGAATACATGTACTAGATGTACAAAATAAATTAAAATGAGGAAAATAGGTATGTAAATATCAAATGGATTCCGAGTAAAACCACACATTCTGGCACAATTCAGCAGCTCTTCTCATTCAGTTCACACTCAGTTGCAATATTTATTAAACACTTAGTAAGTTAGTTTCACTGGGAAATTGTTTAAATTGGCCCAGCTCTGCAAGCAAAACTGGTTAAAAAAATCACACCTGTTAAAGGCAACACTTATTTAAATTAGAGCTGGCAGACTGCTTTTAGATGGCACCCAAAACATGGAACAAACTGGGAACATTGCATGGCTTAATGGCACCGTCATCTCTGAGCTGATCACCTCCTCCCCAAGCACACACAAAAGTTACCTGACCTGTTGGACCACTGTTCTAGTCAGTCACTCATTCAAAGCCATTACTTTCACTTTACCTTTGAATCCTGTTTTTTTCTCTTCTAAAACAATGGTATGGTTTTGTTACAATATTGGAAAAATGCACTTGTGCAACACCTATCAACAGCAAACACTGAGGCTGACTGACAAAAGCAAAATCTGCTTTTGTTTTTTCTTTCACGAGATCAGACAACTGAGATGTATTTAAAATACTTAACACAAAACTAAATGTCCTGTTAAAAAAACAAGATCAAGATGCTGTAGCTTCATCGCTTAAGTTGTTAAAATTTCACCTCCTCTAACTTTAAAAAGATCAAAATATAGAAACACTTACAAGTTGGCTTTATGAGTGAGTTCTATGGCAAAAACCCCAAACACCTGCAGTGCCTTGACAAAATCCTAATGTTTTCCAATTTTAAGAGTAAAGATTAAAGTAGAATATTCCTCTTTAAAGGTATTTAGAAGTATTGAAACCAAAAAAATAAATACAGTGACTTCACACAACACAAAAAGAAACAAATTAAAAGAAACACAGAAAGAACAAATTAAGAAAAAAAAGTCTGGCTGATTCAGGGAATTAGCATTACAACTTATCTAAATTGATTTACTTGAAATTTGCAAGCTATTATATGCTCACCATTATTATTAAATTAGACCAGGTTTAATTTCATGTAGATAGTCAACAGGCAGAAATGAAACAGAAATCCATACTGCATAACAGTATATTTGATATAACTCCATTCATTCTACTAATAACACACAGACAAATAGTTGCAGGTTGAGTTTCCACCAGTCTACCACACTGGTATCTATCTCAGAAAGTTTCTTCCATTTCTTTTTCAGCTCATAAGAGGAAAAGTCATTTCTTTATGAAGAAAAAAAAATTAAAATGCAAGAGCAGCAAAAGCTGAGGATTATCCATTGCTATAATAAAATAATGTTTTAGTCCAACAGTGTAAACTCAGTGCTTGGAAGAAAAAATTATCTGGTAAGGAAAGCAGTCTGAATAATTGTACCCTGCATTGCCCTGTTGCTATAGAAACTTATTTCACTGTAGCAGTTAATTGCTAATCAATTTATAATTTTTCATTACAAAGCTCAATAGAAGTCAAATGGAATACTGTCACATCTGTCCAGCAAGTCTAAATTATGTCTCTTCTGGCTACTGTTGGATTTTGCAAGCCCTACAGGAATGCTGGACATTTTTGATACAGAGTTTTTATCAATAATTCCATCATGTTGCAGCATGTTAAGGAAATATTACTAGAACAAAGCTCTAATTACTTTAGTACTAAAAATAAGATGGACAAGAACACCAAAACAGTCCCACAGAAGTTATGTGAATAAAATACTACACAAACATATAACCTGTGCTCCAAAACCAGGATGAGGCCCATTGGTTTATGCTTTTTGTGGTCATGTACAGTAACAGAGAGATGAAATAACATATTTGCTCTAACTATTGTCCTGCAGTTGTTAATTCACAATGCATCTTCCTTCTGGGGCTGAAGGCATTTCATTACAAACCAGCCCAACAAGATGAAAAGTGTTGCAAAACAAACACAGCTACTAGCAAACAAGTATCAAGGACCAAATCCCTGGAACAAATGTAGGGAATTCTGATTTCCCACAACCCCAAGTGTACAACTTCTAGGATATCACCCAGTCTGAGAAGCAAAATCCTCCTTCAGAATTTTTAGAACAAAAGGCAATATGTTCCAAATTCAGGCACTAGCTTTCTCAATAAAAGTATTTCTTTTAAAGTAAGCAAAAGTATTAAGATATTTTAAGTAATAATAAGTGTTGTCAGTTTCACTGGTATAGATATTATGTGGAAAAAAACCCACAACCTTTTGCCTGCTATTAATAATTTTCTTTTCAAATTACCATCAAAGGGCTAAAAGTATTCCACATACCGAATGGTCACACAACAGCCTCTTTCCTCAGGGTGATTTTTGTGATCAGACTGTCTGTGGTCACCGAGAGACCTCACAGAACAGTGCTGCCCACTGAGGGCCCACGTGTCAGGCGCTTTGCTCAAGGTGCTCCCAGGAGACTGTGAGGACACCCAGCACAGCCCAGCTACTGAATCATCCCACACCAGGGATCTCTGCTGTCAAAAATTATCCTACCTTTAACCACCACGCTGTCCAAATCCAAACTCTCCTTTGTATCAACTTGCACTGCAAGTGCCACAGCTGCAAGATTCCCAATAACCAGGGCAGAGAAATGAAGGAAGGGTTCCCAGATGAGTGAAGAGAAAGCACAGCAAGATCTGTTTCTAGGCTCCTAAGACTGGGTTTCTCCAGGCCCTGATCCTACCAGCATTCCCCTTTGACTCTCTTATGTACACACAATGCTTCCATCAGTTTAGGATAACAAAAGGCAACAACAGATGAACCAGATCAATGCCAGTCCAACACGGTTTTGCAGGTGTGGGCTGAGTTGACCCTGGCTGGATGCCAGCACCCACCAAAGATGCCCTATCACTCCCAACTGGGCAGAGGAGAGAACAATATAGTGAAAGGTTCATGAGCCAAGGACTGGCAAAGATCACTCACCTATTATCATCATGGCCAAAACAGACTCAACTTGGGGAAATTAATTGAATTTATTACTAAGAAAATCAAAGCACAATAATGAGAAGTAAAAACAAACCTTAAAACTACCTTCTCCCCACTCCTTCCTTCTTCCTAGCTCTACCTCCTCCCCAGCAGCATGGAGACAGGGAATGGGGGCTGCAGCCAGTTCATCACACGTTGCTCCTGCCACTGCTCTGAGAGAGGAGTCCTTCCCCTGCTCCAGCACGAGGTCCCTCCCACAGGACAGAGTTCTCCATGAACCTTTCCTACCTGAGCCCTTCAGGCACAGCCTACTCCTGCACGAGTCCCAAGTCCTACCTGCTCCACATGGGCTCCTCCCTCCTTGGGCCCACAGTCCCTGCCAGGAACCTGCTCCAGCCTGGGCCTCCTGCAGGTTCACAGCCTCCTCCCAGGTATGCACCTGCTCTGATGTGGGTCAAGGTTCTCACCACAGGCCATAGGGGAATCTCAGCTCTGACACCTGCAGCACCTCCTGCCCCTCCCTCCCTCTGCAGTGACCTTGGTGTCTGCAGAGCTGATCCTCTCACATGTTCTCACCCTGCTCTTCTCTGGCTGCAAACACATCTGCACAATTGTTTTTCTCTCCTCAAATACAGCATCACAGAGTGGTACTACCATTCCTGCTGGGCTCAGCCTTGGCCAGCAGCAGGTCCATCCTCACAGCAGCTTCCAACAGCAGCCCCCAGAGCCTGGCCATGCCAGTGCAAGGTGTTACCCTGCTCACAGGGAACTGAGCCCTCAGAGGGCAGCACCCAGAGCACTGAGCAAGCTGCACTGGGCTGCTGCAGCAGCTCACTGGCAAACAGTACTCTGTCACTCTAAAAATGAGAAGTATGGATCACCTGGAACATCACTAAAGGCATCTCAACCTGGGCATTTGTTTGAGTTCTTTAGAACAGTTGTTTGCCCCATCTTTCTGATTTAGAAGTGCTAACATGTGCCCACGCTTAACTATCCCAGTTCCATCTAGAGAATTTACAGAGGCAGCATTTTGGCTAAAACACAGAACTACACTTGAACAGTCACTTCATTGGCACAGAAGCTATTCTGCCAACGCTGTTAGGTCAGAAACATCACCTGGAACAGCATCTTAAAACTCTGAAGGTGTTAGCAAACAGCTCACGACACACAGACAGAAGTCATTCTGTACAAGGACCACAGTTCCACTGCTGCAGGCAGGAGAGGCCATCCCCTGTGGTAAAATGATGTCAGTGTAACTGGACAGATGCCTGCAGAGGGGAGGGAGCATAAGTTCACACTGAAGTAAAAGCAAGACATTTCCTGAAGTCACCTGTTGAGATATACAGCTCATGCTATTAAATAGCAGTAATTCTCTAGTCAATACAAGCACCTCACTTTTATAAGCTGTACCCTGTATTTCTGAAATTCTTCTTTGGGAAAAAACCTCCTGGATCAATATACCACACTGAACAGGCACATTTTAAAAAATTGTTATTTACCTATTTATGGACAGTAAAGTAATAATTCAAACTGACACAAAATGACAATGCAAAATGGGCTGCAAAACAGGTAAGAAATACAGCATTTGGCTGTAGATGAGATCAAATTTCAAAAGTGGTATTGCCTAATCATGCAACTATTCCTGCCCTCATAAATTATTACTTTAAAGACAGACCCTCTTGACACCTTAAGTGCAAACAGGTACCTATTGAAGGTCTCTGGCCCACTCTCTTACTAAAAAGGCTAAAGAAAAGCAACCTTTAGAAATACTTCCATTTAAAAATTAAGTCTGAAAACTAAATCAAATTGTTTGCTATTCTGTAGGAAAGGGAAAAATCTGAAGAACAAAGCACACTAAGCCTTCACCTATGGCTTCACAATACAGTATTAAGTCAATGTTAAGAGGTAATATTTTCCATTCAAACCACTAAAATAAGCAAATCCAAACATCTAAAATATGATTTAAATCTTAGTAATGTGACTTAAAAAACAAATCATTGCAAAATTATTTTTCTATAGTACTGACAGTTACCAATAGAAAACCAGAAAAATCAAGACAACAAAAATAATCCTTTACAACTTGTTCCAAAATTTCATTTCAATGATAGCTTCAAACATGTATCACAGTCATGCTCCAACATCTACCTGAAATATCAAGAACACCTGCAGAAAAACTTTCTAGAAGTCTTAAAAGAACCATACAAAAATCCTTAGAAATAAACTGCCACAGTTAAAAGAGGACGAGACTACAACTTTTAGTTCTCTGTATTTGTTATGATTACATTTGTAAGATAGGAAAAGAAGACATTTATTTTACCCAGATTCACAGTTATCCCTGTCACTGTAGCCCTGGGCAGGCCAAAGTGTCCTTAAGGCACTGTTCAAATGATTTCTTTCTCCAGACTTGTGGGTTTTTAACACACAGTTCAATGTATATTGGTACCCATTCTCTCTCCTGCTGTCATTGCTCCCCCTTTCTTTAGCTAAAAGGGAGAACTGAAACCATAAACGTGAGTTCTCTCCAACTTTCACATCATATCACTTCCCTGAAAAAAATATATCTAAAACTCCTGCTAAATAATACTTTTTTAGTTACTAGGAAACTGGGGATAATGAAGTTTGTCCATAACATGCAATGCTTTCTCCCTACACCAGCATGCTCCTAAGCTGACCTTCTTGCTTAGACTACTATTTTGTCTGACATAGCACTTCACAATCTCTAGTAGTACAAAAATTACACTATTAAACCAACAACTTCTTAATACAGTCACCTTCTAATCCCACATGGAGTTAAAAAGCAGTAATAAAAATTATAAATATTATTTTTTTACCATTATAGCCACATGTAAACATTATGATTAACTCACGAAATTAAAGAACAAATATATCTGGTAAAGCAAAAGTGAAATCAATTTGCAGAAAGTACCTATTAGACATCTATCATTCCATTTTGAACAGCTGGACTGAATAATGCACGAGAAATCCCAACACAAGTTACAACACTGCCACTGGAAAGGTTTCAATTGCAGCAGCTGGTGGTCCTGCCCAAAGACCAGGGGGCTGCATGCAGTGCACCAAGAGCTGCTCAGCAGGAGCCAAATGGGCAACAGCAGCTGCTTTCAGTCACAGGGGAAGAAATGGGTGGCATGCAGATGCTACAAACTGGGCTGTCTATTCACTTGGGCCCAAAAGTGGAGTGAGGTAAGGAAGGAAAAATACTCTATTTCCCAGAAGAACATGAAATATTATTACTTAAAGAATAGTACATTTCATGTTACTGTTTCTTTTCCTTAAGCCTTCTCTAAGAGGAGAGATAATGGAAATATTAGGCACTATTTTGCACTAAATGGCACCACTTTCAAATAATAATTTGTCCAAGTGTGTCAACTCATAGTCATGACAACTGGATAGCAAGTGGCCTTTCAGTACACATCCTTCACAAGAAAGTAATTCAGATGGGTCCCTTTAGCCAGAAAACTGCAATAATACTTCAAACTAGGGCATTAAATTTTATTCTAGAATGTCAAACAAGACAATTATGGCTGGCAATCCTCTCAGAGGTGGGTCTAGGTAGCCTTTAATTAGAGTTTGAGACACCTTCAATGTACATTTTAACTATTAACAGTTAACTCTTTAGCTGTTTTGCAGACTCACAGATGTCAATGTACAATGCAAACTCCTTGTCATTTAAGCACATAGCACAATACTTTTCTAAATATTCTGACAAAGCTGCTCCATAAAACTTTCCACAGGCACAGAAGTGTTTGTTACAAATGACCCCTCTTTGCATCTGTGAAGCATTATGACTAAAATTTTGTCAATCTGCAAAGAATAAGTGCCACAATTATTGGCTCTACGCTAAATTAATTTCCCCAAGTGAATTCAAGTAAGTGCACTATTACCACAAATGCACTTCAATACAAAAGAAAAACCTCCAAAATTATAACTGCTGTGGCAAAAAAACCCCAAGCAAAGGCACACACAGAAACTCACTGCCTATAAAACAGTGCATCCCAACACGGGGGTTTGGCCAGCACAGCCCAGCATTGACTGCAAACACGCCAGCCAAACAAGCAGTCACAGACAAATGAACTCTTACCTCAGAGCAATCCTTCAGCCAGCACAGGGCAAGAGCTCACTCAAATCAAACAGCTGTGATATGGGCTTGAAGCACAGACTTGGACTAGAAAAAGCACCACAGACTAATACCACTTCCTACATAAAAATCATCTTGCAAGCTCTGTCAACCATAGATATTTCATCTTCCTCCAGAGCAAGAAACATTTAACAGTGTCATTTTAAAGCTTTTTAGTCTTTTTATCTTACTCTAGCCAGTCCAAGTTGCTCTGTATAAGCCTCATAACAAAATTAAACACTGAAAGCTACCTACACATCTGTAATCTACATTAACTCTTCACTGTTTCCTTCAGCAGTGTTGTTGAAAAAAAAAAAGGCATTACTAAAACTTCTACCCTTCAGGAAAGACTACAGGAGTATTTTGTAGCATGTCTGTCAGTCCCTAGTACAGCCCAGCTAGAATTGGGATAGTACCTATCTACACCACAAAACTCCAAGTGGTAAATAGATCCACCCATTAAAGACCTGAAACAAATTTCCAAGAGGCTCTCAAACACCTTCACAACCACAGATCAAGGTAAAGTACTGCTGATGCAGCCACAAACCTCCATGAGACCGGCTAGTCCAGTCCCAATACAACCACTATTATCCAACACAAAGGGAAGAAAAAAACTCAGCAAGAAATAAAGGGATCTCTTGAAAAAAGAAATCTACAACACCCTTTTAAAGAGCGACACAATAGAGTCACATCCAAAACACCTGGGAAATGTGAAACATCAGCAGCAAATCCAACATATGGGTTTTAAGTTCTATGAGAGATTTTCATTAATAGATGAGAGTACAAATCACAAATTTGTGACTAACATCAAGACTGGAAGGATTTGTTGCATTATGCAGAACAGAACTGGAAATAAAACCACTCTAATAATCTTAATAGAACAAAATTCAATGAAAATGCTACATGGCATTTATAAACATCCACAAAAATCAAGGCATGGATAAAAATGGAGAAAAGCAGCAATATGATAAGAAACAATCCAAGTGAGTCATCACTATAAGGAGGATTCAAAAATGTCAACACTATTCAATATGTTAGCAAGAATATTAAAAGACAGACACAGCAAGCAACAATTCTCCCTTGCTCTGTACTGAAGTCACAGTGCAAGCACTGGGTCTGGGTCTAGTTTAAGTACCACTAATAACAGGTAACAGAAGCCAAGAGAGGAGAACAATGAAACATTTGGAACTCATGATCTGAGAAGAATGGTTTAAAGAGCTGGATTTATTTACCTTAGGAAAACTGAGTGGACAAATTAACAAGTTTTTAAATATGCAAAAACCAAAGGCAATCATCAGCTGTCCAATGATCTCTATGTCCACACTAAATAATTGCATTCAGCCTGGTTTTTTTTCTCTTTTTTCCCTGAAGGAGAAGTTTAGTCAGATATGGGAGGAAGAAGAAAGAGAACATCAAAAATCGTTATTGAAGGAAACTGTGGGATTCTCATTACTGCAAGTGTCAGAAGCAGTCACTAGGATGTAGGTATACTTCCCTCTGCTACAGACCTACTGTATCTTCCAAGATCCCTACAAAGCTCAGCACTTTTATAGCTCATATCTGCTTTTAAAATGTGCATGGTTTTCAGAGGCCTGACACAGCCTAGTGATCAGTATAAGTATACAGTAATATAAATTCACATTCCCACCACATCTTGAGGAAATGTGATGGTTTTCTCCACACATCCCAGCTTCCAACCTAGAACTGCCTCACTGCTCTTCTCAGAGCAATATATTAAGCACAGTGACAAATGCCACCCATTACTATTCTGTCATTGAACAAGTTCCCAGGTGAACAGTCTATAGAATGAAAGTCACCACCAAGGATAACACTCCTCAACTGCACAACAAATCAAGCCAGACACAAAAAAGAAGTAATTTTGAGAACTGCAAAGGAAAGAATCCTATACATCAGTCTTTTTACTGATAAGCAGGGACTACCAGTATGCCAACTCTCAATAAAAGAAGCTGAGATATGAGATGATTTTCATCCTAGTACAAATATCAATTCCAAGACACTTGCTCAATGAAAGCTTAAAAAGACAGTCAACAAATTCTGCTCTCCATGGCTCCAGCAACCTGTGCTTATCACCTATGTATGTTTCTAATCAACAGCAACATACTGTAATATTCCAAAGTTATTAACAGCCTGCTGCTTTAGGGAGCTGCAAGAAAAAAGTCAAACTAAAAGCAAAACTTCTTGCAACAAGGTGATTTCAAAAATGAAACAACCAATGTTAAGTCTGCCACACATACCAAAGAGTATATAACCAGAATTTAACTACAATGCAAAAGGTTTTCTGTCCTGTAAGAAGCTAAACTATACATTCAAATTTCATAACTTGTTGATATATTACGTAAAAATTAAGACTGTGCACCATGCAACACTATTGCTAACATGTACCTGCATTGCAATGACAGCTGCAGATTAACCTGCCCAGAAACTTTCACAACATATAGAGAATATCACATCATCACACACACAACTTCTGTGAGGACAATGCACAAGCTTTCTAGCAGGAAGGGAAAAGGACTTGATAGTTAATGTCGGCAGCAGTCTGGAAAGCCTTGCCTTGTCACTCATTCCTAAGGCAAGGGAGATGATATAGCACTCTCCTTTTCCAGCCTAATGAATCAACTAATAAATAATTTTGCAAAGCTAGCCACAAACCATATTTAAGTCCTTCAAGACTGTCTTATGAACAACAAAAAAAAAAAAATAAAATCACGTAACAGCCCTCACTCTTCATTAGAGGCTGTAGGAAAAAGCAACCCACCAAGAACATCAGAGCATCATAATCTGAACAATTTTTGAATGATGACGTTATAATCTCACTCAATGAAGAGGGAAATGCCGAAAATAACAGGAACAGCTTCCTTTAACACCTACAACTCTCTTAATCAAAATCAAACCAACAACCCCTCAGGAACAGATCATTCCAAAACTGATTTAAGGCTGAAGCAGAGGCTTTATCCAGGAGAGACCTCCAAGGCAGTGGATCCAAGCAGACAGTCCAGGCCACTGAAGGGGGCTGAGCCCCTCCAGCCTTTCCTTGCTGTCACTGTACTCCAAGTGCAGTGACTAACCAACCCCAAGATGACACTGTTCAACACACCAAATCAAGAAGAAATCTGCCCAGAAAAACTGCAAGTACTTTTTGCTGCTGGTTTAGCAAGCTGAACTAGCTCAACCAGAGGCTGAGCACTGCCAAAGACGAGGAGATAGGAACACACAGCCAAGAGGATCCCATACTGCCAGTCCATCATTTACAGCTGTCCCTAGATCGCTTGGGCTCATGACAATTTACCCCTCTGGTTCATAAGAGATTATTATCCAACCTTATCCACATCCAACCTTAAAGCCAGAGTGAAGGAGGACTGAAAGGGAAAGTCCATTGACACTCAGTGCAGTTAAGAACAATTACATACTTATCTAAGTAAACCAACCACATCTCATTCTGTCACAGTTTAACTTCTTACTAAACTACAGGTCCATGTCTGTTTTTTTTTTTTCAGTGGATCCAAATCAGAACACAGGAGTTTTCTAGAAGTCTGCATTGCTTTAGAAACCAAAAGAGAGCTGCAATGTTTAATTATTTATTTTAAAAAATCAGTTTTTTTAATAATGTTTTTAGTTTTTTTACAAAACAGTAAAAACTCAGCTTCCTTCCTAAGAGGTGAAGGATGAAGTTGGGAGAAAGTACCTTTCTGCTTTGAAAAGTCTCTAGAGACAGCTTTAAATGCTGTCCAAAACTCTTGTCTCTCTACCAAACCTTAGGACTGGAGTACAAAAAGACAACCTCCACACCACTGTCCTGGATGCCAGACCTAACTTCTCCACAAGTGCCTTGGAAGGATCAAGGTTATCTGGAAACATTTTTCTTTATGCAAGTTAAATCTCCTAAAACAACACACACATCAGCAGTTCACCTAAAAAGGTGACTTACAAACCAGATATAGCAGACACAAAGCATTTAGGATTTAAGGGAAACTAAAAGAAGAAAAATTAGCATTATTGATGCCAAGAAATATCCTTCCAAGTGGTATCTTTGACTCAATATTAGGTTATTTATTCTTAAGTGTCATTCATGGCTTAAGTGTTACTCTTCCTTAATGTGTACTGATCTGCAGTGGATTACTGATGCAAGAATTAGCTCAGTACCCAACAGACATGGTCACTTAAAATACAGTCCTGGTGGTTCTTTCACTCATTTTAGGAAAAATATAGCATTTTACCATCAAGAGAAGAAGTTTCAAAAACCTCTTTTTAAAAAAAGGGGGGAAAAAAAAGGAAAAAATAAAAAGACAAAACCACAGTGAGCTGATATATTCACACAGCACAGCTTCATTAAATTCAACTCAATACTCCAGTATGACTTAGCCAGAATGAAAATCATGATCTTAAAGTAATCAGGGAAAATTTTAAGGGATACATAAATAATTATGAACTAACAGCTAAAACTGAAGTTATCAGCACCTGTATTATGCCAAGGAGCACAAATAGATTGGTCTCAAACCCATCAAATCCCTCTCCCCCATCCTGCTCCCAGGAACAGGAAGGAACACAGAACGTGACAGTCTGCCCAGTTTAAGGCAGAATTACCTCCTGTCCATTTAGGTAACAATAGCTCTCCCCCCTTTATGATAGCTACAAGATAAAACTTTTGATTCTGAAAAGTTCACATGATCAGTTGACAGGCTGTCAGCCTGTTCCTGTTTCACTTTTGTGCACAGACAAAACAGTTACTTCCAGCTGAAGTTCCAAAATAAATTCCAAAGCAGTAAGTATTGCAGATTTAAGTCAGACCATCTTCCCATTTCATTTACAGCATTTTCCTTAAAGTGAGTCAATCTATTTCAGCTCTTTCTTTAGGTTCACTTTACTAAAGTATTATACATATAGAATGTACAGTATTATTTTACATAATTCATACTGTAAAAGGTCATTGAGACTAATTCTGCCCTAACAATGTGTATGTTTTACTCTATTCAGAGAAAAAAGTATTTCACACTGTCACAGGTGTAAATGCCTCAGAGCTCATGAGTTCACAAACTCAAATTTCTCAGTTACTGTATATCACACCAGTAGCTTTTAGCATCTAAAAAGATATCCAAATACCCAGCTCAAGAAGACTTTTGTAATTCGATATAATTCATCCATTTCTTATTGTCAATGAAGCTCCAGCCTTTAGATTTTTATTTTTCAGAAGTGTGGCAAAAGATGACTAAGAGAACTTGCAAGAGTCACATGTACCATTACTAAACTACATCAAGGCCTGCTCTGTGAGCTAAGGGAGACAGAGCTGAGGGAGCAGCTAGTCTGCAGCTACTTTGCATGGAAAAAACAAACACAGCAAGAACCAAACACAGCAACAATTCAGGACACAGATTTTCAGAGATACTGCTCCTCAGGATACCTTGTCAAGACAGCAACTGGGTGTAAGCAGGGAATAAATACTGTGTGATACTAAATACTCCTTGTATGCTTAAAGAAGCCATTGTCCAAGCACTATTTGGAACATACCTAGATTATTAAAATTCATTAAAGAGTGAAACCAAATACACACAGACACACTTTCACATATAATTATACAAGACATATCAGATCTGTTAGGTCACAGTCAACAAACAACCACGTAGACTTTAAACTCCTGCTGGTGCCGACATTTTACAGCAAGGAGGAGTGCTGGGGGCACTGCCCTGGGACACAGCAGACTCAGGCACAATCCCCTGCTCATCCACGAGCTTCCTGCACAGCCTCGTGTGAGTGCCCAGCTCCCTGTGCCCTCATCCCATGCTGAACGATGAGCTAAAAGCAGGAAGATTTCAAGGCGCTCCCATGATGGCAGCTGGGACCGGAGCATGTAAAATAACAAACACCCAGTATTTGAAACAAAACAGAGAGCTGACGTTCCTTATAGCTGTGTTTACATCTAGCAGGAGTGACGTGTGTTCACCCAGCACGGCAAATTCTGAATTGTTCTCTGAATCCCATAAAACCAAGGGTTTGTTCATAAACATGGTGACCCGAGAGACCAAAAGCATGCACTGTCCTGCAGCCAGTAATGACAAGCAAGGAGTCTCTCTCTCAAGTACATCAATCTTTCTTTCCTGCAAAAGCAACTTTCTCTCTGCCAATTATCTGATATTTAAGACTCATTTCACCGCACCGCTCCCATTTAGAAACAATTCTAAAACCAACCCACACTTGTAAGTCATAACAAAGGCCTAACACTGCACTGAATGCTTCAGCCATGCAACCAAAGCCAGGAAGATCCTGGAAGCAGGGATTTGACACCACCATAATCACAACAGGCATTAGTGTGCCCAGCAAATTCTGACCTGGAGCAGCAGGTGACGGAGGCCCAGGGAGGGAGAGCCAGCCCTCACTCCCGCACAAGGAGGGCCCCAGCGACGGCATCCCCGCACGGGGCCCGCTCACACAGCTCCCGTCGCTGACACCGTATCTGGAGCGGCGCCGAGCACCGATGCCCTCACACCGCGCTCGCCCCGGGCCTGCTCTGCCCCTCCCCAGCCGCGACCTGGCTAAGCGGGAGAGGGGCCGGAGCCAGGAGCCGCCGGCCCCGCGGCCGCGGGGAGGGGGCAGCGAGGGAGGGGCAGCCCGGCCTCGGCCCCCGCCCCCGGGGCTCCGCACCCCGCGGGCGGGCGGCGCCGAGCCCCCGCCACTGCCCGCCCCATCCCGGCGGGGGAGCCCCGGTACCTTGCGGACCCCCTTGTAGATGTAGAAGTAGAGCTCCCGGCCCACATTGAAGCAGAGCCGGTCCCCGTTGCCGCTCTGGTCGTTGACGTTGACGAAGGAGACGCGGACGGGGTTGGAGCCCTGCGAGTTGAAGGGCACGCGGTTAGGCCGGCTGTACTCCGAGTGGCTCAGCAGCTTGTACAGCCCCTCCCGGGTGGTGAACTGGGTCTTAATCTCGTTCATCTCCTTCCCACCTCCCTCCGCCGCCATCTTGGAAAGGAGCGCTCATCCTGCCCCAGTGCCCGGATGTGCCGACACTGCGCAGCCGCCGGCGCGCGCGCGGCCCCTGCGCGCGGGGGCGACGCGAGGAGGCGGGGCCGGCGGGGCCTGTTTACCGCGCGGCTGCGCGCGCGCCGGGCCCGCGCGCCGGCGGGGCGTGGAAGGGGGCGTGGCTTGGGGCGGGGGCGGGGCCTGGGGCGGGAGGAGCGGCGGGCCTGAGGGGACCCGGCACGGTCACCCCTCAGAGCAGGGCTGCGTCCCCAGCGCTCCTGGATGTCTGCAGTGAGCGGGACTCCATACCCTCTCTGGGCAACCCGTTCCAGAGTGTGGTCGCTGCACAGTAAAGAAGTTCGTGTGGAACTGCTGTGCATCACTTTCTGCCGTGGCACCCCCGAGGAGGGCCCGGCTCCATCCTCTGACACCTCCCTTTAGATATTTATACACCTTGGTGAGGTCTCCTCTCAGTCAGCTTTTCTAAGGCGGGACAGGCCCAGCTCCGCCAGCCTTTCCTGATAAAGGGGCTGCTCCAGTCCTTTAGCCATTGCTGTAGATCTCCACGGGCCCAGCCCTGCAGCTCCAAGAGTCTCTGGTGCTGCAGAGCCCCGAGCTGGACACAGCGCTGCAGATCACCCTGCGTGGTGGCTCCACGGGGCAGCTGCTCTGGGGGTGGGAGAGAGGAGGAGGTCAAGAGCAGGGGCTTTGTGTGCCCGCAGGGACCTGCCACCCAAGGATGTGCCAGCACAGTGTGGGGTGAGGGGATCCCCGCTGCTGGAAGTGCCACATCCGTCAGGAGGTGTCCCTGTGCAGCGCTGGTTTTGGGGCAATGGCTCCCCACAGCCCTGGCCATCTCCACCGGCTCGCTTGCCACGGCCCTGGCCAGCCTTGCCCACGGGGTACTTGCCAGTGCCTGGTGAGGATCCCGCTGTGGGAGTCTGTCAGTTTAGGGACAGCAAATCCAGGAGTGCAGCTGTGCTTTGACACTTCCTGCCCAGCTCAGGTGCCCCTGAGGGGGATGGAGCCTCCATCCCTCCAGCTCTGCACCAGCTCCAACCTGCTGCAGGCAGGGCCAGGCCTGGGAGTCGGCCTGAGGTGTGAACCTGAAAAACTGGTTATCAAATCACTCACCTCCTTGTTCTGATCATCCTGCAGCCATACAGCCAGCTGTGTTGCATGGTGAACCAGATCAATATCAGATGGAGGTGGCACAGGCTGGGAAGGATTGCATTCACTGGACAGGGAGGCAGGACTGTTTCTTCTGACAACAGTTTCAGCTTTAGGAGTTTGTCTGACTACAGCCTCATGACTGACTCAAACTGATGTAAGACTGATCTCCAGCTAGAAAACAAGGTTTTGGCCCCTCCTCTACAGGTATTTCCATTACCTGTCTTGCATCAGTTCCAGTAATCATGCAAAGGGTGAGTCAGATCCACCTGAAAATTAACACACACACAGAAATTATGAGTTCTCAGGTGAGCACAGTGTTGATCAGCAACCAAGTTGATTCAACTCACCACAGAACTCCTGGAGCCAAAATAAGGAAGGAGTTGGAAATGTGTGACATGGGGAAGATAAGCAGCACAGAATTAGAACATATTGAACATTAGAACATACTGTTATGTTAATAATAAAAAAAAAATCATACTTTCCAGGTATAGTTTCCTGCTGCAGCTTTGTGGCTCTAATGTGACTGCTACCAAAGGCATTGTCCCGCTCTCTTCTTTCTGGACTATGACTATCTGCTGCCCTTCCTTCCTCTACCAGCCACAGTGCTCTCCTGACCTCATGAGGAGCCATTTCTGAAAGGTAAATGGACAGACAATTAAACTCCTTGCAAATGTGAAATGAATATGGTTAAACAAAAAACACCAGCTGCTTAAGGGAATGGACAGCAGGACCTTCCTGCTTTCCATTACATCAGCTCAGCTGAAGAAGTCCACTCAGTCTTCCAGACTGCAGGGGGTTAAAGGGATTTAGCTTCAAGTCAATTTAGTTCAAAGAGATTTTGTTTGTAGCTGAATGCTGCCTTGCTGCCGACCACCAAAATATTAGTGAAAGATAGCTGAGAGACACAAAACAGCCAAGGCTCTCCAGAACAGAGTATGTGTCTGAGTGAATATCTGAACAAGTACAGATGATTAGGCTTCTAAGAGGCTGGGTATTGAAGACTTGCTTGAAATTCTTAAGATAAAGCAAATCAATAATGACCAATAGATCTTGTCAGCTTATCAGCCAGTCCTGCCAGATGGTATTGATGACCTCCTAAAAGCACATAAAGTAGGTAAGCAGCCCTGCATTTTTTTAAATCATGTTAAGAGTGATTGTTTCATAAAGAAATTTCCTTAATGGGCTTACAGAGAGAAAGAGTATTTTCTTTCACCAAAGAAGAGCAGAAACAGCACGGATCTCTAAATAGTAATATTCACAACAGATAAGGATGTAACAACAACAACAAAATTTAAAAAAAAAGTGTTGCTCCAAGCAGGCATACTCAGTATGTCTTATTCATTACCTACTGACAAGAAAGGATAGATCACTCTGGAGAAGAAAGCAGGCAACTTTGGTAGAGGGACTGTGTGGAATGCAAATCGCACTGAAACCACAGCAGGCCATCTGTCACTGATGGAATGAGTGTGATCCAAAGAATAAACAAAGTTAACAAGTACCTGGTTATCAGCAGTACACGATGGTGCAGAAAGTCAAAGAATTGATGTAGTGTTTAACGTTTACAAGAAACATCAATAAAAGCTGCTGAGAGATTCCACGGAGAATCCAAGACAAATATTCATTTGAAAAACACAGCTGCAAGTCACAAGAACACTATTGTACAACCCCATCAACAATGCTCATCAAATACTAGGAGAAAAAGAGATTACAGAGATAAGTCTCATGAAAAAAATTCCCTGTACCACTTGAAAATTCTTCTGCTTCAAGCTAACCAAGGATGATAGTTCTGAAATTATCCCATGAGGACACCCCAAATGAGTTGTTTTGTATGCACCACACAACCAATAAACTGAAGTCAGTCACAATCACTGCTGTATTGTGCCTTTACCTTTTGCAAATTGTTTTGGCAAATTGGAAAACAGACATGAGCAAAATTCACTAACAGTAATAAAATAGTGTGGTCCTTTGAGATTGCTTTATGCAGGGCATAAATTGGTCCTGCAACTTTTCAGAATGTAATATTAATGGTGCTTTTACTGGACATGAAGAACCTGCATTGCAAGTACAGTTGTGAACAAAACTTTCCTGTGCTTGAATTTGAATACTGTCTGTTACTTCCCCAAAAGTGCAACTGATATTAGCTTTTACCAGCTTTCCTGAGACAAAAGAAAAGAGGAGGTTGATTACACCCATACTGCAGCAGGCAAACTGTCTATTCCAGCATGCACTGCCTGCAGATTATGCTGCAGAAATCAGGAGACCATCTCTGCACTGTCTGTCAGCTATAACAGGTCTGTCAAGTCTTTCTGGGACTTCTGATGCTGAACACAATTTAGGTATTTAGTGTGACTGGCTTAAGAGCCAAGGGAGCCCAAAGGTCTGCAATGTGTCAAATTTTAACAGCTTTTGAATGTGTGTGAGTTACTAACAGAGATACACAGACATGTAAGGAACATATCTGAATGAGGCAAAAGGTTGGTGCTGCTGAGAGAATGGCATGAAAGTTCCATTTAATATGGGGAGAAGAAAAAGGAAATATATTTCCAAGTACTTACATGGTCTTTAAAGTACATTTAACTTGCTTTCATCATGAGAAATTATTGTTTCTGGCATAGTTTCATAGCTACTTATTTGCATCAGGAATCTCTTCTTAACCACTGCATACATTTAACATTAAAATGTGAGGTAATGCATTATGTATTACAAAGTGAAAGGGTGTTACAAGGAAGTTGCTGCTCTCCTAGAACACATTACATGTTGTTTATACTTGTATCCCTCCACAGAGTAGCAAGAGCCTGTGAAACATTTTGTTTTCATAGTGTGGGGGTTAATTACTGAGAAACAAATGGGTACTCTTAAAAACAGACATTTGGATTGAAGGAGGGAAGGTAAGATGAGTGCTTTGTAGCTGGGATAGGATGATGGGTGAACTCTGTTGTTGTCTTTGGAAAACTTCATTCTGCTGTTTGCAACCAGGTCTGTGTGAGTTATCTCCTGAAAAGAGTACCTTGCCTCCATAGCCAGGAGTGCTGTTCTTGTCAACAACAGTTATTATCTTGGAACTGTAGTTGTCCTGGAAATTATGTTCTCAAAAGATAAGACTGAGATATTGAATTTAATTTAAATTCTACGGAAAGCCAAAGAGATTGTTTTGATATACCTACAAATAACTTGTGTATCTAAGCTGTGCTGCAGCATTATGTACTTCTCAAAACTCCCTGAATAGGAAAGACATATTGTCCATAAATACAGCACTGCTGTAATCAGCTGAGGAATGACAACCTGTGAATAAATAAGGTCTGATTATTGGTGAGCAGCAGCAGCTCAGTTTCTCACAAAACTGGAATTTCTAGACAGTGTTACAGTGCGAGAATGCAGTGCCATTGAGAAAGCAAAAAATACTCCTGAAGAGCAGTCTAAAACAGACCCTTGCATCTTTGTAATTCAACAACATGTAATTCAAGAAACAATAGATTCAGCAAATACGTGTTTCAAAATTATTTTGTCTTTCATCAGAACTGGCTGTTTCACTCAGCTGGTTTTCATTGGGAAGCTCGTGGTTATCAAGTTACAAACAATAATGCATGGTTGGTTATTGATGAGTCTTGCAGGTCAGCCAAGCAACCTGCAACAGTGAGTTAACAGTCATCCATTCAAGAAAAGTGGCTGCCAGTGTGTGATTTAGGAGTCCCTAGGCAGAACAAAAAATAAGGAAAGCTGAGAAAGATGTCCTTGGAAAGAAGAGACTTTAACAGTCAACAAAAAGGAAGCATTATCAGCATTAAAAAAAAAAAAAAAAAAAAAAAAGTGTCTGAGTTTTAAAGTTGACCAGATTCAGGAGCCTCTGAACATATTGCACATAAGACAGGTATGTGCACGTATATCTTAAGTTTATTCCAGGTTCTTCAGTCTCCCCCAGGTCATCTACCTAGCTGATAGTGAGATCTTTCTCTGTTGATTTGGAGTTTTACACAAAGAGGAACTGAAAACTTGTTAGCACATTCTTCATTCCTTTATCGCCTTTCTCACATCTCAAAGGCTGCAGAGAGCTTCAGAAAAAGCATGGCTATCTGCTTTCTGTCCAGTCATAGGAAGAGATTCTCCATCAGTGTCACAAGCATAATTTCATTTCCATGGCTGCAATGACTGTCTCCAAATTGTTTTAGATGAAGCATTGAAGCTTTAGATAAATGATCATCTAATGGGAATTTTTATGAGTTTTTCCATAAGCTCACTGAAGCATGGGAGCTCTGGATACGGCACAGCACTGGCTGTTCATTCAGTGCTGGTTGAATCATTGCACATTTAAAGAAAGGAGAGCTTATTTCCCTGAATTATGTGCTAGCTCCATTCTGGTCATCATTATGTGCTGGCTTCATTATGGTCATGTGGTCACTGATTTTCATTTGCAAGTCTAGAAGGGCATAAGTTAAATTCACAACGCTTTTCCATCCTTCTGGTGTCATAAATAATATGAATTTATTCATATATAGGAAGATTATGTGCAAACTTTTAGAAAAAAGTTACCAGTGCTGTATTTTCCATTAAAGTGGGGATAGCTTTTTTATGATTGGGGTTTTGTCATCTACAAGATAGGCTGGCTGAGGAGAAAGGATATTTATTATTATGACATAGGTACTCTTACATCATTATCATTATGTACCTTATAATTTCATCACATACAAAATTTAATTCATCATAAAAAATTATAATCACTCAGGCTTTCAGCAGCCTAAGTGCCTAAATGGAAGCCTGACTTTCTCCATGCCTAATGAGACTTGCTCAGTTTCTCTCTCCTCACTTTCTCTTGCTGCATACATAAAGCAAGGGATGGCATTACTAAAGAAAGTTGTGATTTAGAAGATTACCTGTGTAGAATAGGCTCTTGGGTCCCTGCTTTTCTGGTTTGTCTGAAACTATCATCATTATGCAGCTCATACAATATTGTTCTTATATAACATGCACTTCTCAGTAATCATGTAATCAAGTATGCACATTCCTGTGACATTCCTTGTCTTTAGCCTCCATCTTTCTAAGGCCAAGTGCTAGATATAACAAGATTTATGTCATTTTCCAATAGTTGTTCTGTTGGTTGAGTTAAATCCCATCTGAAGTCTGTTTGTTCACCGTCATTTTTCTTTTCATGAGTAGGTATAACAAGCTAAAATCAAATGTAGGGTAGATGCGTATTAAATCCTCATGTATCTTCCTTGTTTCAGTAGTAAAAATGATGGAATTACTTCCAACAGGCATGGCAAAATACAGAGAGCACCAGTCTGACATCTTTCACAGGCAATTTCTTTCAATTTTCAAATACTAACTTCCTGATTCAGTGATTTGACATAGATGAGGATGTTTGATATATGCACTGGCATACCGGTATTTCTTTTTTTTTTTTTTAATCAGTTAACTAAAACTCTGCTGTGATATGTAAATATGTTGAATCTCTACAGGAAAATAAATCTGGGGGATGGACTTATGTGACAAGATCAGTCTCTGCATCAGTGTACCAAAGGAGAAGGGAAAGCTCTGCACATTTATAAACAAACTGATTTTTGCAACTTTCACTTATCTAAACATAGATAAAAGCATAATAGTTAGGAACTGATCTCAACATAAACCTTCAATTTTTATATATGTGGTTTTATAGTAGTTTAGAGTTTTCAAAAAGTTAAAAATAAGCAAGCCTGACCCAACCAACAGATTTCCTGAGACAGCTATTGGTTTGTGGGGTGGGAGAGAATGGCTGAATAGTTAAACATATGATTAATGGAAAATTAATTTAACAAAGTATCTATTAAAAATAATGGACTCATTGAAGGGGTTAACTTAAAAAAAAGAAACCAAACTAGTTCTATAAAGTTAAAACTCCTGTGCCATATACACAAATACATACTGCTCTCTCTACCTATCTCTATGTATTTGTTCAATATGACTCCTATAGAGAATATTTATATTTGCTGTATTAGCCCCATCTGGTGAGTTCTAACAGCATTGCAAACTGGACAGACCTGATGCTGCACTCTCAGGTCCCAGCTCTTAGGTGGGTGGCAGGGCTTGCCCAGGGCACAAACGCCCTGTATTGCTCCTTTGCCCACTGCACAGGGCACAAACACCAGGAGGAATCCTCAGTAGCATGGCAGTACCACGGTTCGTAAGCTTCTCTTTTCCTTTAATGGATTCATATCCCAAGTCAGGGTGTTGCTCTTTTCATTGCATCCAGAACCAGGCACAGCCCATCAGTGCACCTGAGTCACCCCATTCCCAGGAAATCTGCCATTTCTGGTCCTTGCTGCTGTTCCAGCCAAGGTCACGTGTGCCAGGGCTGAACCAGCTGCTCCTACAGAGACTTTACCTTTCAGTCTTTTTCTGGGAGGGCTGTGGTCCACTTTCTGTAATTGCAAAGGGATGTCACCCATCAATTAGTTCATTTCAGAGCAGCTCTTAGTGGACACAGTAATGGGCAACCTGCTCCAGGTGGCCCTGCTTGAGCAGAGAGAGATGAGGTGACCCCCAGAGGTTCCTCCCAACCTCAAACACTGCATCATTCTGAAAGTTTACCACCCTTAACATTATTTTTGTGCAATATCAATATGAATCAACACTGTTTTGAGTAGGAAGCATTTTAGTTACCTTCTGTAAAAATAAATTTTTATAAAATTCTTTTGAAGTGCAGGATCAGGATGTTAGTTTCTAAACAAGAAACGAGGAGGCTGCTTGCCTCTAGTACATGGGTTAGCAAACCCTGTCAGCCTTTGATGTATGGCAGGTCAGAATAAGACACTCTCCATGGCTGACTTGACTTGCTCCATGCCTAAGGAGTCTTGTTTAGTTTCTCTCTCCTCTCCTTCTGCTGCATGTCTAAACCAAGAGATGGGCTGATTATTTTATTTTATTTTATTTTATTTTATTTTATTTTATTTTATTTTTTGGTGGCTTGAAGGTTACCTACACTAATTCTGTAGAAAGATGAGTGACGAAAATTATTCTTTTACTGCCAGACTTAGCTGATGAAGATTAGTTGCTCTTCTAATGTAAGCTGAAATGTGGCTACAGGCTGTTTCTTTCCATCATTTCCCTTTGGAAAATTCAAACATAATCTCATCATGGTATTTCTAGTCAGTTCAAATTATAATTGATTCTGTTTCTTCTGTCTACTTTCCTTCCCACAGCTGTGACAGCAGAGAATTGGGGCAAAATAAAACCAGCTAGTAGCCAGACACAAAGGCCTTGTGGTCTTTTTTCATGAGAGGTGAATAAAAGGGGTTGTTTAAGAAGAACGTAAATAGGAATAGAAAATAATAGCCTATCTTAAGGAGCAAATCTACATCTTTAGATGGTTTCAGACTTGGTTTCTGTTAAATGATCAAGAGAAGGGACTTTACACTGTAACATGTCCCTTCAAAAAAACATGTTTCCTTGCAGTGTTATTCTGGCTTGAAGGGACTATAAACAAATCTCATCATTATATCAACTAAGCCAGTATCTCTCATTCCATAGAGAACTTTCAAGCTTATTATTAAAATTAAAGAGTTACCTCAAAGTATTCCTGTTGAGGTAGTGTTTCAGTTAAAGGAAAGTGAAAATCTTGTGTTTGTTATTTTGTCATAACTGCAAAATTTTATCTCTGGGATGTCCCAGAAGTGAAATTAATCCTGTGATTACTTTTCTTACTTTATAATACAATCTAACATGACTATATTAAAAAGCCTATGCATTTCCTCTTGATTAAAAAATTATTCATCCTATGTTATTTTAATCTTAAGTAAGAAATCAGGGAAAAGTGAAAAATCTAAAATGTATGCTGAATTACTAATGATACCTCTAAAACAATAATTAAATTTCTCTGCCCTATGCTCGCAAGACAAATTATTTGTTTTTTTCAGTTTAAAAACACATGTGCTACTGTCAAGTGTATGTGTGGGTGTACATGCAGTGAGGTTTCAATTCTGTGTATCCTTATTAACAGTGAGTCTGTGCAAACTGAAGATCAGCCCATGGATGAAGAGAAGAGGACTCTTGCCTTCCAGGCTGAAATAACTGCTCATCTACACTTTCCATTCCAGCAAGACAAACTTTCTGAGGGAGGCAGTTAGCAAATCATAGGTTGCAAGTAATCTGGCTATGAATGTGACTCAGCCAGTAAAACACTGCCTGGATTCTTAACCCTGAGAATGCTCAAGCCTTGGTTGTGATCCCTGCACGGAATGAGACCCAAGGCTGTGACTGACCCTAACAAGCTGGATTCTGGGAATGTCGGGCCTGACAAGCACCACTGCACTCTGACCATCACGGATTCAGGCCCAGGATGACCAAAGCTGATCCCAGCACTACTGCAAAATCCAGCAGAGGAGCTTCTATAGGAAGGTGGCTTGTGCTGGTGTCTCTGGGATTGGTCCGTTTGGGGTCAGCTTCTTCTCTGCCTCCCTGGTTGCAAACGTGACCGTGGTCACAAAGCAGAGACAGGCAGTAGGAGAGTCCCCTCCATTCCAGGCTTCTTGCTGCCACTGACAATGGTAAATGTTTGTCAACAGAATTTGCTGCTCCCTGTCTCGTGGCTGGGGAGAGTCAAACGAACATTGTGAGGGCAGAGTGGGAGCACAGGTGCACAATCTGATGGCACAGGATCTCTACCTTTAGCAGCAAATTTGCCTGGCTGGGTAATAATCACTGACTGAACTTTGTGCAGCAGAGAATGAATGTGCATCACACAATACAGCACCACTGCTGTGCTTCATTTCTAGTATGTGTAACATTTAAAGAGAAAGGTCAAACTTAATGAATTTCTGCTTTATGGACTCCCTCTTGCAGTTCATATGTTGTATTGCTGTGCTTCATGAGGGCTTTGAAAGCTGGGGGAAATACACATTGAAATGGTATAATTGCTTTAGTTGTTCCATTTGTTGGAGCACAGAACAGGTACAGAACACCAGCTCAGCATTATCAGGTAGTCAGTGATGATTAAGAATTTATTACAATTGTATTAACTCTTAATTTCAGAAAAAGCTTGCTATTTGTCCAGTTGTGCTGTCACTAAAACACATGTATTTGCTTCATGGGGAACCACATGACTGTAAAACAAAGATTATCCTATATCTGAAGGAAGACCAAAGAGAATACTTAGGAAAAAGGCAAATCAAAGAAATTGTGAAGAAGCATTCTCAATTCATCAGCTATCCAATTACAGTCTTTGTAAGTGCCTTGTTTGAGATGCTAATTGTACATGCTTTGAAACACTAGCTGCATACCTAATGTCCTTGCATCACTCCCAGATGCTGCTAGTACAACATTAACTAAGATGTCTCTGTACTGTCAGAATTAACGTTTGCAAGAAGGACTCTTTATTGTGTGATAATTTCTTGGTTTGCTTTCCTAATGAGCTCTGAAAGAGTACTGCCTATGTAGGACAGGATTATAGCATGTGTCAGCCTGGATGCTGAGCTTCTCATCCACCAACCCAGAGGAAATCTTATAAAGATAGCATTTATCTTAGTGAATTTAGTAAGACACTGTACATGTTTTTGTTAAAATCTGGACTAATTGGCAATGAAAATACGTGCTTCTAGCTGAAGATCATAATTATTCAGGTGAAGCAATAAACTCTGATTATGCATTTTATATTGATATACACTAAAGCTGTGCTTTTGGGGCAAAAGAAATCTCCTGACGTATATAGACATGCTTCTGAAAGAGTTCTGGTTGGTAGTGACTAACTAGCAATTCTGGATTTTAAGCCAGACTTATTATGACTCTAGTTCCAAAAGTGAGAACAGATGAGCAGAAGGCAACTTAGAAAGGTACTTTGAATGCCAGGTGCATCAGTATTATTTAATGAATTAATTCTACAAAACTGCAAAGCAGAGCTGGAAATACATCTCATATGACCGGCAATTATGTTTATTCATACAAACCCAAGGACATGCAGGAAAGTTCATCAAGATGGAAATAACATGCAAATTAAATAATATATTAGGAATGTGACTTGCAGAGGTTTCTAGAAAAAGAATGCCCCCCTGTAATTTTCTGTCTTGAACTACGAAGAAGGAGGCCAAGCCATCATGGTTATTCTTAGCATAAATTCAGAACTGAATTTCTGTCAGATGAAACCAACTCGAACAGTTCTATAGAATCACAATCAAGAGAGATATTTAACTTTGAACAAATGGTCTGAGGAAACACAATTTTAGGTAAGTCATTAGAAAAAGCAGCTATGCCCTGAGGAAGAAAAGCTGGAAAATCCCTTATTTTAATGTCCCAATCCTTTGATGCCCCTTCCTGCAACTTAGCTTTGTAGATCTACTGTGAAGACAGCCAAAGCAAGAAAGAGAAAATGCATTCTTGTCATAATTTTTTTTATAGTTTTGCTTTATAATAAAGAACTTGACTGGTTAGACTGAACTTGCTGATTTTATTTTAAACACTAGACATTGAAAAGTAACTTGAATTTGACAAAATAAAAGTACTTTCACTCTTTCAGATATATCTAATCCAAATAAAGCAGAGATGAAGAAATCCTGGGCTGTCAGCATCTGAAACAGTTTTAAATTTGTCAATCACAAGAGTCATTGCAACTCCCACAGTGCTGAAAGACCCATTCTGGAGGGGTTTTCTTCCTTGTTTTGTTTTGTCAGTGATGTGGGGGAAATAGGCAGAGGTATCTCCTGGCAAGTGTTAACCAGCACCCCTCTGGTTAGGAAACAACCTGGTGACTTCTAGTAGCTGTGGTCTGTCCTACTTCCAGAGCAGAGCAGCTGCACTACACTGACCTGCATTAACTGGCTAAGAATACCCTCGGCTCAGCTGACTGCAAAGCAGGATTTCAGCATAAAGAGCCAAGTTACATCAGAAGATTTGCCTCAGTATGGCAGCAGGCATCTCCTTGAAAGAGATGAAACCCGATTTTTCCCTCTAATTCACTATGCCTGGTTCCTGTAGCCCACAGATAAATTTGTAATGATTAATCAAGTACTTACACAGCTCTTGACAAAATTTCTCAAAGTATCTACTCACAGTCAGCTTTAATCAGAATATCTTACTGCTACTATTCTTTTTTTTTTTCCAGCATTCTTTTGTGGAGAGGAAGCTGGGATTCAGAGTTCTGCTGTTTTTTCACAAGAAATAAATCTTTTGATCTGTCTGACACAGCAAGAAAATAACATTAAACTGTGCTGAAGCAGAGTGTTAATCACAGATAGCTATTAAGCCTTAATCTGTGATTAGCTGAAAGCACTCCATAATTTTAGCATCTTGTTTTTTATCCTATCAATATCTTGGTAATAAAATGAAAGTACTGTCTGGAATATTTAAAAAAAGGGTCTATCCAGAATATATGAACAAATTTCAATTAATTTATTGCCTTTTTTTTGACAAGTGTAGAGTGTCAAATTAAGGAGCATATCCTGTTTGAAATACTAGAAAAAAATCAACCTCATTGACATCTATTTTAAATGCTTACAATCTCCCATCCTGAAAAAATGTGGACCCTGAGCTTGTAGATTTTTAAAATTTCTATGACCTCTAAAACCTTTATTGAAACATGTTTCATGATGAAATTGGAACCCTCTAGGTGTGTAGCAGACTCATAGCATAGCACACAGCATATACTGAATTCTGAATAGCTGACTTCAAATATTTTTTCATAGATATTGCAGCACAGCACAATTACGAAGGTGACAATAATAAAAATTGTTCCAAGTTTTCCTTGACTTTCAGAAGGAAAGAAGACAGCAAGTTTGTATACAGCTTTCTGGACTGTGAGGTGCTCTGCCTGGACACCTCTCTGGCCTTGGCCAAGTTTCTTACAGATCTTTTTCACAGAATTCCTTTCATACGGATCACATCCAAGGTAACTTGGCTGTGTGATACCAGAGCTACTTTTGAGATGTAATTCACACTTAGTAAATAACTAAAAGTCCACCATGCAAATTCTTTCTAGAATCAGGTTTATCAAATTAGCACAAATTTAAGCAGTTGTTCGTCAAGATTCTTCAATTCTTTCCATTTCTGTGCCCTCTTTAAAGTAGAATGATTGAGGTTATTGCAAACCCAGTATCCTCAATAGAAATGTGTAATTGATTTTCTTTAACCTAATCAGTTCACCCTGATTCCAGCTATCACTGCTTAGCAAACCTACTTTCTCAGCTCTTTACACAACTAAAATTCCATTCACAACTAAATCTGAAAGTGTGATCTCCATACCAGATTGCTCTCTCTTTCCCTGATTTCTAACATAAGCCTGTCTAGGAAGGATTTTTTCTCTTAGTTTCTAGGAAATGTGCTTATAAAGAAGGAGATGCTTTGGAAGTGTTCCTGAACTATGAAGGCCGCTCCAATAATTTTTCTTCTTCCTTTTGCTGAAGTCACCAGAGAATTTGACCCAAAGACATCTTCTCTGTAGAAAATCTACCTAATGCCAAAATACATCTTTCTTATCTGCTTAAGACCCAGGACTAGAACTTACCTTCTGTGCCTCTGTTTAAAATGAATTGAAAATTTATTTGCTACTATCAACTTTTCTTTCATGTCATAATCACCTAATTCAACTTTGAAAAATCATCCGAATCAGTAATTTGCAAAATCAATGCTATTGCATCAAGAATGTTAGTGAAGTACAGAACACATCCTTTGTGACATAATTACCAATAGTATCCAACAATTAGAAGGTGGCTTGAAGGAGAGTTTTGTCTCCCAATCTACCAGGCACACAAAATAAGGTATGTAAGTGCTCCATACATGCCTACCCTTGATAGTAAATATGCAGCAGTGCTCAGCTGTTACAGGTACTAAACCCCCAACCCTTACTGTTACACTGAATTCAACTCCTAGAACTTGAGTATGTACAGGGAAAAATGTGTCAGGTTTATTTCCATGCTCACTGATACTGGAGCTCTATTAAGTTATTTTTTTAACCATGTAACTTTACCATCACTATTGTTTTTAACATCTTCATGGGAAGTCTAGGGTTTTTGTTTGTCTAGGGACTTTTTAGTCAAACCTTCTGCTGTCTGGAAGGGCTTTTTCTCCAAGCTTCTTGTCCTTCTGAATTAGGATCTATTGAAACTTATGACTATGAATAGAACAAAGTTCTTAACTATGGATAATAAAAGTTACAGCTGCCACCATACCTCTTGTTCTCCCTCCAAAGTTAACAGTTTTATGTAACCGTTCCTGATTTAAGGGAGCTCTGATGGACATGACATTCCCCTGTCACTCTCCAAGCCAAGTAACTGTGTCCTGGTCTTTTGGTCCCATCCCAGACAGAGACCACACACATTTCCACAAACAGGCACCACAGTCATCATAAAATGCTCTTAAAACAAAGAGCACAACCAGAGAGTGAAAGAAACACTTTTAACTTGGTGGAAGACAAAGTGTCTTGTATAGCTCAGTTGGCACAGGTATGATGCTTGATTTGTACATAAAATTTCAGCTAATAAGTACAAAAATATGCATTTATTCTGGGAAAGTGTAAAACATTATATACGGTCTAAAACTATAAAGAAAATGTGTTTTATTTCAGTCATAAGGGAATGTTAAGATGAGGAAAAATTTAAAATATCAAATTTGAATTGTTATAAGGTTAACCTATTAATTTAGCACCACCAACAAACAAACACCACATAAATTACTTTATGATAAGACTGAACAATTATTCTGGGACCTTATTAATCTCGCATGAATCCAGGCCTTTCCATGCTCATTCTCTCATCCCTCCTATGCAGCTGAGCTTTACACATCTATACAAATATAATATATATGTTATATATATATATATAAAATAAAATTGGCTTTTGTTAGTAGTGCAATTGTCGACTTTAGCTATAACAAATATATAGTTGTTCAACAGTAAGTCCCTTTAGAATTCCTTCTGAGAGAAATGACTGACAATTTTCACAGTCCCTGACACATACTTCAAGAACCATAAACTTTTAGGAAAAGAACATGTACACACAGCCCATGGTCCATGCAATTATTGCTGCCACCTGCAGTTCTTCAGTACAACTACATTGTATGAGATCGATTTTGTTCTTTGCCTCTTAAGTAACTTCTTCACCAGAAAAATATTTCTTCTAAGTGACTATTGATCCTATTTCTAGAATGAATCACCTTTTCTTGTGACCTACGGATCTTATGATCACTTTGGCTTCCAGCAAGCAATGAGAAAGCACAAAAGAACACAACCTGGGAAATAGTTTTAAGAAAACATGAAGCTTTGCTCCGACAGATATCCATTCCCAGCTTTACATTTCATTATGATAACACAGATTTTACATGCATAATTCCATGTGTTAAACCAAACTAGTCATCTATCACCACATCTTTATACTTACATCATTCTTCTGAAATCTCATGTTAAGCAGTTTCAGTTGGTGCTGTTTTGTTTTCCTTCAGTAAACCCTGAAGCACTGAGATAACATGGCAAAACTGACTCAGAACTCAAACAAAATTAATTTTAAAGCAATGCTATAAAAGCATTAAGGCTACAACACCAAACACTCAGAAGTTACGTTAAATGCTGGAATTCAAATTCTCTATGCAAACGTTTTTTAATTTCTTTGTGGTTTATTAAAAAAAACCAAAAAAAATCTTCAGCAACACAGAAAAAACCTTTGATTGAATGAAGAATAAACCCCAGTTTTCCTGCATGTTATTTCAACACTTTGAACATTAAATACCTTCCTTTCAGCTTTTACTTTGTTCTTTTTAAATATTATAACTTTCACATAGCAAGGAGTTCCATGAAATTGTGTAATTAAAGATTCTATGAGGATGCAAATGTATACAGAGACCAAGCACAGGACTAATCCTTAGGAAACCAGGAAATGCACATTGGAGACATTCTGGTAAGGAGTGTCCTGTTGGTGAGTCAGGTTAGCTGTGTCCCCTCACAGCTCCTTGTGCCCCCAGCCTCCTTGATGGGCTCAGTGTGAGGAGCAGAAAAGGCCTTGATGATGTCCAAACACTGCTCAGCAAAAACATAAACATCTATGGGTTATCAACGTTGTTTGCAGCACAAATTCAAAATATAACTCCATGCTGGCTGCTGTGAAGAAAATTAATTCTACCCCAATAAAAACCAGCACAACCTCTTGGTTGAAAAATGGATCTACCTTGCTCAGAATTTCCTCCAAAATTAACTCTGACATGAACCAAGTTAAGAACTAGTCCTTTTTTTTTTCCTGCCAAAAAGTGAAGCAATACAAAACTGGGATGAGTTAAAATAGAGTAACCATAGGAACAAAATGTCTATATTTGCTAGCCCTCACTGCATAACAGAACAGGTTATTCACAAGTCATGAGGAAAATATGTGTTTTACACAGGCACAGAGGAACTCGGATTAAGCAGAGCTGGGAAAACTTAGATGGTTTGGTATGAGATTACATTCTCCCAGTGCACTTGTCAAACAACTTTGACAAAAGAAATCAGTCTGCTTTTGAAAGCTGAATAACACAACCACAAAAGAGAAAACAGAATGATGTGACTGGAGATTAGACAGCATAAAGGCATGTGACCCTGCAGACATATGCAAAACCTTCCATAGGTCTTCCTAAACTTGAAATGACATATTCAGACATAAGTCTGAATCACTGGATTCACACTAATCAAGAGATTATATAAAGGAAAACACTTTCTTAAACATCTTGAATATTATTATAAAAGTGGCACCCTTAAAATTCTAGACACCTCAAAAGGAGAGCACACAAGCAAATTTAGTAGGACATTGCTGGATAAAACGCTTGGACAGATTTCCATATATTGCAATACTTTAGGTGTTCTCTGAAGTACAGAAGTTACTTTGGTGCAAATACATGTTAGAAAGCATTTCCATGGCATCTGAATGTTAGAGGGTTTCAGCCTAAAAGGCACATCCCATAGTATTTATACAATACCACAACTATTTATTAATCTGAGAAAAACCATGAAAGTTACATATTATGTCTGTAAGTGCCACACTTAATCAGGGCAGTGGTAAAGAGCCATTAGGCTGCTCTATGGAAGCAGACAACCAAAGCAGCTGTCAGATCACTGAAATCAGAGGCACTGTGCAAAGAAAGGAACTCAGGGGAGCATTTTGGTGCACAGGCACTGCATACAGGCATACGTGTTTGAGAGAAAGGAAGAGAAATGCATTGAGAAGCACCCCAAAATCCGGCTTGAAGACAGCACAGAAAACAATCAGCCAAAGTAAGTACCAAGAAGGTGACCCAGACATAAGTGCAGGACTCTCAAGCCTGAGCGCTGGCTGAAATCCAACTTTTTCAGTGGCTCAGAATGGTGAGCAAATAACCTCACCCTTACAGTCTGATTTCTCCTGTGGGCTGAGCAGCAGCTCATTTATACACCCTTTCATGTTGTTGACACCACGATTAGTTTTTCCACCTAATTAAATAACCTGCAGGATGCTGTATTTTGGCCAATTGCTTGGGTCAGAGCTGGAGCAGCGGGACTGAGAAGGGCAGAGTCCTTTAAGACATTGCACCAATGCATGTACTGATCCAGATGCTGCAGGACCTGCAGCAAGACAAGCTGCAGTTTTAATTCTTTGGCATTCCTACATGTTTTACATGTGTGCTTAATGTATCTTGTCAGAATACTGAAAACTCTGAAAAACATAATGCTACAACAAAATCAAGCCAGTGGACCCCAATTCAATCATATTTGCTTGTCTGGGTTAAAACTGCAGGATAACCAATGCAAAGGACATGAAATACAGCATGAGGATTTTTGATTAAATGTGTTAATGGATCTAAGTATTGGAATATTAATTCACGCTAGCCAGTCTATTTTAGATGCTCAACTTGGAGAAGGGCGGGTTAGGCAACTTAAACTTCAATCCCCCAAAGTCAGATGGATGTTAAACTAGACAGGAGTCTGGGGCACATCTAAAAGCCAAAAGAAAATGGGAAGAAGCTGCACCTGAGACGGGTTTTTGCAATTGAAAGAACATTCTTTTTATTCCTCAAATAAACAGCCATTCTTTAGAGCAAGGAGATTTGTCTGAATTCATGCTTACATCAGTGCATAATTTTAACATGTAGTTTCTCTGGGTATTTATATCCTCAAAAATGGATCAGCTCCAAGAAGAAAGTTTTAGAAGTCTGGTCTGGAACACATGGGATGCAGATCATTCTCCTGAGATGTGGAAGATCTGCATTTAACTCCCTGCTCCCAATCAGGTCATTCAGGATATAAAAATACCCGCCCTGCTAAATGCTGCAATCACAGAGCTGCTCGGTAAAATGAGACATGTACATATCAAAGCCTTTATGCAGGATATGTAAATGTATGTACAAAGGTGTCTCTTGCAGTGCCCTTTGAACATCAGCCGAGATTTCCCGGATGAACTGGCAAAGGCCATGCTCAGGCTGAGAATCCCAGCTTTGGGTTTCAGGCTGTTACAAACCCAACAGCACTGGCCTACGCCTCATGTCTACTATTAGCACTTAAATCCTTAAGTAACTGCATAGCTATGTAGGTCTGCTGAGCCGCTTGGCTTCGGTCCCACGGCTCTTTTTACCCCGTGCAAGTGCACAGACCGAGAGGCAGAATTTTATTAACTCCCAGACTTATACCTGCTGCGTGAGAACCGGTGTTACTTTCCCTGAGCAGGCGAAACGCGTTACCACAGCATCCCTAAGCTGTGACTCATCCGGCTACGCCCGGCAGCGCGCCCGGATCCTGCCCGGCGAGCAGGGCAGGGGCAGCGGTGCCGCCCGCCCGGCCGAGGGCACGGCAGCGGCTGCACGGCCGCACACAGAGCCGCACACCTCCAGGGCCGCACACAGAACTACACATCTCCACAGCCGCACACAGAGCCGCACACCTCCAGGGCCGCACACAGAACTACACATCTCCACAGCCGCACACAGAGCCGCACACCTCCAGGGCCGCACACCTCCACCTGCGCACACAGAGCTCCACATCTCCACAGCCACACCGCTCCACAGCCGCACACAGAGCCGCACACCCAGAACCGCACACCTCCACGGCCGCACACAGAGCTCCACACCTCCACCTGCACACACAGAGCCGCACATCTCCACAGCCGCACACCCAGAACCGCACACCTCCACAGCCGCACCGCTCCACCTGCGCGCACACAGAGCCGCACACCTTCCTGGACTCCTGCACCCCCGCACTCCTGCACAGCCACGCAACTTAAATCCTTAAGTAACTTGAATCTTTGAGCTGGCACAACTGCGCCTGCATACCTGAGCACCTGCACAAACACACTCCGTCCGGCACACTCCCGCACCTGCACCCCGCACTCTCCAATCCTCACACACCCGCACCCCGCACACCTGAGCGCCCTCACACACCCGCACCCCGCACTCTCCCACCCTCACACACCCGCACCCCGCACTCTCCCACCCTCACACACCCGCACCCCCCACACCTGAGCGCCCTCACACACCCGCACCCCGCACTCTCCCACCCTCACACACCCGCACCCCCCACACCTGAGCACCCCCGCGCCCCCGCAGGCCGGCGCACCGGCCGCGCAGCAGAGACAGGGGTTCAGCACGGGGACACAGAGAGGGTCACCGCCGCCCCACACCCCAGTCCCGGGCCGTTCCCGGCGGGAGCGGGGGGTCACCCCGGGTTTTCCAGGCCCTTCCCGGCCGCTCAGCGGGGGGGGGGGGGGGGGAGAGACCCCGGCCCCGCCCCTCCCCTTCTAGGACGTTCGGAGCGGGGCTCGGCAGCGAGTGACGTCATCCGGCACTCGCGCAACAGTCCCCGGCCCCGCCCCTTCAGCACCACCCCGCGCATGCGCCCGCCTCCTTCCTTCTTTCCCCTCCCCTCGGATTCCCGGCCGAGCCAATCGCTGGGGGCGCAGAGGGGCGGGGCGCGGGGGGCGCGCGCGCTCGCGCCCATTCAGCCGCCGGCCCCGCGGCGCCTGTCGCGGACGGCTGCGATTGGCTGCGAGCGGCACGGCCCCGCCTCTCGGCCGGCTTGTTCCGCCCCCGCCTCGCGGCCCCCTCCCCGCGCCCCCCCGCGCCGGCGGTGAAGGTTCCCGATGGTTCTGGAAGGAGGCGGATCCCGCCGTATATAAATGGGGCGGGCTGTGGGGAGCGCGCACTAGAGAGCCTACAGCGGAGCGCTCGGGCTGTGTCACAGCGTCAGTGAGGAGAGCAGCGCCCCATCCCCCTGCCAAGGTGAGCGATGGGGGCGGCAGCCGGCGGTGGATCGGTGCAGAGAGCGTTTTCCGACCGAGCCCCGCGGCTCGGTGCCTGGGGGCGCGGGGCTCGCCTTCGGGGTTGCGTGGGGAGTGAGGGTGGGGTGTGCTGTGGAGCCGCGTGGCGCAGGTCGTGCTTCCCTCTGTGCTTCTTTAGGTCCTGGGAAAGGTGATTTGGGCTTGCAGTTTGGGTATGGCTGAAAGGGAGATGGGGGTTGGTGATTCTGAACGCAGCTTGCTAAATCTGCGTTCCGGTAGGAATGGCGGTGGGGAAGCCGAGCGGCTCCCTGGGGGGTTCCGCTATGGCAGCGGAGCGGGGCCGCAGAGGGCGGTCGGGGAAGGCTGCTCGTGTCCCGCGGTGCGGCTGCAGCGCCCCCTCCGCCCCGCAGCGTGCGCGGGAGGGCTGCGGGGGCCGAGCCGAGCACGCCCCGGTGCGGAGGCGCCGGGTGGCCGCAGAGATCCGCTGTCAATGAATGGGCCCCCGGCCATGAGAGTGCAAGATGGAGGAGCGGGGGGGGAGCGCCGGGCAGGGAAAGCGGCGGGGGAAGGAGGGGGGAAAGGAGTCGGGAGCAGGAGAAAAGAGCGGCGGCGGTGGGGGAAGAAATGGGCAGAGGGAGAAAGAACGGAGTACTGCGGGGGAAGGAACGAGGGTTAGAGGAAAGGAGCGGAGTGCCAGGAGGGAAGGGAGCGGTGGGGGCGGCAGGAAGGAAGGAGCGGGAGAACAGCGAGATGGAGGAGGGAGAGAAAGGGGGATGGGGAGAAAGGGGGCGTGAAGGGACGGGCGCGGGGCAGGGCGCTGAGGCCAGGCGCGGGTTCGGGGCTGCTGCGCTGCAGGCGCTGTGGGGGCGGGGCGGCGCGGAAGGCTCTGGCAGTTTCTAGAACGTCGCGCGGGGCCGGCGGGCGCCGCCAGGGGGCGCTGCGGGGCGCGGTCGCGGGGGGAGCGGGGCCGGGATGGGCCGGGATGTGCCGGGACGGGCCGGGATGTGCGGCCATCCCCGCGGGGCGGGGGCGCAAACGCCGCCCCTGGGGGCAGACGGGCGGCTGTGCCCGGTGAAGGACGAGGATTTACTAACGCAGATGTTTGTCCGGGGAAGCGAGTCCGGCTGAGCAGTGTTGGTGTCTAAGTCAGAGGTGCGGATAGCTGTGCGTGCAAAGGAATAGGGGGATGCGGCTAGGAGAGATACACTCCAAATAAAGATTCGGGGTATTTCTGTGAAACAGGAAAATCGAAGTCGTATATAAATCCCTAAATCAGAGAACAGTCCTGTCTCACCGTAGGTGCTGCAGGGTAGAATGAGTGTAAAGCAAGCCCATAGTAAAAGTCTTGACATCTATTTTCTGCATTCCTTAACGCTTCCAAATGGTTTCTGCCCATAAATAAGATCTGGGAAGGGCTTTTTTGTGTGTGTTGCTCTGGTGCTGAAACGAGGTGGTTAAGAAACTTGATATCAGAATGCCATTGTCACTGCTTGTAAGAGGATATATTAGGTAAGCTGTTCCGGATGGAATTTCAACTCCTCCCTCTCCTTCCACAGATGCCGGAAGCTGTGCAAACTCAGGACCAGCCAATGGAGGAGGAGGTGGAGACCTTTGCCTTTCAGGCTGAGATTGCTCAGTTGATGTCTCTGATCATCAACACTTTCTACTCCAACAAGGAAATCTTCCTCCGTGAGCTGATCTCCAATTCCTCAGATGTAAGTACCAAAAGTACTCTGGTGAATTCTGACACTTCCTGAGATTGTCTAGGATTAGTCAGGGAATGTTAAAGTATCTCTCTTTCCTTACAGGCTCTGGATAAGATCAGGTATGAAAGCTTGACTGACCCAAGCAAGCTGGATTCTGGGAAAGAGCTGAAAATTAACCTGATTCCAAACAAGCATGATCGCACCCTAACCATTGTGGATACTGGCATTGGGATGACCAAAGCTGACCTGGTCAACAACCTCGGTACCATTGCCAAGTCTGGCACCAAGGCTTTCATGGAAGCCCTGCAGGCAGGGGCCGATATCTCCATGATTGGGCAGTTTGGTGTTGGCTTCTACTCGGCCTACCTGGTTGCTGAGAAGGTGACAGTGATCACCAAGCACAACGATGACGAGCAGTACGCCTGGGAGTCCTCAGCTGGAGGGTCCTTCACCGTCAGACTGGACAATGGTGAGTGTGCAGTGTTCACCTTTCAGAGGTGTTTGGCATAGCCTGCCTTGGAAAAGACAGGAGACAAAAGGAATAATACAAGTAATGTGTCACATCAGGCATAGGTACATCCAGGTCATAGCTTGTAACTTCTGTTGGCATAATTTGGTATGTAGGGAATGCCCAGGTAAATGGTGCATTAAGCTTTCAAAGTTCACACATGGAAAAGTACTTGTAACACCTCAAGAACTTTGTATGCAGAGTCTTTAACGGCTCTGAACAGAGTAGTAGACGTGTTCTGAAGCTTGTTTGAAATAAATGCAGTAAACTTGAGAAAGCATAACCTAGGGTGTTTATATACACAGAAGCTTAATTTTGCTAAGGTAAAAAAATGGCTGGTAGAGCAATGTGGCTCTTAAAGAGTTAATCATTAAATCTGTTCTGCTACAGCAAAGTAAAATGTGCACTCCATTCTAGGTGAACCTCTGGGCCGTGGAACAAAAGTCATCCTGCATCTTAAAGAGGATCAAACCGAGTACCTGGAGGAGCGGCGAATCAAGGAAATCGTGAAGAAGCACTCTCAGTTCATTGGCTACCCCATCACACTCTTTGTACGTACCTTGCTTGAAATGCTAGTCAGTATTGGCAGTTTCAAAGGTGGGAGTTCATGTAAGAAGGAGCAGTCAGTCTTTATTTGGTTAGTTCAATTAGCATCTCTCAGATGCTGTGTAGAGGAAGCTGAGGAAATGTCGTTCTGTTACTTAAAGTGGTGTTTCACAGGGCTGTGTTAAAAAACCCAACATTTTCCAAGCCAGTAGTATCCAAACAGTTAATCCAGGTGTGTTGTTAGGAGTCATTCATGTAATGAAACTGAGTAGTAAGAGCTTGGCTCATAGGATGTGGAAACACCACCACTTGAGTTAGCACCCAGAGTGAGAGTCCTTGGAGTGTAGGAGGGAGAGCTTGACATCACGTTCTTGAAGTTTTCTGGTTTCATGAGGCTGCAAGGGGTACTTCAGAACTGTTAGTTACCAAATGTACAGCTTTTGCAATTCAAGCACTGATGCTGTTTTGTAGGTGGAGAAGGAGCGTGATAAGGAGGTGAGTGATGATGAGGCTGAGGAAAAGGAAGAGGAAAAAGAAGAGAAGGAGGAAAAGACAGAAGATAAACCAGAGATTGAGGATGTTGGCTCTGATGAAGAAGAGGAGAAGAAGGATGGAGATAAGAAGAAGAAGAAGAAGATTAAGGAGAAGTACATTGATCAGGAAGAGCTCAACAAGACCAAGCCCATTTGGACCAGGAATCCAGATGACATCACCAATGAGGAATATGGAGAATTCTACAAGAGTCTGACTAATGACTGGGAAGACCACCTGGCTGTCAAAGTAAGTTTTTGTCTTGAGACACAGCTACAGTTGCTGTATCTGTAGATATATATATATATATATACACACAAGCTATAACATACAGCACTGCAGCTGGAAGGTTGCTTAACATGCTGCTAAACTGATCTTTGTGCATTGGTGTTCACAGTCTGGATTGAGCCTGCAGTCAGGAAGTGCAGGTGCCTTCCCAGTTAATAGTTTAGTCACCATGTCTAATTGAGCTTGAAACTAGATTGCATATAAATATAAAAACTGATAAGGTTTGTAATTTGTCATCAAAAAGGTTTTGTGCCTCTTGTTTGATGATGGGAAGCGCTATAAGAACACATTTGTGTTCTAACTCTCAGTATACTGTGTAAGGAGCTGAATGTGTTCTGAATTGGTCTGCAGACCTCATAACACTAACGCAGCGTGTTTGTCTGAGCAAAGTGCTCCTTCCTCACCAGTCTCAGCTGATCTGTAGTCTGATCTCCCATGGGTTGCAGTTTGTGTTCTGCATTTGAAGAGCTGTTAAGTGCTTATCACAGTGGAACCAGGCAAACTGACTAAAATGAACATCTTGTTTTCTCACAGCACTTCTCTGTGGAAGGGCAGCTGGAATTCAGAGCTCTCCTGTTTGTCCCACGGCGTGCTCCCTTTGATCTGTTTGAAAACAGGAAGAAGAAGAACAATATCAAACTGTATGTGCGCAGAGTTTTCATCATGGACAACTGTGAGGAGCTGATCCCTGAATATCTGAGTGAGTATAGTTCTGTGCTAAGTGTTTCCTGAAAAGTTAGAAGAACTGCTTAGTTATTTTGTAGTTTCCTTTTTTATGTAAAGAAATTTGGAAGCAGTTCTGAACAGCTGTTGAGCAGTTGAAAGTGTTGCTTAAGTTCATGTTTATTGGAGTTCTGTAGGAACAAAGTGATAGTTTCTAATGGGCAGAGGCACACATCAGTAGAGTGGCTGGTAGTATTTGTTTGAGACTAACAAAGGTAATTCTGTTGTATTGCAGATTTCATGAGAGGTGTGGTGGACTCTGAGGACTTGCCTCTGAACATTTCTCGTGAAATGCTGCAACAAAGCAAGATCCTGAAAGTGATCCGGAAGAACTTGGTGAAGAAGTGCTTGGAACTTTTCACTGAGCTGGCTGAAGACAAGGAGAACTACAAGAAGTTCTATGAGCAGTTCTCCAAGAATATCAAGGTTTGTAGCCTTTCTCCTGAACAGTGCTGACACTTGCAGTTGTGGGTTGGTGTTGTGCCTGAGCTACTAAACTACCACAGTTGAGGTAGTTTAGTTCCTGAAGGAATCCCTTACTGATTTCTCTTTCTGCTCTTTGTAGCTTGGCATCCACGAGGACTCGCAGAACCGCAAGAAGCTGTCAGAGTTGCTGAGGTACTACACATCTGCCTCTGGTGATGAGATGGTTTCTCTGAAGGATTACTGCACTCGGATGAAGGAAAACCAGAAACACGTCTACTACATTACTGGTGAGTTGGGACCTGAAATGGTCAGAAAGGCCAACAAAAACACCATGTGTAGGTTTACCTTTTGGGGGGATACATACCTGCTGTTACAGGGTTCCCAGTTCCCTTGCCTGGCAGGAATGGGAAGTGTTTTTTACCTGGGATTTCAGGAAATAGAAACTTGCTTCCAAATCAGTTAAAGAGCATTAAATGTGGGAGTGTTAAACAGTTTGAGTGTCCTTTGGGCTGTTGGTGCCCTTTTTTTCCTGTGGATGTGAAGCACCACAGGTGTTGTATGGGCTCTGCAGAAGCTGAACACGCTGCTGTTATAGTGCTGAGGTTGATCTGTGGTGGTGTTTGTTGCAGGTGAAACAAAGGATCAGGTGGCCAACTCTGCTTTCGTGGAGCGTCTCCGCAAACATGGGCTGGAAGTGATCTACATGATTGAGCCTATTGATGAGTACTGTGTGCAGCAGCTGAAGGAATTCGAAGGCAAGACCCTGGTTTCTGTAACAAAAGAGGGTCTGGAGCTTCCAGAGGATGAGGAAGAGAAAAAGAAACAGGAAGAAAAGAAAGCAAAGTTTGAAAATCTTTGCAAGATAATGAAAGATATCCTTGAAAAGAAAGTAGAAAAGGTAAAAGTAGTACTTGGTTTACCTGTGTGTAAAAGTCAGTTTAAGATGAATTTAGGGTAAATCAGTAGTACTTGCTGAAATGCTTAAATTGCGACCTTGGCTTTGTATTCCCTGTGCAGGTTGTTGTGTCCAATCGTTTAGTTACTTCTCCTTGCTGCATTGTAACAAGTACGTATGGCTGGACTGCCAACATGGAGAGGATCATGAAGGCGCAGGCATTAAGGGACAACTCCACAATGGGATACATGGCAGCAAAGAAGCACCTGGAGATCAATCCTGATCATTCCATCATCGAAACACTGAGGCAGAAAGCAGAGGCTGATAAGAATGACAAGTCTGTGAAGGATCTTGTCATCTTGCTGTATGAGACAGCACTCCTGTCCTCTGGCTTCAGCTTGGAAGACCCTCAGACACATGCCAACCGCATTTACAGAATGATCAAACTTGGGCTGGGTAAGTTGCTGAATCTGTGCTGGCTCCCATGAACTTGGGGTGTATTGCCTTGGTCCTGCTTGGTACCAGTGTGGGAAATGAGCCCTCAGGAGGCTGCAGTAGTGTGGAAAGGTTTGGGTCGTGCTGTCAGCATTAACGGGCGTGTGTTCCCTGCACAGGCATCGATGAAGATGACACTGCTGCAGAAGAAGCCAGTCCAGCTGTCACCGAGGAGATGCCGCCTCTGGAAGGAGACGATGACACATCACGCATGGAGGAGGTGGATTAAGCGAGTTTACAGGAACTCATGAATGTTTCCTTGGCTAATATGAATAAGTTATATTTTGTATATTATGAATGTTACCTGCCAAAAAAAATCTTTGACACTTTGTCTGCATTCCCTCTTTATATTTATTTTCGAAGATGTTATACCTTTATTTTTGTTACATTGCTTTTTCAGCTGATGTGAGATAAAAATGCCATTGAGGGAATATTTTCTTTAACACTGTACAACCCTAAACAGGCAAGTGAGGAGTAGTTATTTTTGTCTGTATTAGCTGGTTGCAGGTGGCAGGGTTTTTGACTTATTCTTAATTGCCAGAAATGTGGAAAGAAGTAACGAAGATGGGAAGACACCAGGGTGTTCAAGTTTGTTTAGTGTTACTCAGCTCTTCAGTTCTTAAGTGTCTAACATACAGTACCTAGTAACTAGGTATCTAGGAGAGCTGAATCTCTTGGGGAAGCTTTAATCCTTCTGCTCCTAACAAGGTCTTGATGTTTAAAGTTGTTTTTTATACTGTTCAAGGATTCTGGATTGCACTCTACCATAGAATAGAATCCACTGTAAATCTCTATTGTGACTTATGCAACTCTGCATGTACAGTTCAAACCTAGAACTGTAAGAATAAAAGTGTTAAGAATTGAGCTGTGTCACTGACTTGTCTGTTCATACTGACAAAACTCCTCTGCCTGTGCCCATGTGAGTTGCTGCTGTGAATCCTGAGCTCCAGCTGCTGCCCTGCTTCATGTGTAATGGTGTGGGGCATGCTTGGGGATCCCACTGCACAGCCAGTGCCACACCAGAGCAGGAAGGGCCTCTGGAAAAGTCATGGGCTCCAAGCTGGGGTGTCATTCATGTGGATGTTCAGCAATTGTTCTGAACTCTGGGTGAATGGAACTGCAGCCCTGTTCCTTGGTGCTGCTGGGAGGTGATAAAGAACTGTTACCTGGGCAGTTCCAGTAACACATCACAGCATGCCAGAGAACTGGGTGGTTGTGCTGCATTCTCTGTCCTTGGCATTTGTCTTGGAGTAGCAAAGAGAAATTTTTTGGAAGCTGCTCCCTTCAGCAGTTTGGCCTTGGTGCCTGTTCGGTGCCCTTTTGCTGACTTCAGGCAGCTTGTATTTGGTACAATGTCTTAAAATTCAATTAACCGATTTGGGAGGTGGGGGGGTTTAAGGGGCAAATTGTGACCAGCCTGCCCTGCAGGTTTTCTGTCCATTTGTTCTGCTCCATGATACAGGAATTCCCAGTATAAAATAATTCACATATATATTACACTAGTGTCTTGGGTGTTCTTTTTGTAGTAAGGTGAGAAGATGGAGTTTCTGGTGCTAGCTGTATTTCACAGGTACCTAAACTCAGTGTCATGCAAACCAATTCAAAATAGCTTGCACAACTGGTTTGTAAGGAGATGTTTATTTCAAATCAGCACTTGGGGCAGGAGAGCCCAACCCCTGTTTTGTGGATACCCTGCAAGCTGAGGAATTCAAGTGGTGCTCCTGTATGTCAGTTCAATAGACTGGGGTGATCACATGGCTCCAAATCTGAATCTGTATCAAGGATGAGAAGAAGATTGATATGAAAAATCAACTGCTTCAGTGCTGCTTACACAGCTGCTGAAGGCTGAATGGGTGTGACAAGTGGGGCGTTGGTCTTCCACACCTCCCACTCTGTATCATGACATGAAATGTCCAAAATCGTTTCACATTATGGGTGCCTCATAAAAGTCTGCAGAAGAGACTGGTGCCTGCAGGCCAGTGAAAGCAGCCCTGTCAAAGCAAGGACATCAATTCCTTGGTCAGCGGGGCAGGAGCTGTGGCTCCCCAGAGCCCTGCCTGGGGGCTGTGTGAGATGTGCTTCGATCTCAAGCGAGCTGTGCCTCGGCAGGGGCTCTCAGCTCAGCCTGGGTGAGATGTCCCTGTGTTCCATCACCCCTCACAGTGATGGATGTACTGCTGCTGTTATAACCAACATGGCATTAAGCCAGATGCAGAAAGGGAGTTACAGTTTCCAATGTGTGCACCACTATTGACTTCCAGTTTGGTGCGTGGGTGACAGAAGCAATGATCAGCAGGAAATGCTTCCTTCTGTAACCTTCAGTCTTGGAGGTTATCAAAGAGCAGACTTGAGCAAGCTTTAGTTATTGCTTCAAGACCTCAGTATCAAACAGGATTCAACAGTATTGAATCAAAACTAAGAGATATCCCAAGGTATGTGTGACTTGTGACCAAAATCTATTCTACAAGATCTTTCATAATGTGTAAAAAAATGGTGAAAATCTCTTCCAGTTAGTAACACCAGGATTTAAAATTTACAGTGATAATGCTAAAGATTTTTCCACTTGGTCAGCGATGATACAAGTCTTAACCTCTCTTGAAAACTAATTTATCACTAAGAGAATAATTCAGGTGAAACTTTCATGTTATCTCCAGTATTTCTTGCCCCGAGAATGTGTTGGATGTTTTTGAATCATTCCCTGCATTACACTGAGCAGCCAGACCATAAGAAACCTGGACTCAAGGAAAATCAGAGCTTGCTGGGGCTGGCACAAGTTCTGTGCAGAGCCAAGAGTGAGGCAGAGCACTGAGCAGTGGGAAATGATGGGAATGAACCCTGGAGTGAGTGTTCTGCACCTCTGGGACCCTCGAGCCACCTCCCTGTCCCCACTGCAGCCGGTGGCATCACCTGTGTGCCCTGGGAGGGGCACCCCCGAGGTGTCCCCTGGGATGAGTTGTGTGGCTGTACCTGCTGTGGGACTCGGGCTGTGCTCTCCCTTGCAGCCACCATTTCATTTCATCTGCAGCCCAAGCTGTCCACGGAGCCCGGGCCTTGCTGTAACAGCTGCTGCTTGTAAAGAGCCCCGTAGCTAATTCTGGGCAGCCTTTTGTGGGAGTAATGACTCCCAGCCCTGTGTTTGGGTGAAGCATGATGGTCATTTGTGCTCATTGAGCCCAGCTGGTGCTGCAGGCACTAGCACAGCCTCCTTAGCTCCCACTTCAGCCGTGGGAGGTGCTGTGGGGTGGGGAGTGAGATTTTAGTTGCTATGTTTTGAAAATGGTTGGAGATTCTGAGGAGAAGGAATAAACATCAGATGGTTTTAGTCTGGTCAGAGAAGGTAAGGAGATGAAAAGGGAGATGTCAGAGGAAAAAAGAGCTGTAAGCAGCAGGGTCCAGAAACGGGGTGAAGGCTTGTGAGCTGCTCCTGGTACAGCTGCTGTCACTGTCACCCCCACTGGGACTTGTTCCTGGTGCCTTTTCAGAGCAACAACCCACTGCTGGCTTTAGAGTGAGATGTTTGTTTTGCTGAGGTTTTTATACAGTACCTTTTGCACTGTGCAGAAAGATGCAAGAAAGCCAGCTAGGAAAGAGATAATGGCAAGAAAAGGAATTTGATTTGGAAAAAAAGTAAAGATAGTTCCTCATTTCCTATAAAAAGAAAAGAAAGGGAATGGAGATATGGCTTTTAAAGGGTCAAATCAGATCTGCTTCTTTGTGAAAAATAGACCTGATGCCTAGCTCCAGTACAAACAGCACCTGCAGTTCATACTAGACCTTAACAGTAAAAATACTGTTCCTGGTATTTAAAAACAGTAAAATTGCTGTGCTGGATTGTAAGTGATTAAGAAAGTGCTCAGACAGCTTTGTGTGTCCAGCTACAGCTGTCCCTCTGCTACAGGGAGATCATCTGCTCCAGCAGATCGCAGGAAGAAACATCTTTGGTCACCCAAAGGGTGCTGCCCTTGGCTGTCGGCTCTTCTGTCAGCCTGAGGGTCGTGTGATGGAAATGAGGCTCTAGAAAATAAACTGGTGAGAGCAGAGGGGAAGGTCACCAGGCTTTGCAGACTTATAGATATATTTATATATAATATACATGTATGTGTGTATATTTTATATACAGATGGGAAATGCAGTGACTGAAAGAGTGCAGGCCCCACAGGGAGAGCAGCCTGGAGCCTTGCAGCGGCACAAAGGATTTTCTTTCACGGGAGGGTTTCACTCTGGAGCCTTCTTGCGGAATTCCCGGTGCTGGGAAGGAGCAGCTCCGCAGGTGGGGGCGGTTGAGCGGGGCCGTGCGGGGCGAGGTGCGGGCGGCGGGCCCTGCCCACAAAGCCGGGGCGGCGGGAGGCGCCGGGGCCGCGATGGCCTCGGCCGGGCGGCGGCAGCGGCGCAGGAGGAGGCGGGAGGCCGGACCGGCCATGGAGGGTACGGCAGGGAGGGAAGGAGGGAGCCCCTGTGACAGAGCCCTGAGGGGGATGTGTGAGTGTACAGGGACTGCACTTTGGGAATGGGGAACTGGAACAGGGGGCTGGCGTATGGCACAGCTTTGCGTTTATCCCCCTCCAGCCTGGCTGGGTGTCTTCAGCACAAATACCTCTTTAAGGATTCAGAAAACTTGCAGTGCCTAAAGGAAAAGGGGGGAAAACCCACAGTGGTCTGGTATAAGCTTCATTAAAAAAGTTATATTTTCCTCATTCTTAATGAAGGACCAATGAACAAAGTCTTGTTGTGGTAGAAAACAGTGGCTGCTTCATATTTATTTTTAAACAGAAGCTGCCTTTGATTGACTATGTGAAGGACTGATTAACTTTTCTGGCATAAAGGGAGCAGCCATGTCTGGGCATTTTATCTCAGAGAAGGTTTTCTCTAATGTGCTCTCCTACCCTCTACCTGTTTCAGTAGATGCTCAGGAAAAGGAAGATTCTGTTAAAAGCCCAGACTGCGTGGAAAGACTGGCACGAAAATACATGGTAAATTTAAAAATTGCTGCTTCTCTACCTGCCTATTAAAATACAATTCAGAAAGTGTTGGTTTGCCCTTGGCCTGGTGATGCAGCTGCATCAGCTGGAAAAGATTGTATGAAGAACAGGTGTGGATGAATTAATTTAAATGGGAGGGATGGAGGTAACTCCTCCACTTGTGTGCTACCCTCTAGGGACGAGGTTTGTTTTTAAGTTCTCTTTCTAAGCAAGAGCTTCCGAAAAGATGAGAGTGTTTTGAGTCATTCATCTGCAGTTACATTTCTGAGCTGTAGGGTTACCAAATGCAAAGAAACAAGCAGAACCACAGCACAAATTAAAAAATGTTTTGTAAAGTTACTCACAAGCCTGGAGTAACCATTGTTAGCAAGTGTGAGGCATGTTCAGGACTGCTTCCCTTTGTGGTTTTGGGGGTGAGGAGTGATGAGAGAGGCTTTCATTTTCCCCTTATGTCTCACTTGCACAACCCAACCAGCACCACAGCTGTGGGATATTTGGGAAGATGAGCTGGCTTCAGGTGGGGAAGCTTTAGAGAAATTCAGCACCTGCAGCTGGTACTAGAACTAAAGCTTCAGCCGGAAGCTGCAGTAACTTCTGCTTTGAGTGGATTTTCTTTTTTTTCCTCCTCTGCAGCAGAAGTGCACAGTGGAGTCAAGCACAGAGTCTGAGAATGAATCCAGGGCAGAGGTAAGGACTGACTCTGAGGTGTTCTGATGGTGATGTGATTTCTTGATGTGTATCCAACTCCTCCTTCAGCCTCAGTAGGGAGCATCCAAGGCATGTTGTGGGGTTGTTGGTTTTGTGACTGGAAAAAACCCAAAGCAACCCCAAACCCAATACTCCCCTTTCTATTGGGCTCTTTCTTACAGCTGTTACTAACTTTAGAAAAGTTGATTCTAGGGGGATAAGGCAGGAAAGGAACAGTGTTTTAGGCAGACAAATGCTAAGAAAATACTGACCTGAGATGTTCCTGGTGGTTAACTTTCAGCAGCTCTGGTCCAGTGTGATTTCTACAGCTCTGGGTGGAGAACCTCCACCTTCTGACTGTCCCTTTTGGAGGAGATTAAGAGCAGCTTTGTTCCTGTGGCAGTTAGTTATGGATATTGGAAACTTCTTGAACATTGCTCTGTCAAACCAGTGTGTTTAGTGCTGATGAAAAATGACCTGATGCTCTCAAGTGGAGAACAAAATAATTTGTGGGTAAAACTCTTTGGAATTGATGCTCACTGTTGGTCCATGTGAATCACTGTGCTTTGGGACTTGGCGAAGCTGCCTGCCAGGAGTCTGCCACCACTTCACCTTCCAGAAAGGTCAGGGCAAGGCTGGAGCTGTTCTCCTGTGGAAACCAGGCTGGAATCCAGCTGTGTGCTGGCTGGGCAGGGTGCAAGGGCAGCTCACACAGGGCCCAGCCTGAGCAAGGAGCTGGCTGCTCTCACCAAGGGTGCTGAGGCAGGACTGGGGGATTTCTGTGCCCTTTGGAGAAGCAGAAGGGCTTTGTGGGGGTGTCTCTGTCCTTGAGGCAGCACAAGAATAATGGTCACAAATGGGCTTGGACTTCAGCTCCTCTGACAAAGCCTTTGGTTTCCTGTTGAGCCCAGGTTCCTGAGCCCTGCTTTGTCTCAGCTGTGCTCAGTTCTCCCCCTTCCCACTGGAAAAAGCATGGCACTGACTGGCAGGGTTCTCTGAGCACCTGTGGTGGATCCTTTTCAAGAACTTTCCCACTTTCCTTGCTGTTAACTTCTTTTCCTTTGTGAGACTTGGTACCTGGGGTTTGCTCTCTAAAGGGAGTTGCCCTAAGCGGCTTTTTTTCTTAAATTAATAGGCCCAGACTCTAAGCACTATTTCAGGATTTCAAATCATCCCCATGTGAAAGAACAAAAAGGGACTGAGTGGGAGGGAAGGTCTCTAAACTGGATCCTGACTAGGATAGTGCTGGTTTGGTTTATTTTTCTGGTGGCCCATAATTACTAATTTTTCTCTTTAATGCAATGCTTTAAGTGCACTAAGACTTATCCTAACTCTATTTTAGGCTAACTTTACCAAACCTTTAAAAGTTAGACTGAGACACACTTTTTATTGTCTTTTAGCAAAGTGACAATCTGGCTTCCTCTTCTCTAGTATTTCCACCTAGAGAAATTCTGTTTTTCATTTGGTAACTTAAGGGAAAGTGCCTTATAATAAACCTATGTTAACTTCTCTTAAATAGGTTGTGCCTAGCCCACTTTCTGGAGGACCCAAGAAAGCAAAGGAATCCAGAAGACTACAAGTAGGTTTTGGGTATTACACAGTTCTTGGTGTCACATCCAAAAACTAAAACAGAGGTAGGAGTGTGCGGATAAACAGAAAAGCTTCCACAGTAAGTCTGTGACTTAGGTTGAATGGGATTTTGAAGTCCATTGTATGTTGCATCTTGTTTGGTTTGGTTTTTTTTTTTTTTTAAGGACAAATAATCCTCCACCGTGTTTAGGGATGTTTATTTTAGTTTGTAGATCCTTATGATGGTGATTCAGAAGATGCATCTGTTCACACTGACTGTGGTATAAAAGATGCACCATGGAGAAACAGTGCCTCAAAAGCAGTGCCTTTGGAGGATGCTGATACTTCAGAGGATGAAGAATCCTTCCCTAATCCCCCAAATGTCAGTGAAATTCAGGCAGTACATGACTGCAGAGCAGCCCTGGAGCTCCCTGGCCAGGAGAAGGGTCTGTTGCAGTCACCTCCAGGCCCAGGAGCATTTATCCCGGCGGGGCTGACACCTGACCACGCCTCACCGAGGGCTGTTAACCCTTCAGTCTCCGCGGGTCTCCCTGCAATCCTGGCTGGCACTGCTCCACAGCCCCTGCTCCCAGCTCACTGTGATGGCACAATGGCAGAGCAGCCCATAATTAAAAGAAAACAAGGGATTCCTGCTCCAGAGGGTGCTAGTGAAAAACTAAAGAAATTCCGTACCACTTAACCTAAGGGATGAATAAATCATTGGACAGACTGTTCTGGAGGATCATTCTGGTAGAGATTTCTTTTGCAGTGTGTACCTGAACTAACCAGGCTGCCTCAAGCCTGTTACAAATGCACTGCACTGTACAGTAAGCTCTGAGCTCCACCTGAAAAACTGAATCAAACAAGTTGTGTGGCAATTCCAGTGAAAACGAGCAAGGGTCTATCCACAGCATGGCAGACCAGCTTGGTGCCCAGGTCCTCTGGAAGCAGCAGCCCCAGCTCCTGTGTGCAGTACCTGGAGGCAGCTGCTCAGTTTCAGTGTAATCTCACCAACACTGACAAGGGTTTGTCAGGAGGGAAAGAAGAATGACCCTTGGCTGCAATTATCTTCCAACAGCTATGGCTTGTCTGGCACCTGCTTCACTGGTGTTTGGCTCCTGCTGTGCCTGACCTCCCTCCGAGTGGTGAATGATACAGGTTTGACTGCCAACAGCTGAACTGACTGCAACTGCTGGCAATCCAGCATTCATTTTCTGCTTCAAAGGGGGAGAAGTTGTCTAATTGCTGTTAACACAGCTGCTCCTTCCTTGTTGGACCAATGTTTTGGGCAGTTTCTGTGTAGCTGCCAGAACAGTGTTTACAATGTGATGTGGAACACATTAGCTCAGAGCTGCTTAGTGAAAGCAATCATTCAGGAGCTGCAGGAATGGTGCCCACAGATGGGAGACGAGTTAGGGAGCGAAGCCTGTCTCTCTGATCTCTCTTTCCTGTATGGTAATTTCTTTAATCAGGTTTAGAATCTGGGTAGTCCATTTGTGTGGGAGGGAAACTACTTACTATGAAAGTATAATTATGGCTTGAAAGATGTTAGTACCAGCAACTTTTTTTTGTACAACTGGCAGAGATTTTTAGTTTCCAGTTTCTTTCATAGGATGGAAAGCCATTCAAAATATTATTTAACTGCTAACATTGCACCCCTTCCATCTGTGTATATATTTTATTAAAGCAACTTCTCTTTCATCCTTATTCCCCTAGCTGGAAATGGTTTTTAATCAGCTTGGAACATATGTAGTTAAACAGTAAGTTTCAGAGGCTTTTGCCCCAAGACAGAAGCTACTGTGGTTGCCCCTTGACTTGTTCAGAGGCAAAGATGGCTGCAGTGAAAACTGTGAAGTTAATTGAAAAAAACCCCAAAAAAACAACTAACCACTTGCAGCTATAGATTTGTGTGTACTGTGACTAGGCTACAGCTCTCTCTGGAATGAAGATGTGTGACAAGCTTAAGAATACAACACTGTGAGGCAGCCAAGCCCCTTATTTTAAATCCCATTAGACACCCTAGCTCTCAGCCCCATTGGCTGAGGCTAAAGAAAACTGAAGCCCCTGACTTTCAAACTGCAGCCAACACCCCTGAACTGACCTAAAGAAGATTTTACTTAAAGCAGCTGTTTCACACAGCATGGAAAAAACATGACAGGAGAGGAAGTAAGTGGAAAGGTAAGCCACATGGGACAGTATCTACTCATTGGAATATGTTTATTCAGTATGAGAATCCAGATGTGGATTAACCTGTAACCTGAAATTTCAGCTTTTGTTAATTCAGGCCTAATGCAGAAGTTAACATAAAAGAGCTGAGGAGTGTGCTCAAGCTCTAGGGTAGCTGAGACTCTTGATCTCCCCATCAGTGTTTGCCAATAGGTGGAACTGGTTTAGGCAGTTTTAATAGTAGCTGTAAGTGGTGCCACAGCCCAGGTCTGTGAGCTGGGCACAAACAGCAGCTGCTGAAAGGGAGGTGCATGTTCAGTGGAGCTGCCAACAGCCAGCTCTTCATTTAAGCTAATACTTCATACTGCAGCTGGTCCCCAGAGCATGCTGCTAGCAGGAGGTGCTTTTTTCTGTAAATATAATTGAAACTATGCTGGAGGCACTAATACCAGTTCCAGACATTCTGGTGCTGGAAAGCAAAGTCCCTCACAGAGGCTGAGACAAAGCAAAGGCATTAGAGTTACAACTCATCTTGGATCACGCTGCATGTAGTTCTCATCTCAGTTCCTCACAACTGGGTAAGAACTGCACAAAGATTATCAAAATGCATGTGCTTCACTGGTCTGGGTTTCACACTTTGCAAAGTAACAAAACCAGGACAGTTAATCAGGGATTAACTTTGCAAAACAGTAGGGAGAGGGCAGACAGCAGAATTCTGTTTTAGTAAACAGCAAGCATTGACCAAAACAAGTATGTGAGGCAGGTGGAGACTGCAATTTTTCTTCCCAGTCCAGGCTTGTACTATAGAACCCCTTATCACAGAAAAATACCAGAGCTGATGAAAGTCACTGCTTTCATAGGAGCAATCAGTGAAGGAAGGGCTTCCCAGGATTTCAGTTTTGAGATTAGAAAGCTGTGTACTGCATTCTTCACACACATCTTTGAACACTTGACTTTAGCCACTGTCAGAGAGGACAGCTGTTCTGAGAGGATGATCAGAAAGGCAGAAATGCTTAGCCAACAAATTCAGGATCAGAAAAAGCAGGCAAATGCCCAAACCATTACAGCAACCCAAGCAATTAGCAGGAACTCTCAGCTTTCCTAATTTAGTAACGGTTGGTCACATGTGAGAGTCTCAAATAATATTGTAACTCCTTGTGTAAGCATTTAATAGCCTCCTCTTGGGTTACTGAGACAAATCTGGAGACATATTTTACCATAAAAGCAGTTTAAGAAATAGGAAGCTCTGGGGTCAGTAGGACAAGAAAGTATAGTTCAGGATGCTTCAGCTTCTCAGTGCAATTGTGGCAGGTTACTTCAAGTAAGACCCAGTCCACCGCAAGTAATTAATGCAATGGCCTGATTGTCACAGCAGATATCAGGTTTTGTGTCTTACTGTACTACAGATTTACACTCCAAGGTTCCTGATACTGGAGGTTAGCTTGAAGAGCAATTCATAGTTATTCTCTGAAAAGATCATGGGTATGTATTTTCCCGACCAAAATCATCACTAAGAATTAGGTAACAGAAAGAGATGGTCAACATTTTTGCTATATATTTTATTTAATATAACATAATCCATCAAATATCACATCTACCAATAACCTTCTAAAAACCTCATTCAATCTTCCTTCAAAGAAATCTCTCCAGCCTATCAGCTTCCTATTGCACCGTCACCTTTCCAGCCAACTTGACACAAATCCATCTGCTAACCTACCCTGATTAAAAAAGTACAGGTGAGCACTACACAGAAGACTGACACTTACTATAGCACTAACCAGTGAAAATAGATTTGTTCACTCAGTGCAGAGAACTGCAACACCACGTTCATAGAAGCTGCGGGGATCTTCCTTGGTGGCTATTTCAAAGTCAACGGTGAAAATCAGATCAGCACGAGTGAAGTTCAGATAAACTGGTAAAGTAACCTGGGGAAAAACATGAATAGAGAAGAGTTCTGTAAGACAGCTGAAGAGTGTCACAGGTTTCTGTAAATTATATGGTACCAATGAGATGGGAATTTAGTCTCGGATAACTCAGTACTCAAACTATGAGGAAAAAACCCCAAGACTTAATAAATTCACAGATGCTGCTATAGATATAAATTTGAGTTTTGACTTGAACAGCATTTTTGGATGTCTCTCCTTTTTATCAATCTACAAAGGAAAGACAGAATCAGCACTAGGTCTGTTTGCTGCTGACCCTGAAATCAGATGCCAACTGACAGCAAGAGTAATTAGAGAACACCAATTTGTTGTGCCCGGTACAAGAATCCATAAAGCCTTAGGAAAGAATTGCTGGGGATATCTAAATATTTTCATCAATACTTACAACATTTGCTTTTTTATCAGCGTTTGTCTGCTTGATCCAGCGAAGCTGTGTAATGGGCAGGACAGTTGAAATAGCATTCGAAAGCGACAGCTTGTTGTTACTGCATGTAGCTCCCTGAAGCTTCAGGCCTGTAAATTGCAATGCAGTTTAGAGTTTTAAGAGCTTTCATACATCCAAAGGCTGTCTCCCTCTGTATCATTTAAGGGCCAAGTCCACTAAATGAGAAGTATTTCATACTGCAAAATGAAGATGTTGTAGGTGATACACTATGCAATACCACTTCAATATATACTGACCTGAGATTTATTAGCATTGGAAGTACTTCCTAATAACTAATCTGAAAATACTTTCAGAAAGCATGTATTAACTTTTTCAACAACAACATCTTTTTCATTTGACATAGCCCATTTAATACCAGAAGCTTCTGAAAACATTTCAGAGGAAGGTCCCTTCCTTCAGCTCAGTTTACCTGTGACTCCAAAGCTGCAGGCATCCAGGACTGCATTCTGGGTAGTTGTAACATTGACCTCAAGACAGAGTTCTTCAAGGGACCAACTGTTTGCCTGGGCAACATATTGTCTTGTAGCAGTAATATATGCCTCTGGTACAAACAGGCCACCCAGGCACACATGGATGTTCTATTTAAGGGGGGAAAATATAGGGAAAAAAAAGTATTTCAGCTGCAGTATTAATTAATGACCAGTACAAATTCTTCAGCAATCTATTTACATTAAAATGTTCCTGCTGCTACTGGAACACAGTGTAACTGCTAAGATGCTTTTTGCTCTGAGGCTTTGTCTCCCACTGTTCCACAATACTAATGCTCCCTCTGATCTCTGTGCACAGTTACTCTGCTAAGCCTCACCACGCTGTGATCAGGAGATGCTCAGCAGCATTCACAGACATTTCAGAGAACTGGCTCAAGTTCATTGACTGAGAGACTGTTTAGAAGTCCTGATGTGAAGACTCCAGAAAGCAGTTACACAGCTACACCAATAACCCCAAGAAGTCAGCACAAGGTACCTTCAGTTCTTTTGCTCCACCAGATGCAGCTGCCTGGGAAATATTCTGGAGCTGTTTGATGCGCTCGCTGAAGTCAGACACCCACTGGATAACAGTCATACCAGCTGGCACTGTGTAATGAGACCAGCTACGAGGCAAAATACCTACAAAGATGTGATTAGAATTAAGTTTGGTTCATATACAGAAACTACACACTATTTGGTTGAAAGGGTGAAATTACACACTATACTGAAACTATATTGAAAGTAATACTTGGACTGGAATATCAGCCTCTATTTTAAAAGGCCCTTCAGTAAGTGAAAACACTTTCAAGGATCACAGAGCAAATGGCCTCTAGGTCTACTTTGCATTTAAAATGCCACCCACTTACAGATATCCTTCAAGAGCAGCTGCAGTTACACACAGCTTTTTATTGTAAGACCTAAGCTTCAGCTCTGCATGAAGATTTGAGTTCTTTAGAAGAAAAATGAAGAGATCAAGTATCTGTGTTTCAGAAAATGCTTTTGTTGAAATCACCACCTATTACATCATAAAGCATGTCTGTGAAAATTCTACATGTATGTACAATCTTTAAATAGAAATTCAGAGAACTTGAATATTTTCTAGATTTTATAGGACCAATACTGCTCATTTGGTGGTATAAATAACTTTGTTCTGTCACAAGTCAGAAATTGAGAGAATTTAGTAAGATTTCAGCCCAGAAATTAAGCTGCTAATATAAATTGTACAAAAAAGCCTAATAATATTACTATTAAAGCTAAACTACTATATTAGAGCCTAATTATTAGGCTATCATCAACCTCAACTTCAAATCTCATATCAAGCCAATGGGAATTTTATGCTCAAATTTAAGTATTACTTGTGTCAAATGACAAAGTCTATCCACATTTTTCTATCATTTTTGGGTTTTTTTAAGCTGCTAACCACAGCAGCCTCTTACAGAGTGCAAGAAGCAAAGAGAGCCCTGGGAGATGCTAGCTGGAATTGCCATACCTTTCACCAGCTCATTTATCAGTGTACGCAAATAGTTGGTTTGTTTCTTTTTCCCTTCACACACTTGAACCACGTCTGCCAGGTCCTGACGAACATCCTGCAGCAGCTTAGCACCCATTTTCACCTCTCTCTCAAAGAACCGGAACAAAGGATCCTGATGGTCAAAACATTCAAAAGTAAGATGCAGATCAAAGGTCTTGCTGGAAAACTGTTATGAAAAACAACCCCCAAATTCTGGGTGGATGGAGCAGTAACACTGACTACAAGCACTGAACAGGAAGATGCAGCCTGTGGTGCAAAAGTGATTGCAGAAACTGTTTTACAACCAACAATCTCCTCTCCCTTGGAGAAGCAAGAAAGTAGAAGTCACAGTTGAACAATTAATGCAGACTGCCTGGCTAGACTGTTTGCCATTGCATTTCTTCAAATGCTACCCAAAAGACATAAACCAGGTTTTAGGAACATGTCAAGAAACCTAGCAGGTCATTACATGGCTATGGCACTCAAAATCAGCATTGACACAGGCTCCATTGACCCCTCAGCAGTGTAGCTGGTACTTCCAAATCACAATGCACCTGAACTTGTGCTTTTCCTATGCCCCCATTAAATAAAACATAGCTCTTACTTTAATGTTTTCCACAGTCCGCTTCAGGTGGTTTAGAGTTTGTGGGATAAGGTGAAGCCAGTTAGAGGCTGTGGTGTGCAGTGTTCTCATCCAGGCTGGGCGTCCATCTGATGTAGAATCAGTTCTTGTCTTCTTCTCAGTTTCTGCATAAGCCAGATCATCCTCATCCTCCAGCATCTGCATTTTCAGCATTTTACTGATCATATCTATGCCTAAAACAGAAGATTTGCTGTTAGAAAAGCAGTGGCATCAAGTTTACAACATCCCACTATATATAAGAACCAGGACTTCCCATTATTCCTAGTCTAGACCTAAGACTCAGAACTGCCCAATTGTAGGTGGCTCCAGAAGCTTACAATAATGCTTTTCAGAATCAAGATAGGAGCTTGTCATCTGGAAGATTAAATGCAACTGGCTTTTTTTTGATTCACAGGCTCCTGGTCAGTTTTTGGATTACTCAAAAACCAATTATGTTGAAGGAGAAGGAGAAAGCTATTGACTCTTTAGCAAAACTTGTATTTCTCGTCTACTTTTTAGTTAAAATGATGGCCTGGAACTCAATGGAAGACAGATTGCTAAGTTCTGGATTTACCTTGTGTGGTGAGAAGAACTTTCTCTGCATTATTTGGCAGTCCCAGCCATGATGGTGTTTGTGTATCTGGGAGCATCTCAACCCACTGGACAAACTCTTCACGCCTGCAAGGGCAGAGTTTTAACATTCATTAAAGGGTTTCCTTTGCTAGAATGCCAAGGCAATGCTTTGCCTGAGACAGATGTTTACACAGCACAGAAATACAGGTTATGTGCTTGGGTTTTTTTTCTTTGTGTGCAGTTTTCTAATAAAAAAAAGTTGTATATGAGATCAGGATAAGGAAAAAATGATACCTGATTCCATCTGGCATCTGAATATCTTTGTGTCCATCAACCTTGCAAGCCAGTTTGAATTCACTGTCAAAACTTAAGGTGGTGAACAGACGTTCCAAGAAAGTGTTTAACAAACGCTGATCAAATTCATTATCGATACGACCTCCATAGATAGACTGGGCCATCAGTGTCTTCAGGGCAGACCAGGGGATCTTATCAGGGGAAATGTTCTGGCGACCCTACAATTAGCAGGAAACAATTGTTGAATTGAATTGAACAGGTTTTTTGTGCCTGCTCATCTAACTTCTTTAATTTCTCCAGCACAGACTGTTTCAGTGAAGATCCAAAGTACTTTGTTCCCTGTGCCTAAGTACACAACACTACTTGCCTTTGCTGTATCATCCAGCCAGGTATCCACTGTGTCACAGGCAGATCTCAGGTCAGACTCTCCAAACTCGTACTTCTTGGACCAGCCCAAGGGAGCATAGCGCAGGCGCTCTTGGATAATGGCATGGAACCAGGCAAGGAGGAAATACAAACGAGCACGCTCATTTGGAGACTAGAAGTGGGGAGGAAAAAACAACACAAAATCAAACTGTTACTCAAGTGAACTGATAAAACCAAAGCCTGCTAAAAGACTAGAAAGTATCAGATTTAATGCTAGATTGCTACTGAAACTGAATACATTCTACCAACAAAAAAAGCAATTACTACTTTGTTTGGGTGAGGAGAGAAAAAACACTTCAGGTACATCTTAGTATCTGAGGTTTTATAATCTAAGGTAAGATTTCAACAAACAACTTCTTCCATTTAGTTTCATCAAGACAAACCACAGCCTCACCTTGCACATCCTAGAAACTGGAATGCTACTGAAGGTCCTGAGCATGTTTGCCTTTACACCAGGAGGAGGCTCAAACACAAAGATCCGGCCGGCACGTAACAAATTCACTGGCACCTAGAGAAGATCAAGAAGCTCAAATTCAGCTGCTTTAGCCTTCACTAAATTAAATCCCAGCACAGTTTGCATTCGCTTCAAAACCTCATGGTGAGCACATGAGTACTGCCTTTCTTTTGGAGGTTGGGGGAATCAGCAAAAGGAACAGTGTCAAGTTTACAGCTCCAGTTCAGTCATCAGAAAGCAAGGATAATAACTGCCCTGACAGGTGTGGACTTTCCTTCTTCTTTACTGCAGAAGGCAGTCATGAGAGAACCTTCCATGGGGAGCACTCTTAGCTCTCTACAAGCCAGTTACTCTGCAAAAGAACCAAATTTTAAAATCAGTGTTACCTTTGGATTAATCTCCATGGTAAGGAAGAGCCTGAAGCAAGCATGGGGTTGCAGGGAATGTAGTTTCTTTTCTAGCTGCATGAGCCAGCCAGGAGCCAGATGAACATTCTTCAGCATTACCCATCTGCAACAGAACAAGTGCTTTTTAGTGAACAGCTTATGGATCCTGGCTGTGATGATCACAAAAGGCAACAGAATGTATCAATGCTACAGATTTTCCTCCCTCTTTTAAACTTGCCTTCTACATAGAATCAGTTACTATGTACTGAAAATGAGTTAACTTTCTTGTTTTGCAGGTACAACCTACTTTTCCTGTAAATATTTAAACAGGATGTAATGTGCTTACTATTACAAACTTAAATTCAAAAGATAGGCCTGCTCTTTTGTTTTACTCACAGTTTTATCTCTTTAACCAATAGATAACTTCCCCCTTTTACCTTTCTACTAGGCAGTATTCTAGCTGAAAATGAAATAGAACTTACCTTCCAGATTTCACTGCTGTGTTTATTGCTTTATCTGCTTGGTTAAACCCTTCAGCAGAACCTGAAAGACAGAAGGGTTGCTAAATCTCTTACTGTTAAATTTCATTTATGCTTAGATGTTGAAATAAGGTATGCTCTTACCAATAGCAATGGAAGTAATCTGGGTATTCTGCTCAGCTGCAAGGTCTTCAACGTGACCACTGGCATCATAACCAGGCACCGAACACATCAGCACAGGGGTATTTGGTTTCACCTGTGCTCCAAGAAGGTGAAAAGGATATGAATGAATCAATCAGTAGATAAATAGGAGAATGCAGTAAGCTCAGTGTTTCCTCTGTACAACTAAAACCATTATGTTACTCTTAAGTTTTACAATCCACTCCTCATACCAGAAAAGGGAAAGTGGATAGCTTAACTCATTGTGGAACTCAAGCAAGGTGGCCCTAAGCATTTCAAATCCAAGTAGTTTACCTCTGTATCCACAATGTGTGTCAGATCCAAAGGCTGCTCCATAATGGACATGAAAGACTCTCCAAGATTTGTTGAAACAAAGGTATGTGCCATGGCCAACAAACGATCCGGACGGAAGGCCTGGATCAGAAGCAAGCGATGAATGGCCTGTCCAATGGGAGCTGGAAACAGGAGACAGGATTAGATGGACCCTCCTCTCTTCAATTCTCCATTCAATTTCTCCCCATCTTGTTCTGAAGACTACATATTTAGAAAGTTAATTATCCTTTTGGAAGATCTGATGCAACTTTTTAATGGAATGCTTAATATTCTGTTTTAAATTTGACAATTGAAAAAAAAAATTAGCAGCTTCAGCTGGTTTACAAAATCTACAGCCTAGAATTATTGCCATGAGTGGTTTTGATTTCCAGAGACAACAGATCTTTTCACATCTTCTCGTTCACAAAAAGAATCTGCTCTTCTGCTAGAGTTTGAAGTCATATACACTTGACTGGCATGTAGAGGGTAGATAACCTGGAGCTGCTTCAGTTAATGTTCCAGCAGTTTCAATAAGCAGCCAGTAAATACTCCCTCTTAGAATTCTTAATTTAGAAAGTGACAGGAATGAGTCTGGAACGGTCAAAGACAGCAACACTCCCTGAAGTTACCTTTCAGATAGGGGAGGAACTGAAGGGCAACAGTTACCCTCAAGTTCTCACTCTTGAAAAATTAGCACCGACAATTAATGTAGCAAGAGCTAACTTCAGGCTTAGGTACAACTACAGGTCTAAAAGTCTACTTAGACCAGCCCTGTCCTCAGAAGATCTGTGTCTTGGAGCTTTTTAGAGTATTGAGATATCTCCAGACTGGCAATGACCAAGGTTAATCTGAACTATTATGCAATCTAAAGTGATTGTAGAATTAAGTTTCATCCTCACAGGAAGACCTCACAGTAGTTAAGGTGCAGCAACCAAGTGTCACAACTACTACTTAGAGAAGAGTTTGGTTTAAAAAAAAATCCAGTGAAAACAAACAAACCTCCTAAAAAACCACAAAACAACCCAGAACCAAACACACTAGACTTGAGGTTTTTCTACAATCCCAACTTTATGATTTTCTCAACCATTAAGGTCCAAAATTAAATTCTACTTTAGAATTACTTTTAAAATCATACTAACTACTTAGATCAGTACTGTAGGACTGATATGGACAACAGTGCATCTTCACTTACTTGCAGGTTTCTCTTCAGTCCAAAGGTATGGTACAGTCTGTTCTGGGGAACTGCTGTCCAGCCAGATACAGAATTGCTGTATTGGAAAAAAAAAAAGCAAAAAACCTGAAGTTGACTTTCAAGATATCGGAAACATACAGTAAGGACATGTACAACTCAAATTATACTTTGTCTATTATCCTATCTTCAGATGTGCCAAATCCTTTCACTGATATGCCTAATTTCACTGATAGCCTCCAGCACACCTGATTCTATAGATCTCTATCAAGTCCCAGGCCAAGCTGTAAGTTATTTTTACCCCAGGCTGAGCAGTTTGAGAAAAATTAGATGTAGTAAAGAGAATTCAACTTCTAATATAAAAATTTGGCAGGGCAAACCAAACAGGTACTATTTAAGATATGGACATAATTTATGGCACAGAGTTTCACAGTCAAGACAAAGATGTATTACTCTTTGAACACTTCAGTCATGAGAAGGTGCAGTGTTCAGCAGCTGAGTACCATCCAAATTGATTCACAAAGGCATGTCCAAGAGCCCACAATAATGAAATTATGTGTGGCTGGGGCTGCTCCCCTCTACTGCATAATTATCACACAATAGTGGTGCAGCAAAATACATGCAGTGTCAGGCTTTCTGCTACCATGGGAACCAAAGCTGGTCAACCATAAAGCCAGAGGCATGGTGAAACTGTATCTGAATGATGAACAGTGCTGGTCTTTACAAGTTTCACAGCTGGGTTATGAGGGAAGTAAGAAGATTCATTTCCACAACTACAACTAGTTAATCTTTAGGACATCCCTTTCCACAGCAGGAGAGCTTGCTTGTAAACATGAAGCTTTTCAAGCAGACACCTGAAAAACTTAACAAGATAGTTCAGTGGAGAGACAGAACCCAGGCAACACTTACCTCATCAGCTTGAACTTTTGAAACAAGGTCCTTAAATGCAGGAAGGCAGCTCAACCTCATCATTGCCTCTGTTTGCTCTACAGTCAAACCATTGATTTTGGGGAGAGATGCAGTGTTTAGTACAATCTCCTTCCCTCTCAAGAAGTGCTGGAATTCTGCATCGTATGTAGGCTCCCTAATGTTAAGGGAAAAGAAGACTTTAGCTAGATGCCTTCAAGAAAGCCCTCCCTTTTTCAACTAAAGTGAATCAAGAAAACAAACATTTACCCAATAGTGCCTTTCAGTTTGATACGGGCCAGCAACATGGCAAAGGTTATATGATCCTGGTGCAGCATGCCACGTGCCACTCGGTTGAAGGCCACCTAGGAACAAAAGAGAGAAGTAATGTAAGAAGTTTTGAATTCTGACCCTTCAAAAATTATTAAAGAATTACATTTATTAATTAAAAAACTGAACCTGAAAGAGATCCTTTGTGATGATTGAGAGACGATGAGTATGGTCTGTAATTCCCTTCAGATTTGGGTTCTCATACAAGACATTGTGATAGATGTCCAAGAAAAACTGGAGGGAGTACTGGTACAGGAAATGTATCTGAAAGAGAAGAGAGTTTATTTTGCCTCTCCTGCTGTTTGATAACCAACAGAGTATGCAGACCAAACTGCAATACTGGGCAGTGTCTATTTTGCTTTGACCAGTAAACACTCAAAGCTCCTGAGAGGAAGAACTTACCTGTTTCAGTGACTCCATAGTAAAGTAGATACTGCTGCAAGCTGTAGAAAGAGGCAAGTACTGCTGGGAAACAGTCTCCACTTCTTGCATGACAATATCAGTCTCTTCTACTTTTCTGGTGACCTCTGCTGCTTCCTTCTTCAGGTTCTCAAGTGTAGTAATGATGGTGTCATCATCCAGGATACGTCCCTTCACTTCATTAAGTGCCTGGAGTAGGGATTTTTCCAACTGACGTAAGCGCAGCTGAAATTCACCTTAATTAGAAGAAAAAAAAGCCATTCATACATATTGTACAGATATGTTAAGGAATTATGTGAATTGTGTGTACTTTGCCATTGGGCATCCTGAAAAAAAGCGTATGAAGACATTTCACTGTGTACTTTTAGAGTAAACCCACTGTATTCTTTTAGAACAGGAGGAAGTTAATTTTGGTAAACATACCCTGAAGCTTGAGGAGGTCAGAGCGTTTTTCATCAACATCTGGTCTTTCAGCTTTCAGGACTTCATTCAGACACTGGCTCTGCAAGCTGCTGCGAGTTACTGTGAAGTTCACAAATGTAACACGAGAGCAGAGGTCTGGTGGGAATTCAACCTGTCACAGGAAACATGAAAATGTTTTCTCAGCTCTCTTCACATGCCATTTCTACAAACAGGACTGCTTTTGATTTTCCTTACCGTTGGATCTCTGGTGGAAAGGAAGATAACGAAGGATGGTGACAAATCAATATCTTGGTCTCCCAGAGTAATCAGAACTCTGCCTCCAGTTCTTCGGACTTCACGATTCAGAACAGGATTCAGAACTGGATCATAGCTCTCCACATCCTAGAAAGATAGATGTGTTAAAGATTGTTGTTTGCAAATGTCTCAAGGTAAAACTCCCAATCCAACAGGGGCTTAAAATTCTGGTAAGCAAACAATTGGCAGCTGGTTTGGAAGAGGGATCACATTCAGAAGAATGCACTTTAGATGTGTAATTGAGCTACACAGGTACAGAAGGGAAGTATTATCAGTGGCTGTAATTTTGTTAGCTCTACTGCAGGTAAGCCCTATTCTAAACAGCACAAGGAACAGTCACTGATCTTTTCCATTTCCATACTAAAAAGTGAAAAACATACCCACTGACTTTCAAGTGAAAGTCAATTATTCCTATAGCTGCCTATTTCTTCATATTACTGGAGTTTCTCCCTGATACTCAGGGCAGATTTAATTCTAGACAACTAATCATATTAGTTGCCATTATCTATGACTAGAGAAAGCACAATAAAAACAGACGGGTTGCAAGTAATTTTATAGTATGGAAAGATAATTTCAAAATAAAAGAATTTCAACTTCAAATGGTGGAAAAGGAAATACCTTCTTTTGATTTTGTAGCTCACTAACTCTTCTCAGGACTAACACCACATGTATCGCTAGTTTACTTGTTAAGTTGTAAATTGAAAATCAAGTTGCTTGCATGTTACTAAGAGAAAAATTGCAAACTTTTCTAACACACAGGACAGAATTCAAGAATTTAAACAGATTCTACACAATCATGCCACTAACCTGAACAAGAAGTGGGTTACCAAATCTCAAGGCACTTTCCAAGTTCTTCCTGAAAGCGTCATCCAAGAAGCTTGTACGAGTTATCTTACGGTCTTTATATTCATTCATGATAAACTCTGTAGCTTGCCCAGAGGGATCAATGATCAACGGATACCTTAAGTTAATAATAAAGCACTTTCATTAGTTAGATTTTGACTGCAGACAGTGTCTAAGCAGTTTTATGAATTTACATGGCATTATTAGTCTCAACTCTAAAACCTTGTTTATTCCATCACTAAGTTGAGGCATGTTCAATGACTCACTTCACTTTTGAAAGATAAGTTTGTATTTGGGCAACAAAATAGCTCAAATAACAAAACAGTTCAAGCCAACTTATTTTAACAGCTAAGCATAACAAAAAAGGCAAGCAAAGGTGAATGAGAGTTTTTATATTTACGCATGGTTGAGAAGCTTTTATGAACATTAGAGCTTCACACCCTAGTGAAACAGCGCTTTGCAGGAGCTACTGTGATTCAATAGGTTCAAACCCTGCCTGCTGTGAGAATGTTGCTTAAAAACTTCACATCTTAGAATGAAGTACCTGTTAAAGCGTTTGAGCATGATGGCATTCTCTGTGCACAGGTCATCTGCAGGCAGGGAGCTCGCCTGCCAGCGCAGCCGCTCATCGGCGTTGGAAAGGTACTCGGTCCTTGCGATGTCTGTGCGGAACTGCAGGAAGCAAACAAAGTCAGTATTTCACTTGACATTCTCTAACCAGCTGGTGAGGACATTTTAAGTAAATGCAGCTCTACAAAGCTGCAACAGCTTTCCAACAGCTCCATTCTTTACCTAGCAATCCTAAAGCTTAACCCCTGCAGTAAATCAATTTATGGTTAACTGATCATGACTGTATCTTTACCTGAATATTTGCTTGCTGCAAATGGTGAGACCATGTAGTGAACAGATTCTGACGCATCTGCTGATCAAAGTAGCCAGCGTAGGCAATAAAAGCTCCTGAAAGTAAACAGTCTCCTGCAATAGTGGACATCTGGTTTTTGAAAGTTTCACTTGTCTTCTCCCATCTTTCACGTTCAGCAGAAAGACTCTTCAGAAGAGCTGTGCTACGGTTTACCTAGAAATAAGGTGAAGGTAGATTCTTTAGATGATAAATGTTCCTATATTACAAGTCTCTCAGAACACTTACTCAAGGCCCAAGTCAAATTTAAAAGCTCTGACTGAGATTAAATTTCGGGTTCTTCAGTGCTAATTTATTAAGTTGATTCTAACTGTTACCTTAAGGAACTTAGAAGTGCTAAGTACTAGTACAGTAGCAACACACTAATGATGAGATCGAGTACAGAGAGAAATCCATACTCCCCTCCTTGAAGACCAGTTTAGACATTACAATCCCACTACACCCATGCCTGTTTTCAAAGGCTTTCTATATATTTTAAACCTTATGAGAACTGTCTTGTTAATCAAGCAGCAACATGAGCTGGTATTTCTCTAACTCCAGGCAGGCTTCTTGAGAAGCCTCATGACATCCAGAGATGAAACAGTTCAAATGCACTGCCCAGGGGAAGCAACCAAGTTCACTCTCAAATTTGAAGAACGATTCAATTTCAGACTGTCAAAGATCAAAGAATGAAAAATTATTGGTATATGAAGTCTTACTTTTGCTTCAACAGCAGCCAAGTCTGCCTTAATAGCTTGAGCCTCCGAAATCAGTACTGCATATTCTTCTTTGTAACGGGCAATACTGGCCTCAAGATCACGAATCATCTGCTCCACTTCATTTGCTTTCTGTTGGTTGTCTTTGGCATCATCCTCCAGCTTCTGCAGCTCATTGCGTAGAGGTTCCACTCTTTTCAACATGTCAGCATAGTTCAGCTGCAAATGGAAAACAGAACCTTTGCACTTTCTAAAATGACATGTTAACAGGAACCACAGCATTCAGGTATATACTATCAACTGTATCGTTTCATATTTATGCACTTCTGACCTGTGTGAGAATTAGTAAGTACTTAAGAGAAACTCAGTATTGTTTATCAGTCCCCAGGACTCTATTTTAAACTAAGCAAAGAAACATAAATAATTGCTTTTTGCAAGATCCTTGTACTGCTCTGTAGATTTACACAGTCATTTAAAAGGTTCAGACCCCATTAAGAAGGGCACAGCATTGTTTTACATAAATATTCAACGGGGTGTCCATGCCAGTACTGTGCCAATCTGCTCTTCTTAGCAGTAAAGTGAGTAAAGCTAAGCTTTACAGAACAATTAGGACAGGGCCTGTTGGCAAGATTCAAGTTAAACAGAGTCTCTCCAAATCAAGCCATTGCAAGCAGGCACAGTTTTAATGAGCCAAGAATTTTGCAGTATTGGAACACCAACAGGCAAGTAAAACCACTCACGCTGAGGGGAAGATTCCCAAAGCCTATTCCTTTAGGAAACTTAAAAGTCTGCTTTGAGTGTGTCCTACTCTGAGGCAAGACAAATGCAGTCTCATTAAGAGACTGCATTGCATTTTCCACTGGACAACTGCATTATCCTGCATAATGACATTACTACAGAAAGTATCCACCAGTGTTCACTGGTGGATAAAACTGAAAACAGGTGGATAAAACTAAAGTTTTTCAGTGCAGAGGCTGTATCACAACTGGCCAGTAATTCTTTGGCATAGCACTATATATATCCCATCAGCATTCATCTAAACTATCTACCCCATTTCTTAGAAGCAAAATAGCCTGTAATACTGAGCAAGGCAAATTCAGGGCCTTTAGACATTGCTATGTGCCTTCTGGCTCACTCTTTTCACCTTGCCTTTGCTTCCTCAAGCTGACTTTACCTGTGCAATTGCCCATTTCACCATAGGTCCACAGGCCAGTGATGCTCTGTTTACAATTTCATAGTTGTAACTGGGATTTGACAGGTAATTTTTCTTCATCTTCTCCCGAATGGCATCACTGCAAGGGAAAAATTTTTACAGACAGCATGAGTACACTATGTCAGCACACAGGTGCTCAGTATCCCTTTATCTAGCCTGCCTTCCACAGCTGCCAAGAAACATTCCCTGTCAGTTTTGCTGAGTAGTAGCTGGGATGTTCAACACGTTGTTTCAGAAAATACAGCTTAAAGGTGATAATAAAATTTTATCAATATTTTAAGATTAGTCATTCACAAACTGCTGAACTCTGGAGCTGGAAGGGAGTTCAGATGTCTCTAGTCTGACCTTCTGCTCACAGTTAGAGCCAGCTAGGAAGCTGACCTAACTGAATGAAGCCCTCAGCAGCCTAGTCTGTTATTGCTGCAAAACCACTTTCAAATGACAATGTGCTTTGGACAGCAACACACTGCTTTGCAACCATGCCACTAAGTCACACAACAAGCAACTGCTTAGCTCCAATTTTCATGATACACCTTAGCTTCAGTAGTCTATTTCCTGCATGTACCACCTGCATGCTCACCATGTGCAATAAGCTGGTGTCAAAAGAAGTCAAAGCAATTACACAGAGGAAAGACCAGTTAAGACCCTCTGTTCTTTGTGAATGTTTTGTTCACATAAATATCTCAGTTGCACTTCACCTGATTTCCTCAGCAGAGAAGTTGACAATGGTTGGAATGAAGTTCTCTCTCATGATGATGGAACGTATCTGCTTCCAGTCAGTGGTGCTTTCACCTAACAGCAGGCAGATGGACTCCAGGGCCAGCTTAACTGCTGCAGGTGGATTAGCCATGGAACGGACCTCCACCAGGTGCTGCTTCTTTATTGACTTCACAGCTAAGCAGTGCCAGAAAGATGAAGAGTGTTGATTGGGAAGAAAACAAACAGTTAGCAAAGCCCAGCAAAGTACCCTGGATTTACAAAAATGCTTTAAGATTCTAAGAAGGAATATGAGGTTATTAGAGAAGCAGATACTACTGAATAATTGCTATATTACAAGACACATGTCCATGAATGCCAGCTTGCCAAATGGGCACCGGCAACTTGCTCTGCTGCCTAAAAATGATTCACTCAAAACCAGTGATTTGTCTACCCGGTTTAATGAAGGGCAGTTTGACTGTATGCTGTCTGTTCAGCAGCAAGGCATCACTGGTCTTCTACAGCTGTCTGACAGAAACCAAGCCACAAGCCATAGAAGGAGTATCAAGAATCAAATTGGTACTATTACACAAAGGAAAGGGGAAAAAAAAGGCACAAAAATCACAGCACAGAGACTGTGAATTTGAAAGAAGGGATTTCTTCAACTCTGTTCAGCCCCATGCTACGAGCCTACACTTTTATTAGACAGAATCAACCCAGATCACAGTGAAACACATTCCCATAGAGCAGTTTTAGATCCAAGACCACAGTGTGATCTCTTAAGGTGCTAACATACCATTCTGAGCTTCAATGACAGCAGGCTCCACCTTGTCAAGATCTTCTTTCACACTCATCTGCTTGTCTGCAATGACCTCCTGCTGCTTGTGCAGCTGTTCCTGAATCTCCTGGCTCATAACCTGTAAGGAAATTTCACAGAAAAATACTGCTTTTTAGAAGCTGAAATTCTTCCAGTATTTGGTCTGTAGGCTCTGTTTTGTAAATAAAATAGTTGCTATGCACAGAGATTTAACAAAAATTTTTACCTTTTTCTTCTCAGCTTCCTGCTGGTCTTTCACCATCTTTTTCAACTTGTCATTGGCTGCTGCATTTTTCACTTCCAGCTCCTGACTCTTTATTCTTAGGTCACGTCTCAATTCCTCCACCTAAGATTGATTGCAAGACGGAAGAGAGAATTCATATTGACATCTATTTACTCACTCCAGCTTTATAGAGGGCAAAGTTTTAAGAATACATACCTGATCAACTGTTTCCTTGATTTTTCTAAGACCAACATTCAGATGCATTTGCTGCTCCTCCAGTTCACTTCGCTTCTCATTGAACAAGTTGGCATAATGGTTGATGAAGTCCAAATAGTGGCGTGGTGTGATTGCCATGGTTCTGCCTCCTCGTTTTGCCAGCCGAGCATTAGCCTTTAGGGAACAAAGTGTTGTAGAGTATGCACTGTTTTAAAATTTATTTGGATGCCAAGGATCATAGTTTTTAGGAAACTGGTGAATGATGCCATGGCCTAGAGGTAAGTGTAAGTTGAGCAGTGTAATAACATACCTGGTGAAGAGTCTGATGAACAAACACACAGCTATTGACAATAGCCTCCCTGTGCGATGGCGGTTGTGGCAACTTATCATACACAACTGGCATGTAATCAGGCACAATGTAGTTTGGTTTCTCAAGATCCATTTTGCTTGTGAACTCTTTGCCAACTTGGTACAGTGCCTCAGTTGACCAGTCTCCAAACCAGTTCAAGACACATCTGAAATACAAAGCATTTGTGAAGACTTCCCCAAAAGTAGTGTTTTAATGGTACCTGTAAAATATGTTGGAATATGCAGCAATTACCTGTTGAAGAGTGCAGGAGAGGTAGCTGCTCTGTCCTTCAGGCCCTCAGAAGATGGATTCATAGTGAACACTACATGGAGATTGCGAATAACTTGGCTGGTGAACCATTTGTAGAGTTCCTCATGTGAATCTAACATTAAACCTTCTTTCTGTGCTCCTTCTTTACACTGAGTCATGAGGGTAGCATATTCATCTCCTTCAAAGAGACCAGGAACCTAATTCAAAGGATAGTTTTGTTGTAGCTTATGGTTGCAAAAAGGTGCAAAAAATATTTATTTAAAATCTTCTTACCTCTCCATTGGCTAGGAGAGTGTTCATTCTCTCCAGGAATCCAGAATCCAAGACGTTTGACTCATCCATAATAAAAGCTATTTTTTCATTTTTGCAGCCAGAACGTCTCAATACTGTCCTAAGGTCTTCATCAAAATCTTCACCTGTGTATTTTCTGTGAACCTGGTAAAAGTTTACATTGGTCATTAACATTTTGGTTTAGCTTTTAATGGGATTTTAGGGGTCAATATATAAGTGGGAGTTTTGACTCACAGGATTTTAGAAGTAAACTTAGCACACCAACCTTGATTTGGTAGACACTCAAACCATTCATCCAGGCAACAAATCTTGACAGGGTTGTTTTCCCTGCTCCACTGACTCCAATTAGCAGCAAGTGGCCCTGTGGCTGACGGAAGATTCTGAAAAAGAATACAACCAAGTGTGACTGATAAGTGTTAGCAACTTACTGAAGCGTTTCCTAGAACACCTAAGCTTCAAGTCAGTACCAAAACTGACACACCTTTCCACATAGGATCCCACTATCTGGAAGCTGGCAGTGTATTTTCTATAGAATCAATGAGACCATGCTCCATTCTTACTCTGTACTGAGGCTACTCTGGTTTAGACTAACTCCAAATACTGCTTATATGAGCAGCAATGGAAGTCTGAACTTACCGGTCAATTCTTAACACATGATCCAAGACTTCATTGAACAGGACAAGTGGTACATCAAGTTCTTCTTCATAAAAGACTTTAAGCCTAGCTTTCACATAGTCTCTCAATTCTTCTTGATCCACTGGAATATAATCCTAAAAGAACCAATACGGTCAATACAGTGTGGAAGTTAAGATTAAGGGAATGGAATTTGCTTAGGAGTAAATTTATAAGTACACCAAAGCAGAACTACTAGAATACTTGAAGTAGCAATCCTCTACAAAAGCTTAAGAATACTATAGCCATTTAACTTGCACAGGAACATGTCCAGTGCCTAGTGCCCCAGGTAGCAGCATGGAGTTTAAACACTGTATGTACTGAACCTACCATAGGCTGAGCCTGTGCTGCCAGTTACCAAAGAGACTGGGAAGTAGCACTACAGACTAAATCCCTTTCCCAATTTATTTTAAACAGCCTTTCCTAGTCACTTCCTATTGGTCAGAGATGGGTAGCAAGCTAGGTGGACTTCTGCCTAACCTCACCAGGATTTGTACAGGTTACCCAGATCCCAGATGGATCACTTCAGATTATAAGAAACAGGTCACCAGAAAATGTGTAATATCAGTATTGCTCAAGGGTCACTGCCTTATCCAAGAGATTCCGTAAGGAGTAACTGTCACCTGGTAGTGTCACAATATTCTTGAGGAATATTATTTTATACTGCCTTTACATTCCATGGTGGCTCTTACAATAGCATCCCTGGCATAACAGCTATTAAATTTGTGGCAGAGTTCACTTCAGATAATAATATTAAAAATTTCTTGGATATAAATTTAATAGCATGATGGGCACCTACTATCAGTTTAATAAGGTTGTAAGAGCTGCATCACTCAGATGCATCTAACCTATTTAATTTTGGGGTTTATTTATTTTTTTATTTTAACTTGCCTTTGACAGCCAGTTGCTGTACAAGATCGGTCTGCTCATAGCCTTTTCTTTGTCAATGTTGGGGAAGTGCTTCAGAGCAACCATGTCAATGTTCTCATCAGTCCAGCGTCTCTCCTCATCTTCCACAAGTCTGCATAAAGCATTAAGTCAGTGAGTACAGTCCTCTGTAATGGGAGGATATAATCACACCACATGGCAGCACTATGACTGAAGTGTATTTTTGCTTTGTACAGATACAACTCCTAAGAGAGTCAAGCTGCAGTGAAACAAAATATTCTCACTGGTATTCCAGCTATTTTACATAAAACACATTTTAGTTTGATGTGCTAATGAAAGTTGGAAAGGAGTAGGCAACTTTTCATGATTTTGCTTCCCCAGCTCATGAATTTTTTACCTGTCCTGGAAGAGACGTAAGGCTTCGTGGGCCCAGATCCTGATAAGGCCTTCAACTGGTAAGGTTTCCAGTGGTCTTAATGCTTCAAATATACCTCTCACCCAGCGAGTCATTTCACGAGGCGAGTAGATGTAGTGTGGCTGCGTGTCTTGAGTGAATCTCTCCTAAAAATTTACACTTAATTAGTTACTTTATTTCAAAGATGCATCGTATTTTTTTACAGGACTTGGCGTTGCAAGATATTACTCTGACAGCATAATTCAGTCATTTTTGCCAGAACTCATGTAATTAATTGAGTTCTTGTACACATATTATCCACGTGAAAGGCTAACGACACATGTTAAACGAAGCATAGAAGAAAGCCTTCTAACTGGAGTTTGGAGTTGCACTTAACAAGTTACCTGAGACATTGTGTAGAATTCTACCATAGCAGCAGTGAGAGGCTCTGCGTATGTGCGCAGTGATGGGATCAGCCTCAGCATTGCACGGTTGAATGTTCCATATATCTGAGTAAGTGAAGCTGGTCCAGGATAGTCCACATAAACCACAGGAACATGTCGTAAAAATCTGAAAGATTAGCAGATTACACAGTACAGAAAGTCAAATTATTATCTGTATTCTCTTCATCATCTTTTGCCAATATTAAATAACCACTTGATTCAAAACCATCAGCAGCAACTGTAGTTGGTTTGATTGCTTCCATTCTCAAGTGTTTCAGACATTTGATTCAACAGCCTAATACTGAGTCCACTGCTGGGCTGTCACAGTAAGAACCAAGCAGCAGATAGTGCAAAAGCAAGGAACAAAATTTCAGCACAGCTGTTGTTAAATAAGTGTATTAAGAACAGATTACATAATCAATTCTTTAGTTTTGACTCCTATTCCATTGTTACCTAGAATTTATTAGACACATTACCTGTGTGACAGAGGTTTTCTTCCAGGATCAGTAGGTGGATTACATGCACCAACAAACTGAATTCTCTCCAGTTTCACCCATGTCTGGTCAGATGTACGGTAGAATCCTCCATGTTCCACCATCTTGAACAAAAACATAAAAATAAAATCAAATCAGTGGAATGTTTTATTTCCTTAAAAGTAGCTGTTCTGATACAGTTGATTACAAAGAAAAACAAACCTGTCTAATGAAGGATATGACTCTCTGTGTGCCATACTTATCCATATCTGGCAAGTTGATTTCATCACAGAACAGCACCAGCCACTTTCCTAACTGCACAGGAGCCAGCACCACTCCATTAGGGGTACGCCTGTATTCACAGTAGTGATCAAAAGTTTTCAACAGCAGTTCTGGAGTGGTAGCACTTGAAAAGTTGAGTCCAACCACCTTAAAAAGAGTACAGTGGAAAAAAAATTAAAATACACTAAGGACTGAAAGAGAGTGTATCAAGAGTCCTGGAAACAGGCATGTTTGGCTGTTCACAACGGAAGTACATATACCATCCACATTACATGTGTGTTACCACATATATACAGCCATATACAGCCTAGATACTCTTTGCTTCCTACTGCAGGTTCTCCATTTACCATGCAGCAATGCTTCTTGCCCAACCCTGTATTTTGAACACGACAGCCTCATGTAACTGTCACTCCACCTAAATACACAGAGGGATGAGAGCTACTCTTAAACATTTGCACAGGTTTTTAAATATTGAATGCAGGAGTGCTCCTCTATTACTGAAGTGGCAAAGGAAGAAAGCAGATTTAGGCTAAATAACTTAAGAAATGAATTTGTATTCTCCTCAACAATGTTTATTTTTTGCTATATAGACACATGACTGACTGAGGTGAAGCTATCACTGAGGTCTGGCTAGGAAATTAATTCCATGCTATCTTTAGTCTTAAGAAGATTAAACACTTGCTACTACTCTGTAATTCACACACCCATGTGCACAGACAGACACACACACACAAGTCTCTTGTGTACCTCCATGTCAGGCAGAGCTCTGAGAGCACTGAAGAGGGTCATGGTCTTTCCAGAACCTGGTGGGCCACAGAGCACCAGAGGTTTGTGTTCTGCCAGCCAAGTGTACAGCAATGCCTCATGGCGAACTGTATCTAGGGTTGGCACTACAACATCAGGAGCTGCAACTTTGTGTGTTTCAACTTCAATTTGAGGAACTTTGGATTGCCATGGCACCCATTCACCTGTAATGGACACCTAGAAGCACAAAAACATGATTAGACAATTAGAACAGGAATCCAGCTCAACCTTAGTTAAATTTATTTTAAGTGATATCAAATTTGATGTGTTTATTTAAAGAAGAAGCTTGTTTGTTGAAGTGTGAAAGTATAAAATTTAAGATAGTCTTGATGTTCATTCTCCAGGTTTGCCTCCAAAATCTAAAGCAAGCTTTTAAGAAAATGAAAGAGCAACATTTCTAGCACAAGAAAGGTTTACCTCATAGTCAATGATAGGTATGTTGGGTGCAGTTGGCAGTGGCACAGTGGTGATTCTCCTAATGTATTCTCCCAGCTCCGCTCTCATTTTCAAACGACTGTCCCCAGAAAGAGACCACAGTATCGCATAGACCAGGTACCTCTGTAAGAAGCAACGGCAGCAGCTATTAGTTTTAGAGTAAGGGAACAAAGCTCAGTGAGTAACAGAAATCTAGGACAAACACAGGAGTCACTTCAGAGCAGACTGCCTTTACCTGGATGTAACGCTCCAGCTGGTCTATCTGCATGGGGAAGTCGGGGTGGTTGGCGTTGTACTGGGCCACGTTGCGGCAAGCCTGGTGCAACATGGAGAACAGAGAGCCCAGGCAGCGCAGGCGCGTGAGGTCCATGATGTGCTCCAGCTTGAAAGCGTGCTCAAGTGCCTTGGTCACCAGGCCGTTGGATGTGAAATATGGCTGCATTATTGTTGCAGCATCTCTCTGAATCTGTTGGGGGAGACAAACACTGCTCTAAGCATTTGCTTCTCATTTGACTACTAGCCTGAAAGAAAAAGATTTTGCTGAAGGTTTGAAATGCTTCATATTGGAAAAAAAAAAAACAAAACCAAAAAACAAGTAAAGAGGAAGTCAGCTTTCCTACGATAGGCTGTCATAAATTCTACATATGGTGCACCTGTGATACAAGCATTTTTACTACTTTATCCCATAATGAAATTTAAGTTATACCTGCAACATTGGGGATGCTGCTTCTTCTCCTTCATCTTCTTTGCCCTTTCGCCTGCGCTGAGCTTCCTCCTCACCTTCATCCAGAGGAATGCTTCTCAGTCTGGCCAGGAAGTTATTGAATATCATGTCTGTACTGAGAACATCCTCACTGAACCAGACCATACCACACCTTGACACAGTAGCCAAAGTGGCATATTTCAGATCCTGTACTTCAAACATGATACGCACCTGAAAAAAAGAAATTTAAAACAATGCTGAGGTGTAAAAACGATCAACCAAAACAATACAAACACCCTTTCCCTGAAAAAACAGAGAGCTTTTAAAAAGTGCATTTAGATTCTGAATAATAACATCAGCATCATACTGTCCTAAGGTAAGTTCATCATTATTGACATTTACCATAGGACTTATATAATTCACATTTTGTCTTACAGGGTCAGAGTAAGTGTAACATTAAATGTTTCCATAAAAAATCTTTACTCCAGCAAACCACAATTTGAACTCACTATTACTTTGCTTGTGATGAGAAAGAGGCACAACACTAGTACATATTAAATTAAACCAACAAGGTTATACACAGCACATAAACACAATATAAAAAAAGTAACATTACATTTGGTGGGAGGCTGAGACGTTCTCCATTTGGCAGAGTCAGAAGTTTGTTGTCATCCAGAACAGAGTTCAAGTTCTCAACCCATTCAGGGTCTACATCTCCATCAAAGATAATCCACTGACGTTTTTGTAGTTCACCTCTCACATTGTCTATGATTCTATATGAAAGAAAATATTCATTGAAGGAGAGAATTAAGGTGAGATTATCCTAGGCACAAATGTACCAGCCATTTTGTATTTGCGCTATTAAAGACTTACTTTCTCAGGACATGTGTAAACAAGCCATCTGTCCATTCCCTGGTATTTGGATCCAAAGTACCATAGAGGTGATCTTTGCTGATTGCTTTTGGATCTATGATGTGAGCAACACCTTCCACACCCTCCAGGCGTTCAAGGGCCTTCAGAAGTACTCTCCAAGCCATGCTCTTTCCACTTCCAGAGGGACCAACCATCATCAAACCATGATTTATCTGTGTAATCTGATACAGCTGAAGAACCTGTGACACAACAATGTACCAATTAACTTCAGCAGGTGATCTAAGCTTTTAGGTACAGTTTGTTCAAGACAAGAAAAATTTAAAATCTTTCAACTTTTCATAATATAAAAGGAAATTTAGTCTCACACGTAAACTTCAACTGCACATTTTCAGTTTTATATTTTACCTTTTCAACCCACATGCCACCAACTTCTTCTCCATCACCATAGGTAAGGTACATTTCCTGACACACTTTCTTAAGTTCTTCTCTCAAGGCTGTCATCTCTCCACGGTGATACTGTACTCCAGGGAATACATCAGAAAGGAGACTGAACAGCAGTGGAATGTCTTCTGCAACCAGTTTTGGTACCATAGTTTCACATACACTTTGGATCAGGATCTGCAGAGAGAGAGTCACATTTCATTGAAGATTTGTTAAGTTCACTTTACCAAACGTGTTTGACAAGCAATACTTCACTAAATAATTTACTGGTTAAGTACCAGACCAGGGTAGTCTTAGTCAAAACAACTGTTGATGTGGTTTCAACTTTGGAACTACCCAGTGATTTCCTATTGATTTTCAGTTTAAAAAAGTCCTTCTTATGTCTCTTCATTATGCTTTTGGCATTAATTGCTGAGACACTGTGCAACAATAAATGTCATGGATGCACCACCTCATATGAATAATTTTTTCACTATGATTCAGGGACATGTTTAACTTCCTGCTTTTAAGCTATCAAATTAGCTTTAGTAACTAACATTATTTTGTTCACATCACTTAATACTAAATGGTAAACACTGAAAAGTTACTTTCTTTGTTTACTGTGCACCCTCTATCACAGAAGTAAAGAACTTTGCACACACATTACCTCTTGCTCTGGCAAGTTCTCAGCGATTTCTCCCTCATCAACGACTTCCCCACGCTCCTCCTTCTCCCGCTTTATCTTCTGAATCCTCTCCCTCTTCACATTACCTGCACTAACCAGCACACTCTTCAGTGCTCTCAGGCCAAAGTCATAGTGACTTTGGGAGGACAGCTGTTCATCACAAAGCCTAAGAAGCACAAGAGACAAAATACAATTTGATTCTCAGTATGAACCAACATAACACTCAGTAAATGTCATTCTTTACTTGAAACTGTAGGTTGAAATGATTGCTGCACAATGTGCTTAGTGAGTTGTAAAGAATATTATGACTTTGAACAGTAAGTTCTATTATTACTGACTGGAGCCAAACTTGTTACTCACTTGAAGAATGGTACTATCTTATTGGCAAGAACTTCAGCAGTACGGAAACCTTGGGAGTACAGCATGACCTGGGCAATCAACTGACGGTCTGGTTTTGTCATTGCCAAGCTACGGAACAACTTCTTCAAATTGTCAGGCAGGTTAGATCTGCCTGCATAGCCAGGATTCATGGTGATGAAGATAGCCATGTCAGGGCTCACTTTGACTTGTTTGTTCAGCAGCTCGCAGGTAATGGGTGTTGCAGCTGAAAAGAGAATGCTTTTAGTTATACCTGAGCCAGTGATCCATCACTCTGAGAACTGAAGTCATACATTCTATTTTAGTTTCCTAAAGTAATGGACAGCAGGTTCTCCAGTACTGCAACTCAAACAATATGAATTTCTACCAGCTGAAAGTTGCATTGAACATTGAAGTTTTGACATAAAGTAGCTTCATCCTTGCAATTTGCAAGAAATGTAGCTGAGCAACAAAACAGCATGATGGATGTCAGAGAAGCATGAAGGATGTTAGAGAAGAATTACATACTCTTGTCATAGTTGGGGTTGGAATGCTCTCGCAAGGCTTCCTGGATGCACTGAACTTGCTGAGAAACTGCAGAGAGCATTCGCTCCTCCAGTCTGTTGAACTCATCGAAGCAGCCCCAGGCGCCCACTTGGCAAAGTCCCACAAAGATGCGTCCCATTGCCTGAACAGAGAGGGGGAAATTCACTCAATTGCACTGGCAAAAGGAGCAGAGAAGAGCACTTTACACAATGCCTCCAAGGCAGGAAGAAGCTCTGTTTATTTGTAGTTTACTGTATTTGTAGTATTGTAAGAGTTATGAAAGGGTTCTGAAGTTCAGCTTCCACTGCTTCACTGAACCACAGATCACAGCTCCCTATTACTCCATACTGTTCTGCAGTGTTTCCAAAACAGGCAAACTAAGTCCACTGCATAATGTTTTGTTTGCTGATACCATTAATATCAGGTGCAGTTCTAGTCCTTTACTGCACGGAGGGTACAAGAATTACAAAACATTTCAGAAGAGCAAATCGGATGGTGAGAGTATGGTAACTTTTCTATACAAAGAACAACCTTTAAGGTAAGATTCTGTAGAGGGAACATGATGGAGGTCTACAATCTACTGGTTTCAGATGAATAGGAATCAATTATTCACTGTCTTTTCTACTACAAGAATTTAGGAATCATTTAAAAAAAGACAAAAAGAAGCTGCCCTTTCATGAAGCGCATACTAATAGTGCACAGTGGAACAATTTGGTAAAGATGTTGTAGAACCAAGTGTGCAAGTGGATTTAAGGGGAGAAATGGTACATGAAAAAAGGTGCACTGGAGCATGAACAGAGCAATACACTTCCACTGGGACATCCTGATTGTTGGAGCTGTCAGAGGGAGAAAGGGAGCTGGGGCAAGGAAGGATGACATTATCTGTGGTATTAATACTCCCTAGGCATTTTCTTACAGTCACCCCTCCAAGCCAAATGCTGGTTAAATGGAATTCTAATCTGGTCAAAATACAGCCAGAGAAAAAAACCCACACACGGGCAGCCTGGCAGAATTTGTAAAGTTTAGTGATTCCTTGTCCATGTTTTATATTGTTTTTTATCTATACACTTGACCAAGATATTAATTTAAACGTAACTTCTTGTGTTACAGTTTAAAGAAACATTTCATCTGGTTCTCAGTTTGAAGATGTCATTAATCTTCAAATATCTAGATAAATTTTTTAGTTTTGAAGAATTCTTAACACATTGAGGTAAACTGCACATGTGTTGTAAAGGATAATTTGGCAATAGTACAGCTACTTCAGTAATCTCATACTCTCATCTGTTCCTCACTAAACCAGTACTATCAATGCAAACTACATAGTTCAAAATACTTTCCTAAAGCCAGTTTTAAGCCCTTGCCCCTGTACTTCCCCTTCCTTTCCCTCCATTTGCTGTTACAGAACTACCTGTTCAAAAGCCCAGAACCCTGCTCTAGCAGTGTTCCTTCCCACTTCTGCTTAGGCACTTTTTTATTACAGAGGTTCTATATGACCTACAGATACCAACTCAGTTAGGACTTATACATAATCATCTTGAAAATAAACATTGCTGGCTGTTTCAGGGTTCTGAAGAGATTCCTACTTGTTGTTAACAAAGACTACATAGTTTTAATCAAACAGCTTACCTGGAAGTCAAATGTTTCATCGCAGTTGAAAACCAACACAAAGCGGCCGAGCTGATGTCCGAGAGCTTTAACAGATTCTGTTTTACCAGTACCAGCAGGACCTGTTTTTGAAATGGGATGGACATGCTTAGGGTTTATCATCTGAATAGCACTGCCAGCTCATGTGATCTGCCAGCATGTGAGTTCTGAAGGTGCCTGTTCAATCAGGAGGGTTCAAACAAAACCTAAAACTGTTTCAGCTTCCCCCAAAAGACCATTTTGCTCTTTGCTACCTTAGTTAAAAGTGTTCTGCATGTTCATACTAACACTGTATTGTGGGGATGCACATCCTTTCCCCAGTCCACTCCCTAAACCCCATCCTAGGCACACTACAGTCTCAGGAATGCTTGTTAGCCCTTGGCCTACATTAACAGCACCAGCCAGCTCCGCTTGTGCTTATCAGAAACCCTGTCTGCTCGCACAGCTTCTGTTGTCTAACAAGCTCCTGTTTTCTACTTAATAGCCTTAGATTTCTGTTTTTTCTGTCTGAACAACAAAGCAAGTAGAATAATATTGTTGTTGTTGGACTTTTCAAGGAAAGTTCCAGCAACCACCAACTTGGATTGTGGCCAGGATGGAAATTTACTGATGACTAAAATCAGTAATTTTGCAACTCTATAAACAGTGCTGCTAAGTGAGACCCTTTGAAATCTCCTGGATTGCAGCAGGCTGTGACCAGGATCTCCTTCCCAGTGGGATGCCTCTTGGAGCTTGTCATCTCTCCAGTTTGCAATAGAGGATTGCCATTGAAAGTTGACAACTGAACCTGGACTAATATCCCCCACTCCCTGGGACCCAACCCTTCATCTCTGGAGAGCTGCAAAGGCATCTGATGTATTTCACTGAATTTAAGGTGAGTTTTTCATAGGTATACCCTTGCATATACTTCATGTCTGTCTGCCTTATGAGTGTTGCCAATTTAGGTTTATAATTAATCTAAACTTTTTGTGAAGTTACTGCTGTGCTTATAGAAAATCCTACTGAATATTTTAAAAATTAATGAATTGTTCAAGTACTGCTATTATTGTATTGATTAGGTAACTAAGTTTTGCTAAATTCTTTAGATCTTGACTTGATCCAGTCTGAAGCTAAGTTTGGCAAGTCCAGTGTGACTCTTGTGACCCAATAGTAGTCTCCCTTACCCCTCTGCATCCCATACTGTTATCCCTGCTTTTCCTTCCGTGTCCCCAGTCTCCACATATACCATTTTAGGTTTATTTTAATCAGATTTTTCCTTGTGTGCTTTATCTGTATAGTAAGTAATAGAATGAACCTTGCCATACAACTTGCTGCACTTTTCACAAATTCATATTGGACCTGATTCCTCATTGATGATTCTTTAAGTGACCTAAACCACTCATTCTCATATATATTAGAGCAGGTAAGAGTTTTATACATTTGTCTCACAAACTTACCAAATGGTGATCCTCCAAGTCTTGCCTCCAGGGCTTGTGTCATTGTCAGGTAGCAGCGGTCAGTGAGAGGAGTCTGTACCAGCTTATCCTGAACCCCAAGGTACTCAAAACCATAGTTGAATTTGGCATTTGCCATCTGAATGGAGAGCTGCTGCAACACATCTGTCTGCTTTGGGTCAAAGTAGAACCGCATTTGGCTGAGCCACTCGAAGGATTTGGAGTTGTCAATCTTGCTTTTGATCAGTGATCTTGTAACATCTCTCTGGTGCACCAACTCAGTGATCTGGAGGAGGAAGTAACTTCTTAAGACCACAACAATACAATCCAATGAAGACAGGCTAATACAGACAGAAATCCTACAGCTTCTCAGATTAGCACAGTGAACTGCCATCACTTAGAAATCATGACCTAAAATCAGTCTCTGGTTTAAAATCTGTTGTTACAAAGCCAAAACTAACAATGTTGCCTACTACTTAATGACTTTCCTAGTTTACAGCAAAGCACTTTGGCCCAGTTAGCCTGTTAATCCATTACACTACTGAACTTGGTATTTTACTTGCCAGAAACCAGATATTTCCCTCTAAAAATAACCCAGGATCATTTTAATTCTCCCCCCACCTCCAATCCCTATCTACAAAAAAAAGCATATTATGATTACAAAAATAAGCAACTTAACGACATATTTCAAATTTGAATGAAAAAAATCAGTAACTTCTATACCTGGAAGATCTAGTTTGAAGATCAATTCACTGAGACAGCATATAGTATGATATCATGCATTAAGCTGACTAGAGTGAAAAACTACCACCACCTACATTAAGGATCAGGCCTTAATGTAATTGCTTAAATCACACAAAATCTTTTCCGGGATGAATATGAAGACTTAGACCGATCAATTTTTTCATTAAAATTTAAAAATGCTCACCTGTAAAGCCTGAAGAGGAAAGGAAGCTTTTACTTACCAAGTGCTCCAGTTTCCTTCTGCGAAGGGGTGGCTGCTCCATCAGCACAGAGTCTGCCAGGACATTGAGTGTGACCTCAACATTGGCTAGCACAGACTGGAGAGGACTGTTGTCTCCACCTCCACCATTGAGGGCTGACTCCACATTCTCAGACCAAGCAATCTGGGCTGACAGCACAACAAGCTGAGCCTGTGTAAAAAAACCCTTATCAGATAGTTTTCCTTACTGAAGTAACCAAGCTGCAGTATACTTAAGTGCTCCACATTAATACCTGGTATTTGTCAATCCAAGAGATGTAGACTGCTGGATCAATTGAAGTTGCTTTTCCAAAGATTTCTACTTCAGTAACAGACTCTGCAAGCAATTTAGCAAGGGTCACTCTCATCTCTTTTTCAACAAGAGTGAGCCACTCATTGATCTTGGGATGTTCTGTGATGGAAACGGGTGTTTTGAACAGCACCTGCAAGAATAAAAGGTTTAAGTCAGCCCACAGCCACTTATTTTCAGAATTTTATTTAAAAAGAAATCCTGCAGTTATACCTCCTCTCCTTCACGTGAGGATATCCCAAGAACCACAGAATTGTCTTCATTGAGAATAATGCTAGAGACTCCAGCAAACATTTTCTTGAAGTGTTTCTGCAACTTAGCCACATTTTTGCTGTTTCCAATGATTTCAAGCAAGTCTTCATCACCAACAAAGTAGAACCTATTAATCACATAAAATTAGATCTACATCAGAACTTCAACTATCACTTTAAATTTATAATTTACGCTTCATCCATGGCCACTACACGGAAATAATTGACAACCATTTCCTCAACACTGCAAGAGTGCATGAACCACGAATTTGCTAGCAGTTATACCCCAGTGCTGCCTTTAAGTTCATGTGGTCTGTTCCATACAGAAGTGTATACTTGTTCTATTAGTGTGGATAATTTTCTTTACTTATCCATCTCTGAAATACCAACAGCAGAGCTTGGGACTGAATTGCCTGTCAGGAGGAACTGCCACTCAGTACCTCCCTCACTCTTTATTTTCTCATGCTAAGTGACAAACTATTTGATGACTACAGGTAAGTCAATGACCTAAATACTGGACTGTGATAATTTAGACACTGGCCTTCAATCAAATGGCAGAAGAACCTCTTCAGTTTACAGAAATCAGCTGCAATGGTTCCTTAGGCAATATCCAAATCCTGAAACTAGCTACAGATGAGCAAGTAAGGGAAGTTTCAGCCCCACTTCTGGAGAAGTGGCTGTAACTGAATTATGTATATAGACAACACATATTTAAATGGTCATAACATCTCATATATATGCACCACAGAACTGGTAGAGGCTTTACAGAGCAGTACACCAGTTCCTGCACAGAATCATCAGATTACTTCAAGAGTCAACTGCTTACCGAGGGAAAGAGGACCTCTCCCTTTCCAAGTATTCTCCCAGGGCTTTCTGTATCTTCCCAAGTAAGTCTGCCAGTCTCTCTAATGATCTCTGCACACCTTGAATGTTCAGAACATCCATCACAAGTGGAGATTTGGACACCTTTTTCATGAGTGCCAAGAATTCAGTGCTGATGCTGCAAGTGAAATAACACAATGCATTAGTGCAAACTCAGTAACTACAGACCTACAGAACACCGAAGTTATTTGTCTCTAAATGATCACTCCACTTGTAACGGCTGTAGCAGCTCTAGGGAACATAAACCTAAATTCCTCAAATTACTCTTTATCTACCTCAAGCCCTCAGCAACAAAATCTCACTTTTTGTAATGTTCAATCTCCCAATGTAGTCCAGAGCAGATCTACTTATCTTTACTTCCTGAAGTGACACATAAATCTGATTCTTCGATCTGACTGGAAGTGTGGAATGAGTAAGTATTATCAGACCAACTTAAAACAGAGGAAGTAAATAATGTTTAAAGGGTGAGATTTAAGGCTGCAGCAACAAAAATTTGCCTGTTTGTTGCAGCCACAATGCCAGAAACACCTGAAGTAACTGACAGGAGCTAGCAAGGAAAACCACCTGAGTCCAAATCATATTCTAAAAATTGTACATCAGCCCATTTACTACAAACATTTTCTGCCATAGTTGCACCTCTTTGCTTGATGAACTTGTATCTACAGCAGCTGTAATCCAGCTGGACCAGGTAAGAATGCAGTGAGTATTTAAACTCAGAGAGTGCTACAGTGAGACATGAAGTTTCAGGCCTGCCAACAGGGTGCCCCAAGGGAGGCAAGAAAACAACCAAATGAAAAAGTTACCTCTGGAACCGCTGGGTCTCCACAGGCAGCAAGTGCTTGATGTCTGCACTGCCAGTAAAGATACCCTCCAGGTAGACCCAGCGCCTCTGGACATCTATCCAGACATCAAAGAGTGCCATGATACGGTTCAGCTTATCTTCCCAGCTAAGGGCATCTTCCTCAAACACCTGAAGTTCAAACACTACATTAATATTCATTTTAATATTATAAAGTGTTTGTCTACTAATAATTATTAGAGAAAATAGTTTATGAGTTACAAAGTATGCATTATACAATTAATAGTCTGTCAGCTTTAAACAGTAAATATATATAGTCCCTGCTGACAAAAATATAAACCAAACAGGAGAAGTCAGAAATACACAAAAATTCTTTAGCTTTGCTCTCCATTTTACCTTGTAGTATGGTGACAGCTTCATAGCAGACACGCTGTTAATGTGCTCCTTGACTTTGTTGAAAAGGTCATCCCATCCACGAATCAAACGACACTTGTTCTGGTAATTGACCAAGTCCAGTTCATAAGTGTTCCACACTTCTCTTATCTGAAGAAAAAGATGTTTAAGATAATAATTTTTCCTCCAACATAGTTACAAAGTAGAAATGTATTATACTAATCAAATACTATTTTTTTATCTGAAGATTCTGGCTTTACGCTTAAGCTTTTGTTAAAAATATTGAGACTATGATACAGTTCAAGGTGGGATCTTTGCAGTCACTACCAAGAACTACTTTACCCAAATAATGCAAGTTTCATCAGAGGAAGTTTACAAAGCTTTAAACTGTTCCCCAAAACAGAGCAAACCATGGAGTCCTGGCACTTGTTTCAACAGCTAAGAGTGACAAGTTTACTACACAAGTAGCCACTTAAGAGCAATCCTCAGATTTGCTATTACATGCATACATACAAGGGCTTGATACTAGCCTGTTTCAAGAACTCTTCCAAAGCCATCTCTCCCTGAGCCACAAGCAGAACATCTTTGACGATTGCTTCATTTCTCTGTAGATCAACATCCCAGATCTGGCCCAGGGTCAGCTCTGAGACAACCCAGTTAACATGAAGCCTCTTCATCAGCTGTTTCCAGTGTCGGTCTTTAAGTGCCTCAGATTTCAGTTCAATAACTAACATGTTTATCTACAGAAGAAAAGAAAGCAAGTTACATCTTTGAATATGAATATAAAATACATATATTTTAGAAATGTGGGCAACTTACCTTCATGTAGCCCTTCAGAAGTCTCTGGACATACTCATAGGAGGCGTACTGTCGCAAACGGGCAGGGAAGTTTTTCAGTTGGTTCAGCAGACCATCCAAGTTTTGTCGAAGCTGTCAGTAACACAAAAGCATTGAAATCTTTCTCTACAAGTCCTGTGCACATAACCATAAAAGTTACCTTTACATTTGTTACAGAAAACTGTCTCTAATGAGACATTAGCAACAGGACAGCATTTACAAGTATTATCCTTGTTTGCCTAAGATCTGGTTACTCTACAGCTGAGAATATAATTTCATTGGTCTGACTGAGATTCATGATGCAGTCTTTCACAGGCAGTTAGTTTATAGATTAGTGTTCTTTCTGCTCTTTACCTCCTGAGCACTGAACTAAAATCAATGCTGTTTACCCAACTGTATAATGAAGTTTCTCTAATGAGTTCCAACAGACTATTTAAAAACAGCAGTTTCTTCTCTGTAGATGCAGTCCAATCTCAAACTATGGAAGCTGCATAAATTCCCTGTAAGATTACTTAAATTATGACAATCCTGTGAATATTTTTATCTTACTTTCAGAAGAAACATACTCACAAGATATTGAAAAAGGTACCTAAACACTGAAAATTATCTAGACTGACAACAGAGCATGTCTGTCTCAAGAGGTCTAATTCCTAATTTGCATATACTTGTGGTAGATATATTGTTAATGTATACAAAAGTGAAGTACCTTGCGAGGCTGTACTGAGACCCAGGGTTGTTCTTTCATTTGATCAATTTGTTCCCAGACCTTAGAGAGTTCAGACCAGACACCTTTGAGATCCTGCAGCTCTTCAAGGGCTACCTGTAATAAAGAACGTATCAAACATCAGCAGTTACTCCTAATTTCTTCAAAGTCAATAGCATGGGTGAGTTAAACAAAATACTTCTAATCCATCAAAAACCTTTGGATAGTTTGCCAGTTCAACAGAACTGCAACAGCAAGTGACCAAGATGAAATTTTCCATCTCAGCTCACATAACAGTTTCAAAAGAATAAGCCAGTCAAGGAAGAGATCACAGACAAGCTCTGAAGGCTACACCTGAGTCAGTGTGGAGACTGTGCCCTGATATGAGTACAGCACACACTACAAGTCACTGTCCTGAGGGAGAAAATGAGGGAACTGAAACATTTCTATCCAAAACTGGCAAGCAGGTGTGAGAGCAGGCTGTACCTGGACGCGCTCTTCACTGCCACTGAGCAGTCCAGTATCTGTAAGTTCCAGAGCTTCCTTGGCCTTGGCACACTTCTCACGGTCATCCTTCAGCCTCCCGAATTTTCCTTCGTAAATGGTAAGAGCTTGAAGAGCCTCTTCTGGACGCAGATTCCCCTAAAGTTTGCATGGAGTACATTAATCAAATAATCCTACAGTTATGCTGAAGGCAAGTTAAAAGTAGGGACTAAATATAAATGTTGGTTTGTCTCATTCTTTTTACATTTCCATCTTGCTGACAATAAGACAACATACTATTCCACAGTAAGTCTTACTTCATTTTTACATGCAGTTTTTTGCTTTACTAAAAAGCACTTCAGGGAAAAGAAAAAGGCAAAAAGCAGCTTGCTTCTGAATCCTCCTACATGCACACTTCTGACACATACTTGTTTCAGACAAAGCTCTCTTTGTCAATGAGGTAATTTACTTTTCTGCACCTAAGAGAGGCCTACGTTTTAATAGTAAATTTCCCTCTGCAACTATTGCCACAAATCAACACACTGGCAGGTTATTATAGAACCCTTAAAAAGTCTTTTACTATCACCTAAAATGAAAAACTGTACAAAAAGCATAAAAACAAACTGAATGCAGAAAATCTACCTCATTCACCGTGTATTCACCATCACTACTTACTGTTACAGGCTTTGTTTTCTCCCAGTCTGTCAGCAAGTCAGTTGTTCGGCTCTCCACTGCACGATCCTCCTGAACTATTTTCATCTGCAGATTTGCTACTTGTTGTTGAATGGCAGAATCCTTCCTACGCATGATGTCATTGAAGGCACCCCATTCTCCTTCGATGTTGTCAATGTACAGCCAAGAGGAAGGGAACTGGAACCTTTGTTTCTCAAGCAAGCGCTGACCATTGCGATAAAGCTACAAGACACAGTGGTTTGAAGTTAAAAAGAGAAAACTTAAGCTGCAAGGTTAAATAAACAGACTTTAATAAATGCTTACTATAGAGCTCACAGGATTTTTCAGAATATGAAGTTCAAATCTGTTTTTAAGAGAACTTGAGTATAATTTTATGATTATGATGAAGCTGCATTTTATGAGCTAAGCCTCATAAAATTTCTACAAGTCAGAATCATTAGCATTAGACATTTCTACAAGTCAGAATCATTAGCAAAACACAACAAACATACCTCAACTTGCTTTTCAAACTGTTTGATTTTACGTTTCAAGGACTGCACATATGTGATGAATGTCACAGCATCTGATGTGCTAGCAGTGTCCACAGAATGCTGCTCCAGCTCTTGACGGGACTGTTAAGGGCACAAATCAGTGTTTTAGCACTCTACAACAGTTGATCTGAAAGTGAAGAACTGGATTTAAGACTTTTCTTACCTTAGAAATTTGTGAATGAAACTCTGTCATATTCTGACCAAGCATTTGGCCAAATTTGCTGAGCACCTCCTTGTGCCAGGAGTCATACTTCAAGTTCACCTTTGATTGTACCTACAAGTGAATAATGTTACATAATAGTAATTTGTCACCCTTGCCATTTTCTGTTATACACCTATTCTGAAATTCAATGCATTTATCACAACAAATAATTAAGATTTCTCACCTTGCCATAGTCTATGACAACAGGTCCAAACTCCTTTCTGGTTTCTGCATTGTCAAATGTTCCTCTTGCCTTTCTTATCTGAACCAAAAGGGCCTGCCACTTATTCAGGTCTTCTCCAAGACGGTTGTATATATTTTCAGCCTGCATATCCCACAGACACTGGTACTGCAGCCAAACCTAAATGGAGGTATTTCACAATGTTCAGAACTTCTCCAGTACATTCCAAAACACGTGTTTCCCTCCAGTCCCCAGGAAAACTGGAAGTCCATGTTAATTTTAGCTGTTCCATTATATCCTGTCAGTCTCCTACCTTGACATACTGCTCCACTTCAGTCACAATTCCCATGACAGCAGAGTATGATTCCTCCAGAGCTGCAGGGCCATCAGGCATCCTTGTCAATGCATTACGATAGAACTTCTCCTCCTCAGACAGCTCATAATGCACTCCAACCTAAGAACCACAGTTACACTTGTGATACATATGAATTTCCAGGGCACTCAGGTTTGGTTTTAAATCAACACACTAATACATTGAGGACAGTCAATTGCTAAGTGAAAGCAATTGCTCAGACTTAGATACAGCTTCATTACACTTACCTGGTATCTCTGACTTTGAATTCTTGGCAGTGACAGGATTACCATTTTCCAAGAAAACATTTCTTGGTAAAGTTTGTATCTACAGTCTTCAATTGGTGGATTCAAGTATATCACCTGGTTGGTTATTCTTAGTTCATGTACAATGTTCTGCAGAAATAGTAAAAACACCCAGTTTTACTGGCAGATACTGCTACATATAGACAAGAATTTTGGACTTTAAAAATTAACTTGACCTTAAATGGGAAAAGGAAAATATTTCTCCAAAAACAGATGCAAGAAGAAATATTTATCTACCATGTAGGCCTCAGAAATAATTTCTGCTTTAGTTAATTGACAATACGGAAAAAAAATCCCAACCAACCAAAAAAATCTAATGCAAAAAAAAAACACAGGAAAACTTACTTTGATCTTGGGTTCACCACCAGGCTTATGGCTCACTTGAGGAGCATCTGTATCCATGTCAACTTCTGCTTTGTCATCTGCTTGTCCCAGAAGAACCTGGGTCCAGGCCCTCAGTCCAGCTTGCAAACGAACACCCAGGATTCTTTCAATCTATGGAAGATTAAGCACATTGGAGGAAAAACCTGCATATTCACTGCATGAAGATCCCCACTAACAATATATTCTGACAAGCAAACTACAGCACCTCAAAGAACCAAGTGCTCCTTTACTAGCCATTCCAGCACAGAAAGGGCTTACAAGAATTGGAGGGCCTCTTTACTAGGGCTTGTAGCAATAAGACAGGGCATAATGGCTTTAAATTGAAAGACAGGAGGTTTAGATTAGGTATTAGAGTGGTGAGGCACTGGCACAGGTTGCTCAGAGAAGTTATGGATGCCCCATCCCTGGAAATGTTCCAGGCCAAGCTGGATGGAGCTCTGAGCTACTGAATCAGTGGCATCACTGCCCTTGGCATGGGGGCTGCAACTAGATCATCTCTAAGGTCTCTACCAACTCAAACCATTACATGATTAAAGAGGTTTAGGAGTTTTTGTAAATTTGCACTGAATATAATTCAAAGATTCTCCTTAAGCCTCATGGACCTTAATGTAATTAAACAATTTTATCCATATTGAAGTTGGCCTAGTGACCAATAACCTGAAACTTAACAGGCAGAAGCAAACAATATGATGGCAACAAGTCTTTGCTACCAGGATAGCAAATTTCCACCACCCTTAATCTACCTTGCTCCCCAGCATCCTCTAGGCCATCAAACTGTATCAAACTTTTTTTCTTCAAAAAACAAAACTCCCCTTGAATTAACTGATCCCAAAAGTCAACAGTAGAAAATCACCAACATAGGTCTTGTATCTTCTACATATCAAAAATGCACTGAAATTTTCAAGGAATGAGAATTTAGTCTCTGGTATGACTATAAAGAAAAGTCTCCCTGGGTGACTGTGAAGACAATAATCAAAATACATTTTGCACCTGAATAAAATGTTACCTCTAAACATATACTACTCCTCGATCTCAAACCTACCTCCATATCCAACTTATTGACCCAGATTGGCAAATTTGAGTATGAATGAAGATTTAAATCATCCACAGCTTTCTGAACTCTGTTCAAGATTTCGGAGAAAGTCTTGTGATCATACATGCATGTTTCCAATGATCTCACTTCCAGGTCTATCTTCTCTTCAATAATGAGCAGATCATCCACCTAGGTAAGATAGTTTAGGAAAAATGGGATGATTAGCTTGACAGGTTAGATCAAGGAAACAATAATTCAGTAATGGTTAATCATGTGTCTTTATTTGGATGCAGCAATCCATTGATTTTGGCATTATCAAATGAAAACAGTACTGCTAATAGCAATTTTAGCACTACTAAAAGATCCATCCAGTTGGCCAATTTGTGCTGACTCAATCAGCTACTTAAACCAAGAGCTGCAGAACTGTTTCTCAGCTATACAATGACACTTTTGGATAACCACACATTACTGAATTATAAATGTAAAAGTTTTGCAGACTTTGACACAAAACACAAACCTTTTCCTGGAAACTGAAGACAGTCTCAGCCAAGCGCTGCACATATGGATCAAGCTTGTATGATTCCCATACGAGTGCAATTCCTTCTGCAATCAAAGCCTGCACCTCTTTCTTCAAGCCAGCCACCAGCAGTGAGATAGTATTACGCTCTTCCACTTTCTCACATGTTCGCTCATATGTGCGGACGCTTTCAATGAGAGAAATAGCAAATGGATAGAGCTGGTTTGCTTGGTGAGCTTTGTTGACAATTGCTAGTGGGACACGGAAGCCAAGCCATTTCAGGTTTCGGACTTCTTTTGAAAGTGTAATTATTTCTGGGAGGAAGTTGACTTTGAGTTTCAGGACATTTCCAGTTCGACCTCGAACACGAGTGCTTTCGATGGTGAAAATGCGACCAGACACACCAAGGTTGCGTTGCTGAACTTTTCTTGCCCAGTCATCAAAGATCTCCTGAGTGTTGAGCTTCATGCGAAAGCTATCTCCATCCTGCTTTAGCTTCTGACCTTCCACATGGTTCTCCCAGCCTTTGCCAAGGACATCCTCCACACGCTTCATGTAAGCGGTGAGCTGCCTGTCGATCTGTTTTGCCCAAATTATAGACCCAGACACAGGAGGCAGGTCACGAACATGACTCATTTTACACGCTTGACTCTGTGGATATTGTACTTTAAACTTGTCATGAAGAGACTCTATGTCATCCTTCACACGCTGGATCAACTGTGTTTGGTACTCACGAATGGCACCGCGAATGTGAGGTCTGACAAACAGGGCGTTAAAGCGGGAGAAGATTCGGAACATTTCATTGGCATTCTTCGCTGTACCGAGCTGGTCTCTCAAACGGGCTGTTATCCTTGTTTCAACTCTATCAATTCTTTCATCATAGCGCTTCATAGCTGCCTCCCAGGCTTCTGTACCTTCTTTGGAAACATCTAATCCATCTACTTCCTTAACATTCTCATAAGCGAGATTGACTTCTTCAATTGCATTAGCATCTGCAGCATCAAAAAGGACTTCTGCTACTTTCATATCCTGTGGTTCAGGTACCTCTCCTTGATTTTGCTGGGCAACAGCTGTTACCTACATTAGGAATACACTTTAGTGAGTTGGATGCTTCAAAATTTCCCTGGAAGTAGCAAAATGCAGTTGGTTCTAAAAAATACTGCACAAATCCCCTACCAATCAGTGATAAATTCTTAACAAACTTTCAGTCATGCTTCAGAATTAACTTCCAGTAGGAACAGGGCAGCACAGTTACTTTACAATCTTCCACTACAGTGCAGCATAATCTCATTTTCCACTGTGGTTTAGCCAAGTTCAAGGATTTAAACATTTATTAATCTCCTCTGTGTTATGTCTAGACTTGCTGAGTTTATTAACACAAGCATGTATTATGCAATGTAAGTCAGAATTAAAGCTAAGCCTATTAGCAAGGGTTCAAAACTAAATATGGAAACTGAATGTTACACTCCATTTGTGTTGGTAACTTCAAGTAACAGTAACACTCTTGAAGAAGCCACACAGATTTTTTGTTTGGTAACAACCAAGACTACATTACCTGGGGTCGCAAGACTCTCACAATGACTGCTCTCAGCTGCTCATGCTGACGCCTGAATTTCCTCATTTGATCAAGACGACTCTGGAGTTTCCTGTGAGCAGGATTGATGCGCCACACCATCTTCAGGTTCTCTTCCCTTTTTCTCTTCACAATATCTCTCAGCAGAACTTGTAGCTTCTCGTATTCATCATCCCAGGTTTGGAATACTTCAAAGCATGCAACCATTACCTGAAAAAAGTTTTAGCACAGGAAATTTAATTCCCAAATTAAATGCTTCCTGAAAGTCACTGTCCAAAGCAAAAATACAGCAACCAGTATCACAAAGTCATGAACATACCTTTTCAAATTCTTCATAGGCCACATGCATCAGTTTTCTGGTTCCCAACACTTTAAGCAGCTGAGAGCTCAGATCTCTTGAAATAGCCTCCACTAAACGCAATGCCCTTTGGATTGGGTATTTTGTGTTCCTGATTTTTCTCAAATGGGTAAATATTGCAACAAGGGCCTGCCTGATTTTGTCCAGCTCAGTAGCAGACAGCAAGTCATTGAGTGGAAAGTCTTTCATCAGTGGATTATAGTCATTCACAGTTTCCAGCGCCTGTTTCAAACCTAAATGGAAAAGATTTTGAATATAACTTTTCATTTCATTGACCAAAATCTCTATCTGTAACTAGTCCAAGGTTCCTCTAAACAACACTGCTCTTTGTACCACAACATTCAGTTTTTTTAACAGTTTAAGTTCTGTAGGACATTTGAGAAAAATGTTATTGAACAGATATTTTACCTGTGTCAGTATCAAAGCTGACAGTCGCATGGAAACGTTTGCCATGTTTCAGAATGTCCAGAGTCAGCAGAACTTCTGGACTTTCACGTTTTTCCTGAATGCGGTACAGAGCCCTTTCCAAATTTAACCAGAAGCTTATCTCCTGTAATGCAGTGCCTGATGCAGGATCTCGATCTAATTTGGTCACCTTCAAAGTAACGGAGAGAAAGAGAAGGGAGAGAGAAAAGCATTTAATTTATACACTTCAACTGTAAAAACGTGCTGTTATAAATACAACTGAAACATGCAATAACTGCCCGGTTTTAATAACCCAACCTCAGACAGTTTTGGCACTCATTCTTTGAGAAGTGTAGGACCTGTATGGAACATGTGGCAAGTGTGATTCCAGAAATCCTAAAGGTTGGTTTTAGGACCCTCATGCAATAATCTTCAGCACAGCCTAAAAATATCACCTGCCTGCTTTCCTGAGCATTGTCTGTATTCTGGTTAAAGGCAGATGAGCCAGGCAAGATAACAAATGTTTTATGCTCTTAAGTAAGAAAAGACAACACTGTTCCATGAGCAACAGATGTTTCCTGTGCTTACAGAGGCAAGAAAGCCAGAGAAGTATCTCAGATGTTGCTTTTGAGTAACACCAGCAGAACAGCAGTTCTTTTGAAAAGTAACAGGCAGAAGTATGAGATTACAAGATAGGGCTGGAGCAGCCATCGTGAAGTGGTTGTGGATGCACCAGGATCAAATAGCAAAACAGGCCAATCAGATGTGTTCCTCTCAATCTGCTGTAAAGATTGAAGAACAGTTACAAAATCCACAGGATTACTGCCAGTTACTTGAGTCTACAATATGTAAAACAAAGTCATACTCTTGGTTATTTGTTAAACAATTTAGACTAGATTCCAAACTTAGACTAAGCTCAGCCTAATTTTAGATTAGAGTTAGACTAATTTAGATCAATGTCTCTGGTGACTCAAAAACCTGCTCTCAGATCTTCAGAGCATCCTGCACAAGCAGGATTTTACCATGTAACTGTGAAGAAGATACACAGTACGACACAGAACTTCTTATTACTTAGTTGCCTTTTCCCCCCTGCTCTTTATTTGGTTACCTTTTGTATTTCTCTAATCCAGCGGTTGACTCCAGACTGTAACTGATTAAGGAACAACGGATCCTCAGCCTTCTCACCAAAATCTGTAACTTTTGGTTTTTCTCCACGTTCATAACACTGCTTGGCAACATTAGTAATGGTTGCATGAATGGGCAGACTGATCTCTGGAATTTCAATATTCTGTTGCAAATGCAAGAGGCCCATTTCAAGCTCTGCAATCTTTTTCTCAACTGAAGGAGCCATTTTATCTCCATCCCTGAAAAAGCACAGATGTTTCAGATACAAGAAGCAAACCAAAAAACCACACATAACACATTTAGACCTGAACTGCTTCCTCAGAGTCAACAACAGCATGATACCAACTGTGTGCTTAAACAAGTAATGGGATTCACCATGAAGAGTCACTGTTGTTACTTTTTAAAAATCATTAAACACTTTAGTTCATTAGCACAGAAATGCAGTATTTATACTGAATTACCTGTCTGCTTTGCCAGATTCTCTGATATAGGACTTGAAGAAGGGAGCAACTGCATTGCTAATGAAGGAGTGCAATGTTTCATATGGAGAATCTTCACTGAGAGTGAGCACTCTGAGCTGGGAAGACACTGGTTTGTCGGCATCGATCACTGCTGTGCGTTTAATGAACGCCAGGCTATGGAACAGACAACAGAGTTACTGACCAATCATCTGACACTGAAGTGACACAACAGCTTAAATCTGACTGCAAGTTTAGGAGTCAAATGGCAATCTGTATCATCCTACTTCACAATCTTTTTTCTAAGAGACTTGAATACAAGTCTTCCAAATAAATACATCTTTACAGTGTATAGATATCTTTACAATAAGCAAGCTGAGCTATCAATAAGGACTCTGAAACAGGGGCACACTAAAGACAAAACACATTTTACAAAGCTTCAGGATCAAATATGCCTAAATATAAGTGACAAATATGAAACAGACATAACCAAAGAATATTGAACCCATGTTGTGTATGTTACAGCTGCATGTATGCCAAAATTAATAAAACTTTGTTTCTTTAACCCCATAGCTAGAAGTCCTAGGTCCAGTCCTTTCAGCCTCATGACACACCCTTTTTTCATCAGAGCCTCTGTCTTGACAAGCTTGAATAAAAACACTGCCTGAAAGCACTAGGAAAACCAATGGTAAATTTGTGGGTAAAGTAGGTGTATTTGCTTATATAAGTTTTACATATATGGAGTAAAAATGTTAAGATCTATTTTACTAATTCACCTGTTTGACTTTATTCCATAATGAATGTCAGTGCTGATACTGTAGGAAATGAACTCTTTTTCCTCTTCTCCTTCATCTCCCACATCCTCTGCAAAAAAATATAGTATGTAAGAAATAATTTCTAACACATCTGCCACTCCTTCTCAAACACCTTCTACTATTACCAGACTATTTTCTAACCTTTAAGCTCCATGCCAACTTAATTAACTAAATCAGGTCAAATGTAGCTTTGCAATATCTCAGATGTAGAATGGGTTCATTGTCTTTAAACAAAACTCCATTAAGATTTAGGTTGCTATAAAAATAATAAAGCATTACAGTAAGTGAATTATAACTCACATTCTGAGAGAGAAATGTGCAATGCAGAATGTGCATTTATTTGCAGAGCTATGTTGCCAGGACAACTACGCTTCAGTGAGAACATTAAACAGCTGCTGTTTTCTTTCAGAGGTGGCTTTGTATTTTCAGACATCTACTTTGAAAATTATTTGGAAATTAAATCTCTGAACAACAACAACAACAAAATCTCTTGACAGAACAAAAAGCCAAGCTGTGGGAAGCACTCGGGCATTAGCACAGCCGGTGCATCACAGATGATGTAATTGCTGAGGATGCAGGCAGCCGTGCTGCAATGCAGTGATTGCAGTGCAGGTTACTCCTGGCTGGGGGACACTCTGACTGCACACATTACAGCAGACTCTGTCCTGCTCTGTCCCCTGCAGGCTGGGCAGCTGCTGATACCAGAGAGCAGCTTGCACTATGCAGAAATAAGGCTTCTGATTTACTGTGCTTGCAATCAATAATCTACTTCATGCTATGCAGTCCATGGACAAGCTTCAATAATAATGCTGTTTTTAAGTGTCAGAGCTCTCCATATGCTGCTGGAGATTTCTGGTCTGTTAAGTTTGAACACCTGGCTATCATTCACAAAATCCACTCTGCCCAAGTAACTACTATTAAAGCAGAAAACATGGACAGAAATGGCATCTGTGCATTATAAATTAGTATTTGACAGGTAATGAGTCTCTCAATTTCTTTTTATTCATACATATATAACAGTATCTATGCCATGAGCCTGGAGATAACTGATCACCACTACAGCATTTCCAACCTGAACGAGGGATAACCATTCTCATGATCCAGGCATAACAAAAATGCAGGAATGATCTGCATTAGTATTAAATGGTTTTCTTTAAACCTTATTTAACACTGTATATGAATTCATAAAGACAGCTGTTCTTTTGTTCTCTTTGAGAAAATTAACCCTACTGAAAAAGATGCCTCAAACTTTGGAAAGGGAAAGAGGAGGATAACCTGGATACAGGCAAAAAATAAACAATGATGCAGTATTTTTAAGCAACATCTGAAGTTTACAGCTAATAGACACTGAATGAAAGAACCCTCTTAATGTTTCTCTCTGTGCGCAGCAACTGCACGGCACATATCAGGATGTTAAATTTCCATCTTTCTGTTGACATGTTAAATAACACAACATGAAATACAATTTTATTAGGATTTGATATATACAGGAACAGAGCCACCAGCATACTAGGAGTAGGGATTCAGAAGTTTAACAGAATTTTGCAAGCTCATGCCGGCAGGCAGGTGGCCATTTACAGACTGCAGGAGCCTGTTTAACATTAAAAGCCTGCATTTTTGATGAAACCTTGCTGTATTTTGTCACTGTTTATTAGGCTGCATTCTGTGACACTAAGAGCCTATTTATCAACAGATTAGTTGACAAGTCATTTTCGAAATAAATAGTTACAGCAGTACGTGAGTAACAAAGACCCTCGAGCCACAGTCTCAGCTTGGCTGCAGTATTTCATGCAGCATCCGATGCGGTTCTGAGCGCAAGCAGCACGGCCACCAGGCTTTGATAACTAAACAAAGACACGGCAAGGTTCACATTTTCCTTTGTCAATTACAGGAACCCCATAATCAACCATGAAACAACGCTTTTTACAGGTCGATTGAGGCTGGGGTTATTTTTTTCCCCTTTATCCGCGGTTTTGGCTCTCTCGTTCTGTTTCAGAGCGGCTATCAGCCTCACCCTCCTAGGAGGTCACTTCCCGAGCAGGCCGGCTGCCGCAGGAGCGGTGCCACGGCCGACTGACAAAGCACTTTGGGAGCCTTTCCAAGCAGGGCCGCCCGCGGCCGCAGCACGGCCGGATCCGCGCCCACAGCGAGCCCGCAGCCCCGCCGCACACCCGCCTGGGCCCGGGACCGCGGCACAAAGGCGGCGGGGGCGGCCGGGCCGGGCAGCGGCCAGCGGGACCCGCCTGCAGCGCGGCTGTGCCGCCACCGCCCGAGCCCGACAGCGAACCCGCGGCGCCCGGCCGGAGCCGCGCTGAGGCGGAGCGGGGCCGCAGTGCCCGGCCCGGCGCTCCCGGCCGGGGCCGCGCTGAGGCGGAGCGGGGCCGCAGTGCCCGGCCCGGCGCTCCCGGCCGGGGCCGCGCTGAGGCGGAGCGGGGCCGCAGTGCCCGGCCCGGCGCTCCCGGCCGGGGCCGCGCTGAGGCGGAGCGGGGCCGCAGTGCCCGGCCCGGCGCTCCCGGCCGGGGCCGCGCTGAGGCGGAGCGGGGCCGCAGTGCCCGGCCCGGCGCTCCCGGCCGGGGCCGCGCTGAGGCGGAGCGCGGAGCGGGGCCGCGGCGGAGGCGCGCCCCTCCCACCCGCGGCAGGGCGGCGGCCGCGGCCGGCAGCGGCCATTTTGCCACCGCGGCGGCTCCGCTCCCGCCTCACCTTTGAGTGTGGAGCGCTCCACCAGCACCGTGTGGACCTGCGGGTCGGAGAGGAACTTGCGCATATGCTCCACGGCGCCCTTCTCCTCCAGCGCCGCTTCCAGCGCCGCCGGCGCCTCGCCGCCATCCTCCAGCAGCAGCGGCACCAGCTTGCGCAGGTGCTTCTGCAGCACCGACACGTCGGCCACGTTCTGCACCGCCGAGCCCGACACCTCCATGCCGCCTTCCTCGCCGCCGGGGCCGCCGCCCCCGCCGCCGCCGGAGTCGGACATGCCGAGGCAGAGGGACACCGGCCGGCACCGCGCTCCGCCCGCCCGGCCGCGCCCCGGCTGAGCCCGCCCGCCGCGCCGCGGGGGAGCCTGGGACGGGCGGCCCGGCCCGCCCCGCCCCGCCCCGCCCGGGCAGCGGCCGCTCCCCGCCGCCGCCTCCTCGTGGGATCATGGCGCGGTTTATCTAGAGACGTTAAAAACCACCTGGATCCAGCGCGCCTACCATAGGCAGCAACACTTTCTACTAGACCAGGCTGCTCAGGGCCTCAGCCAACATGGCCTAGAGCGCTGTCAGGGATGGGCATCCACAGCTTCGCCATCCTCACTGTCAAGAACGTCCTCCTAACAGCTAATCTAAACCTACTCTCTTTCAGTTTTAATCCATTCCCCTTGTTCTGTCACTACATATTGTTGTAAGAAGCTCCTCTGCGTCTTTCTTGTAAGCTCCTTTCAGTTACCGAAGCCCTTCCACAAGGGTTTTATCAGAGTGGTTTATTCTGGAAGGAGAGGGTGGGATGTGAGCGAAAAAGGGAAGGCAACAGCCTCCCCCCACTGCCCTGGCAGCAGCACCCGGGAGCTGTGTCCTGCCGCTGCTGCCTCCTTACCCGGAAGGAGTAAGACTCGTTTGTCCGGATGAAAATAGTGTTTATTTCATGTGAAAAATCAACCCAGAAGCCATGAGGTCTGGTGGCTAAAATGACATATTCCCGTGAAGAAAGCAGCAGGCCAACTGCAAGGCTTCTTCAGTGAAGTATCTCCGGTGCTTACATGCCCAGCCAGCCAGCTGTACTAATTACAGTTTAATCAATCTGGCACCCAAACCATTAATCCCAGTCTCTGGTAAAGCTGCTTCCCAAAAGCAAAGGACATAAAAGGAGACAGGGACAAAGAGTACTTCAGTGAGAAAGGGGATTTTATTAAAAATTAAATAATTTTTAAAAAATCCTAAACATCTATTACAGCTGCACACATCTCAATGTATGTTTGACTGATGGAGGTATTAGATGAGTTTAACTCACTGCTGCTGAGGTGGACCATCCTGTTCCTCCCTGCCCTAACTAGTCCCCCTGTCCTGGCTGCTGTTTGGAGGTGTCTGGGAGAGGGGAGTATGAAAGATGTATTTTTCCTATTTGTAGATTACAGTACTACCAAATTTCAGTACTCATTCCTGTTCTACAGGTAAAGTCTGCAGTGAAGTTCCAAAGCAATTCCATGACTCCCCAAAAGTACACTAGGGATGGTGGGTGACCCACAGACTGAAACTCGTTTTTGCTCACATGGAAGTAGAAAAGGGAATGTTGTCACCAAAAGAAAAGCAAAACAACCATACAAAATTCCATCTAAACCTCGCATGCATTTCCTTGATACACAGGGAAATGCACAGAGACCCCCAGGCCCAGGATCTGTTCAGATGTACTGCCCAAGAAAGAAGGAAGCTGGGGTGGAATATCCTGCCAAGCAAAGACCTGATCTGTAAGCCTCTACACAAGTGTAACTCAGAATTAAAGTGTTTATGTCCAGCTAGGACACTAGAAATCTGGAAAGCCCACCCACAAATCCCAGCTCCTCCATTTCTACCAAGGGAAAAAACATGCCATGCTCAGGCAGGCTCCTAAAGCATTTATGAGTCCAGTTCAACTTTGAAAAAACAGATTTCTTAAGTAATGAAAATCTCAAACATTCCTGTCTGGAAGAAAAATAATTTTTTCAGCAACTAAGTTTCAACTGTAAGCACCAAAACTAACAGAGGTGTTTCTTTTTTGATGAATCAAACCTATTTACCCCCCCCCCCCCGGTAATTTTTACATTTCAAGTGTAACTTGACAACTCTTTGGAGGTGAGCTCAAGCAATGATTCCAAGTACTGGCATGCTCATTCTTCTGGAGCAGTCATCATCTGCCATGCCAAACTGTCACAGAATTTCTGTAGCTCACAAAGCAAGATACAATATCTCACTGCTGTAAAACTGTTGCCAGGAAAAAATGCAAATCAGGAAAATAAGGAAGTAAGTAGAAGAAAGCAGGACAGGGATAGAAATCAAAATTCAAGAAAATATTTATATATATTGCTGCTGACTTGCAGAAAAAGTAGGGTCAAAAAACCCTCAACAAGTCTCATCTTACTGTAGGTTTTAAAATCTGAAATGCCCCATGTGCAACAAGTCTTGAATTCTGATAGCTAAGTGTTAGGCTACTTGCAACTAAAAGCCAGTGTAGGTAGAGACTTTGTATTCCCTTAATCACTTCAGCCTTTTTTACTGTGTTAAGGGGAGCAGGAGGAAGATGCAAATTAAGTTAAAAGAAACTGAGGCAGAGACAAAATAAACTAATTTTTAATATAAGTTCTCTTCTGCAGTCAAAGCCTATGGAGAGAGGAAAGGCTTTACTTGCTCAGTTGGGATGAAAAATAATTTGCCTTGATCTGGTTGTAGTTAATTATGCATGTCCTTTTCCCGGGCACACAGAAGACCTGTCCCTTCTTACAGGTGTGAGAAGCCACTGAAGTCAGCCAGCCAAAGGGCAAGACTGCCAATATGACACATTTCCCACATAATTTAACTAAAGACACGTATTTCAGAGAATCCTAATGAAAATAGGACTTGTCAAGATATAAAACTTACTCCTAGAAAATGCAATACAATGTATGTAGGAAGAAAACCTTTTTTGTAAGTTATAAAAGAAACAACAGCGGAGGGAAAAAGGATTTTAAAATTAATTAATATTAATTAATTTTTCCAAAATAATATTAATTTGGTAGTATTTGAAACCAACAATGAAGGAAAATACCCCAACAACTAACCTTTAGAGCAAATCAGCTCCTTTCTTTTTCCATCTCTAATCCACTTGCATCTTTAATTCTACAGTGACTGTACTAGAAAAATTACTATGGCAAGGTCTTCATGCTAGCATGAACCCGCTCAGTGTGGTTTTTTGGATGACAAAAATGCCTAAAATAGCTCAAGGCAATTATGTGACTGCCCTCTCCCCTCCTCACCACAGGGTCAGTGCTTACAAACCTTCAGAGTGTGTGCAGACCTCCCCGGGGCAGGGGTGAATGCAGTCCCCGCGCGCCTGGCTCCAGCGAGAGCCAGCTGCTCCTCAGTGAGCTGAGGAAGGAATAATGCACTGCCTTCTTTTAGCTCCACAGTAAATGCTCCCTTGGGAATTTGTTCATATGAAATGTTTAACTACATCCAAGCTTTATTTCGTAAAGACAGCTCAAGCCAAGTCTCCTCATAGAAAAGAAACTATAATCCAGGGAGACAGCGATATGGTAATTAGAATGGTATTTCTTAATTAGCTATATACAGTCAGTCTCCACAATCACTGCACGCAGCAAGGACAAGATCCAAGGGGCAGAAGTGCTCCACTTCTAGGTGGGTCGCCCATAAAACAATCCAGAACATGGATAACCTGAAATCACAGCTATCTCCAGTAAGTACACTTGTGAGGTGGATAAAGCAAATGAACGCATCTCCAAGAACAAGCAATATGTGCTACACTAACACCCTCCTTTCCAATTCTACAAAGCCAAAACATGAAAGCAGTGCCAAAAACCACTGCTGGTCAAAGCCCCTGAGACTAATTTCCTCAGAGGGAAAGAATTAAAAGGTCATTTCCTGAAAAAGCTGGCATCTCACTGAAGTACTTATGTGGAAAAAATGTCATTGCTCTCAGTATTTTAAAACATTGCATTTTGAGATATATTTAATCCTGATTTCCAAAAGTGAATAACTGGATCCTCAGTTATTTCACTATCTTGTTTTTCATTTGATTTGATGAGTTTACTACTGAGCCCCTGCATCAAATGGTTTCTTTCACTACACAGACCCATCTTGTAACTCAAATCTCACATTTGTAACTCAAGCCAGCAGTCAGCTCCTGATCCCAGGCCCAACTCCCCCAACTCCCCCCGTTACTGAATGTCAGCTTTATATGAGTAATTTCCTTAGTTCTTTTGAAGATTTTTATGGATTATAGAAGACAAGTCTTACTGTAGACTTCAATTTTTCCCTATATCCTTGCCACTTGATTAGGTATCGAATACCACAATATAATCCCAGATTTTATGGCTACTTTGCTTGAGGCCTGTAAACATAGAAATGTTTCAGGAGAAAATACTATGGTATGAAAGATGTATTTTTCCTATTTGTAGATTACAGTACTACCAAATTTCAGTACTCATTGCTGTTCTACAGGTAAAGTCTGCTTTTTCTACCGAATATCAATTATTCCTACTTTTAAAAAAATGTTACTAATGGCCTTTCCATAATTTTGTTTGGCTTTTGTGAAATTTATGAAGTTTATTTGTACAGATCATTCTGCTAGCAGTGATAATCTGACCACACCCCCAAACACCTTGTGTTAAATTTAGTTTCATGATGAGCAAGTAAAATTCACATGTTCTTTATTTTTCCATATAATACACCTTTTTTTTTAAGTTTTAAAATTAGATAAAAGCATATTAAATGGCAGGTGTATGAAGTTCTTCAGAAACAATGCCAGAACAAAAAATTGAATTACAAAATGTTAAAAAATATGTAGGTACATTTGAACTTAACATTCCACTAACGCATAATGTTACAGATATTGTCTAATGAAAAATAATTGTGCCACTTACCTATTTTTGCTGTTTCTAGGAACTTTTTATTCTGTACATAGGACGATTCTGTACAAAATATGAAGTCTACATTTTTATTACTTATTACCATAAAACAAGGTACAATGTATGTACAATATTAAATTGAAGCCATACTAAAGCCACACTAAAAAGACACTTGTAATATTACTTTCGACATTCCTGATGTACAGGTGTAATTTTGGAAAATGGGGGAAGGTATCAGACAGAACTTTATGAAGAACAACAGTCACCAAAATTCTACTTTAATTTTTCTTTTTATTTTGGATGTATTAGTTTTAGAATTGTTTAGTACAAGATTATACGAAATATATAAATATTGATAACAAACATGCTAAACCATTAGTGATGGTAAGATTTTGGAATATTGCCTAAGCAAATGTTCAGTGACCCAAAATTTCAAATATGCCTTTATAGAGAACTTGAAGCGTCTAAATTACCACAATACTTCCCTTTTTGGTGAGTGTTTATCTTCAATAAAGAATAAAAATAAAATCTTAGACAGTGAAAGATGTTTTTATACGTTGAGTATCACACAATCAATCAAACACTGATATACAGTTGGGATTTTCCCCCCCTTGGATAACATAAGAATAATTCCTTTCAGCAATCTCTTGCACAGACATACTGAACACCCAAAATCAAAGGTAACTGATAAGCTACCAGCTAAAGATGGAAGTTCAAACAATGGTATATCAAAATACATAGATGTTGCTTTACACAATTAAAAAAGCACCCTTTTTCCCTCAAAAGTAGAAGGCATCTTTAAACTGTTTTCATATAGTTTATTCTAATGGTAAAGCATTTTCTTTTTCAAGTTTTACAGGAAATGTTTTCAGACATAGTGGACATTCCACTTAAAGGTTGGGTTGGTCTTTAAATTTAGGTGTTGTAAGCCAATATTTACCACTCACAATTTTCTTCCAATAGACAATGTAACAAATATTGGAAATTGAATGTTAAATGCAACCAACGAACAGCAGGCACTACATCTGCACAAGGTTACTATGAATGTCTGCTTTGAGCAATACTTTTTTTTATGGATGCAGGAGATGTTATACTTCCTTAAAAAGTAAAACAAAACTATTTTTAAAGAAGCCACATTTTTTATCTCTTTATGCATCAAGACATTAAACATTAAGTTATATAATGTTACTGCCAGAGACAAAAGAAACTAATCACCCATTTAGAATAGCAGAACACATTTCAAACAGCTTGTAAGCAGGATAAGTAAGTCAAAATACTGGCCACCCTGAGAGAAATCAAATATTGAAGACAAAGCACTATATTTTAAAAGATTTTCCTCCCGTGCTTTTCCATCTACAACAAAAAGCTCATTACATGCAAGTAATCTTGTGGAATATATAGCAGCATTTGAAGATCATCAGCAACTCAGATGCATTTTCAGTTTACTTGTGAGGTGTATTTGCAGCACATGTGCTCTTTACAACAACAACAAAAATATTTTCACGGTAAAATTATGGTCACTATCTCCTCAGCACTTAGACTCATTTAAAAAGAAGCAGAATGGAATTCAAGAGTCTGTTTTTTTTTTTGTAATTTTAATAAGCTTATGATGTTGTGTTCATCTTTCAGATAAAAACTGATGCAACTGAAATCACACATAGTATCTGCCACAGAATATTGAACTCCTAGAGCCCAAGAAAAATGCTGAGTATTAAAAGCTCAGATAAGGGAGAAAACAGTGAAAGAGTTATTTTATTGACTTGAAAAAACTTGAAATTTTATTTTCAGTCTATTCCCAGTCACAGTAAACAAATTTTCATTTTAGGAAAAATTCTTCTACCATTTCATATCTGAAATATTAGTGCCATATTATACACTAAAGACTGGAAGATATGGCTTTAAATATACATAAAGTATTAGGATGTGGTATATATAGATATAGATATCTTTATCCTAAGTAAAAGAGAAATGAATTTACAGAATTCTTAGAAAGGAATGATGACTGAGGATTGTCATGAATGTTACCAGTTTGTAAGCCATGTTTTATAATACGAAAGAATAATTGTATTTTCAAAACTGCTGGTATATAACAGGACAGCAATAATGTTGAAACAACTGTAAAGGTGAGAAATCCTAGAAAAAGTTTAATACTTATATTTGAAATAATTTTACTTCTGAAAACACTTGTTTATCATTAGTACCAACTATTGGTCATTCACTTATTTAGATGGAAAGATTTTATGGAACACTTTTCTCAAATATGACTAAAAAACCTGCATGTCATCAGCTAGCTGGTACTATGACAACACCTCCAGGAAATTGTGCCCACTTGATTATAGTCAATCCAATATTCTGCAAATAGAACTGGGTAATTTACCATTGTTTGAACTACTAATCTTGAGCTGCATACTCTATTAAGTTATTGCCTACAGAAATGGGTTGAAGAAAGCTTTGACTTTGTGTGTAACTGATTGGTATGGCACAAAAAATTAAGTTCTACTGTAGAACTGAGTCCAGAAAAAAAAAATTTCCTCCAAAATAATATTTCACTGTAATAGTTTAATGCCCATCATGTGATATTAATTCATCAGCTCTGCAATGTGATTCCAAGGCTTTCATGGTATAGATATCCTGAGGCAGTTCTGACTTGCGTCGCACAAGAGGACGATCTTTTTTCTGATCTTTTTGTGCCTGAAATAAAAACAGAACAAAGTTAACCAAACCTACTAATTACTAAACATTACTCAAGAGTACTTCTTGCACATCAGTACGCTCACTTGCAGGAAAAGAAAAAAAAAAAATCTGGAAAGAAGTTTATACTTTCTCCTCTTTACCATCTATGCAGTTTCATGTATTAAAACCATTTTTTTTGCTAAGAGGAAAACTAGAAACAACTATGAAATTCTAAGCAATTAACAATCATGACATCACTACCATTTTACCAATGCTCTCCCAAAACCTGACAATATTCCTAACAAAGTACCTTTAAGTTATAATAGTGTCGTTATGTAGTTCCCACGTCTGTCTCACCTACCCTAATTTGTTTATTCTTTTTATTTTTCATATAAACAAGTCCTTATTAAAAACTGCTTGGCTTTTACTTAGCCATTTATTTATTGGTGTGTTCAAAGTTGCTAAGTCACAGTGGTCCAACAAAGTTTCTAAGAAGAAACCTTAAAAGAGACTATGTAGCAGATTCACAGGCATTAGAAACATAACACTACTTCTGCTGCTAGACTATCATTTGAAAGTAGCAGCTCTGGTGAAGCCTATTACATAGAACAAATGGTTATGGGGCTGAAAATAGAAGCCAAGTTTATGATTAACAGTCACCTAAAGAAATTAATTAATACATTGGAGCACTTTGCTATCTTTACAAGGCTTTACCTGACAAGCCTCTTCTTTCACTGTCTTTTTCAGCGTCTGCAAATCTTCAATTAAAGGCCCGTCTGTTTCCATTGCAACAGGACTGTTCAGCAAACTCGTGTCACTGTATGTTTGGTACTAATAAAATGCAGAATGTTAAAATAATCACTCTTAGCCATAATAACTAAATACTAGGAGTGTATTTGAGCATTTGAATGATATGACTAGTTATCTGAGACTAACTTCAATATTTTATGCTTCCAAGGACTGAGTAGTAGATTTTAGAATTGAACTCCAATACTTTCACACTTGGCAGAAATACCCTGCTGAAAAATACAGTCAGCATTAAAAAAAGATGGTTTGATTATCTGAGGCTCAATTTTAAAATACTCAGTTTTGGTCAGTATTGCATGTTTACAGTGGCAATCTGAAATCTTATTGATACATTGTCAAGTGCTCTGTGAACACCATAGTAATCCAAATACAATAAACGTTTTACTTGCTGATGCAATTTTGTGTTGGAAGAAATAATACACTGTTAGAAGACCAAATGTACCTAATATACACTTAATATTATTTCAAACAACAATAAAACCCCCCCCTTTTCTCTCTTTGGAAAGAAAAACAAATATAAAAGTACTTTAGGAATTAAAAAAAAAACCCAAAATCTTTGTTGTCCAGTAATCTCACTATGTCAGATCTTATTTGAATTCAGATGAGGTGTATATAGTTTTGAATTCAGAACTTATTTACATGCACACACAGACTTTTTCATCAGTTTTCCATCATAAATATTTTGGTATCTGAGTGTACCAATAACTTAATGCAAATGAGAAAAGATTTAAAAAAAAACGTAACAGCAAGGATTTAACAAATATAATGATTTAAAATCTTAAATTGTACTTTTGTGTCATGCAGAATCAGGAACAGCTCCGAATAACAAAAATCATCAGTTATTAGACAAGCTAAAAAGTTAATAGACATTCCAGGAAAAAAGAAACTCCTAAAAATCCATTATCTAGAGCACTAAAAGCATTTATATCCTTATGTCAATTCAGTGGCGCATTCAGTAATTTGTATTTTAAATTTCTTCCAAATATTAACTTTATTCAAGCAGACTATGCAGAAACTACTGTATACAGTGTACAGAATGTACTGTGTATCACTGTATACAGGTGGTATTAAGCGGTATCAGAAAATGTATTTACAAAAAAGTTCCTTGGAAAGAAAAGGAAATTGATACTGTAGATCTCCTAATTTTTCTACAACTCAAACCACTCATTTATCCAAACAGGTAATAGCTCATAATTTGTGATAGCAAGTGACCATGTATATCAAATACTCTTCAAGCAATGCTTTTGTATGACTTATGTCATTAGAGAAATGTTTTGTCAGTGGAAGTCAATGATTGCATTCATATGAATAGTCCTTTTTGATTAATTTAATTGATCTGTTGTCAACTGACATTTTATTAATTTTAATAGATTTTACTTAAGCAGTTTAGTAATTGTTACCTGGCAAATAACCCAAGAGGAAGAAAAGCATTTATGAATTTCCTCTCCTTAGACAAAGAGATTACTTCATACTTTCTATTTTAAAATAGCACTGAGATCAGAAAGTGTCCCACTTCTGTTTACAGAGTACCATTTCTCCCTCTTCCACCGCTTTAAACTCAGCTAGATGGTTTTGGAAATATACAGTACATTAAGTTTCTTGCTACAGTATAATAGAATTCTGGCTGTGAAGTAATTTGAATGTTTGGAGGTTTTTTTGTTCATAGCAGAAAACCATATGACTGAGCTAAAAGAAAACTGGCAGCAACCTCCAAGCAAATGAAGGGGTTGTGGGGGGGGATTCCAAGCCAAACCATTTCCTTCTGCCATTATTTCAACATCCAATGAATAGACTAAAGGACCTTTGTTTTGTTATCATAATTGGAGCGACATCATTAGTGCTGGACAGGATGGGTCCTGCAGGAAAGACCTGAGCAGCAGGTTCACCAGCAGAGCAGCCCAGTGCAAGCATGGGAACAAATGCACCAGACAAGAACGTACAGTATTAACCCATGTGACACAAAGGAAAACTGACCAGTCAAAACTCACAGTTTGCAGAAAGATCTCTTACTGTCTGCAAAACAGCTTTTCAAGAGAAACCAATTATGGCCTCTCTATATTTTTCCATAATTTTGCACAGTAACTTTTCAATACGGTATAACTCCTATTATAAGGAAAGGAAAAAATACTTCATATCATACTTTTCAGAAACCTTTTAAAAAAAATAATTACTTGCACAAGAGAAAGTTTACAAATTTGAAAAGTACTTTTATTGTGTATCTTTCATAATACAATTGGTGAAATTCCTTTATTTCCATGATCAGTCAGACCTGTTTTCCCCCACTGATATTTAACAAAATGAGAGTATTTAAACATGATCATGTTAATCTTTTCTAAATACCTGGGGATTTGATTTGGCTAGATTTTCTATTTTAACCCATGCTTCTTCCCGCTCCTTCAATTTTAGCTTCTCTCTGGAAAAAAAAATCATATAGAAGTAAAAGAATTCAACATAATAAATTATTTAGCTCTGTTTGAGTCTACTGTCCAAAACACCACTGTTGACAGGACAATTTGCATCAAATCAATACCCCATGATCTCAAATCAACATTAAAAGGGAAAAACCTCAAGATTTTCTCATGAAAGCAACAAACTGGCTGGTACCAGTTTAGCACATGTACATTCTTAAAAGTAAAAATTAAAACAGAAAGAAGTTTTTATCTAGGCTGAAAGCATATTTGTGTTTTATTTATAATATTAGAATGCTATATTGGTAAATAAGAAGTCGATAACTGACCATGAAAATGGCAGATTTTTACTTGTCAGCCCAATGGTTAAAGGAAAAGGCACCAGAGTCATTTTGAATTGAACTCTAACAGAGAAGTACCCAACAAAACCATGCTCATTCGAGGGAGTAGCAAGCCCAGAGTGATGACATAAATGTAGGTTGTTTTTTCTTGTTTTGTGGGTTTTTTTTTTTAACAAAATAGAAAAAGTTTGTTTTCTTATGCTTAATGCAATTTGAAAATATAAAATCTAGGGTTTGTTTTCCTTTCCTTCTTACAAATAAACATCTTGCAGAGACTAGAATAATCACCTGTCTTTGAAGACTGCAAGACTATCGATGCACAGAGCAGATGATTCAAATGTCAAGAAAAAAAGGAAGAGCAATTATATCTAAGCACATACACAATTTGCCTCCAGCTCTCAATTAAATTAATTCAAGATGGAAGGTAGGAACCCTTTAACCATCCCCCTTTTCAGTTCTTATGTGGTGGGAAATTTTTTTTTTGGTTTTGTGTTGCTAGCTCATTGCTCAGCTCTCAGCTTTAGTTCACACTCAAGAGCAGCACCCAAAAACGTTATAAAAAATTAGAGAAGAAAAGATTTGATTTCTCATTTAAAAGGTGTTCCACTTACTTGCAATCAGGAAAAGAGAATTACAGTTTTTCTGAAGAGCCAATGCTCATATTTTGTCATCTATAAACATACAAACCTTAAGAATTTGATACAGTACAAGATCATTTCTTCTTCAATTCTAATAAGGAACTTCAAAACTTGGACAAATCAATCTACATTGTGAATCTGTACTACTTCCAGTATACCAGTTTAAAATAGGTGTCTCATTTGAACCACTACTTGAAAGAATCCCTGATTATTTTGAAATTTAAAATAAAATTCAAATCCTGGTATTATATATCCAGTTAGTGGGTACCCACTAACTGCTTCCAGCCCCTAAAATGAGATCCAAACCATTAATGCTTCTGACTTCTCTATCTCATTTTAGCAGGATTCTTCCATCAAATAAAATCTGTACTAGAGACCTGCACAACAGTAAATAACAACTTGATTTCAGGTAACTTCTATAATAATATGAAGATATGCTAACACACAATGCAATACTGAAAAATACTGGGAAAGTATTTTGGGACAACTTGAAAGGAAGTAACACTGGGTAAATAAAGCATGCAAAAATAAACACAGGATGTGAACTAAACTGTTCAACAGATCCTCTACACTGGGCTCCACCATGTAGTGGTGTCCCTCTTAAAAACTTAATTTTCAGGAAGATGGTGATCCCAGAAGTATGAGGTCTAAGCCTCCGTGAGATGCCTTATTGTTAAGATTTACAGTTCACATATAACAAGAAGTTTCAGCAAGTCAGCTTTGAGACTGCTGGAATCAAAGAGGCAACTTCCCACTAATGACACAGTGGTTTTTCAGAGCTAAAGCACTCTGGACAAATTACTCAAGAACAGACAGACACACTGACATGAAAACTTACTTCAGTTTTTCTGCTTTAAATTGCTGTGTGCAGTCATCGAACAGTTTTTGGTTCATCTCCATGAAGAGTTTCAGAGCATTGTATATCAAGCCATGTATTGTCCTATAAGTAAAACTTCTGGTTGAAACTCAGAGTACTTTAAACTTTGAAATCTACTTTTTCTGGTCAACAGTAGCCAATAGCCTACATAACTGGAAAATTACATCATTTCAGAATAAGTGGAAATAAAATTAATTAGTGGAAGTTTCAATTTACCCACAAGAGGCCTAATACTAGAATTACCAACTTTGAATGCAGTTTTCTTACTGTGTAGTACTACTCATCACTTACACTTCTGATATTTGAACTTCACTCTTAATACTACATGTATCAATACAGGCCTAGTTGTGAAGTTTAGTAGCTGACACTAATCTCATAGGGGTTAGTACAGAAAATGCAGTAAGTGATACAAGTGACTTACTGGCTACTGATAAATTGAAAAAAAAAGAGTAATTAAAAGGAGTGCAGAAAAAACCCCATTCCTTTTGAAAACTGCCACACAGCAACAGACTCAGCTCAACACAATTATGCCAGAATGTTTAAGAAATTTGTTAGAAAAGTAAAGTTGAAAACATCACAAAAATTACACAAAACCAATCTGCTTTATGAGGCAGTTCTATAGATTCATTTACAGTTCTAGGCTATAATGTACTGCTGCTCAAAAAGCAATCTGTTAAATGATTACTTTGTATTGTATATGGAGTTACAAGTAAGAGTGCAGCTGTACTGGTAGCATGACTTTTACTCAGAATGAAATGAATGCATGACCTTGAAAGTCAGAAAAAAAATAACCAACAGCAACCCACATTTACTATTTACAATTGCATCACTGAATTGGAATTTTATTAATGAGTACATTATTTGTTACTGCTTGCACCCAGCGACAGCAAGCAAGCACTTTAACATCACTTTATTTTCCATTTCTTTCCCAGTGTTTAATTGCAGACTGATTACTCATTCTTGTCCAGCCCATCAGCAGTCCTCAATTCACAGCTCGAGCCAGACTGGGATACTGTCACCATCCCAGCAGTTGCACAATAGCTCAAACAAAGAGGCACTTTACAATGGAACAGCTGCAGTAGGGAGCTGACCAGAACTGTTTTCATGCGTAAGTACTACGTTATTGTGGGGGAAAAAGTGAAAATAATCAATGGAGAAAGAAGAAAAAAAAGCAATAAGCAAAAAGAAAATAAAAAGAAGGGGAAAAATTATTTGATCTACAACATATTTCACTAGAATGCAGAAGAAATCTAAATCAGCAAATAGGTTAGTGATCAGAAATCAAAGTTAGTCTTTAAAAGTATCTGAACTGCAGATGAATGTCAAATTTGCTCCACATTTATAGAAGAACGTCATGGATTAGATGCACTAAAACACTCTTTCTTGTTTAATTAAAAAAGGAAAAACTATCTTCCACAGTTCTAAATACTTCCTCAAAATTGACAACAACAGTATCTATCCAACAACTTCAATGTCACTGAATAAACAGCTCAACACACTGTTAAACTAGCAACTCACAGATCCTAACTCTAAAACCTACAACTATATAAGTGAAGTAGCAGAAATTTGTACAAATGTTTCTTACTTATTCCAATGCGTCTTTGAATTCCGGTACAAGGATGGAAACATGATGGGTAAAATCTTTGCTGCATTATCGCTAATTAAACTCATAATATATTCATTATTCCAGTAGTATAATGCTCGCTCTGCAACCTAAGACAACATGAAAAAAGGAACACTTCTTCAATCTCTTACAGAGCAAAGAATTACAACATTTGGCAAATATAAGGGAAAGGTAAGAAAAGTTGCAAATCAGACTTGGACTTTTAGTGCTAATGAGAGTCATGGAGCTGATGGAGAGACAGAAAAACTGCTTTTTACCTTGCTAGGGACATGATTCAATCTATAACCCATGAACTCTGCAATTCAAGCAAAGAAATACTTTTCCAAAAGAACCAGTATTTGTAGAACTTGTATTACAAGTAATGAAATGAAAACACTATATTGAAAGGGTTCAGGTACTTCTGAAAACACTTGAGGTTTTCAGCTTTTTTCAGGTAATCATAACACTGAAGTGAATCACCCAAAATGAATGCACATATTGCGCTCTTGAGAAGAAACAGTAAAGGTAATATTTAACTTGTTTGAATAACTTGACATAGAATTGAGGACTTTTTTGTAACAAATAAAATTCATTATGGTGAATAATACATTCCAAGTCTGATTTACAAAAACTCTGGTATCATTCTACATGCAGTAAATACAGACCTGAAAGTGTGGACTGGACACACATTTGGCTAGCTGTCTGAAGAGAGGTTCCATAACTTTAACAAATTCAGATGGCTCAATAACATCTAAAATTTCTTCTAGTTCATTTAAAAACATGACTTCTTTTGGACTGTGAGTCTTTGGCCAGTATTTCAGCAGTGCCATTACCACCTGTAGAGACAGAAGATAAAATTATTTTGTAATTTCACTTTACCTTGAACTCAATTATAATGCATTAATAAGTCTGGTATTTTAAGGAGAACACAAAACTCGTGATTTCTTGTCCCATGTAACAGTAGCACAATCAGACATGGTTCAGTGTCACAGAAATAACTGTTAAGAGGTCTAGACTGACTTCTTCAGAAAACAAAGTAAGACATGTTCAAAAATAGTTATCAAAATACTAGAGAGAAAACCTAACATCTAACTTAGTAGGATCAAAGTGCAAATTCCCTACTACATTATCAGGAAAATCATCTGGCACTTAAGTGACAGCAGCTTTAAATCTCTACCTTCTTGGGGACGCAATCCAAAACTCAAGCAATTAAGTTCTATCAATATATTTTAACAAAGTATTTATTACAAATGCATGAATTACAGGTGACCAACTATTCTAGGCATGTTGCTCTTAAACTTTGATTTGACTATGTTATTATAATCTTAGTCTTAACTTTCTTCAAGATTAATAATTTATTTACCCAGCTTGCTTACCAAGCAAAACATGAACACTCAAAACACCATTCTGTGATTCTATGATTTTTAAATATAAAAGCTGCAAGCAATATTTAATATCATCACTGGCAAGACAACTCTGAGAGGTAAGTGCTTCTTTCATGTATTATTTAATCAGGAAAGCAGACATTATGTCCTCAATGAAGCCTTGGTTAATATACACAGATCTTAAAAAAATAACATGTCAAAAAGTCTCATGTGACAATTATAAGGGGAAGCAAAGACCAGGATCTTCTGAAGAGGAACTTAGTACTTTGCTGATGTATGTGCTAAGTTTTTAAAGAAAGTTGCAATCACATACTAATTTGGGATTAAAAAATAAAACAAACCTGGTTGCATATTAGTTCTAGATTTCTAGATTCCTACTAGGAAATACGCAACATCCTATCTGATGTCTGGAAGAAAGCTAAGAAAACAGGATCTCATACAGTACAAATGACAGAATGCCTGACATTTGCTATCCTATTAAATATTAAAAGCTCCAGCTAGAAGAGAACTCCTGCTCAGGTGCACACTGGATTTCTTGAAACAAAAGGAAGTTTCCATTTTACAATGGAAATGGTCATAATCTAATAATGTGCACTTTTGTTAGCAGCAGTTGTTTTATTGATCTACTGATTAAACAGATTAGTTCTTACCTACTTGATATTGGGTGTAATGAAGCAAACCATTAGATACTATAAAGGACAGATAAATTTATTCATCTCTGCAATTATGTGCAGCTAGACCAAGGCCTGATTTTGTCCAAGGTTGGTGGACATAAACAGGATCTGACTTAAAAGCCTTGCACCAATAGGGAGCTGTGTGTCAGAAATCTGTGCTCCATCATAACATCCATCTCTGAACAGAGCACAGTTCAGGCAAACTAATTTCTGACTAAACTGCTTCTAGATCCACCATCTCCTATCTGCTCAGCCAGAACAAAATAAGCAGAATAAAATCTTTTTAAGAGCTGTACAATTAATGTTGTTTTAGTTAGTTTTAGATATTCTGAACGACTGCTGGAAAAAACTAAATTTGATAGATCAAAATGGTTAAATATTTGACTCAAATATGAACAATTACAAATAAATACTTTGATCTCCAAATCTCCTTCAACAGTCTAGAGATGTAAGGTCTACTAATAGTTCAAAATATGTAATAATAGCAAGATGAACTTACCGGTTCTGTAAGTGTGCTGTCCTTTTCTAAAAACTGAACTACACAGTATGCCAGCTACAGCAAAAGAAAAGGAGTTTTATTAATTCTCACTATGAAGCTGAACACATTTTGAAGTCACTAGCGTAAGTCAAGAATAATTTTGAATGCTTCAAATAAAATACAAGTTTCTTCTTGTAATTTAAAAAATTTAGAATTTAAAAACCTATTTGGCAGACAACAGAAAGGTAAATAGGCTTTAGCAATTCTTTCCAACATTTGCAAGTCTGTCCTCACCTTTTCCTGTGTTATAATATAGATACACGTGATGATGTTTTCTTTTTAGACCTAGTACTTTGCATTTCATCACACTTCATCTTTTCAAATACAGGACTTAAAAATCATGACCTTGTCCTCTAGAGTACTTTCCACTCACTAACATTTTGGTGTCCCATGCTGATTTAGTAAGTATTTTCTATTTCATAACCTAAGTTAGGTAAAAGTGCATTGAAAGCCGTAAATCTTGGGATTTTTTAATACATCACAACTAATGATAACTATGCCTATCAATATAAGCTGATGGATTAAAAGCATGGTACAACTCAGAAGCCCCATTTTTTCTGTGTACTTCTAAAAGGACATATTGAATTAAATAATTATGTCCTTGTAAATTCTGAATTCCTTTCAAAACACCAACAAACTGAATTCAGCTGAACTGCTTAATGTAATTTAGAACAAAGTGCTTATAGATGACATTCATTAAAACCATACTTTTCTGCAATTTTTTATGTCTAAATATTACAGACAAGAAGATAAACAAAAAATCCTGCATGGATAAATACCAAGAGCTCTGACATTATAGATGAAACATATGTAGTAGTTGATTAAACACTACAGTGCTTTAGAAAAGGGTATTACTATGTACATACATATTTTCTTTTTAATTTTTATATCAACAAGTGAAGCATTATAAGCATATATGTTAAGTAATTTCCCCCAGGCTGACCAGCAGGAAGTTTTGAAGCTTAGAACTGAATTTACAGCAGACTTACTCAAGTCCCCCAATCTCTTCAAGCAAGCTTACTTTAACACTAATATGAAAAACACCAAGTAAAATTTACCTGTGGATGGTAGACACTGAGTGATTTCACTTTGTGTAATGGTAACAAAACCTTCAATAGGAATATTTTGTGCTCTTCTTTTAATGGTAAGGCAAATCCATTAATTATGCTGCCAGGGAAAGAAATTTATAAATAAAGATCAGTAATTATATGGAAGTTTGCACTAACATACAGGATATACAAAAATTCTTGGGCTTGTTTTCTAATATTTACAAATAAATAGAATAGTCAATTCTGTCTACCAATCTGTGTCCATACCTTAAACAAGTTTTTCAGAAGTCTCAAATTCTTTTTCTAAGCTGCACACAACTGTACCTACAGTTCAGACTTTACCTTTCATTACGAACTATTCACTATTTCAAAGCTGTGAATGCACACCTCTCCCAGCTTCTTCATGGGATTAACAAGTGAAACAGACAGGATGTATAAAAGGTAATCCAGGACAGCAGACAAGTCAAAATATGACTTCTACTTAACTATTAGTATTTCTACAGGGCCCTAGAGTACAACCAAACAGCATATCCCAACACAAGACATCCCAGTTAGAGCTGAGTGCAGATGTAGCTCAGTACTGGGTCAATGGCACCTTCCCCATAACCCACAGAAACACAACAAGAAGCTCTGTGTCAACAACATGCTCAGTGAAACTTCTTAATGGACTGGATGAATAACCAATACAGAACAGCTCCAGCCCAGAAGCCTCATTGAGCTACTAGAAATTTTGATTTGGAAGCCTGAGGGGATAAAAAAATCCCCAAACCAAACCAACAATGTCACTTTTAAATTTGAAATACTTACAGCCAGCCTAACAAAACCAAGAACGAAAAAGCTGGTGACTCAATAACAGCTTGGAATTCAGCTCCATATTCTAGTACTTAAACTTTATGTTTTCATTATGAGTTTTGAAGAGTGTTACCTGACTATAGTGTGTTGAAGTAACGATGGACATGTAACTTCTTTAATCACTGAAAATTTAATTGAAAATTAAAGAACTATTCTGAGCAGGCATGTAGACCTAGGAAATTTTAAAACATCTTTGCAATTTCAACAGCCTTCTGGGCTGCATTAAGAAACAGCATTGCCAGTAAGCTGAGGTGAGTCAGTGATCCTTCACCTCTGCTCAGCCCTGGTGAGACATCTGGTGTTTGTGTTCAGGACAAGAAGGATGCAGATATACTGGAGGGAGTCCAGTAAAGTGCAATGAAGAGGCTGGAGCATCTGACATACACAGAGAGGCTGAAAAAGGTGTTTAGTTTGAAGCAGAGAAGGCTCAGGGGGATCTCACTCGTGTGCAAATACATGAAGGGATGGTGTGAAGAGTCACTCTTCTTAGCAATGTGCATTGAAAGGGCAAAAGACAAATTGAAAGATGGGATATTTAATTCAAGGACAAGAAAAAACTCCTTTCTTTTGTGAGTGTGGTCAAATGTGGGAACCCATTGCCCAGAAAGATTGTGGAGGTCTTCATCCCTGGAGATACACAAAGTCTGACCAGACACAACCACTAGCAACTTGCTCCTGCTCGTCTCTTACTTTCACATGCAAAGATATGGAAATACCATCAAGTAATCCTAACTTGAGCTTTTGTAGTGCATTAATGTAAAAAAAATTGCCAAGAGCTTGCACATGGATTACAGAAATCAGTTAATATAAAACTCACTAGTGTCAATGGGGCTATCACCTTTAAATGGTAAAATTTTAGTGTCAAAGGCTTAGAGATACATCACTGAAGTCTAAGAAATTATGAGATTAGTGAAAGAGGTGTATGAAGTTTCGTAACTTGTGCTTCCTTTGTTCACCCACTATATGATTGTGAAGAATTTTTAATAAATTTAAACTCACTACATTTTACTGCTAGTTGCTTTACAACTATTGTTAATTAGAAAACAAGACCTAAAAAATAAGATTACAAAAATTGTCATGTCCCAAAGCATAGCAAAAACTTGAATTGGCAATGTTTCTGCAATCTTATACAAAACCCCCTTGATTTTTGAAGTCCTCTCTTAAAACCAAGTGAGTTTAATTAAAAAAAAAACCCTACAACTTACCTTCCCAGTATTTCCAGTAATTCTGCTATGCCATTGTGATGTTCTGTTTCATAAATAAACCTAAATAAATGAAACATTTTATTGGTTTACTGCTGAAGAGAGACACAAATCTAACACCAAGATTCCCGTCTATCATTATAGGTAGCCTTGACCCCAAATATTTCACTCAGTAAAAGGAAAGCAGAGAGACACAAAGGAAAAGAAACTTTGTGGAAACAAAAATCAGCAGCCCACCCAGCTGCTTTCAAGCTTCACATCTGCTTTGCTCTTTTCTCCCACATTTAACAAAGCAGCCTACACACTCAAGCTTTTCCCAATACTCATATTTTATGCCATTTTAATAATGCAAAACTGAACACAGTTCAAATAACACTTTAAATATTAAAATAACACAAGAGTATCTGGCATAATTAAATGCCATGACTCAACCTTCTACAGCAAATGCAAGCACAAAGTGTTCAAACAGTTACTACTTCTGGATGTAAAAAGCTTCTTGGCATTACAGATCTCTGTGCACACAAAAGGCTTGCAATAAACAAAGGAAGTCACATTTTCCTGCACCTTCTGACAGAGCACTGTCATTTATTAGGCAGCCACCTTTCAGCCTCCTTCACCCAAGTGTAAATTTGTTGACAAAGTTCTATGCATGGCTTCAGCTAATTTGCAGAGTTATAAACATTTACACTTAGGAGAAAATAATTCCACTAATTTGAAAGCATTTTTTGATTTGAAAATTTGTCATACACTGAGGTATTAAAAGCTACTTTTAATCCAGGATATTTGAAGTGACAGTTTTTAATTCTTTAAGACCCCTTCCATGTAATTCAGGATATAATTCCAAGCAAAATTAAACACATTGACGCAAAAATGTTTGGATTGACATACAGGTTTCATAATTAAAAAAAAAGTATTTTACTTCAGGGGAAAAAAATACATTAATGCAACTATGGGGAAAGAATTAATGTAATTCTGGTCAATGACTAAAAGACAAATGAAGGTGAAAATTTCTTAGGTAAGCACAGTAATAAACCAACAACTGGAAGGTAAAAGTATATGAAAATGAAACATTTTTGAAGTTGTACACAAGAGTTTATCATTTCACACATAATTCAAGACAGGCTAGAACAACTTCCCTCCTTGGTGAGCGTAAACAAGTGTACCAGTTTACATTTGGAAGCAAAATTTTTAAACTTTGAGCTCCTAAATATTATACAGCTAAGTGAGTTTTTCTCTAAGTTTGTGGTTGGCTTTTCTTTTTCTACCACAACTTCGTAGCTGTGAAAATTATATAATCTCCCATATACATGTCAGATGGAAATCTCTCTTATACAAACAATACAAAGTTGATTTAATGAGCAGATCATTTCTTAGTCTTTCAAAAGCTTAGCACCAGAACTATCTGTATTCGAAGACTTTGCTTCCACTGTCTCTGAAAGCAAAGTGCAAGAAATGGCAAATAAAAAACTTTTCAGAAGTGCATATAATGTGCTATGATGCTGTTTTACCATCTGTTCAGATATTTGAACAAATTATGCATTTTGGATTTAATTTAATAAAATCCAGGGAAATTTATTGATGTGTGGGGGAAAAAAAAATCTGCATCTTCAAGATCCACCTGTACTTTTTCCTTGGGATATACTGGCTCTTCACTTGCCCCGTGAAGTCAATTTCCAGCTGACTGCATGACACTACAGGGTCACTAATTATTTTAAAGTAGCTCCTCTGTATCCTTTCCAAAGCTCAGTTGTTGCCACAGCAGGAAAGATCAGCTCCCTCTACAGCTGGTACTGCCAGGTGCCATTCAAGATATGGCACTGAGGGCCTGGCAGCACCACACATTGATTTTGGGATGAAAACAGTGGCAGAGAAGAAGCACGATGGAGGGAGTGTGAAACTGCTACACAACATTATTATTTGTAGAAAAGCAAAGAATATCAAAATGAAAACATTCAAACAGGCACCACAATCTTGCATTCACACTGGATGTAACAGCAGTGAAAACACACTTCTCAAGGCCTTTGGTAATACAGTGGTTTGTATCAGTGATAATACTACGGTTCATTCTGCGGCAACAAACAAGTATTTCACAAGAGCTCAACTGCACATGTCAATTCTGAGGAAAGAAGAGGCAGCAGACATGTTCCTTCAAGCAAATTACAGATCTCTCAGTCATTCAATTTCAGCCAATTTTCTGCATTATGAAGAACTACACCTTACGAAGGCATTAGTGTAATACAAACACTACCACCCCCCCAGCCCAAAAAGAAAAGCCTCCCACAGAGATACCAAACCACCCACTAAATCATATACTAACTCAAATTTCAGCTTGCCATATGCCAGAGGCAAGACTACCCTAATTTAAGTCTCCCAGAGTGGTATTAATTATTATTAGATATAACAATATTAAGTATAAAAATATTAAGAATTTTAAAAATTGCTAGTAGTGTCTTGAAGTGTTTTAATTGCACACCTCATATGTACCATAACACAAAGATGTTGACATACCTATAAAATATATTATTAATTTGTTTCCGGATGTAAGCTCTTAAGCCTAAGAATTTTCCATATATTCTGTGTAGAGTTGTTTTAAGAAAATCTCTTTCACGAGGATCTTCACTGTCAAAGAGCTCTAAAAGCTGAAAAGAGAAAAAAAAGAAGATGAACATTAACTGAACCTAATGCATTGTAAAAATAATTGAGAGCTTGAAGTAAAAAAAAAAACCAACAAAAAACCAACCTTTTTTTTACCTTACCTGTAATACAAACTTCTGATCAATATATTTCTTAGCTATATTAGGTTGAAAATCTGGAGATTCTAAAAACCTTAAGAAAAATTCATAAACAAGCTGGAAAAATAAACAAAAAACCCAGTATTAGTCTTTTAAACAATAAATGTTTTATAAGCATCACATTACCAAAATTGCTGATTAGTTGCTCAGAACTGCAAAATGTTTTTAGGTATATTTATCTATATAACACAGAGTAAAAGCTTTGCTCTTGCTCTCCTGACAAATTACAAGAACTTGAGGTTATTTAAACTGCAGAAATTCTGCTGAGCTCCATCACTACACTTTACTCAAGTGACACACAGTAATCTAATATTTATCATGCCCAGAAGTCCATGTTCTAGGAAGCCTCTGTTCTCCTCTGTTTGTCACGGTACCTCTGAAAGTTAAAGCTGTGCCAAAGCCAGATCAAAGCACTCATAGTGACAAATAGCTCATTTAAAATCTCAGCAGTTACATCTCTACCACAAGAAACACATTTTAAAAATTACACAGAAAATTGTTTTGAGATAAACACATAACCTAAACAATTTAGAATACATATATAATGAATTTAATGTCAAAATTCTGTTATAGACTGTGATGCCTCAGCCTCCATGAAGTACCTGTAGATGAGGCCATGCAGCTTCTAGGGTTGGTTCATCTTCCTCTGGATCAAATTCTGCTCCCGTTGGGTTGGAAGATGGTGGTAATGTTCGAAACATATTAACTGCAAACTGAAATTACATTTCATTTAAAAACTCTAAACTGATGACTTAAAAAAATACTTTCAATACGGTTTTGGCTAAGGATACTTTACATCAGCTATTTTAATTAACTTTTGCAAAAATACAAGCTATATAATGCAGTATTTTAAAGAGAGAGGAACATTCATACGTTACATAGTTCTAACTTGGAGAACACTTTTCTATGCAGTAAGTACTCTTTGAAGCACAAAACTACTGCCATGATGTGTTTTATGAGGATACTGCTCTGACCTCTCTGCACACAGAAACGTATATAAGCAGATGTATGTAAAATGTTTACACAAACATTTTTTATATACACACTTAATAAGGCCTTGCAGCAACCTGCAAAAGTGTAAGTCAGAAGTAGAGATGCAAACCAAAGATAACTCACATCTGTTCTTCTCTGTAAGATACTAGTTTCATTTCACATAGTGGCTGCACACATATGGGAACACTTCAAAACCAAATTCCACAACACCAACCTCCCCAGTGGTATTTCTGAAAAACCACGTCCACCTGACATTACAGAGCATTTGTAGGGGACAACTACACACCCTAATACTTTAAATATTTGAATTCTGAACCCCTTGAAAAACATTTAGCATCCTCATGGAAGTGGACCAGTCTGCAAACATGAACTACTTTTCAAGTTGTGGGTACACATGTATTTTAGTGTTTCCAAGTGCTTGCCTACACACAAGGGCCAAGGAAGATGTGTATGTGCTGTCCTGCCATCTCACATCTGACAGGCTGAGCAGACAGTGGGAGGCAGTATCAAACTGCATCAGCTAAATCTGCAAGGCTTACATTATACTCCCATGAGGGAAAAGTCATCCTGGATGCTCTGTTTTTCTGCATAATATTCCTTCATTCAAGCAACTGAGACATAGGTCTGATAAACACCAAGATATGTCAGAGTAATGGCTACTGCAGAGAATTAAAACTAAAGATGATATATCTTTATGTTTCCCTTCTTAAAAGCATGGACATCAAGTGATTAACCACCTTTGTTTAAAAAATATGGTGACAATTTGCAATAATCAGAGGTTTTCCAAGAAAACAAATCTAGGAAGACTAGACTTGAAATTTAAAACTTGCTAAGATTATTAAACAAATGGAAGAATAACCTTATCTAAAGAATTCTTAAAGTCTCAGGCTCTCACTACAAAAAAGAAACATATGGGTCATGGCAGGTGTTAGCAACCAAGTTTTGTACTTTGTATTTTTGAAAACAGAAAATAGATTAAAAACTTAGAGAGCATTTTTTCCATGAGAAATGGAACCAGTAAAGCCTGATGTGATCTGTTTTGCATTTTATATCCTTGACCAACAGAATACAAAACTGCTCAAGTCAAGCTGCAGGATCTTGCACTGAAAGCACAAACCTGAAACTCTCTTGTCCTCTGTCTCTCTTGTCTACCCTACTGAGGTTTAGGAAAATTTACAGTGAATTAATATCAGTTTTACCCATTAAATGGCTGATCTTTTTTCTAACTTCTCAGTCTTTTGACCAAACAGACAAGACACAATCTGCCAAGCCTGATCTCCTCTAAGGCAAATTTCCCACAGAAGTATAAATAAACACAGCACAACTGAAAAACATCCCCCTCCCCAGCTCCTCCTCCCACCAATAAAATTCCACAAGACCCCCCCAAACTTATGAAATTAGAGTCTTTATGAACACTGGCCTAGTGTGCCAAAATTCTGTCAGTGCTGCCAGCACTAACAACACTTCACTTGAAAGGACATAACAGGAAGATGGGAGAACAAAAAGGGAAAAGAAAACAACCTGCATTTTTATCAGTTCAGGGGCTTTTGCTGTAATGGCAGCCACAACTCCTGCTTTTCTTGAGGCCCATTTCATACAACATGAGAATATTTTCAAGCAAGTAGGCATCAGAGATACTACACATTTTCTCCTCCCTTCTGCTGAGCAGCCTGGGTGAAGCTTGATGTGAACAGCTCTGAATAAAGAGGCACATAAACTGCAAGTCTGTGCCTTCTGTATTCATATGAAGAAAGCCAACCTATATTTAATAGAGCAAAATGCAGCACACTTCTATTCACAGCATACCTCTTATTCTAGAGCACGGATAGAGAACACCACACCTACAATGCCCCTTTGAACACAAAACCAAAAAGCCAACCAAACAAAAAACCAACAAAACTTCAACCTCATATAGGCATAACTGAGTATGTAATTTTAATAATGGACAAAAAGTTGCACTGAAAACCATGTCAGTTGCTGAATAAAATTAGATCTGGTCCTATACATAATATAAATTAAAAAAAATAGTACTACCCTAAATGCTAATGCACAACAGAACATTCTCATAAAGCCCTGCTTTCTGCTAAGGCCAAGCTAAAAAAAAGCATTATTATTTTCTAAGTAAGAATCTGAAATGGATGCTTTTCATCACAAAACCCTGAATACATCATGCACATATAGAAAATTTACTCAGACATTTACCTACACATTTTATAGTTTTGAGAAGAGGTACTTAACTATATCACACCTAGGAAATGGAATTTGTATAACAAGCAGTTAATAAAACATTTCCTTTTTCATCATGTCTTTGCTTAGAAATATAAAATGAATTTGAAGGACATATCAGCTGCCTCTTTAAGGAAGAAAGGGAAAATAGTCTTGAATCCACTCTGAAAGAAGAACATTAAATCCATTTTAGAAATTAATTTCTCATAACTTTTGAAAAAAGGACTTAGGCTTAACACTAAATTATTAGCTAAGCCACTAGATGAATATATATCTTAAAGAAAAGATCTTACTATAATTTAGTCCAGAACATCTAAAGTGAAAAAAAAAAAAAGAAAGGTGGGGTGGATAGACATGACATGAGCATTAAGACTATAAAGAATGAAGCAGAATGAGATTATAAGGTAAATGTTTATTTTGTCAGAGAGAAAGAATATTTGAAGGTATGGAAAAGGAAACATTGTTTTATTTCTAGTAAACAGACAACTTGTGAAATTCATTGCCCCGACTGATTGGCCTAAGTAATAATTTAGTAACACCAAACAGAACTTGGACACACACACACACACAAATACAACATGTACACACACAAACAAGTAACCTCCAAGCTGTGAAGTCTGGCAGAACAGCATAGCAAAACAGTAATTTTCCTGCCAACTCCACAAACTTTCCAAACTGAGAACCATTCTCAAATCTGAATATTTCTTGATCCTATTGAAAATGCTATTCCTTACTAATATAATTCAGTGGCAGCAGCAGCACATAACTTATCAATGTTTCTTGGAGGAGTTTTAAAGTAGATGAAGACATTACATTTATTTTCCTTAAAATTCCCACAATCAATTCAGATGTTTGTCTAGAATTTAGCAAATGTACATGACAATCTACACACACATGCCTGAAAGAGAGATCACACCACTACTGGAGAAAAAATACAGTTGCTTCAACAAATGACCAAAGGAAAAAAAAACTATCTGAATTTAGCCTCAAAATACCAGTCCAGGTGCCTTCACTGGCAGTGTCTCTCACAGGGCTGTGTAAAACCAATGCAAGGAAACTCCATACCCTTCAGACCCTTGCAGACACAAAGCATTTTAAAGGCACCAAAAGAATTTTTGAACACCGTATGCATGTATTTAACTTCCCTTCCTATTTTTATAAATACAAGATTTTGTTTTTACGAACTTTAACCATCATCTAATTCTGCTTCATATACGTGTCTAGTTTGTCTTACAAAAAAGAAAAATCAACACTGGCAATAACATTTCAAAGTCCTGTTATTCTTTTGCAGATGTGCAAAAGAGTAACAGAAAACACACTTGATCTTTTCTGAAGATTTCATCAAAACTTCTTAAGATAAATTGATACAGCTGAAGAAGCAACACTGAATGATAAACCAGGAACACTTACCATATGTACTACTTCAGGGTAAATAGGTTCTGTAATCACATTGCGATTGTGTGTGATATATTCTACCATTTCACTTAAAGCTCCTCGTTTTACTTCCTTCCACTTTAGGTCACTTAGTGGATCAGAAACAAAGTCAAAAAGTACACAACATTGTCGTAACTTCTGGATAAAAAGCTTTTCTTGATCCGCTGGAGGAACATCTGAAAGGTGAAAATAATTATACAATGTTTAAATTATACTGCAGTGGATTCACTGCCCTCCCCATTTTTACTTTGTGAAACACAGGTATAGAAGTGTTTAAGATTACAAGCAAACTTTCTAAATCTTCACACAACTTTCAGGAATATCATGTTCCAGAGTATGAGCCCCACTGAAATACCCTGTACATATCAGGATGATTTAAAAAACTGCAACAATGATGCATAACTTGTCCTTGCCAGAAGCAAACACAGCATGGAAAAAAGCACATACTTGAAGAAATGCCTGCATACGCTTTGTGTTTTGCTTAAGTAATCCCATGAGCCGTTAAAATGACAGATATGTGTGAGATTACAAATTATACATAGAAGGATCAGGACTTAAATATCTAGGAAATACCAGATAACTGGCCAGAGGTAAAGAAAGCAGCACCATGGTTTGTCTGCTGGAAACACTTGTGTCCAATTAAAATGGCCACATGATTACAGCACAAAGCCTTAAGAAATGAAATATGAACACACCACAGAGAGTCTGCCTAAGTTTATACCATAACACATTTTATGTTTCTGCATAATGACTTTTTTATTGTTAGATATGAACTATGAAGACAGTAATAGCATGTTGAAAAATAGTACTAGACTGACTTTGTAAATAGTTCTGCAATTTACTCCCATTTCTTCCAGTTGATGAGCTTTTCTTTTTCCTTAGAGTTATCATAAAATGCTAAGAATTTTCTCATACAAGTAGCAACAGCTACCATCCAAGTATTTCAAGTGGTATTACTGAATACAAGCCCATGTGTATGCACAATCAAACTAACTGAACATGCAACAGATTTACAGTCCAATTGTTTAAATACCAGTTGCTCTCCTTATAAGTGCCTGAAAAACTTCCTATGATAACAAAGTTGGAATAGCTCCTCTCTCTCACAAAGAGAAGCTGCTTTCCAAAGTATTTTTTTATATAACCTGGAAGACTTATTTGGTTTTAAAACAGCTGGCAATTTTTAAAATTTACTTGTGCCAAAGAATAATTCCAGTAAGAAAACACTGTATAGAAATAGCCCTGAAGAACATACAGAATAAAAATGTAGCCTTCATGAAAGAAACAACAACCAGTTAGACTTTGGTGTCACCAAGACACCTGAGACAGTGCAGAATGCTTGAAGTGGAAAGAAGGTGCTAGGTAACAGGTGTCCCTATGCAGAGCAACAACTTTCTAACAAATAAACCAAAATTCCTGCCCAGTGTTGTGAACAAAGCCACATAAATTTTGTATCTGAATACCCATGCTTTTGTTTATTTTAATAAAAAAGTAATGAATGACTTCTCCTGAGAAAATACCAAAAAAGTAATTAATTGAGATGTCTGCATACTGAAAGCCAGCCAAATTTATGACCTGAATGCAAAAAGTCTCACACACACAAAGTGGTTGGTTACCTTTCCCCCATGAACTGTAAAATGGAAAACAGTTCAACCCGAAGCACAACAACAGTTACACTTAGGGACACTGTGCTATGAATGCATACTCCACAAAATCCACAGCCTAAATACAGACTATAATTACACAAGTAATGGACATACAATTACAGTGATTACAGTACACTAACCTTAAAGAGAGGAAGCACTAAAGATGTAATTACCACTAATAGTGAAAGTTAAAGACTGAGAACTAAGAAGATCAAGAAACACCCTCAGCTAGGCAAGCCACCTCCCTTGCCATTTATTCTGAGGTGGCTTAACTATTTTAAGTACCTCAGTCATCCTCATTATTTGAGAGATCCTCTTTACACACACTGAGAACCACACATATTTCTAATGAACTGTGTTTTGTTTATTTGGGTGAGACATAACCGCCTCCTTTAGGAGTATTCATCCACAGCTTTCAAGTCTGGATCTCACATCTCTTCTAGTACTTTGTTTGGAATAGTTGCCTTGAAATCAGGATCATCCCTACTTTTCAGGTTTGAAAGGCTGATTTCAGCATGACACCAAGCAGAAGGTGGTTAAGAAGATGACTTGAGTAGCCCATAATTTTTGTGCACAGCATGTGTGCACACCTGCAGAGCAGCTCTGGGACACCCAATAAGTAATTTATCCTCAGACATTTGCCAGGCACTATCTGGTTAGGTTCTTTCAGTTAACTGCATGCCGATTTCTAAATCACCTTCCAGTTTAATTAAGCGATAACCCCTCACTTCCATTTGCTTAATTAACTGGGATATTTGAAGAGAATGCCATTAGGGAAAAAAATTCCCTACTTGTGCAACTCTGGTGCTCCATTCCCTGATGACTGTGGGAAGGTCATAATTATTCAGAAGCTACTCCTTAAAATCACACCACAACTGATACTTAGAGCGATTCACTAGGCAAAGTTTTTTTAAAAAAACCCCAAACACCACCACTACCAATCAAACCAAACCAAACCCCCACATATTCTGCTTCCCTTCCCCAACGGTTTACATAATTTTCACAGGACTTGCTTCTGAATAGTAGCAATAGAATAATCTTTTTTATTCACTCCAAATGCTTATCCCTGTCAGTACTTGTATTTTAAATGAGTACTATTTTTGCTCTTCTACTGGAACAGGAGTACAGTTTGTTGTAATCCCAAAGAAGGTCAGTCTTATATTTGGATTGAATGTCTATCAGTTCCTGACAAAGCTTTACAGAAATTTGTTATGGCATATTTTATGCCTAAGCCTGCATCATTTATCCTACTGTCCTTTTTGTAAGAGAGAAATATACACTGGAAAAAGTATCAAAAGATGATAGGTATTATGAGAGGCAGGTCTCTGCGACTGAGGGAGCAGCTTTTTGTCTTGTTTGGGTTGTCCAGAGGTTTTTTCCTTACAGTCACAGGGTAACTGTAGGCTCAAGTTATACAACCTTCAGATATGCAAGCTCTGCTCCTCTGTTTTAACAGCATAAATACAGAAACAGCTTTTCAGTATAAAATTTTCATCATCATCTTAGCCTGTGGCCTTGCCAGATTTTCTGTATACTGATGAGTATAAAATAAGATGCTTTCCACTTTATAACTGATACTAGCTGTGCTTTTATTATCAGATTAACTAGACCAATATCTCACTCTTAAAGGCACCACTTCCAGTCTGTATTTCCCTTCTAAACAGCCAGGTAAAGATCAGAGATACTCAGCTACCAAGTGCCTTAGCAGAACACAAATAATTGTCTGGAAAAGTTTAAATTCAAACACTGAACTCTGTATGAAACAGATTCTTTGGAAGCTTCAGGCATGTCTTCAGCAATTCCTACGTGTGTGAGTTCACTGCAAACAGGCTTCATTCACACTGGCAGCTGTCCTCGACCCCGCGTGTTTCTCAGCCAGGATGTGGCACCGGTCTGCACCCAGGGGCCACCAGCCCCACCCTTTCTTTTGTAATGTACAGACCAGCTAAAGAACTAAAACATGTGAATATGCTAACAAATCAAGATGTCTTCATATTAAAACAAATTTTTCCTGGTTTTTAAGAAAATTAGCTGAAGTGAAAACAAACCAGAAAACACTGAAGATTTTGTTTTCAGTGGCTGATTTTGTGTTCAGTATTCCATGACACACAAATATTTTTGCTGTGCAGGACTGTAGAGATCTTACTGTTCTCTCAATCATATTTTTTATGTTCCTTCAAATCTAAAAGTTGTATTTTTAGTTATATATTGTAACTGTGACATCATTAGGTACTGATGACAGATCCATGCCCTACCTTTTTCACTGAAGCCCATTTTTCTGTGACAACAGTGTAATGTAATAGCTGCTGAAAGGAGGACAAAAGGCAAAGCAGGGTAAGTGGGTGACCCAGAGATGTCACATGAAACAGCTGATTTCTAGTACAGACTGGAACCAAAATAAGGTTGAATTTCAAGTTTTAGGTCATATTCTGACACGGAGAAGAGCTGATGCAATTCCTACCACAAAACACAATTTGTGGCCAGTAAAACACACTATGTTATGTCATTTTAAAAACAGAAAACAAGAGATATCGTTGACGATTTGCAAAAAACCACATTCAGAACACAAAATTCATTTCAGTTTTGTGAATACTTTTTTACTCATATATCAAAGCTTCACAGAGAGATTTGGTTGGCTGACAGGTCCCTATTTCATTGAAAGAGAAGTAGCTTTTTCCTTAGAAGGCCATAGAACAAAAGATAAACTAAACATCACATCTCACGAAATGTGTCATCAACCATAATGAAGGACTAGAATTGTAAACGATTTGGAAAAACAACATTTAATTGTCAAGTAGAGTGCTACCCAGAGGATATCCCTAAATTTATTGGGCACACAGTCCCATTCTGGGGAAGTATTAGTACATATTAGATTTGATGTTTATTGGCAGAAAAAGCAGCATTATCGAAGTTTTTTAAGATGCCCTAGAGAGTTATACTTCAACAAGGGGACTCTAGTATCTTGCAATGTTCTTTTAAAACACTTCAGTTGACAATACCATGGCAGCATTTTTTCAAAGAATAGAGTTCAGTGCCTTGAGTAAGAGAAATAGAAATCATCAGACACAAAGGCAGAGGAACTACACAGTATGGAAAGGAGAACATAATGTGTCAAAACATGGCTTTACCAGAACTAATACTTTTTCCAAAACTAGGGATCAAGTCCTTAAAAATGAGAAGAATTAGAAAAAAAGTAGAAAGAATATTACAAAAGCGGAACCAATATTTGATAAGATTATATTTAAAATATTTACCCTATTTTGAAATTGTATAACTATCATCCTAATTCAAAGCAAGAAACACTATGCTGGAATGATTTTTACTGCTTTTCTATTTTTGACCAACTCTTTATAGTTTTCAGTGATTTTACTAAAATCATGATGACAATAATTAAAACTAATTAAAGATGACACTCTCCCATTAACAGAATTCTATCCTAACACATGATAATGGAAATAAGTGGGTGGCACATGGAAGAAAACTTCCAATTCGTGCATGAACAATTTAATTGAAGCTATTTCTTCTAGCAGCATATAAAAATAAACTCAAGGAATACCAGAAAGTACTAAAATTATACACAATACATTTTATACTAAACTAGCAACTAGTAGTGGGAGTTTGGCTGCAGATAAATCAGGCAGGATGTTGTATGGCTACACTGGACTAACAAATACATAGAAAATACTGCTGTTTGTATTGTTTTATTTATGGCCCCTGCAGAAACACTGCTCTGCCCAAAGAAATGCTTAAAACAAGAAAAATGACCACAGTTACCAAAAAACCACAGGAACACTCATGGAAAAACAGAGTGCTAGTACTAGGCTCAAGAGAGCACCACATATAAACATTTTAAGTGGCACAAAAGAGGAAAAAAATTCTGTTCTTTATCTCACTATTGAAGAGATAGTGTTGTAAGTGAAGAGATGTCAGTGTTGTAAAGTGCCATAAAGAATACAGGCTTAATTCAAAAGAATTGAACTGTAAATTCAAGGTCCTTCTCCAACTACCGTGTATGAGACCTGTAAACATTCCTGTTTTGCTTTTTTTTAAACACTTCAAACATTTCCCATCAGAAACAGGACACTGAAGGGCAGATAGACTTTGCCTTATCTACAAGCTCACGATCCCAAACAAGTCTTGATCAGTAATTAAAATATTTTACAGGCACTTAGAGCTTCCGTAAGGATTACAAGAAAACACTTTACTCCAACCAGCTATTACCAAAGTAAAGATGTTTAGTTCAAGGCCAGGTAGAAGGTGAGCTGGGAAGGGTAGGTGGGTGCACAAGGGAAGTTTCCAGTCTCAGGCAGTGCTTGGACAGTGAACCAAGACTTCCAAAGTGTGTCCTTCATCTGCATCAGCTGCCCTGCTGCAGCCCTGTGATGTTCAGCACCTGTGCATGTCACCAGAGACACGGGAATGATGCCTAGCTGCAATTACAGGCTAATGTCCACTCTTCTGCATTCAAGGAACCAAGCTGACAGAAATACCATCTGGTTGTTCTTCAGATAACAGAAATTTGTAACTGGAAAAAATCCCTGCCTTTCATTTCCCTATTTGAAGAAATTACACTGTTCTGATCTGCCACTGTTTCACATTTTCACCTGAAAAGCTGACCCCCAAAATATGATAGACACACAAAATATAATTACTTCCCTAAATACTGACAGAAAATAAGATTTAAAACTAATAAATATGTGGCACATTTTCTACCTAAAATTCAAAAGCAAGTGCCTTTTATTTCATTTTCAAGTAGTTACATTTTTGGATGGTACTCCATCTTATTTAAAGATGTCTTCTTTCCATCAAACAAGTTCTGTTTAGTAATAAGCACTCAAACCTTTTATTTTAATAAAGCAACAGCACTGACATTCTTTCTATGCCAATCTGCAGCCTGGATCAAGCTGTAACTCCACTTACAAAAAAAAAGTTATTTCATCTATGACAGCTTGTGTATGAAAATAGTCTTAATCATGTCCAGCTCTGGGGTCCCTGACACAAGAAGGGCAGGGACCTGCTGGAGTGAATCCAGAGAAGGGATGAAGATGCTCAGAGGGCTGGAGCACCTCATGTGTGAGAACAGGCTGTGGGAGTTGGGGCTCTTCTGCACATAAGAGTAATCTGGGGAGAGCTTATAGCACCTTCCAGTGCGCAAAGGGGCTACAAGGGAGCTGGAGAGGGACTTTTTACAAGGGAATGGAGTGCTAGGACAAGGGGTAACGGCTTTACACTGACAGAGGGCGGGTTTAGTGTAGCACACATTAGAAAGAAATTCTTTACTGAGAGACTGGTGAGACACTAGTACAGGCTGAGCTGAGAATGTCCATCCCTGGAAGTGCCCAAGGTTAGATGGGGTTCTGAGCAACCCAGTCTGGTGGAAGATGTCCCAACCCATGGCAGAAGGGTCGGAATCGGATGTTCTCTAAGGTCCTTCCAATCTAAACCATTTTATGATATGATTTTATGATACAGAAATGGGGAGAGGAAGGCAAGAGCAACATGTTGGAATTCATTAAGGTACATAGCATTTAAGATTTTTGGTTTCTACATAAAGAGATCTCCTGGCTAAATTTTCATTCAAAAGAGTGGCTTTTAATTTGATTATGAAGCTTTTAATGTAACATATTTTTTCATGTAATGAAAAAAAGGCTGTTAGAATCAAATAAGCTATTACCAGACTAATTAAACAGCAGCTGAAAAAAAGAAAGATAACACCTCAAGAATCCTACAGTTTAAAAGAGTCTGAAAGGAATGGGAAGCACATGTCTTGTCAGTCCCAGAGTGAAGCTCAAAGCAGGTGCTTTACAACACTAATCCCCTCTGAAATCTCCACTCATTGGGGAATCCAGCACTGGTGGCAGCTACCTCCTAACAGAGATTACACTGTGGTTTTGAGGATAGAGGAACAAAGTAATGACATTTAACCGTCAAAGATTTAAGATGGGAGATTTTAAGGACTGATTAATAACAGAACAGGAAAAAAGGTCTGCTGTCATTTTAAACTGTTTGGCATAATTTTTACATACTAAATAACCTGAGGCACTGAAATTACTGCCAGTAATTTTATTCCAGGTGTAAATCATAAGTCAAATGATGATAAGGGTAGATCAACAGTGAATAATATGCACACCATATTATCTAACAATTTTTCCAAAGCAGACCAATGTCGCTCTGAACTTTACTCTTTACAAAGAGTTTTTTTTTTTTTTTACTCTTTACAAAGAGCTCTTACTTTACAAAGAGTTTTATCAGAAGTCAACTGTTTTATTGTAAGCTACATGAAATTTTTAAAAATCGTAACAGGATACTTGTAATATGGTTAAGAGAAATAAGGATTTTTACACTATATTAAAACATTTAAAAACAGAAAGTGAAAAGTAAAAGCGATAACTGCATAAATATTTTAAAGGCAATGTAGCATGAAAAGGAAAACAGGAATGCTTATACAGGAAATGACATGTGAAACAAGCCGAAATGGGCTTGAGCTAATGAAATGGAAATTCTACCTGAAAATTAGGCAGAAAAATGGCAAAGAGGATAATCAAACAGACAATGGAAGGAAAAAGTGTCTTAACAGGGAAAGAGAGAAACAAAGAACTTGCAGTAAAGCTTTCTGGCACACACACAGTTAATATGACAGCAAATCTCACTTTTAAACACAAAACACTAAGAGAAATCCCCTCAATTTCATAGCCACTAAAGTGTGCTTGAATCCACTCACAAGTTAGCCAACATCTTTAAATGTGCTTGAAAACTTTAAAATGTTTTAAAATATATGTTACAGTCTCTCTGAGAAAATGAGGCACTACAATAAGACCAGACCTCAATTATATTCTGTAACATAACTGAAGTGTGTGGCCTAAGTCAGAAGAAGATTTGTATTAAGTAAACTGAAGAAATACACAAACCTGAATAAACTCTGCCACTCTGGACAGTTGGACAAAGCAATCAAGGTAATCAAGCCCACGCATCTGCTGTAAGCAAATGCACTGTTTCCTTAAACATACCCAAACTCCACATCAACCCCTAATTTTAGTCAGATACTGCTCTGAGTAACTTGTCAGTCAATAGTACCTGTCACACATCCATGATGAATACAATTCAAAGAACACTCAGCTGCCAAAATGTAAAATAACTGAGCTTCTCCAGAGCTGTCAGACTGCCTCCCCCTCTCCTCACTCCTGGTACATTTGCTAAACCTGGGGGCTGCTGCTTGTTTTCTGCTGGATGCTGCTGAATGCCAAAATTGGTGAATTTAACGATGACACTTACAATAATCATTAACAGATATCACAAGCTGGGTCTTGTGTAGGCTTAGAAATAGATTACACAATAGATTACAAAGCGGGAAGAAAAGCCCCCCCCAGCTTTTCTGTGATCAAACTTGATGTGTTTCACACTCCAATGCAACCTAAAGCAAATACCCAGACCCTATGCAGGAACTCTGCTTAAGTTGTAACCACATCCTTGCTTATCTGAAGCAAACATTTATTTTTAAATTAATAAAAACTTCCATAAACCTTCCTTGAGGACAACCCTGATTTAGTTTTCTAAATTCTCCAGTCTACTTAAAATTAGAAATAGGAAGGTTAAGTCTTTTTTCATAGGAAGAGCTTAAACAGCACAGGTCACATTGAGCCTGAGATGCAAACTAAGGTCCTGATGGCTGATCAACATCTAAATCACCTCAAATTGTCACACATCATTACAAGATATGCAAAAGTGTTTTCACCAGAAATCAACAGGGCTTTTGTGGTTTTCTTGAGAGCAAGTTCTTAACAGACTTCAGTAGACTACAAGCCTAACTCTAGTACAGGTTTTTTTTCTGGGGGGGTTGAGGGTGTGGTAGGGTCTTTAGTTGGTTGGTTTGGGTTTTTTCTTGTTTGATTGTTTGGGATTATTTTTTTTGTTGGGGTTTGATTTTTTTGTATTCACTGGAAAATAAACTCCAATTCAGTGCATAGTTTTCCTCATTTTTTGGCATGAATAACCTTCTTAGTCCCACATCCTGTGCAACTTAGCTGCCTTGCATGAGGTGATACAGGTAAAAAAAAAAAAGATCAAGCAGCACAGAAACAATTCTTTGGTAAGAAAATAAAGAAATATATTTTGAATTAGGTCAGTAAATTGCTTAGCAGTCAACCCTGGCTATGTAAAATTCTAAGAGCAATTATGAGCAGTTCTCTGTTAGGAAATAAAAACTACTTTCTAGCAATGAAAATTTTGACTCAAACAAAGTAGAAAGCCCATTTAAAAATACATGCTTTCAACATCTATGAAGACTGAATATACAATATACCTGCACGTTTGTCAGGAGTTAAGTGCATAATGATTTCCCATTCAACCCAAAAACGATTGCTGCATAATCCAACATTATTTTCCTCACATCACATTTGTCAGAAAACATACACATTTGCTTCAACAGATGTCTTCAGTCTCCGGTCAAACCAATCTCCAGTCTCACAAAGGAATTCTGGTAAGAACTGAAAATGTACCTATTAGCAAAAGTGCCCCTATTGCTAAGCTGCCAGAAAAGCTGACATTCTGCTGATAATTTCCACCCCTCTCACACAGGAGAAAAGAGTGAACTGCAGTATGCAATAATAAATTTAAGTCTGAGCCTCCAAGAAATCTGTAAATTTACAGGGCACAAACAAGTTGATTGGCTGTATTAGCTGTGAATCTAAGACTGACTCCCTACTACAGGTCCAGAAGCCCTGTACACGTTAAGACATCTCACTCCCAGCACATTTTTCAAAATACTCATTATTCTATTTACATTTTCACTTTTTTACAGAAGATTTAACGTGCGATGAAAGCAACTTGTTCTGATTTCTTCCATTTAACTATAAGCTTTGAAATGCTTTATTCCTTAAGATACATTAATGATTACCGAGTTTCCAACAATATGAAGTAAGAAAAGTTATGTAGTGAAATATATGCTCAAAATTTTGAGAGAATGTGGAATATTCTGATTCAAAAGCCAAAAAAATCTTGATTTTGTACTGGGAAAAGAACAAATCAGTTTTTATTGCATGCAAACAACTTTAAGACAGTCCTCAAAAAACCTCTGTGGATCAATTTTTGGATTTTAAGGCACTTTATATAGATTAGATATAACAGCAGCAAAAACTATAAAAATATCCTGGGAAGAAGTTAGAAGAAAGGTTCCATTATTACAACTAGTTTGTCTGGAAAATTTTTTTGAAGAAAAACTTATTACACCCAAAGAACAGACATCACTTTTTTTTTTTTTTGGTAGGCTTTGATTATTTTGTTCAAGTTTGATTTGCAATATGACTTGAATGAACACAGGACACCTTTGAAACATCACTGACACTGTTATACGTTCTCTTTAAATATAAAAGCAGTAAGATAATTTGGTTCTAGAGGCTGTGTGAAGCCACACAGCTGATAGATTTAATCCAAAATGCAAATTAAAAACCTTCCATAAAAATCTTTAAAAGGAAAAAGTGTTTCAAATTGGTAGGCTTCTACAATCAGAAAAGTCCCAAATGAACAATTTTAAAATTAGTTTTTAAATTTTACACTTCATGTATAATTTTTTCTTCATGAAATTCAGATCGTTATCAGAAACAAGAGCAATTATGAAAATTGACATAGAACTGTCACTTCCACTACTGATAACAATGCAGAGTCAGATCCCACCCCTAAGTTTAACTACACTTTTATTAAAGAAAACTGCATTGACAAGTTATAGCAGAAATGGTACCACATGATTTGTATGCACATTATGTGGAATTGATTAAAGGATGTGCAGATGTGGCTTTAAAACATCATGCACTCCAAGTGCCATTTATCTCAGTTTATCACTTTAGACAGGATGGTGCACACAGAGAGTAGCTCTGTGAGGCTGCTGAGACTGTGCTTTATATGTAAAGGTGTCCACCCCCAGCACAAAGGTTAGAGCACAAAAGCCATCTCTCCCAGATGAACACCTTGTCTACATATAATGTAAATAACCCTCTATCTATTAAATATTGCTGGTGCTCACTTAATCTGTGTGGTTTACAGTGCAGTTTCAGTACCCAATTCTTTGATAACATGGAATTAATTTTACAGAAGTCTCAATTATTTATTAGAAGCTTCAAAAAGAAATGGAAATAAAATTTGTCCACAGAAACAGATGATACTTAATTTTTACCTTAAAATGTATTTCACAGCAACCATCACCAAACATTATGAATAAAAATTTGAGGGCATCCATTTTTGCTTCCTTGAAAGGGCATGCACATTATTCTGTGAGTCAGTAAAAGCAATGTAAAAATTCCAGCTGACTACCTTCCTACAATTTCATGGTATTTTTAGCTCAACAAAAAGTCCCCTCAAGAGACATTTTACAGTCATGCCCTCAGATATTCTACATGCAGTGTGAACACTTAACATCCGCACTGTTTCCAGCAGAAGAATCCACACATGCACTCCTCATATTGGCAAGGGGTCTATATGAAGGTAAAAACAACCCAACAAAGTCAAGAAGGGAGGAGTGAGAGAACAAAGAGTAAAAGCAGTAATAAGGTAAAATATACTCTCTGATAGAAAGTGCTGCATGGTAAATGGAGAGTTAATAAGCATGTCACCATGGTAAAGGCAGCAGGAATAATAACTAAATAACCTCAATTAAACCTGCTTTTGCTCAAATACTGAAAACACTCTGCATTAGTTTCTTTGGTAGATACATTAAAAAACCACTGATCTATGTCTGAATGTCCTTCCAAAAGATTTAGCAAAACAGTACAAGAAGTAATACAACATTTGTACCAGTATCAGTCCTTTGATAATTGAGGTGATTATCTAATACTAACATATGAAAGTTTTCATAATTTGATATATACAAGAAGCCTAGGTTCATTAGGAACAGAACTGCTGCTTGTCCTTGAGGAAGATGGCCTTGGTTCTGCTTTCCGAGGCAACACTTTTAGAAAGGAACAGTGGATGGGTTTCAAAGTTAACAATTAAGTGTACAAGTCATTAAGCAATGTTAAACAGCAGCAGGCTCAGAATTTCCTAGGAGAAATCAGAAACTTTTGGCAAGATGGATGACTATGAGCTCCAGGAGTCAGGCCATGTATCAAGAGAGTCCAGGTGGCTTGGCAGGAACATAACAGCCCAAACACAAGGTTGATACCTGTTCTCATCCCTTCAGGTTACCAAACTGTAATTGGCTAATGGGGGAGAAAAGGGAAGAACAAACATTTTCATCTCCTTTAAATCTCAACTGAGGTTTCTCCATTAGATCAAAACCCAACAACAACCATGACCTGCAAGCAGGATAGAAGGTGTATGCTGACCATTGGAAATTCCATTTATTGGACTGGCAGGACTAAAAAAAGTTTGGAAGGTCTTTTGCACGGAAATATTCCCACAAAGGTACAAGCAAGCCTTCCATTTAAAAATTTTAATTCACTCAGAGAAGTAACACAGTTCATCACTACTATGGAAGCATCTCAGAAGAAAATTAAGATGTCTCCTCTATACACCATTCCTCCCAGGAAGACTATGCTCACTTCTCACAACAAGGAGCGACTGCACCTTAAATATTGACTGAATTTAAATGTGCTAAAGAATTAAAGAAAATTGAGATTTAAATAAACGTACGTGCTCAGACCGAATAAGTTCACCATCCTTAAAATACCTACTTAGGTGGATGGTGCAAGATGCATTCAAAGAAAATACAGAAGGAATAAACCAGATTAATTTTCTGCTGCAGAATATACTAAGAGTCAAAAAACAGGATCATGAAATGTGACTTTGAGATTTTTAGGTATGCTTTTATAATCAGAATAGGCTAGTTTCAGAGTATAAAAAAATATTATTACCCCCAAAAAGGCAAACTCAGCACACGTAAAGGAAATTATGCTTGAAACACATCAAGTTCTTGGAAAGTATTAGAAATTCGGTAGGTGACAATTATCCTGGAATTTTTGTATTTTTAACATAATGTTGTTATAATGCAGGAAGATTACTACAAACATGTCGTAAGGATGTGTTAGAAATGACACTGTTCAACATTTTCATAAACACCACAGAAGATGAATAGCAAGGTCACACAGTTTGTTAAAAGCTGTACTCATTGTCAATTCAAACTTGTCAAAAAAGGCTAGAGAAAAATCTCACAGTACTAAGGAAATTAATTCAATCTATTAGATCTTTCCAAAAGCTGATAAATGTAAAGAAATGTGGGTGAAATAGCTGCCTGTGTACATTTATTAATTCTATCTCATTCAGAAGGTATGGACTGCTGCTGAGCTTCTAATTGAAGATTTAGAAACGAATAAAACATTCTTTTAGCATGCCAATGTTTTTAATACTGCATGCACTTCCAGTTACCCATCTTTAACAGTTTGCTAAAACATGGTAAGAATAATTTAAAACACCATTAACACCAAAAACTGTGAATTACCAGAAGTAAAAGTACTACTAATAGGCAATGCTAGCGTCAAGTATTAAAAAGTTTGCCTTAGTAACTAAAAAGAAAAGAAGGGGCATAAAGAGAGTTTACATTAAGAATATTGCTCTTTGAACTTGAGAAAAAAAAGCCCTACATTTAAATTAATATTCTAGAATTTTTATGTTACAGCAAGAACAGTCACTTTTTGGTCCCACAAGAACCAAAGAATGACAGAATCACAGAATAATTTTCACCAGAAGGGACAGTCATTTCTGCTTGTCTAATCCCCTACTACATAAACCTAGCTGCTCTCCACTCCAAGTATCTCCAGTTACAGAGATTTCACAGCCCCTTCTGGAATCTTGTTCCAGCTTTTAACCACTTTTATGGTGAAAATATTTTCGCCTTGTGTACAATTGCAGTCTCCAGAGTTTGCCAAGTCATACTGGTTACTTCTCATTCACCCACTGTGGATCTCTGAGAAGAGCATGGCTTTGTGCTCTGCACCTCCCCATCAGTTAGTCGAGGATCAAATCTCCCCTTAACCTTCCTTCCTTTAGGCCAAACGAATCCAGTTCTTTCAGCCTCCTTTGTACATCATGAGGTAGATGGTTGCCATTCTGCGTGCTGAGTCTGGTCTCTACTACTTCTGAAGCCAGAGCTTTGGGCTCTGCTTCCCATTTAATTACAGAACGGATAATTTTTTATTCTTCTTTTAGCTCAGACACAATTCCTGCAAAGCAACAGACTAGCAAGAGTTTTTAGCAACTGTGGTTAGACAGAAGTATTTTCAGGTCAATTATTTTTCAAGACAAACACATGATGGATTCTTTCTAAAATGGAAGTGCCAAGCTTTTCTCCTTTAAGATATAAATTGTCCAACTAAACAAAGATCTTTCACCACCTTTGAGGAACATGCAAATTTCTATCTAAATATTCAGATATTTACATCACAGCAACACTACCACAGACATTTTTTGCCTTGAAGAACACTATGTAAAGGTGTAATCTGAACTACCTTCCACGATCCCTCGCTCAAGATAAACAAGCAGCACATAGGAAAAATGGACAAAGTTAACATCACATAATTTTTGAAAAAAAGTCAAAGCATCTTCCATAAAATCTAAAGTTACTTAAATAATGACAAGTCAAATCTGTCAAAAAACATCTGTTGCTCTGGAAGGCAAAGGAGAAGGATGGACAATGAGATAGTTGAAACATGTAATGGCCTACAGAAAGCATCAGTTTGAGTTAACACAGTATCAGGGTGTTCTCACCCTTCTTCCCACACAATTTTCAGTATGTCTTGCAAAACATCTTGAAAATAATTTTTGAAATGGAGGAACAGACATTACCAGTTCCAGCCAGTCAGCAACCAAGCCATTAAAGTAACCTTTACATTCAGCTGGTTCTGCCATTGCAGATCAGAACAGAGTTTTTTACGTATTTTGTTCAACACATTTCTTGAGTTCATGGAGACATTGGCATCTGGGCTACTTCTGTGCTCTGACAAAACAATATTAAGGGATTTTTGTTATCAACACTGAACTGTATTCCTAAAGAAAAACATCTCATCCCTCCTGCGTATTCATACTTTGCCTACAGAATGAATTACTATTATTTTCTACCTGTTACTACATGCTTTACTATAGTTATGGTTTTGAACACTCAACAGTAAATATGAACTGGTAACTCTGAAGTCTAGTGACAAATCCATGCAGTGTCCTAATCCATGCAGCTTCTACAGCTGCTTTCTCTGAGTGAAGTGTTGAGATGGAAACCAAAATGTTTCCTTTCCCCAAGCCTCACCTTGTGTTTGTGGCTCATCCTGTCAGGACCTTGAATGCACTTCTACCACCCTGGGCCTTTGGCTGCCACAAGGGCTCCATATGGAGGGATGCATCCTGAAACCACCATCCAGATCTGCTTCCCTCCTTACTGTAAAAACATTAAATTCATGATACCTAATAACCCCCTGTGCTGTCTTAATGGCATCTTGATTGCAAGTGGCCTGTTGATGCACAAAGATCCTAAAGGAGCTCTCCGTGCAGATACTACAGGATGAGTTCCTTTAGCTACACTTGTTTCACAAGGTCAAGCCTCTATCCAAGATCACAAACCACAGCAGTTACTCCATGGCTGTAACAGCTGCTTAAACTGAAATTTTAATTTTCCTAGAAGCTTTATATCATTCCAATACAACTAAGTTTTCAGTTGATGATGGCAATCAGTGACAATCAACTCAAGGGCATAATATTCAGCTACCTTTGTACAGTAGAAAGACCAATGCAGCAGCAGCAGCAGCATAGCTCAGATCCCCAGGGCAGCCTGTTGCTGACTAAAGACTCACTACCCCAGCAGGCCAATCACTCTCACTGAGGCAGTTTTCAGCACAAGCAGATAACATACAGCAATGTGCCACACCACTTGCATTTGGCATGGATTAGGCTCTGTTGGTACTTGTTATTTTCCAGCAGTGGGTCAAAAGTCACCCGCATTTCTGATTTCTACACACTGCTCTTGAACAACTGCCAACAGTCTACAGTTGTGACAAAGGGCACAGTCTCACAGTACCTGAATGAAGAAAGGAGAGCAGCTCTACTGACACTGAGCAGGCTCAGCTGACAGTCCTGAGGTTGCTGAACAAGTGCTCAGTGCAGAGGGACACCAACACCAGGATCCAGATCAGCGAGGCACATGACAGGACAACCACACAGCTGCAACCCAGCTGAGGCAACAACCAAGGCCACAGGCCTGAGCCTAAAGACAGCTCCTGAACCAAAGGGGAACCCCAACAAACTCACAGCTCTCTCCACAGCACTCTGACTCAGGATTACATGGCTGCACCATACCCAAGATGAACTTGAGTACTGGCAGCCAAATGAACTGCTGGAGGATGGGGTACTTATGGCCGTGACACCTCCTATTCTTCCAGTACCTACTGCAACTTCTTTTGGTCATGTTGGAGATAAACAGCGTCAGCAATGGCAGTCAGTAAAATTCTGACATTCTTATTTCCTATTCACAAGACTTAACATAATTTTTAAACACCATTTGCATCTTTTTTCAATGGTGTTGTTTAGGTAAAGCTGTAAGCAACCCAGAAACAAAGCTCCCTGGAGTTCAGGATGCACAGGACAAAGGTTCTGATCTGGCATGACATTGTTGCTTGCTAAAAATTTCCTTTTTATTCTGCAAACCTTACATTTTTTATATGATCCAGGTACAGAAGTGCTTTGGAATTAACTTTATAAGTAAGACTGCAATTTTTATTTTCAATGAAGTACTAACAGTGTAGTCCACAAGGCTTCACATATTTTTAGAAGCTTGATTGAGTTCAAATACGGTACCGACACCATCTCAAAATTAAAAAAAAAAAAAGGAACTGGTACTTAAAAATATTTTTTCTATTTCAACAAACTATATCTATGAGAAACATCCAAGGGGCTTATGCCCCTACCCCCTGTCCTTGACCTTGAAGTTTTTGTTCTTATAGTTGCCAAGAGGAACACTTCTACTAGAAATTTAATCCTATATTACAGCAGATGATGCAAAAGGATAACTGAAAAAGCAGCATGCATTGGGACAAACAATAATAATGTGTCATTAGCCTTCAAATTACCAGCTAATTTTTACTGCCATTAATTTTGTATGTATTGCTCTGACAGGCTTCATTTTGGAAGCATCAGTACTGGTAGCATCAGCACAGCTGGTGACATGAGGGACACATAAAAAACCCAAAGGAACTGCTGCACACATGGATGTATGGAAGAGATGCTTTGCTCTCCCAGTGTCAAGAAACTCCTCCAGGCTATAAAACCAGACACCCATTTTATTTCCTGCCACCTGAAAAATGAAAAACAATCAATCTCCCAGTTATTCTTTAATTGCTTACAAGAAACTCTACTCTCATAATCTACTGAAAACATGCAACCAACCAAACAGAAAAAAATCATAACACCCAAAAAAACCCCTAAACCACAAAACCATTTAATCTCTTCTTTACTACTGTATTATTCAGTGCACCATAAATGTAGGTCTTGGGAAAGTAAATTTCAGAACAGTTTCTTAAAATCCATGGTTTCCACAATTATGTATTACATTGAGCAAAGACAGGATGAGAACTTCAATGACAATATTGGGACAAAGGATTAAGGATAATCATTGCAATATTTCATCATTCTGATTCCAACCTTGGGTTGTTTTCCTAACTTGAACCTTTAAAAGATGGTGCTTTTCCCCTTCCAAAAGGCAGCACCTAACTGAAAATTAAAATGATTTGTACACAGTGAAAAGCAAAGGCTTGTCTACAGGTCAGGCAGTTCCATTTATATTCCCTTGACAACAAGCATAGTCCCTATTTGAAATCAAAGGAATTTTACTGAATTCCCTCCCCAGTCACAGATCAAAATTAGTTTTCTAGAATTTATCCATTGCCACATCAGACAGAACAGGTTATGGCTCTTTTAAAAGGTAAGAGAAATCATGATTTTTAAATTCCTGAACACCCATGTTCCTACTTAAAAGAACAGACTTCTGAACAGTTGGGGTTTATAAACTACCAAAGCAAAATTTATGGAGTATTAATAAAAAAAAATTTATTTCCAGTACTGACATCTAGCCTATGCCACCGAAAGCTGAGAAGCAAAGGTAATTAACAACGGTACCAGCTATGTTTCTTGCATATAAATATTATTGTTCAAGATGTGCTCATCCCAGCCAATACATGTTCTGCCTTCATAAAGTTCTAAACCAGAAACACCCTACAGCAGATATTAAAAAAAGGACTGGTTGCTTAAGAGATAAAAAAAATACACCCCAAACCCTCCCAACACAATGCAAAATTTTACTACGTAAAAAAATACAGAACAAGAGATAGACACTCAATATTGTACAGAAGTGGCATACCAACATGTATTTTCAAATGATGTAAAATGTAATTTGCAATGCACTAATTCTATAAACCCTAAAGAACATATTCAGTGAAGAACTGAACATTCAGAACTGCACAACACGGTAGGCACACAAGAGCTTGCTTGTTAAAGCCAAACCGCATCTCTTCTAGGAAATGCCTTCTAAATACATAAAGGATATTTTCATAGTGTCACATCTCCTTCCCCTCTTCCTCTCTGGCACTTACAATTCTTTTACAAGCTGCAGTGCACTTTAAGGCAGCTCTATCTGAACAATTCAAACAAAAAAATGCTTTGAAGCACACAAAGGTTTGCCCTTATTCTCTAGAAACGCTATAGGGATAAGTTGGCTCTTCCCTCCCCCCCTCAGTACCTTTCTGGGGTAGTGACTTCACATCCTTTGACATCAGCACAGCTTGGAAGGGGGATGGGAGAGTTACGGCAGAAAGCTGTAAAACCTGCTTTTAACTATGCATGCAATGCCACCATGAATTCTTAAATCTTCCCCAAACGCATTTGATAGAAAATGGGTTTTGCTCTCCGCCGGTTTTACCGCGGCTGTAACAAACCGAGAGGGGCTGAGCTACAAAGGACTTCCTGTTCCCCTTCTCCGAGCTCCACAATAGCCATTTATTCGCTCGTCAGAGGGTCGCGATTCACTCTCACACGCACAATAACTCACCTCTAATATGCAAAAGGGCCACGGGCTGGAACGGCCCATTGGAATTGGCTGCGTCAACCACCATCCTGCTGCCAGCTCTGTTACATGTCAACATCTAGGCTCCAGCAGGCACGGCACTGTATTCCTTAAGGCAAGAAACCAGCCTCCATTTTAGTTTAAAAAAAGACAGAAACTGAAGCGCTCTGCAGCTGGAGGGAACTGGCTGGGGAGTGATGTCAGCGGGCGGGAGGAGCCCCATTGGCCGACGGCAGCAACTTCAAATGACACCGAGGAGGCCGCGAATGAGCGCGGCCGGTGCGGGGCTCCCCCCGCGCCCGCGCCGGCCCCGGCCCCGCGGCAGGGGCGGAGCGGCTGCGGCGATGACGGGCCCGCTGCGTTGGGTTTGGGTTTTTTATTATTGCCAGGATGATCTCATTGCTGCTGTTGTACCCCCGCCCCCTCGATAATATTCAGTAGCACCTGCTAGAAAGAGCGCATGCAGTTTTATTTTTCCTCTTTCCCTAGCGTGTCCTTCGGTACGGTTTCCCGGGATTATCAAACCAATGTTTAATTTAACCGTGGAAAAACACAGCACTGAGGGTACCATCTACAACTTCAGCTTTCAAGGGCCATAACAAGAGGTAGTTAGTTTACAGTAAGATACAGGTCCTTGGATTATTACTGTTGATTTAGAAATATAAAACCTTATAAACATTCCTTGCACTGTTTTACCACTGGTCACTAGCATGTATATTACAAATAAAAATACACATATATGACAAGCAGCAGATGAAACCATCATGTTTCATGCGGAATATTTCTTTTAATCTAGAAATGGACCTGGATACTATCAATCCAGAAATGGATCTGCCTTCAGATTATGCTGATGTTCCTAAATTTGGATATTGCAAAATCCTGGTTTTCCTTTCTAAAAAGATCAGTAATTATAAATAGCTTTTTAAACTATTACTGAAAAGTAAAGAATATTACTAAAAAGCAATATATAAGCATATGGAAGCAGTTTTCCTGCATAATCTCAGAAGTACAATTAAAAAAAGCACAGCATAACAATTTCTGAACTCGTTAGTCCGATTATTTAAGGTATTTACAACAAAACTGTGAGCAGCTTTTTTTTCGTCATATGAGACTTGCACATTTATTCTTACAATGAGCTGTTTGAAGGACTATTTTTTCTGCTGGGAGTGATGTTCAGAGAAACTGGCACTGTTACTTGTGCTGTCTCCAAATCTGTCCTGCCTAAATACTGTATGTCACATACTAGTGCAATTAAAAAAAAAAAAAAAAAAGGTGCACATCAGAAGAAGTTACTTTTTCATTAAGTAACTTGCTGATGAAAATTTTAAATAAAAACAAATTATAGGGCATATGTGTATCTGGTTAGAAAAATTACACCACTCTACAATAATACACGGTCACATATGAGTTAGAGCTGTACTGAATATTATTCAATTGGTGAAGGGAAAAGACTAACTGGGATATAAAGAAGAAGAATATCATCCATAAGACACACAAAGAAATCAACTGGATTTAATGATTGCTGACAAGGCCCAATTTGAAGTTGTACATCCTGAATCTAAACCTGATGAGAAAGCCCAAAAACAACAAATCTTTAAAATATTACTTAGTTAAAAAAAAAATAAAGCTCCTCTGCTTGATGTGGTGTGTGGGTTGTTTGTTTGTTGGTTTGTTTTTTAAATAGAACGGACTTGACTGAGAATATCCAAGTACTTTAAAGAATAATTATGGAGGTGGAAGGAATTAATTTTTCTACACTCACTACCAACAGTAAGTAAATGCATCCTACCTCAAAGAAGATTAGGTTAGAAATTAAATCAAATCTTCTCACTATAAGCACACTTAAAAAAATAAAGACTGCAAAGTTTCTAGTAATTTAAAAAATGGCCAAACATAATGTGTGATATAAATGTAGTATGCTTTTGACAACATCAAAACAAACCACGTGAACTTTTTAGACCTCTTCTCTAAGGCTACAGAGATTCAAATCCTTTGTCCTTATCATGTAGGCAAAACCAGGGAAGGTGTATTCTCACAAACTTCATGTTTTTTATCTATATATCCCTTGAGTATACCTTAAAATCATAGGATCATCAAGGTTGGAAAAGACCTTTAAAATCACCAAGTTCAATGTGAGTTTTAGCCTTGCAAAACAAAAAGCTACCACAGACATATGCCTTTAAAAGAAATAGATTGAAAAATAAAACCAAGACTGACCTCTAACAAGGTTTTCTACAAGATTCTGATGGATGACAGAAAAAACAAAACAACTTGGGTATTTTTTAAAGTATTTTCACACACAGGATCTTGTAACAAATTGCTTCTTTTCCCAATTGTAAAGCAGAATTAGATTATCTTATAGTAATAAACCACAGTAAAAGTGGCAAAAATAAGGTTTAAAATTCCAGTTTATCTGGTAACTATATATTTAAGAACAGCTGCTCTATCAGTCCTTTCTACTCATGTCTGCTTTAATGGTCAACTACTGCTTCTGTCTCTCTGAAACTCCTTGCAAAGGTTAAATGGCCAGGAAGGCTGTCCTTGTGGCCATGGACACAATTTCACAACAAAGCAAAAAGGGAAACATCAGTTACAGTGCCATTTCCTAATTTATACATAACCATGGCTTTCATTGTTGGAGGTTCATTAGCAAATTTTAGGTAGTGGTTTAAGAGTCAAGCCACCTGGAAAATTCTTCATTAGAGAGCGTATTCACAGAGCTAGCAGTTTATTGGCAGATAGGATTCAGTCACATTCAGGAAGTTTTCTTTTGTAGAAATGTTCTCAGTTCTTCTTTTTTTCTGGACTCTGTTAGGTCTGAGTCCAGTACTTAAAAAACCACTGAGAAACCAGTGTATTTCTGCTGTAATTCTGACAGGGCACTAGTGAAGCTGAAGTACTTTGGTCTTCATAAGACCTTTTGCTGGTTAACATCATCTGCAGTTTTCTCACCATTGTAAGATTGAGAGTACATTCTGCTCAGGAGGTCTGTATACCCTCCCTTTGTTTCAATCTTAAAATATTTGATTTGCCACCAAAGGAAAATATTTACTTAAGTTGAATTATTTTGAGCAACTTCATTTGGGAAAAAAAACTGCAAGGAAAATTGAGTTAGGAATTGACTTCCTAATGGAAGGGAAAGAATATTAGTGCAAGTGGAGCAGAGCTAATGAATATCAATGGGAGGAAGAACTTAGTTTAACAAATTTATGAAGACATTTCTGGTGCAAGAAAATGAAAAACAGTATTAACTTTAGCTATTTATTTTCAGAATTAAATGAACAAAAAACCATATTGACAATGTAGTGAAACTGTACCTATTACAGATTTCCTCTGAACCCTGCTCATCACTGCTAACTTTCCAATGACGGGAATGAAGGAAAAATCCTATAAAGTTCTCAGGATATAACTGTGTAACTTTTTAGAACTATAGAATGGTTTTGATTGGAAGGGACTGTAAAGATCAGATCCTTTAGTTAGGATCCAGCACTACAGCTAATGAATACTCTTTACATTTGGAGGCTATGTACCACTTTTTCAAAAACAAACACTCCATTCGGGTTATTGATTTTAAAAACAGCCACTCACCCTGCTTCTCATCCCCCCACAACACATATAGCAAATTCACCTGCCCAAAGGCTGCCTTTATTTCCATTCTACACCACCTACTACTCTAACTGATAATGGCAGAATCAACAACATAAGATAATGAAAATTGCACGAACTTCTACTTACATGAGGACACTTGGCTTGGTTACCTCTCAGACTATATGAGTTTTTATTTTTTGATTGAGAGAGGAAGGAAAGATATTTAGTCTGAGCTCTAAGGTTACTAAAGGCACAATTGCTGAAATTCCTACTCCTCATCAACCTAAACCAGCCTTTTTGCAGGCTGCTTCAGGCCCCTTCCTGCACTCCTCTCTGCTTTACATTTGAAAATATTTTGCTCTCATCTGCTTCAGTGGTCATCATACCTAGCTGAGCTGGTGAATTCCCATAGCCAACAGAAAGCCACATTGTCAGGTTGGTTTTCTGCTAACTTAGACTGTGTTCCATGGCAGTGTAAGCTAAGCTAAACCTATAGGAGCTACTTCTGCAATCCCCTCTCTTCTGAGGCTCAGGTGCCCAACTCTCTGAAATTGCTGTACAAGGTTTGTGCAGCTGCATGGCTAAACCAGATTAGGAAACTGAGCACAGTTAAAATGAGAAAAGTGTGAGTTTGAGCCATGTTGATTCCATTATCTCGCCCACCAGACAGACACCCAAAAAAGGGATAGGAATAAACATGACTTGCTTTTTCTGGTAGGAGCCATGTCATTGACTTCCCCCCCCCCCCGCCTCCAATTATAGCCTACACTAAACTTGCTGTTCACATAAATGATGTCAGGATATAAGAAAATGTGGGTCCTATCACAACCCTGAACAGTGAGTTACTCAAATATAGTAATTTTGTTTTAGAGAAGGAAGGAAAGGTACGGGATACTACACATTCTGGAGGAGAACCTGTAGCAATAGGAAGGATATGGGCTTCTCCTTCTAGGTTCTGACTCAAATCCAAAGGACAGCCAAGAGGAAATTCTTCAAGGAAACAGAGCCAGTAAACATCATGTTAATACTTAGCTACCAAAAAAAAATACAGAGCTAAGACTTACCTGGCTAAATGAAAGGGATCTGAACTATCATGCAGCTTTCTTAAAATTTCCCAAGACTGAAGCATGGCAAAAGACAATTCCTCATTGAAAATTTTATAACATTCACTTCTTGTAGGACAGCAAAATTTGGTTAAAGAGGAATTGGTAAACATCAATTTGTGACTGGATTTCCTGTCTCTATCTGGATTTCCTAATATTTGCACAGTCACTGTAGCACAAAGGTTCAATGGTGCCAAGTTTTCCTTCAATCAATCTTGTATACTCAACAAGTTTTGTGAGCGGGGACAGGGAGAAAAACCAGTAGGTATTGGTTGAGTTTAGAAAGCTGTACAAGACAAAATCATTACTTTAAAAGAAACCTATTTTAAAAATAGCATTGGTACAAAAAAGTAATTCCTAGGGCAGATTGCAGAAGCTCATTTCAAATACTGGCACACTATTTTAATCAAGCCCTGTGCAAAATCCATCAAAATAACACCAAACTCACTGATGCCTGTGGCCTTATTACATAGGTCACACATACCACTTTTAAGAAATAAAGTGTAAAAATATAACATTTAAGAGTAAAAATTTGAGACCAGGCTAATCCAACAATCACTGATTGATACTCATGTGTATAAATTCAATGTTTGATCTGTAGAGGTCTTAAGAAGAAAGAAATTCAGTGCAGCAGGAAAAATGTGAAGGTCTCATTATAATGAGGATCTACGCAATGGAACAAAATGTTCCTTTTGTGAATGAGGGTATAATAAAAGGCATTTTAAGAGAGATCTAAATTGAATTCAGAGACAGGTTAGAATCTAGAAAATAAGACAATACCACATTTTAAATCCTATTTTTATGGATTCTATCCAAACTTCAGTGGAAACAAGTTTGGTAGGAAATGCTGCCAGTGACAGATGTAGTGCATTCTTCTAACACTTTCAGCTGCTGACTAATGAGTAGGTGTTTGATAGGGCAGTTGAAATGAAAAACGGCTCACTAATCCAAGCCTATGATTTCATGTAAAACCAGCTGAAGGAAAAGAATTCACACATTCAAGCAAAGTATCTTTCTTCTTTCCTCTACAACCTTTTTTTTTGTAGTTCTTCATTCATTACATACCATGTTTCTTCATCTTTAAAATGCTGCATAGCAATTCAGACTGGATAATTTCTAAATATTTTAATGTTAATTACTTTATAACCACTGATAGAACGTATGTTCCTGTATGAACACCAAACAATTGTCAGCTTTTGGTTTAAGAAATGCATATGCTTACACAGACATTTAAATGATTATTTTAAACATCTTAAAGAAAAATCAGTACAGGAAAGTCTGTTTACATAGTACTGATAATGCTTTTAAGGTCAAAGTTCAAGGACAAAGTTGCTAAAGTAACAGGACAAAGAGCCTCCACAGTTCCTTCACATGATACAATACATACATTCAACCATACTGATATAGGAAAGAACAAGCTTCTGCAGTATTTTCCATTATGGGGTTTTTGTTTCAATAAATTAACCCTATAAAAGCACAAACACAGTCAGGACCAGAAGGACAGCATTTAGCATACTGAGTTGCTCCACTATAGGTCACATACAAGGCAGAGGAGAATGATCTGTTCCATAAAACTGCATTCATTGATATTTTACATGAGAATTAATTTGTTTTGCCTCAGTGTCTTGCCTTTTCAATGAATTATATACTAGGGCAAATTATATTTTATAGCAGCATTATCTTGTTTAATCTACCATCTTACTTTGCATAAAGTACTTTTATCTAAGCAGGAATGCTATCACCTTGCAGCTGGACACAATTCCTGAATTGCCATGCATGCACATAAGAAGTACAATTAAACTGGAAAGGCCAAAGTACTGCTTATTTGTCCTCTACATAAATTACAAGTGGCAGGAGTAGGTTTCTGCAGTGAAAGTGATCTTAAACATTGAGATCTCCAATTTCAGTAGCTTATATGAAAAATGCTCCTCAAAACCCCAAAGCAGTCCATTAGTGCCACGTTTCTCACAAATTCAATTATATTGCACACATCCAGTCAGTCTCTTTTGTATCATGAAAACAGATGCTAGTTTTAAATGAACTGGTAACACACTCTGCTTAAGTTTAAATGTATTCCAATATGAGTTTGTAGAAACTATCACCATGCATGGTTCAATTTCTCTACAGTACTGAGAACAAAACTTGACTTGCTTTCTCATTTACTTGATATTAGATTTACTTATTACTACATGAGAAAAACACACAATAATTTTACATTTCTGGCCTCTTGAGCAATTCTCACTTTTTCCTCCTTTCTCATGGTTTCAACAGTTTTATCAATCAAAATTTGGTACAATTGGTTTTTTAGGTCTCAGACTCAAACTGAAATCACCTCTTCAATTTTGATTCATCAGACTTTAATATTTTACAGATGATGAAAACAGACAGCCATTTACAACTTAAAAACATTAGGAAAGCTTTAATAATGCTTGCCTCCCTATCAGAGTCCTGTATCACAGGCAGACAAGTTGAGACACCACCCTGATGTTCTTTTACACAGAACAGAGTGAGAATTTGGCAGAGCTCTGAAGTCTCTGCTTGAAGAAAAACAAGAACCATGCTCTCTGCATGAAATGTGCTCAGGAAAATGACCTGTCATGTTCGTTTCTTTTCCACCCCCCCACTTTTACTGAGGAGGTTTTTTTGGGTTGTTTTTGAGTTTTTCAAATAGATATGACTAATAGTACTTCTAATGTTGAAATCATGCTAAAGCAGAAACTGACATCACCAGAAGATCAAAACCAGGACTGAACAAAATGTGTGGCAAGATCTTCAACAACAAAACACCAGAATCTGTTTAATCCTATCACATGCAGATATTCTACATTAAAAACCAATTCTATACTTCTCAGCACTAAATGCCACTATGTTAAGTCCTCAGCTGTCAATGTAGCTTATTTCTTCCTACCTTCATAAAAACATTCATAAGAATATTGTATCCACACGTTTGAGATCAAAAGTCCAACTCCAAGAGCTAAATAATACCTTTTAGAATCAACTCAGAACTGCATTTGAAAATAAAAGTTGATGTCCAATCTCTATTGTATCCAACAATGTTCACTTTTATCTGAAAGAAACCCCCAAACCTCAAATAGAAGTAACAAAAAACCTCAATCCCAAATGCACAAACTGAATCACGACACTGCATCCCAAGAGGCCTTTACATGGCTGTAAAAGGATTTTACCCAGCTTTAAAAAAGTATATACGAAAAAGCTACAAAAAAAGCATATTTTTGAATCGTGCCCAAATTTACATATGCATGACTAACATATGTTCATTGGGAAAGTTTGCAACGTTTCAGAATATTAAGTAGTACTGACTTATTTTTTCAAATATGTTATTCTAGAACTGACAGAGAACATTCCTTTTAATGAGTATTACTTGAAGGTTCAAGTTAGATTTGTGACACAGCTGTATTTGACACTGCATGAAACATTTTATCTTAGTTAGGGTGTTTTAATATTCTATTAAAAAATTCTCATTGTGACATTGTTACATATTGTCATGATTCAGACTGCATCCTTAAAAATCTCAACTTTGTACAGTCATTTCTATTTTAGAGTTTACTACATTTACTGCTTACTAAAATCAGCACATTCATGCAAAATAACATACAAATACATTCACCTGTTTGTAAAAACAAACAGTTAAAAATCTCATTTACCATGAAAAAATTACCAGTAATGTAACAATGAATTCATAAAGCTGAAGTGAGCATGCAAAGAACACAAACTCCTTCACTGTGTCAGTGCTCAGGTATGCACAAGCTTGGATATGCTGCTTTTTAAATATATTTACACAATAATATTGAACACTTACGCTGTTTATTTCACAGAGAACACATTTTTAAAGTTTTAAACAATTTTAACAATTTATGTAATTCTAATATTTTATATTTAATATACTAATTTTAACATATCCTAAATTACTAACTGCTTTCTTAGGAAACTAAAAATGAAAAAATTGGTACGTTTCTAAAGGTTGAAGCACCCTTTGCCATTTATATTTGATATAAACAAAGAATTAATCTGCAAGTTTTCAAACCACAATAAAATAAAATGCATTTTTAAGTCTAGTATATTTTTTTCTCAATTAACAATTTAAACTAGAAATCAATTTTCTGTAACTTAAGTACCTGCACTACCAATGTTAGCTAACAAATGGAACTGGATAAGCAGAAATCAACAAAGCACAAGTTTGCTGGCACAGATTTTTTTTTTTTTTGGTGAAAATAGGTAACATCTTTTCAAGGTGTTTGACACTGCTCTGAAGGCACTTCTCCAGAGATACTTCTAGGTTATCTGTGGGCAGACAAGCTACCTGTTCTACCCAACTAAATCAGGTTGCACTGCACTGTGCTGCAGGGAGCTCACTAGTTTGCAGCTTTGCTAATATGTGGATCTTGATGTTCCACAAACCAATTGCATCAGAGACTTTTCTACATTCAGCTCTCTTCTTAAAACCTCTTAATTCATAATCTATTTCATTTCTTTGTGCATTATCTGAGCTGTCCTGCTCCTCCATTTCCTGGATAATCTGAGGGTGCATAACGTTAATTGTAAGTTGCTCCAATGAACACAAATCATACCACACCAATTCCAGTCACCAGGGCAAATATGCTGGAATTTCCAGAAGCTTATCATCAGCACTTTGGTATAACACCCAAGAGAAAGTGTGCAGCATGCCTGAAGATCAAAAAGCTATTTCTTAAATAAGAAATCTTGATGAAAAAACACCTTGGCAGCTCCTCCTTTCCCTCCCACTATTTCAAGTGATCTGCTGACCTCATCTCCAGACCTGTGGCACAGAACAAAGGTGGTTATCTCACCAATACCACAGGTCATTTAGACCTTACCAGTTACAAGCTTCCACATGTCTCATACAGACCTTAAAGTATGCAAAGACAACCTCATTCTATATTTTGTGCCTAAAATACAGTCTCATGTGAAGTGCATCACACCACAGTAGTCAGTGCAACATTTGTAAGAAAATACACATCTCTTGCTATACTACAGACAAAAGAAAGGTTCCCCAGGAACTGTAGCCATAGAAATACAGCCACCTGTTATGAGTAACAGGAGTTTGAAAGCTGATTAAGTGCAGCTAACCTGAAGGAACACTATGTTCTTCCCAGCACTTCATAGAAGTCAAACCTGTCTTAATCATTTCAGTCCTTTAAATTACAGCCTGCCAGTCCAATTTAACTCCTGTCCAGACAGAGACACTAAACAACACACAAAGATATCCAGAAAGAAAGTTTCCCAGATTCACTTGACCCACTAAATGCACATTAAGTCAAGTATCTCTGTATCTTTAAAGAGGAACAGGTGACTGGCCAACAGTATTCTCAGCAAAACCCCAGCAGGCTGGAATTACATCAGGAGTAAGCACATGCAGTGAGCACAGCCATTATGCCAACATCTGGCATGATGCAGGAGATTTGGTACAGCTTGATAATAAAGCTATTACTGCCTTTACTAGTGAAAGGTGGCAATTACTACCCCTCACTAGATCAACAATTGCACCAGTGCTCCATAACAAAGTCCGGCCCTTGACAACCTGGGGATGTACACACAGCACCAGGCAGCCACCAGGGAGAAGCTCAAGATCTTTTCATTCCTTTCACCTGAGTGTGGGGGAGTGATTGCAGACTCAAAGCAATTACAATGCACAATACTCCTACCATTTCTTCACAAATAGGTACACTGTGTCAAGAAGTGCTAGAATGCTCTGAGAAAATACCTCAGACAGTTTGTAAGATTTTTCTTTTTTTTTTTTACTCTTCCCTCCTCCAGCTACAAGTAAGCATTCTTCTGTACTTCACTGGCCTACTGGTTCAAACTGCAACACAGCCAAGGTAGAAACAGATCTTAAACTTCACCTTCACTACTGTAGGATGGATTAGTTCTCTCCTGTCCTATCTGCACTCATTTTCCCCATTTCCAGCTCTCTGTCCATACTGCTTCTTATTGCATGCTGAGTTCTGGTACCCCTGAGCTGCAGTCCCAGGCACTACCAGAACCACTGCATTTAAAACAGGACCAAAAAACAAATTATATTCTTTGTGTCTGAGTCTTTGAACAAAAGGTTCTGCCAATCAATGTGGCTGTATGCAAAACTTCTTATAAAAATCACTAATTCAGTGTCCTTTGCTTATGTCACTCATGCCCTGGTTGTCACAGCTTGTGTATGAACCTTCTATGCCAGTTTAAAAGAACATATTATTCATAATCTGTGGTGCTAAATAGTCTTATTAAAAATTAATAAATAGATTGAAATTAACTAACTAAATAAGCAGTAGTTTAGTCTTGAAATATATTAAACAGCATCTTGTACATAGGCTGCTAAATTAACATGATGGACAGTATTTCAGATTCTTTTTGTAAAAACAGTATCTGTGTGAAGAGAAAAATCTTGCAATCTAATTTGACCTGAATGAAATGCAGTGTAATTCAGACAGGCTCAGAAGTAGAGTTTATTTTCAAGAAACACTAATTTATTATATTAAGAAAATGACAAATGGAGGAAAGAATACAATAATTTCCCCAACAATTTCACATTGCCTACAACAGTACTACTCAACATTTCAGTGATCTTTTAGGCTTTCGCTGGCAATCTTGAACACTGCAAAGTACACACTGCACGTCAAAACTGCCTTTTTCTTGTTTCCCCTAAATAAGCCTTCAGAGCAAATAAAGATGATAAAAGCTGGGTTAGTAAGAGAAGACCCATCAATTATCATCATCTTTTTGTCACAGATGGAAGAAAATATATATCTAAGAGCTAAAAAAAGCCTTAAAATCAATGAAGGAAACATTCATATGCACTGAAAAGGCACCACTCTGCTTGACCCATGCTCAGGAAAAACAGACCCATACATAGTGATAGACCAGGTCTTCCAACAGTGTCGAGAAATTTTAGCACAAAGCAAGGTTTGAGCACACTGCTCTGAGGACAGATGCCTAATATTTTGCAAAGAGATCCCAAATATTCTGGTTTTATGTGAGATAAGTGAATATGCTGTCACACACACACTGCCTATACTGACTGCCAAGAAGGCAACACACTGGAAGTCCTCAAGTGCAGATAAAACAAAAAGACAAAGCCACCCAGTGCAAGTATGTGCAGTTTGCAGATGTGCATACTTGATGTATTATGTATGCTGTCCAGATATCAGAAGCATGACAGCTGAGGTGCTTCTCAGTCTCATGCCCAAATTACCCCACAAGAGTAATTCTAATTTGTAAAGACATACCTTTTAAAGCTGGCAGTTTTTGAAGCTCCCTGTTATTGCTAACATTAAACCTTGAAGAACTCTGACGCTTTTCCTTCTTCACTACATTCTGTGGTGCTGGTACTTTGATTTTAGATAGTTGTGCTGGGGGAGGAGTGCTATTTGATTTTTTGTTTGACACCTGTTTAAAAAGAAATTAAAGCAGTTAATTACAGCTGAACTTAGAAATAAAAATCTTTACAGAAATAAATGAAAATTAATATGCTTTTAATGAAACTATTGTATCCCTCATCCTCTGAATGTATTGCCACCTATTCTGCTCATCTTTTCAGCATTTATTCCTGTACCATAGCCCTCATACAGATGGGAATAGATCAACTTGGTACATGCAGTAGCCCACTTATTTGAAGTTACTAGACAACTGAAAATAAATTTTCGAATTATATAGTTCCTCAGTTACTCTCACACGTCCCCCCTGAGAAGTCCAGGTCTCTTAGGTATTTAAGTTCATCTTCAAAGGGATCAGAGAAACTTATCTATTTACAGCAGGTGAAGCTTTCACTGCCTATTCATCCTGTGCCTTGCTGACAGAGTCCTAAGCTGGCCAGGGCAGTCAGGCTTTGATACAAAGTTAAAGGAGCGAGTCTTACTATTGTAGTAGCTTTAACAGCATCAAAAACATGATTTACTGCCTACTCAAAGCAAGTTGCTCTTACTGTAATAATTCTTATTAGATTGTCACTGTACCTCTGTATGAAGTTTATAACATAAATCCAGAAATATGGTTCCCACTACAGGTTTTCAGTTTGCTGTTATTTCACTGACTACACTTGACGGTGCTCTCTCTCAAGCTGAATAAAATGCATCATTAACAAAAGCCTGTCAGGACTTGTGGTGCTGCCTTTCTCATTCCACTTTTTTTTTTTTTTTTAAGGAGGAAAAGCAGGTTTAAAGAGGCAATAGTTAACTTTAAAAATATGAATAAGTTCATGACATTCGTTACTAAATGATAAAATATCTAGAAGTGATCTATGCTAAAAATATAGAAACAGCTGACAAGGACCTCTTGCTGCAATACTGAAATTCATTATGCAGGCCCTTAACTTGCTGTAGAAATCTCTCAAATTTGCAAACTAGAAACACACACATCTTAAAATATACCCTGGCACTTCTTCCTTACAGGAAAGACCACACTCTTCTCAGAAAGTGCCCACAAGATAAGCAATAGGGAAAAAAATCAGATGGGAATGGGATTCATGATGGAAATCAAGTTGAAACGCTGGTACTTTGGCAGTTTGACTAGGTTTAATTAGAATTTTGTTAAGTGTTATAGGTATGAAAGCAGCTTCATTCCTGCAAGCAATAATATCTGTGGCATTTTCATAGAGATAGTGCTAAACCAAGGGAAACCAATTTTCTCCCTGTTCTGAAAAGTATTTCCAGAAAAGCTTATTCATCAACAATTTCCATACTCCTGTAGTGTATACATTCAGCGTGCATGGAAATGTATACACTACATACATAAATGTCTACTTTTGAGTCTCCAAGACTCAAAAGGTAACTCAAAGTAATTTCATTCCAATTTTGTTCCAGTTCCTATTTTCCAGACTGGGAAAGAATATATACTCCAACAATAGATTAACAATTGTATTATATTATACACACAGCACTTAATATAGCAAAGATGACTGAGAGCAACATTAGGATTTCATCAAACCCATTTAAGATGATAATTTTTCAAATTTAGTATCATAAAAGCAAAACCCCTTATAGAGCTTATAGAATAAGGGGAGAGAGTACAGTGAATATTATAAGTCTGAGTTACCAAAAACACTCTAGAACTTGTTCCAGTAAAAATGGAATACATCAGCAAATTGAATTTATGTACAAGTAATACCTGTTACATCGCATTTTTCAGACTATTTCACTTTTTAATCTCAGACACTAAATGCTTGAAAATGTTTATGCTGAAATACAAGTGATCTGCAAGGTAATTTCTATCCATTAATTGAAATTTTAAAAAGCATTACAAACAAAAGTATTAACAGACTAAGCCAGAAGAGAAACACCACTAAGAATTAGGAAGCAATGACTTACCGAGTATTAAGTAATAAATGCTAATTAAGATGCATCATAAACAATTTTATTGCACAGGATTCTGTACTTTCAATATTGTTACTGAGCCTAATGGTGTTTTTCTGAACTGGCTACTTTCCACTACCACATGTATTTTTTCATTACTTAGAACAGGAAAAGCCATTTTCCAGTTTCCTCTATTCCCAAACAAATTCTCCATTTCAAATTAACAGGTGCTCTCATGTGTCTGCACACATGCACACACCTCAGGGAAGCAAGTATTCTGAATTGCAGAAAAATTCTAAAATTAGCCAGAAGTGGTTATTTAAGAGGATGGGTAACATTTCTGATTAGAAATGTTGAAAGAAAGCATTTTTTGTTGCTATGGTAACTTCCCATCTAGAAGTGATGACTCCAGAGTAATTCTAGTCCTGAATCACTGGACCATTTATCCATCAGATTTCCTCCTCCTTCCTACCACCAAGCATGATCACCCCTGCCTTTCAGTCATGCTCCAGTCAGCCAGCACATACCAGAAAGCTGCCAGAATAATTTCTAAACCATTAATTTCAGTGCCATGCAGCTGTACCCAACGACCTCTGCAACTGGCACTACGGTGCCACCATGGAAGGGCTGGCCTCCAGGGCTGGACAGAAGGGCACCCAGAAAGTGAGTTAAGTCAACTTAAGCCACAAAGCTCAGCAATTTTAACCACATCGCTTAAAAAAAGGCAAACAAATTCAGACTAACAATTGTGTATTCATCTGCTAAAGATTTCAAGGTAACACTTTGTATGAGTACAGTGCTTTTGAGTTCAGGTGGAAGAGCCAAGCTCAGCTTTCCTCTCCCACTAACAAACCAAACTAGCACAGACACTACAACTCCCAAGAGTAAGTGCTGGACACTCTGCTACAGCAGAGTGAACAGTTCAATGTATTTGAAACCAGAACAGTCAAGCTACAGACACCTTTTAATCAATTCTCTTTCTATGGCTAGAAGAAGCAATACCTATTCTTGCCCTTGTTCTGGCAAACGGCTCCCTCCTACCCAAATGTTTATACAGACAGACACATTCAATTTCAAAAGTGCTGATAAACATATAAAAATGTGCACAAACTGCTCTAAAAAATGTCACATTGAGAATGTTTCTTCAAATCATGATTAAAACACAACCCTCAGGTTTTATAATCAATTTATTTCTGAAAAGCTAGAGCTTTGCATAGATACTTCAATGAACATTAAGACAATCAGCTTAAGTGTGATTTCAACTTTTAAATTCTGATTTTAACAATTGAAAGGATACAGCTCATGTTCCTCAGTGCCTGTGACTAAGCTTAAAATTAATTCAATACAGTGAAAGGTGGGGAGAAGACTTTTTGCCAGTCACAACAGTTCAAGGCAGATAGCCCTTGCATCCCTTCATCCCTTGAATCCTGCATCAAGCAGAATGTGATACATTCCTTTCTTTAACATCACTCTTTTGAGCAAAGTTGGATCTTTCACCCTTCTGACATTATACAGGCAGGTAAAGATAAAAACACAACACTAAGTTTGCAACCAGGGAAAGAAAGATATGAGTAGAGCAAGCACATCTACAGTTACAGCCAATTTTTCTTAAGTTAAACTGACCATCATCAAGCATCCCACAATGCAACTTGTACTTTTGGACAGCTATCTAAGACACAAAAGACAGTATGGTGGGACCTGGAAGGAGGATCCACCCTGCATGCTGTGTACATCAAGAAGTCTTTCAGGAGAACCTACTCTTCCCTTTCTGACAGTCTCCCAAAAATGCTATTCAAGCTACCTCGACAAACAAGGACAACCAGAACTGTCTGACCTTACCTTTCAAAGCACCAGTAACTGAAACAGAGCAAAGGACACAAAGCCTTCTGATCCACACAATCAAAAGCCAAACCAAGCCAAGCCTAGAGTGGAGTCAACTCTATAACGATGCAGCAAGCTTGCATACTGCTTTCCAAGATATAACAGCAGGGTGAGGATTTGAAAATGACAGTAAAATCACCTTGATGCATCTGTCATTAAAAGACTTTAAAAACTGGATGGCTTACAAAATCAGACCTCCTAAGCACAAGGCCATAGAGATGCTCTGCCTGAAGAAACACAGTGCTGGGCAGCAGGCTATATGGTGTTTCTTCACACAGATCAGTCTAAGACTAATATGCAGATTTCTGCCTTCTAATAAGTATCACCACTAAATTCAAGTTTATATCAGTGTGCACACCATTCCACAATGGCAGCAGCAAAACCTTGAGAAAAAACTCTGGACTATGAAACATGGTAGATAAACCCTGTACCAATTCAGACATGATTAAAGGTTCCCTGTGAAATACAAGTACACAGAGCAAAAAGCACAGAACACTTTAAAAGAATCATCAGTCTGAATCTGAAACAGAGGGAAAATGCTTATTTTAATGCAGAATTAATCCCTTCCCTCTTCTCCTTTTGGTATAGTAAGTAGCCTCCATGGACTTATTTTTCATTAAGATAAACACAGGTCTGATCTACAGCACCCAGAAGAGCTTGTTTCTTGCCAAGACAGCCTCAGAATGCTATGAAAGCATTCCGGATTACATCTAAAACATGCTTACAATGGAACTGAAATACAGGTTACTGAAACTAAACACAGATCATCACAAAACATGAAAGGGACATTAACAACTTGATTTTCAAAACTGTATGAGGGCCCAGTATGTAACCAAAATAATTTGGCTAACAGGTTGAGGCTTAATACATAATCAATGTAATTAGGCTGAGAAGATGAATTTAATTTAATCTCTTGAAATGAGAACTAAAATCAAAGATCAAGGAGTCAAAATGGGTGGAGAGTAGCTAAAGAACCTTCTATGTAAGTTTTTTCTCCTCTGCAGTAACTTCAAAGTAGTGTGAAAATCTCTGAACACTCCAGGAATCTTGAACACTACCACAGAGCTCTCTCCTTTGCCGATCTTCATTTATGGTTTGGGGTGGGAACAAGGACAGATAGCATCTGGTATATGGCCCAGCTGTCATCAACCTGGTAAATATATCCACACCATACCTACAGGAAGTGGGCTGGTGATGTGACATCAGCAGCTGGGACCAAGGCAAGTTGTTCAAGACAACACTACAAGGAAAGCAGCATGTGTCACCTGATTTCAGTTCTGTGTTGTTAACAGCAGCAATTCAACGTGACTTCCCAGAGGATAACAACAGAGTAAACTCTTTTTACTAATGGTATTAAAGATAAGGCTTGACAGAGCTTTCAGACAGTCTGCAGTAATTCTAGTACATGCAAGTGCTGGCAGAGTTTATTATGGAGCAAGTAGCCATGATTTTTAACATCAATATTTTCAATCTACAGAGAATCAGTACAAACTTTACAAAGCTTGATATGGAATACACTGGGTACGTAAAAGGGAACACTGATCTATAAACAACACAGTTAAAAACTGCAGAGAAACATGTTTGCAGGGTACCATTTTGGACAGCAGCAGATGTTTCTGAAGTTATTTGTTGAAGATTCTTGCTACTATGCCATTATTGTTCACTAGTTTTAGCACCACAAGTCAGTCTGGACAGACAACTTAGGGAGGAGTCTCTGGAGAGGCAGCTTACGGTGCTGAAGGCTTTGGGTGGTTTCACACAGATGGCAATTTAGATGTCTATTGTTTTTCCTCAACAAAATAATTTGCCAGAATGATACCTGGATTGGCTGCTAGAATGATCCTTGCAGCTGCCCTTCTAGAAAATATGCTTATTATTGTTAAACACTCTCAGTAGTTGAGGTTACTGCTGGAGATTACTATCCAGTCTATCTCAGCATTACTTACTATGTTTTTATTACAGCAAGAGCTGCATCCTAAAGCTTTGAGTATCCATGCTGTCCTAATGACAAGCAAAAAGATTAACTTTTCAACTTGATAGTAATGACAAACTTTGTATATTTTAGCACTCATGGATTTATGCTGTAGTACTTGTTTAACAAGTGTGATTTTGCATTTTTACATGCAGCAGTGCTACTGCTGGCTGTTCTCAATGTCTGACTATGGAGTTCCATTAGTGTTTTGCCAGAGACAGCATGGAGTCTCTGCAATTGCGTCAGTGACTGGGATGTTTCTTACAAGCACCAAAGGCCATCTGGGCCTCTTTGCTGTGGGGCCCACAACAAACCTTACAGTCACAGACCACTTCAGAAGACTGATCCACAACTTGGTGAAGCTCTTCTGCCTTTCTTGCTGCTGTTTATTTTTCACAACACAAAGCATTGCTTATATTTCCTGTTAGCTGCTTATGCACAGGACTCAAATTTTATCTTCTAAAGAATTATCATCACAGCTTTGTGTAACAGACTGGACTTGCCACACACCAAACCAATCCCATGTTTCAGCTTAGTGTGCTGCATCCTTGACATCAATACACTATAATTTTACATTCATAATTAAGTATCAGTAGCATAAGGCTTGTCTCCATTTGCTTCTTGTAAACTTAATTTAGCTTTAACTAATTTACTCCAGGAACAAGCTGACATTTGATTCCCTTCAGTCAGAGCTCAGATCTTCAGCCCTTTGTCTGCAGAGTACTGGCAAAGACGAGAGGGTGCCCAGGATCAGACTTCAAGTGGATTCACACTGCTTTGCATTTACTGAAACACCACCATCAGTGAGCACCTGGTACTTCACAAAAAGCAGCAAAGTAACACTTGTTTCCTAATGTATCTTCTATCACAAAAGTTCAATGCAAGAAATATTCTCTGAAAAAAAAATTTGTTACCTGCAACCACCAGTTAGCTGATTAAATTAGAGTTAAACTAAATAATGTCTTAAGTATTATTTCAAAACATTTATATGAATACAGGGATGAAAAATCTGGATAAAGGATGGTCTGGCTTAAATTACTTTAGTTATTGATTTTCATTATAATGTCTCTCTAATGAGCTTGAAGCATCCTTTTACTTTACAAAACCCCAAAACAACAAAAATTACCTCTGTTCTTTTTAGATACACATATGTACATACACATATGCACACATATACGTAAGGTTCCCACATTTGAAGGAAATTATACACCAACTCATTCACTTTAGACACCAACTCCTATACTCCACTGTAAATTTTAATTATATACAGCTACTGATGAGCTAAGGCAACTGCACATGTGGCTTTACCACTGACATCCATATTTTTGTGCTCCCTGATCTATTCATAGAAGCTTCTCATTTCACACACTCATACTGAAATCTTTTTTTACTTTGCCTTCTGCCCACCAATTTGTTGTTTGTATTAGATGCTATTTGAGAGAGTTACAGTCCAAGACAAGTAACCTGGTCTAGTGGAAGGTGTCCCTCCCCATGGCAGGCTGGAACTAGATAATATTATGGGTCTCTTTCAACCAGATCATTCTATGATGTAGCCGTGATATTTTAGTGAGAAATCCTCTGCTAGGACTATTCCTGTTCTGAGGAGCTGAGAGCCTCAGGAAAGAAATGCAAACAATAACTCTCTGCTGCTGTGGAAGGCCACAGGTGCATCTTGCATTGGTCCATGTGGATTGTTTTCAATCAGTGACCCATCACAGCCACCCGTGCCAGGGCTGTGAGCAGTCACAGGAGTTTGTTATGCATTCTGTTCCTATTCTATTCTTGTCTTTGTAGCCTTCTGATTCTTCTCTCTCTGTTCTTTTAGTATAGTTTTAATGTAGTATTTTAATATAATATATAACATAATAAATCAGTCTTCTGATCAAAATGGAGTCAAGCCTCGTGTCCTCACACAAGGGGTTCTTGCTGAGACAAGACTATGGTTCTATGAATAATAACTGTAACTGCTTCTACAGAACTGTTTCACCAAATCATTTCATCTTTGGCTCTCATCATGCTTTTATTTTACTTGTCAGTATTTCAGACTGCTAAATTGAGAAGTGATGAGGAAGTATATAAAAGTCACTATAAATGTGTAGCAAATTATAATATTTGGCAGTCATCTTTTAAGAAGCATATTCAGGAATAGGCCAGGATTTTTCCCTAGCTTTTGGCTTGTTGGTTTCTCTAAATGGCCCTCTAAGCCTGTTGCAGGTAAGGTCCCACAAACAAAAACGCCAAGGCCTACCATCCCACTTCTAGAATTACAAATTTATTCTGGTTTCAAATGCAATTGGCGGTGGGGGGGAATGTACACAAGGTATGTTTGTAGTCTGTGAACATATGGGTAGATTCAACAGCTACCTGTTTTTTCCTCACTGCTTGTATTCTCTAAAAGATAACTACATTAATAATTCTGTATTACACATGTTAATGTACATCTGAGTACTGAGTGGTAGGCCTTAACTCATATGAAAAAAATTAAGAGAAGTGATTTGAAACAAAGGATGAAAAGAATGTTTTCAGTTTATTAAATGCTGGTATCCATTTTTGAAAGCCCCTTTGCTTCTTTTGATTAGAACAGCCTTTACCTTCATTGCTGTGCTGCTTCCATTCAGGAAGGAGTCACAGAGCTTAAAAACACCATTAGGAAGCAGAGGATAGCAAGTACTAAACCACACACAGTTCTGAAACCTCATATGTTACACAATTAGTTGTCAGCCTTGTGTAAGAAGCAGAAGGGCACAAGATCCTGTTTTCAGAAGTGTTCTGTTTTGGGTAATAAAATACTTGTATACAGCAGTGTTTGGTTTAATAACACCATTAATTTTAGAAGCATAATGTTGAAGTTACATAACAAACACCATTAAGGTAACTCCACTATTCAGTATTAAGGTGCCTTTGCTTGGAAGAGAGACGGAAATTCCAGTTCCCAAAATCAAAAAGCCAAGATGTCAACAAAAATTGGAAATAGGAAAATCATGGAAGTTAAAGACAAACAAAAAGTTTCGTAGATGCTCTATGAATAACACATGGCACCTCTTTACTCAGCAAACAGCTTCTCATTTAGTACTAAGAGTGTATACACTCAAGTATTTTTAATGGTTATATCAACCCATTAAAATAATCTCTCTAGGAACGAAAATCAGAACTTCAAGACATGATTAAAAATTAGTTTTCAAATGAATTTTTTAAAGAAGTTGGTACACCAATTTAAAACTAAACAAACCCACTCCAAAGCCCACAGACTTTATTTTGTATCAGTTATAACTGATTCAAGAGAAAATCCACCCCAACTTCATACACAGTTCTGGTTTAAAATCCTGTTTTGCTAATGTTATGAGTAAAATCCCAAACGAATAGCCCTAGGAAGCTACATAATGGGTCTAACACTGTCTATTTATAGTCCTTCCATGATTCAAACTTGAGAGGACAAGTTGTTTTAAATTTCAGTTTTATTTCATAATATATCTCTTCTTCCAAATGCAAGACCACCAGTTTTAAGATCACCTCTATCTACTGCTGTATGGGACTGGCTCATGAAAGCACTGGCCACGCTGCCTGTCCAGCTGGGGCACTCCCCTGAGCACACACTGAAGACAAGAGCCAGGGCCCAGCTAGGGTTGTTATGTGATGGAGACTGGATATGGATTTAGCCTGTCAGTGCTACATCTATCTCTTTGTTAAGGACACCAGCTCGTACCAAGAACAAGAACAATCTTACACCTCAAAGATGGTGAATGTGATGTATCCAAAATGCAGTACTACTGAGTTACAGAGGCTGCCCAAATGGTGGGAAGGTTGACACACCTGAAGGATGGGATGCCATCCAGAGGGGCCTGGACAAGCTTAAGAAATGAGCCCATGTGAATCTCATGCAGTTTAGCAAGACCAAATGCTGGTGCTGCACCAGGGTCCAGGCAACTCTGGTATCAATCCAGGCTGGGGATGAACAGATGGAGAGCAGCCCTGCCCAGAAGGCTTTGGGTGCTGGTGGATGAGAGGACATGACCCAGCCATGGGCACTGGCAGCCCAGAAACCACCTGTGTGGCACCGTGGGCAGCAGGGGAGGGAGGGGATTCTGCCCCTCTGCTCAGGTGAGACCCCACCTGGAACACTCATCCAGCTGTGGGGGCCTCAGCACAGGAAGGACATGGAGCTGTTGGAGCCAGTCCAGAGGAGGGTCACAAAGATGATTAGAGGGATGGATCTGTGAGAAAGACTGAGAGGATTGAGTTTGTTCAACCTGGAGAAGAAAGGCTTTGGGGTGACCTAACTGCAGAATTCCAGTACCCGAAGGGCACCTACAAGAAAGATGCAGAAACTTTTTACAAGGGCATGTAGGGACAGGAGAAGGGGGAATGGCTTTAAACACTGAGAGTAAGTTTAGATTAAATATCAGGAAGAAATTCTTTACCTTGAGAGTGATAAGGCACTGGAAGAGTTTCCCCTGAGAAGTTGTGCATGCTCCACTCCTGGAAGTGTTCAAGGCTAGGCTGGATGGATTTGTGAGCAACCTGGTCTAGTGGAAGGTGTCCCTGCCCATGGCAGAGGGATTGGGACTAGATGGTCTTTAAGGTCCCTTACAGCCCAACCCATTCTGTGATTTTATGACTGAACAACAATAACAGAAAAGACCCAAATGATGGATGGATTTATTCACACGAGTGGATAAATACCTACCTGTGACAAGAAGGTATTTCCAGAAATTATTTAGGAGCAGTCCTAATACACATTAACAAGGAAGAGAAAACAATTGCAGAACTTTGTCCCCTCCCCAGTCCCCAAACCTCAACCTCCTCGGCCTTGGTGCCTAAATGAACTGCCATTACCTGTGCCAAGGTTTTCAAGTACAACTTTAAAAAATTCTGAAGTAGAAAATTCTAGTCTCAAACTGGACACTGAGTAACAGTCCCCATCTTCAAGATCAGGTACATCTGTTTCTCAGGGTAAATAGCACCACAATGAAAATCACAAACAGTAAACATGAGAAAAATAAGCAGCTATATAGAGAATATCCACTCAACATTCTAAGTAACTTCTGCTGATCACAGAAACCTGTTATCACAAAACAGTGCCGGATTTATTGCTTTTGTCTATTCCTTGCTTTTCTTGAAGTGTTAGGATACATCCACACACTATCTCAGCTTAAAAAGCCATGCAAAAACCATCAGCACTGCTTCTACTACCCATTCCTTTTGAAATTTCCTACTTTTAATGGAAGGGACAATCCCTTGTGCTCATATAATCAGGAATCATTAAAAGTAGTAGTGAGAATACTGACAGTCTTTCCCCACCATGTGCTGGCTAATATAGGAAAGATGATCATGGAAAACTGGATAGCCACCTCTGGAGGTTCTTTCAGAGGGATGAAAATCCTTACTTGTGCTGAAGTGTTTTGAAGATGCAAACAGAGATTTCTATAATTTTTTGGCAAATCCATTTACTGAAAAGTATTACCACTATGCTAAGTAGCTTAAGAAATTAACTTCTAAATTAAAAAGGCCTCAAAAAGCAAGGAAGAAAAACTTCTAAAAATAAAGCCTTACAAAATTTCTGCACTGGAAGCCATTACAGTAATACACCTACTGAAAAGTGATGGCTGTGAGACAGTGGCTGGATAGAAGCATGGATCAGCACTTAAAAGATTCTAAATTATTTTTAAAATTGGTTTCAGCAGTGTTTATTGTCCAACATCAGCAGCACATGCTGTCAATAGGTCCATTTCTTGCACAGCAAGAAACTATTACAATTGGCATTTTATTACATTTTGATTTATCTACATTAAAAAGAAAAACACCACAACAAAATACCTTTAAAGCAGAAAGAGCCATGAAAGACAGCACGTGGAAACAACAAGATAACACACACACGCTTCTCAAAACCACATTAGTTTTCCGTTTGCTTTTCTGCATGGCAGAAGAATGAGTTGTAATTTCTGTTTTCATTTGCTGATAGTCACCAAGCCAATACTTTCTCAAACAACAAAAACAGTCTTTGCCTTCTACAGACTACTCAGCACCTGGACTGAAAATTAATACAAATTAAATTTAAAAGTTTCATGCCGGTTTAGGCCAGTCCAACTAGACACAGAAGAAGCTATCACTCCCTGTCACCTAGTTTTCTACCAGAATATTGTCATGTATGAAAGACCACCAGCTATTTCTGACCCTTCCATCCCCCAGGTGAATCACAGTAGTGACCTGATTGTCCTGGACTGTTCCAGTGACTGGTGAAAAGAACAAGTTTTAGCACCTACTCTCCCACAGACAAAAAAAGTCAGAAATAAAGAGTGTATAGGCCTAAAATTTTAACTTCCTTCCCCTGTGGTATTATTTGAAAACCATTGCTAGAGTACTGCACTTCAATTATTTTAGGTGTTAGGTTAGGTTTTTCTAGGGATAGAAAAAGGTTATGTTTTTCAACAGTCATTAAGTATGACCAAGTCACCTTTTCTAAACAAATGAGACTGTCCATAAATTACTATTGCCTCCACTCAAAAGGAGACCTCCACACCCCTGTGACAAAACAAAACTATAACAAAGCTGATCCAGCAGATAAATAATTTCTTCAAAAGCCAGGTAGATCACAGGGTATATGTCCACAAAGTACCAATGGAATGGCCAATCACCACATGCAGGGAATTTAATTTTCAGTATCAATTTTTGATGCAAGTATAGTTTTTGGCACTGTTAAAAAAAGTCCCCAAGAATTTACCAGAGCAGAGACACTACTCACACAGAGAGGAAAAACAACACACAACAGATTAAGCCTTTGTTCACAACCTGAGGACACTAATATGCTGGACTAACTGATGAAATCAGAGGTTATACTTAAAGGAATATATTTAGCTGCTCTGGCAACTATTTAGTCTAATTTATTAACATTTGCTAACAGGTTACAAAATAGACTTAGACAGGAGCTTAATCATATTAGCTTTTTTCTTACTTGTTCAATAAATGAGCAACATGCAACTGGAAACTGGAGTAATGGTGTTGGTTACAGGAGGACAAGGTGCCCTCACCTCACACAGACTGTATTTCTGGTACCTCTGCTACAAAGGTAGATGGAAACAAGAGAAGGACAATCAAAGTAACAGGGGTCCTCCTATGTAGGGGACATTAAGCAGAATTTTGGGGGAAAAGCCCTAAATATAAAACATATATTAAAAATATACAAATGTCAACTACATAATTAATAATTTAATACCAATTTTACACAACTTCCACTTAAACAACCTTCTAAACCATATACTGGCTTAAAGAAAAGTGTACCAGGATGGAAGATCACACATATACATCTACTGTGATTCTCTCTCCTCGAGCATCAGCAGCTGACCACACAGCAATTCAGAAGGCAGGTCCATTTACTTCACATGTAGCATGGCTTTTTAAAGTATTACATTGAGAAAGCATGCACAGTTATTGCAAGAACCATCAGCTTAAGTGATTTTCACCCTCTTTTACCATGGGCATTCTGGACCTGCTATACCAGGAATCATTTCAATCCCTTTTCAAACTTGCTGTACAGCTTCCATCAACTGAAACCTCATTTCTCTGACTGCAAGACAGGAAAAACACACACTCATTTTTGTAAATACTGAGATCTGTTTTACTTTTTTTATCTATAGAAGTTCAAGGCATCATGAATTTAGTTAAGTGCTATAAAAGTATCTATAAATAAAGTATTTGTGGGATGCTGCTGCTTGTGTTGTCCCTGTTCTTTGAACAGCAGGCAGTTTCTAGTCTTTACAATCTGCCATTTGCATTAAATTCATTTGCATTAAATGCATATGCATTAAATGCATTTTGAGAAACAAAAAGCTGAAATGAACCACCATATTTCCAAACCTACTCATAGTCTAGAAGAGGATTTTTAAAAGCCATATTAAAACATATGTAGAATGACATATGACAACAACCTTTTTTGAAGGGAAAGGAAACCTAGAAATGTATTAACAGCATGCTCCTGAATATTTCTGTATTTACCAATCATCACTATGTTAATAAATACCCTCCTTTCTGCTCATGTAAGCACCAGCTAACATACAGCAGGATTACAGCCAGCCACGTTAGAATGCAAAGTCTACATTACTATTTGTGTGCAATTACTCTATTAATTAAGATAATGAGTCAAGCACTGAGGTGTTCAAAACTGTACAGAGACTAAATAATGCCCACTGGGAATGAGAACCATACTGTATGTGCCAGTCACATTCCCAGTTCTTTTCCCATTCTGCCCATGCTCACATATGGTCAAGCATCCTAGACAAGTAAACTGTACCTTTCATTGGGAATTCTACCTGGATGGACAAAAGAAACAGTGTATGAACAGTAAAACACATTCTTCAACTGAGATTCATCTCTCTCACATTTCAATTTTAAAACCCCAACAATCTAGATCTGCAAAGACAGAAAGAAATGACAAAGAAACCCACATATACATTTTTGGCTAGCATACAAAGCTCTTCACTTATTATCTCGGGGAGCTTTACACTCAGTCCTGAAGTACCAAGAGGGAATAAGAAAATTAGTCTTGGTCTCAGCAACTTGTCATTCAGAAATTTGAGAAAATAAGTAGTCAACAAATGTACTCCAAAGATGGTGATAATAATGAGCCTTACAACTACACAGGAATTAAAATTATGGCCAAGTGACACTCTTTTTAATACCACAGCAATATACTGCAAAGACAAAAGGCATCACAATGAAGTACATCTATTTAAACCACTATGAACACCTACACTGATACACTTCCCACTTCATTCTACAAGCTCCCCTAGTAGCTAAGATCCTTTCTAGTTCTAGCTTCCCTTCATCAAAACTCAATCACTCTTACAGGAATTTACCAAAATATTTTACACATAATTTACAAGTTTTAATGATCTTCTTAATTTATGACAGTAGCATGAATCACTCTGCACAACAGACAAATGAGAACTCATTGAACTGCATACAATAAGTAGTCCAACCCACCTATCACTAACAGTCATTTCAGAGCAGGAAAAAATGGTAAAGCTGGATGAGTGGTTGGTTTTCAAACATTATCTTCCAGTATCAAGAATTGTTTAGAGGCTGAAATACACAACTTTTCAGTATACCATTTTATATTTAAACTACTATGAGCATTTTAAAGGAAATTTCAGGAAATTAACGTAAACGGTGGATTTCCAAATCAAACAAAACTACTAATTCTGAGTTTCTAGATGAATGTGTGCAAGGGAGTATATAATGATTTAATTATCCCTTTTCAAGTTGCTGTGCCTTTCTAGTGGGCAAAACAGAGAGAAATGCAGGAAGAAAAAAAAAATCAACAGAATAATTAGCCAAAAATTACACACTTCATCGTTTACCTATAAAAAGGAACTACACAACACAACAGCTGGCAGCCTTTGATTAAGCCTAAGGTCTCCTGACAATAAACCAGGCTGCTGACACTTAACTGACATGCCAGCATCGACAGTTTGAGAGAAGAGACCTCTGGGAATTACAGAGAATTCTAAAAACGACATTGAGCAAGAAGAAGAGAAGCCCAACAACTCACAATAAAAGCAGAAAATAAGAGAGATGTACACCTCATAACCAAAAAAGGGAATAGATTAGTATGTAAGACTGTAGCAAGCAAATATTTATTTACTCTAAATAAAACTGACTTCCTTAAAAGCATCTTGCCAAATACCAGGGCAGTAGTTCCACAATAATTTTCCCTCAAAACTACTATCATGTCAAAATGACAATGTAGAAAAACTTAAAACACTTTTTAGAAGTTACTACAAATAACTGTGAAAAATACTACGTTTATCAGCAATATTTACCTCGTGTTCTTGGTTATCTTGTCCATCTTTGCCACTTTTTCCAGTCTTGACTGATTTTGCAGGTTCCTTAAAAAAAAGTTTGCAGTTTTAGTTTTTCTTTTAGAAAGGAGATCTAGATTTTCAAGTCAAGGAACCAGGCTTTTAAAGACACTCGCTAAAAGTAATAAAATTAGCAGAATAAAAATTATACAATTTAACTGGACGATGATAATATTGGACTATAAGTCTCTACAAAGCAACTTTAAACATTTTTTTTATCTGCAGAAAGACTTTGGAGTTTTATTTATGCCTCAAGATTCACCTATAAAGATAAGCTTTCACATAGGTAAGTAGGCAGAGCCAAAGAATGAAAGTGATTTGAACCATGTCTAAGAAATTACTTAGTTCTACTACCTTGCTGTTTGGTTTTTTGGTTCAGAAATATTTATATTCAGTTTAGCTTTGAAACTAGCATGAGTATAGCACACGTTTTACACTGTATTAGTATGTCTGCTCTAGGGGCTAGGAAGTCCAGTGTTAGAAGTAGGCCCACAACTCAATTTTCGGCATCACAGCACTGTACTTTCCTTGAACCCTTCACCTATTTTTGAGATTTCTTAGTCTCAGAAAAGCGAAGGAAAATTTCAATGTTCTTAACATTGAAAGTGCCAAGGATATTGGAAAAATTTAAAGCAAACAAACCCCACAAACCACAACACTCAACCTCCCTACAACTAACTTTTAAAATGACGTTGACAAACTAAAAACTAACCAGAAGCGGTCGAGGGGGACAGCAGCTGGCTGAGAAGAGCGCACTGCACCGTTTCTGACTTCCACACACGGCTAATTGCCTACCGCACAAAATAAAGCGCAACCCAGCTAACTTCCTGCCGCCTTTACAAGTTTTCTGCCATCACTACTTGTGCAAGCCCCTTTCGGAGCCGCCGGACAAATCACTCCCCGGAGCCTGAGGCAAAGCTGGGTTCATTCTATTGTCAGGAGAAGGAGCTGAAAGACTCCGAGGGGCGATCAGCGCTCCCTCAATACTTATGGAGATCCCCCAAGCGCAACTCCCACTGCAGCCAGAGCTGCGCAGCAGCCCAACTTCCCAGCACGGGGCGCGGGCAAGAAGCCGCGGGGACGGACCCCCCCACCCTGCCTGGAAATAATCCCTTCCCCTCCCCACCGCCCCCGGGCCAGCCCCCTCCCCGCTCCGCCTCAGCCGGCCCCGGCTGAGGACACGTTTCCCATCCCCTCCCTCCAGCGCTCCCCCGCACGCCAAACCCACGGCCGCCCTCCGCCGACTCCCTCCCTGCGACGGCCGCCGGCGAGACGGTACCAGGACCCCGCCTCGGCACCCCCGGCCTAGGCCCCGCCGGGAGCCGCCCCCTCCCCGGCGGAGGCGGCACACAGCAGCGAGGGAGGGAGCTGCCCCCAGCCGGGGCTGCCCCTCGCGCGGCTCTCCCAGCGCCGGGGAACGGGCGCCGCTCGCCGCTGCCGCCCCCCACCCCAGGCCCCTCCTCCCCGCGGGGCCTGCACCCCACCGCCCCCCCCGCGGGGCTCGGCCCCTCCCGAATCCCCCGACTCACTTTCTCCTTCTTGTTTTTATTCGGCATGGCCGCGGAGGCGCAGCCCCCGCCGGCCCCGCTCCGCTCCGCGCCGCGCCCGCCCCGCGCTGCCGCCTCCCCGCTCCGCGGCGGCCTCGGCGCTCCCCCTTCCTCCCCCGCCCGCGGGGAGCGGGCCCTGCCCGCCCATTGGCTGCGCGCGTCACGTGGGCCGCGGCTCGCGGCGCGTCACCGAGCGGGCGGGGCTGGCGGCGCTCCCGCCCCCGGCGGCTCCGGCGCTTTCCCGGGCGGGTCGGGGTTCTCCCGACGGCTCCGGGGCTCTCCCGGCGGGAGCGGAGCTCTCCACACGGCTCCGAGGCACTCCCGACGGCTCCGGGGCTCTCCCGGCGGCTCCCCCGCACCGCCCGGGCTCCGGCCACGCCTCGGGGTGCTCCCGCCGGCTGAGCGCGCCGCGGGACGGGCTGAGGCGCCCTCAGGGCCCCGAGGCTCCGGCGGCTCTGCCTCAGCCGGGGCGGCCCGCGGGGAGCGCGGCTCCCTGCAGCCGCTGCCTCCGCCGCTCCTGGGCGAGGGGCCCGGGCTCCGCCGCGGGCATCCGGGCACCCGTCACGGGGGAGCGGAAACCTTAAGGAAAAAAAAAAAAAAAAAAAAAAAAAAAAAAAAAGAGATAAAACAATATAGGGCACGCCTGAAGTTCGCTGGTCCTCCCGTGCAAATCCAGTGTGCCCATCTTCATTTTGAGGGCTTCACTGTGTGCCTGCAGTGTGTGGATGGGGAAGGTGAACTTTGGGAAGTTTGCTGGTTTTGAAACCATATCTTGATTGGTTTTAAAAGCCTGAGTTCGGTTGTGCGTGTTTTCATCATGCCCACCTGTACCAGAGATAATTTTTGTCCAAACAAATCATTTTTTAATCTCCCAAAACCAGAATGCAAAATTTAGGACAATCTTAAGACAAAAGAAGAATAGTACAAACACTCCATCTGGAAAATTTACAAACTGTGTCTCTCCCATGGTCAGATTAAGCCACAAATTAATTGTTGGCTGAGGAAAAAGTGCAGAGGACATTAGCAGTCACAATAGCATCAAGACATAAAATATTTTAAATTTAGATTGGATTTACTTGTTAAATTCTAATTGTGTTGTACAGCTAAAGGATAGAAAAATTACAGCCTAATACAGTGTAAAAGTGAAATTGATCTCATTCCTTAGCCAGCTTGTGAGTATCAAATCCAGCATAAGCAAAGAGATATGCTCTCATTTTTGGGATACGGGATTCTAATAAAGGCTGGTGTCTGATGGAATAGTATCTAATGTTAGATACTTGTATCAGCTTGTATCCATTATATTGGAACACTGCTTTTGCTGTGGCAAAAAAGACAGAGAAACTTTGCGTTTTCCAGGCACTGCAAAGGGATTTACTGGCTGCGGAGAGCTGCTTCCTCTTACTTCAGTCCTCTTCCTTTCCTGCTCCTTAAGTGCTAGGAAAGAAATTATGTCTGCCTCTTATCCTTTCTCTCATCTTCTCTGGTTTGAGAGCTTAGAAATGAGGTGCAGTTATCACTATTGTGACTGCTGAGAGCCAGGCATGAATGAGTTGCTACTAATAAATGACATTTCTCACCAACGCAATAAACATGGATTTTTAAAATACTAATAGACAGCAAAGGAGTGAAATCTCCCTCCATCTGTAGTCTGGAGTTTGATCAGTGTGTGGAAGGGTTTGTATGGATAGGGATAAACTCAAGAGCTTCCACTTCTTTGTTAGGTTACAGTTTTGTAGAAGCTTAAACTACTCTTCATTCCCAGCTGTTGTGCTGTATCTCCCTCTCCTGCACTTATGATGGTACAGTGAGGTTTAAACCTGCTTGTAGAATTGATCAGGTTGAAAACTATCCTCCCAAAAATGATGTGTTGGTGTGTTGGTTTAGTTTTGAGTTTGGAGTTTGTTGTTTGGTTTGAATTTTTTTTTTTTTTTGCCTTGAACTGGCACACCACCACCTGCTTCTGTAAACACTGACACTGGCTGAAGGAAGGGGGTGGAAATATGTGGCGGGGGCGGGATGTGACCTCAACAGCCTAGATTTAGATCAGTTTAAGCAGCTTAATGAGTTTCTCATTGGCTCTTGGCCTCTTTTGTGCTGCTAGTGCTCATAGTTTTTCTAAATAATGGAAAAACTCTGTCAGTATCATTCTTACCCAAATACTTCTGAATAGGAGCAGCAAAAATTGTCTGTCCTTATTTTGCAGTTAGTTGGGAAACCTTGAATCAAAATGTTGAACTGAATACGGGTTCAAAAGTTGGCGCTGACTCAGTTAACATTTATGAGGTTTTCTTTGTGGCCACAGATGTAAAAACTCTTGTGAAAACTTGACTCCCCCTCACCTTGCTTTGCTGCAGAGTCTAATTCACCAGTAACAGAAAGCAATTGTGTTTTTCAAGGCCTGCTCTATTATATGAAATAATGAGTAGGTGGAGGAGGTTTACAAGAAAAATAGTTCTGTCTGTATGCTCTAGTTGCCTTCATAAAACCTGAGACTAAGATAAGTGACTTATGTGATGAAGTCTTACTTTAACTACAAAGGTATGGCACTGTGGGCCTAATTATTCTGCTGTGGAGTAGGAATAACTATGTAAATAAGGTGATGTAATTTGAGTGTGAATATGACTATATTAATATTTGCATTAACTTCTGGACATTTTATGCAAACTCGGTGTTTTGAAAAACCAGAATGTATTCACACCGATTAGGTTATCACTGTAATTAAAATGTCAAAAACTAATGCATGTAGCATAGTTTTTAATTTGCATTTTTTACTGTGCTGATCAAATTCTGTTAATTTGCAAAAGTTAAGTCACCAAATAATGTCAAGTATTGTGTAAAACTCCTGGATAATACTTAATAGCTTGAATCTGGGCCAAGTGTCCTGTGTGCCAATGAAAGGGGAATATTTACACAATTAGTCCTTTCCAGCTGTATTGGATATTCTCATCTGTTTGATTGCTTTTTGTTTGTTTTTTTTTTTGTGCTTGTTTTTTAATCCTTTTACAGTGGTTGAGCAGTCATGCTCTGGCCTGAGTGTACTGAACAGACCAGTGTCACTGTGACAGGGATACCATCTTCCACCCCCAGTGTATGACTTTATTGCTTCCTGTGCCCTGTCTCTTGCTTTAATTGTGTGGTGTGCCAGTTCAGCTTGTTAAAGTGGCAGAAAACTAACTGAGCAGTGGTGACAGGAGACAACGAGACCATTTGCTAGGAAGCTTTTAATTTGGCTCAGCTGAAGCTATGCGACAGCAGTTGTGGACAAGGTTTTAGCAGCCAGTGAACTGTCATCATAATGCATAATTGTCAAACATTGTCAGGCTGCTTCCCAAAACATCTCTTCATTGACTGATGCAGACTTTTGTTGTCTGGCACACTGTGTCAGACATAGAGAGCTGAAACCTGAAGGACCAATGGCAGTAGAGAGGCTGGAATAGATGGGTTGGAATAGAAACAGGTTTTTCTCATTCTTGCACGAGCCAAAATACTACTTAAGGTAACTTTCCTGGCAAGAAGAGTGGAACTGGCAGATTATGTGTGAAGGAACTAACTGAGGGAACAAAGTACTTAATCAGCACCTGCAATAGATTCTGCTTCTATGCAATCTAACACCAAAAGCTGCAAAACCAGTATACTCAACTTCACAAAAAAAGCTTTCAGGAACTTTCTCTACAAGCATGGATTCATTCTGCTTACCCTGAATCACATTAAATAATTCTTGTGCTGCTCTCAATCTAAATTATAAGGCTTTAATTCTCAGTTATTTTAAAATCCATTACTGTTGGATGCCCTGCTGTCACAATCTGCAGTATTGTAAAGGTTGCAAAACAATTTATTCACAGCTGTATAAAAGTCAGACTCTTTTGAGGTAGTTAGTAACAGGTCAAACTTGGAACTCCATGCACGTAAACAACATATTTTAGCCCTATATGTGACCACATAATTACAAATGGCAATTATTGCATCACTTAACACAGAATCAGAGATACATGTCCAGAACCACAATTAATCACATGTGTGTGTAGTAGTGTCATATTTGATGCCTTCTAGTGGTAGTATAACTCTGTATCTTTGGAAAATTTGGACTAGTAAAAAAATGAAAAAAAAAAATCATGTATGATTGATAATGCTATCTGAATCTTAGCTTTAAGAATTTTCAGTATTAACATGGGTTCTGGATTTCTGTTTTGGCCAACTTAATTTTAAACTGAATTTGAAAAAAATAAATAATGAGAATGGACAGCTCATGCAGAATGTTACTAAGACATTGTACTGATTTTAACTGGGATACAGTTACATTTCTTCATTGTAGCTTCTATGGGGCTAGATGTGTTTTGAATTTATGACAGAAACAGTGCTAAGAACATAAGGATGTTTTTGTTATTGCTGAGCAGTGATTACACAACCTCAAGACCTCTTCTCCTCCTCACACTGCCCCACCAACGAGGAGGCTGGGGGTACACAAGAGGTTGGGAAGGGACACAACTGGGACAGTGACCCCGCTGTCCCAAGGGCTATTCCATACTGTGTGATGTCTTGCTCAGCACTGAAACTGGACAGAGGTGTGTGGAGTCTGGCTGGGGCTGGCACTACTTGGGGACTGGCTGGGCATCTGTTGGCTGGTGGTGAGCAATTCCTTTGGGGTTTTTTTTATATTTTCTTCTTTTCTTCTTTGTGTATTTTCTTTTAATTACTATTAGATTGTCTTTTTCTCAACCTATGAAGTTTCCCATTTTTACTCTTTTGATTCTCACCCCTATTCCATTGGGGGTAAGTGAGCAAGCAGCTGTGTGATGCTGAGCAGACTACTGGGATTAAACCATGACAAGCATCTATACAGAGATTCAGAAATATTCTGGACAAATAATATATCACAAAAATATCTAGTAATATCTTATGATAGTTAAAACATTTTTATCTGCTTGTGGCCACAGTTACCACAGTGGTTATTAAGTATTAAAGTGACCTACATGGGGGAATTCAGAGGATGATCAAAGTAAAAGACAGGCTATTAAGCCGGATGAACCATTTGTCTTATCCAGAATGCCAATTCCTATGAGAAGTGCCTGAATTTGTGTGCTGATACCCAAATTCCAGAGAGATGGGAATTACAAAAATAGTAACATTAAAACACTTTGTACAAATCGCTTGATGCTCTTCTGCCTCAGTGAAGCAAATGAAAAGATCTTAAAAGCAAGACTATGCTGTATGTCATGGACTTGAATCTTTTCAGGAAAAAACCTCAAAGACATGCAACTCTGTTTGTGGCATTTATAAATTAGGATGTCTGCTTTCACATTTCCACTATTTCTGTGGGTTTATTTTTTATCCTTATAATGAGTTAAGCATTGCTTGAAAATATTATATAATAATCTGTTTAAAATTTATTGTCTCTGCCTAGCATTTAGGAGGTAGAAGGGACATATTTATTTTTTGATAGTTCATCTCTTTTTCATGTCCAAATTGAGTATTTTTGTGGTGTGTTTTGGTGCAATTTTTAGCAGTCTTTGTTCATTCCAGGCTTTTGCTGCATTAAATACAATGTTCCCATACATGTACTAGCATTCCTTCTTCCCACACGATATCAAAGGAAAGATTAATTTTGTATCAGATGAGTGAGACTAGTAACATAAAGGTGACTGCAGCTAAAACTCCTACATTTTCATTTTCATCATATTTAAGTTGGTATTTATAGAATGAATGAAGACATCCAATTAATTGTACCTCCTGTTGATGCCATACAAGATTTTCTCCTTCTACACTTCATACCTTTTTTCTGCCATTTTTAGGATTGGTCATAGCTAATATAGCTGTATATTTTTATCTCAGTGTGGGAAGAGTTGAAAGACATACTCAGAAGGCGTGCTCAGGACTTAACCCTGCAAGTGCCATCAGTTTGTGGACTCAGGATGCTCCGTGTCTGCGTGTGCTCAGAAGTGTCCATCTTCTGAGATGATGCATACGCTGGATTTCTGATTTTCAGGAGCAATCCGTGCTGCCTTGCCAGAATGCGAGGAGCAGCTTCCACCAGCAGCGCTTTTGGCTCGCTCCCCCTAGGGCAGGCTGCCTGCCGCTGCACCGAGCGGGCTCTGCAGGGATCTGACAGAGCTGCAGGGACCTTACAGAGCTGCAGGGATCTGACAGAGCTGCAGGGACCTTACAGAGCTGCAGGGATCTGACAGAGCTGCAGGGATCTGGCAGAGCTGCAGGGACCTTACAGAGCTGCAGGGATCTGACAGAGCTGCAGGGATCTGGCAGAGCTGCAGGGATCTGACAGAGCTGCAGGGACCTTACAGAGCTGCAGGGACCTTACAGAGCTGCAGGGATCTGGCAGAGCTGCAGGGACCTTACAGAGCTCTGCAGGGATCTGACAGAGCTGCAGGGACCTGACAGAGCTGCAGGGACCTTACAGAGCTGCAGGGACCTTACAGAGCTGCAGGGACCTTACAGAGCTGCAGGGACCTTACAGAGCTCTGCAGGGATCTGACAGAGCTGCAGGGACCTTACAGAGCTGCAGGGATCTGACAGAGCTCTGCAGGGATCTGACAGAGCTGCAGGGATCTGACAGAGCTCTGCAAGGATCTGACAGAGCTGCAGGGATCTGACAGAGCTGCAGAGATCTGACAGAGCTGCAGGGATCTGGCAGAGCTGCAGGGACCTTACAGAGCTGCAGGGACCTTACAGAGCTGCAGGGATCTGACAGAGCTGCAGGGATCTGGCAGAGCTGCAGGGACCTTACAGAGCTGCAGGGATCTGACAGAGCTGCAGGGACCTTACAGAGCTGCAGGGATCTGGCAGAGCTCTGCAAGGATCTGACAGAGCTGCAGGGATCTGACAGAGCTCTGCAAGGATCTGACAGAGCTGCAGGGATCTGACAGAGCTCTGCAAGGATCTGACAGAGCTGCAGGGATCTGACAGAGCTGCAGGGATCTGACAGAGCTCTGCAAGGATCTGACAGAGCTGCAGGGATCTGACAGAGCTCTGCAGGCCTCCTCAGCCTCTCTGCATTCATGGCACGGCACAGACATCGCTCCTCTGCTGTGCTCACATCCTGCGATCAGGCCAGCTCTTAGGAAGGATAAAATTTTGAATTTAAGTATCAATGCCTGGGTCTACACTGAAATCTCTCAGCAAGAAGCAGCCTCATCAGGTCTGTTTTGGTAGTCAGGGTAACTCCTGCAGTCAGGGTTCCCTGTCTTCAAAAGCTGTGATAGTTTAGAGGCCTCTGCCAGAGGCAGATTCCCTTTTGGCACTTTAAAGTCTATCTTTGCATGTGAGACATCTGAAAAAATCTGAAACATTCTTTTATAATAAAACATTTTTGTTTGCCCAAGATAGAAGGAGAAATGCTTGTGACACCACTTATCTCCTACTATGCCATGTTATCAGAGAGATATGTTACAGTGTCATGCCAGGCAAAGGCTTGCAATGATGATGTTGGAGTATTGGACCAAGAGATTTTGTTCTCATACCATTCCTAGAGCTATCTAGTCACTGAATGGCTTCAAGAATTTTTCTAAGAGCAAGCCTTGTTATTTTGTTTCAGGGAGTATTCCAGGAATAATCGAACGTGCACAAAGTGAATGCTAATGAAGAGGACCTTGGAACAAAACAGGCAGTAATTCAAACTGATAGTAGAGGTGCACTCAAAATCTCCTTATGTGTTGTGATGGAAGCCTTGGCTTCTAATTCAGCTGTGGATTCTACTGACTGGTAAAACTCCTGACCCACAGAATCATAGAATGGGTTGGGTTTGAGAGGACTGCAGTGGTTCATCTTGTCCAACCTCCCTGCTCAAGCAGGGTCATCTAGGATGACCTAGAGCACATTGCACAGAGCTGCATCCAGATGGTTCTTGGGTAGATCCAGTGAGAGAAACTCCACAGCTTCTCTGGACAATCTGTTCCAATGCATGGTCAGTGCACAGTAAAGAATTTATTCCTCATGTTCAGGTGGAACTTGCTGATAATCAGTTTCCACTCATTGCTTCTTGTCCTGTTGCTTGGCACAACCAAGAAGAGCCTTGCTCTATCCTCCTACCACTCTCAGATGCTTGTAGACATTGGTGGGGTCTCCTCTCAGTTGTGTTTTCTCGAGGCTGAACAGGCCCAGCTACCTCAGCCCCTTCCTCATAAAAGAGACGCTCCAGTCCCTTAATCACATTTGTAGCCCTCCAGCTGGGCCCAGTCTAGGAGCTCCTCTGATTGTACTGAGGAATTCATTATTCTAAATTCAGCTTTTCAATACAAGAGTTATTAAGAGCAAATCACCTTCATCAAACCAAAATATTTTTGCTTAGTCACATTTCAGAAGGTGTCAGCTCCATTTTCACTGAAGGTTTAAAAAAAAAATCAGATACTCTGAAAGAATTGACAGAGCAATTAAACATTGGCAAAGTTTATAAGCATTTCAAACCAGAATCTTACAATAGGAAGTGTTAGACCAACTTAACTGCAGATTTCTCTTCCATCTGTATTTATATCATGCTGTGTATTGACTGTCTGGTATGCCTGTACAAACTTTGCCCCAACATTAAATTCGTTTGCATCTTATGTTCAGTATTTATTTCAGAAATTTTACATAGTTATGAGCTGTATTTGCATTTTATCATCAGTTCTTAGGTACATTAGAACTTCTTTTGAACATCAGGAAGTTGATTAGAAGTATTGGGTAGACAATTACTAAGAAGTCATAAAACAAGGCCTTTGACACAGATTTTTCTCCTGCATGCATTCCACAGAACCATGACACATAATCTTTATATTTCATGCATTTCCTTCATAGAGGTTCATGGGTTTTTTGAAGTTCATGCTCCTCTTTTTCTGTCCACAGTTTTTTGCTTTTTGTGAAAATGGCATGTATCAATGTCAGCACAGCTGATTAATCACAACTCTTCTTCTAGAGTTTAATTTCCCAATCCAGCTCCGGTCTCCAGCATGCTGTTTGTTCTCTGCTTTTGCTTTTATTGCTACTCTCACATATTTCTTTTCAATTTTATCTGAAGACTCTTGGTTCATACGTTTCTTGGCTGTTCAGAGAAGTATTCCACATACATGCAGCAAGATGATTCAAGAATTGTGAAAGCTGTTCCTCTCTTCCTTTTACTGGGGCTACCAAGATAGTTTTATGGGCAGCCCTTTGCCTGTCTTCTTGTGTTCTCTAATTTACGGAATAAATGCCCAGATTTCCTTATGTACTCCTTATGTACTCCTTTTTTTTTTCCAAAGGAAGAATTAAAAGGCATTTGAACTAAAGTTATCTGCTCTTTAATATAAATTGAAATTAAAAATCCCTGTTAGCAGAGAAAAGAAACAGATTGGTAAGTGCCTGTTCATAATTTCCAGGGCACTTTACATTTAAAGCTTCTTTCATATATGTAAAGAAGATAATGGTAATAAGGTAAATAAAATGTGTACAGAAATGAGATAAGGTACATAAGATATAAAAATAAAGGTTTCTTTTCACACATTTACATAAAAATCCTACTCATCATGCCAAGATAATTAGATTTTTTTTTCTGACAGCACCAACTTGTATTTGAATTCTTGTTCTGTTAAATACGTCAAGGCATTTTAATATTTATCTAGAATGTCAGATACTAGATCTCTAATCTTTAAAGATTTAAAAATTTATTTATTTGTATTATGGACCCAACCAGGGGTTTTAATTCAAGGCTGAAGCATTATAGAACTGTAATTGAAATACTAGTATGAAAATGTCCTTTCCAGAGAAAGACCTGGTCTTGCTGCATCCTTCCCAAACAGTATGCTCCCTATATAGTATTATTGAATTAAATGCTAAATTACCTATATGCATAAGTGATGGGGAAAGTGACCAAAAGCTGGCAACTAAACAGTAAAATCTATTAATTATGAGAAGTTAAGGGCTGCAAAGGCTCTCTAATCACTGCCATGAGTGTTCAAGCTCTGATGGTGCCTTTCCATGTTTCTCAGCTGTCTCTAGGTCAGTGTTGCTTGGCCTGAAGGATAAAGTTCATCACCTGGAGCTGCCCCTTGCACTCCTGTGCACACTCTTGGCTGCAGAAGAGGGTGAGGCATCAGCTGGCCCGAGAGGCTCTTGTAGGCTTGAGTGAACCTTGAATACATTTGGTGCAGTAAGAACCTTCAGGAGCCTCCTAGACAACTTCTGGATTGTTCTGTAAATGTTACAGAGGAAGTGGAATTTTGATAGATGGTAAATTCAGATGCTTCGTGTTTAAAAGGTCTTTTTATGGTCTAACGTTAATTAGCACTAGTAAACACTGATGGCTAATAAAAATGTCTTAGAAAAAGCCTGAGGGAATACTCTGAGCTCAGCAACAGGCTGGGGTTTGAATGATCTGAATTCTATTCTTGACCATTAATTTGCAGTGTAATTTTGGCAAGTTAATCTCTGTGTTTCTTTTTCTTTTTCACATCTTTTATCTCTCTTGTGTATCTTTATGGCAATTTGTCTTCATAGTGCCTAGAATAAGGAAGAAGGCAATCTGGACTGTGATTCTAACAACAGTGATAACAAGTGGTTTTAAATACAAACTGAATTTCAATTGTTCTGTTGAGGTATGGTTGTAATCAGTTTTTATAGGTATGCAGAGTTACATAATTAATAAGAAATTATACACTTATTTTAAATTATGTGTTCAGCCATCTTTAATCTAATGGGTTCAATCCTATCAGAGAGCAGTCTTCAGCATCTGTCCTCATGCTCTGTACTGACATGAAAGAAACCATAATGTCCATGGGTGTCAGGGAGGTAAAAAAGTTGTATTTTTAAGAATTCTAACTCAACAACTCTTACCACCTACTGCTAGATGTCTGCAGCACTTTTACTCCCTGCATAAGGGAGTTACAATCACTTGATTTTGTCAATTTACTAATTCTTTTTTTGACAGTACAGATGTTTTGCATCCATACTGTACGTTTGTATTCATACAAAACATTTTGTGCCTTGAGCATGTAGAAGAAGAACATGTCACATCCTTCATGCAGAATTTTGTGAAAGCAATAGTCTAATTACACTATTTTTTCCCCATTCATTTCAGGTTATTTTTTGTTCTTGTTTTCTTTTTATTTGTTTGTTTGTGTGTTTAAAAGTTAATCTAGTAATTAAAATAAACACCTGATGGACACTAATGGAAACTGACCACTGAGTCCATTCTCCCACTTGCACCTGGGTTTCAAAATTGTTTTGATGGGCTAACCCTTACACCTAAAAGGATAATCAAGTCTTTTGGCCTACTCAACCCTGAGTTTTAAAATAACATGGCAGCTTTGTTAACCAGATTGCACAGGAAAAGCAGAGTCTCTAGACTGAGTCTGGCTATCACATTTTGCTGTTGAATGCCTGTCAAACTGTACCTTTCAGTTACAACCCACTTGAGACAGACCCGACGCAGACACTTGGAGATGAAAAGCTGTGTATCCTATTACCAGTCACTTGAGCTGTTCAGTGGCCATCTGCTGATTGGAGAAGAAAACATCATTAATAATGTATTTGTGGATTGTGATCTAGCTTTTATGTTGCTGTTAGTTCTTCCAGCATGCACTGTATCAGCATTATTTAACTTCTGAGCTCCAGCATCTCCTTAGTAGCCATGGCAAGATTTTTTTTGTATTTTCCGTTTTAGGGGATAAAAGGAATTAAAGTATATGACTTGAAATTAAAATTGATTAATGAATATGAGTTTTCTTAGTGTTTTCATAAGAATCTATACTACATTAATAAGTTTATTACTGTTTCAAAATAGTTTTCCAAAAGAGGGAGTGTGAACAAAGAAGAGTAACTTGTATAATAGTTTATTATAACTATAACAACTAATCTAGTACTTGATAATATAAAATACTTAATGCTATGAAACAAGCAATGCAATACTTTAGACTTAAGATGAATACTGACATAGATTGGTGAAGCTCTGTTAAAGTCAGTGTTAGAAAAATAGCCAGAAATATTTAGAGAATTATGTTTGTTTTGAACACTGTTTTAACATTTTTAATTGACAGTTTCACCAAGCACAATACAATTATTGCATTAGAACATAAGCCATTCAAACCCATAATTTACAGTCTTATCATTTGGAGGAGTTGTTTAGTTTTTAAATTGATGAACAATATGATCTGAGAAGTTGTCAGATTAAAGCCTCCAGCCAAAACAAGATTGTATTAACTGTTAAGTTTTTAATGTCTCTGGAAGTGTTGTTTTTTTTTCTAAGTATTGATCTTTTTTTTTCCCCTTACAAAGGGTGGTTTGTATACACTTGGAAAATAATTATGTGCCTGGGAGAAAATGGCATGCAGGTTTCATCCTTGATCCAAGGCATTTGCAAAATGAAAGTTTTTAGTCTATTATTTTTTAAAATTAATTTTAATATCAGATATTATGACTGGCCACAACCACCAAAGGCTTGGCTGTTTGCCTCTGCTACAGATCTCTGTAGGTTTTATGCCTTTGTGTCTTCGAGATTGTGTTACTGCAGTACACAGGGACAGAGGAGCTATAGCTATGGCAACCAGTGCCTGGTAGGTTACTGACAGCATGAATTACAGCATCTCTAAGGATTCACTGCAGACTGCTCTCCTTGCTGGTCTGATGGCTCATTTTGGTTTTAACCTTCAGGACAAGGACCAGCATCAAGGCCTTTTCTGTTCCTGGTGTTCATCTTTCTGTAAGAAACTCTAAAGAGGTTATGTAGATAAACAGGTGCAGTCTTCAGCTGGTTTAGATGGGGATTTTCTTGCAGTCATATTTATTGCTATTCTTCAAGTGGGACCAATTATGTCTCATTTTTGCCAATATCAGTACTACTACATCTACTGCACCACCTTGACCACTATAACTAACTCATTGTTCACAGCCTTGGTTGACTCAGTGGTATGAGTAAATTCCTGAGGTCAAACTCAGCTTCAGATACAGCCCTTATATTAACAATGAGATAGGTGTTAAGGTGGGATATGAAACATTCTTATTTTTATTATTTACATTATGCAAATAGTGTCTGAATTACAAAAGCCAGCTGCAAATCTGGCATTAAATTGCAGGTCCTCCACAGTCACTAGCAGTTGAGGAATGTTTCATAGCCGTATCACAAAAGCCAAGAGATTGAAACGGGAAATGTGAGAGAAAATGATTTCTTAATATCTCTGTGACTTATTGATTAAATGTCAAGAATAATTATACTGATGTCTCTGGGTACTGTGTGAGTGGTCATGGTCCAGAACCTGAAATTCAGGTGTCCTTGCCCAAAAACCCACTTAATGCTGATTAAAATGCTTCATAGATCAGAGTATCTCTGTTGACAATGCATTTGAACTTCTTTTTTATGAAAGCTCTTGGCCATTTCTGTAAAGATCATTTGCCAGCAGTTATCTACTCACAGTTGCTTAATCATGTACATTTAAAAGCAAAACTGAATGTGCCTGAACACTTATACCTGCAGCCAAATACCTTGTTAGTGCAGATATAATAACATTATGTAATAGTAATAACAACGATCTAATTGAGCAACCCAGGACACATGTTCTGACACTGTATGCAATATAAATAGTTGTTGCAAATGTTTAAAGGAAAATGAAATTAATTTGTTAGAAAGTGAGAACTGCAACTTAAAACCAGTTTCAGCACTCATAGCCAAAAAACCCAAACTCTTATCTGAATGAAGCAGTTCATAGTACAAAAGATCTGATAGATTTGGTGGATTTCTTTAGAATGCAGACACAGAATTTTATTGCTGAAATATAATCTCAAACAGCAAAGTGTAAAGGTTGATTATTAAGATATTAATACAAAAGTTTGCTAAAATTGGAGTAAAATACGTTTATGAAAACAACCACAGCAAGGTGATTATAGCTGTAGAAATATAAGGCATAATGAAGCAGTTCACAGGAAAACTCCCTGTTAAAAGGTTTTGCAGTTTGCTGGGTTCAAAATTACTCAAATTTGCTTCATTTTAAATTGAGATGACCTAAAAAAATTCTGTTCTTAAGTGAATTTAAACAACTCTATTTGAAAGAAGAATGTTTCAGTTGTGGCATGACAAAGCTAAAGCATTTGGGTGCTTTTGTTTTTAGTAGCTGCTATTTACTTTTTCCAGTGAGTGGTTTCAGTACTGTGAAAAAACTTTCAGAAATTGTTAGTAGAGTTTCCAAGACTGAATATTGCTCAATATTATTGATGAACTGACAGCTAAGAGAAGAGGAGGGAATTATTTACATGTTTGATTTTGTACAAGGGCATAGGGAAAATGTGTTAAGTATGTGTTCACAACTGAAAGAACCTCATCAACAATGGGGACAGATTTTTCTTAATTATTAATAGCTTTTGCATATACCTAGTTCAGATCCCTTTTCCTAAAAATGTCATATTACTATTGCTAATGACACGTGTGGGCCTGTCAGACACAATAACATTTTCCCAGTTTGTATTGATTTTACTAAGATTGCAAATGATTAGACATTTTTGTCTTACAACAGTTCAGGATAATACAGGAATTACAAATATGTAGGAAAAGGGGAATATGCCTGAAGAGATGATCTATGGTAACTTATTACTCTTGTCAGTTTGGTTTTTTTTCCGGAATAATATATGACAAGCACCCTTAAATTACTGAAAACCTTTGGTAAAGAAGGTTTTACAGCCTTCTTAGCAAGTCTAATTCTACTGCTTGGCAGAATTATCACTATGTATATTTTAATTCTTTTCAATGTACTAATTAACTAGTATTTCCTGTGCTTCTTCCAGTCATTCTTCTAGTGAATACATTGAGCAATAAATGATCATTTTTTAATAACAGCCTCTTTCATGTATAAAGAGAATAAAAATTCTGCACTCTCAGATTCTTCATTTCTCTCATAGGTTGCATTTTCTAAGCCACATGTATTGTTGCTTTCCTTCTCCAAATATTAACAATTTCTAACCTTATGGACTTTTTAAATTAAGGTAATGCAAAATTACTCAGTAAATACACACGTCACTTTAGGTATTGTTGTGTTAGTAAATTGTGAACACTGAATAAGCATGAAGAAGAAATGCTCTTGGTTCTGAAGGATATGGTGTTCAGTGTGTGAAATAATGTCATCAGGTCATCATGGGGCCAAATGAGGTGGCTGTGTTCCGCTGTAGACTCCCACTGCTGAAAACAAGTATGTAAAATGTATCCTGGACCTCTTCATGGAATAATATCTCTCCATATCATCACCAGAATGAAGTTAGATTTTGATTTTTGTCTCACAGAAATTAGAATTCTTATTTTGAACATGGAGAAACTTATAGTGCATCAGGTAGAACTGTGGGGGATGACTGACACAGTATCTCCTTTCTTTTCTTATTCCCGATGGCAGCAATTCATGATGGCTTTTTATTTAATACAGCATATTCCTGAAACCTGCACAGGTTTTTCTCCTAAGTGTCATCTGCACATTTTAACTGAAATCTGCAGCTGATCTATCTCTGCTTTGCTGAAGTGAAGGTGTAAGTAATGTATTAGAGGAGTGAGTTTCTGATTCCCTGCTACTGCCATAAGTAAATATTCCCGAGCCTGGCCTGATCCTCAGAACACTCAGTCAGTTTTCAAGTCTGGTACCTGTAACTCTACACATATCAAGTGACATTACAAAAAAATTCGGTTACCTGCTTTATGTCAGACCCTTGCACCAAGGCTGTGTCCTTCCAAGAGACTCCCAGGTAACACACTCAGCCTAAGGTGCATTAATTTAATTTTATTAAAAAAAGAGAACATATTAAAGATTACTAGGGCTACATATTAAATTTACTAAGAATAAACTAATAAACAATTATGCCATGTGATTTTACTCTCTAATTTTTATTTTAAAAAAAAGTCTTCAGGGCTTTTCAGGGAAAAAAATGTCATTATTGAAATATAATTTTTCTCCCCGTATTTAGAAAAAACAAGCATCTTGAACTTTACAGTAATTTCATGTACTCATTGTACTTAACGTGTGTGCATAGTCATATGGCAACACTATCCTCTAGTGGCAGATTTTATTAACACAAGGCTCCAGCTACAGCAGAGGGCTTACTTCTGTTAGAAATCTGTGAAGCAATACAGGAAATAAAATCATCAGGTGTATTTCTCACAGGTCAGTGAAGAGCTACAATGTCATGTGCAGGTAATAGCTGCACACCAATGATCTGGAGAATGTAAATTTGTAGTCTGGCACGGTTGTCCTCTGTTCACACTAATAACCACGTGAAACAGTCCCTGTCATGGTGTCATGATGTGTACTGTATGCAGTGCTTAGAATATTACATCTTTCCTATGGCAAATGTGCCACTTTTCAGAAGAGCTCACTGAATGCATCCAGCAGGGCAGGTGCTCTCCAGTGAACACGGTTGTTGTCCTGCCCTGAATGGGGCAGCACAGAGTCCTGTGGCTAAGAAATTGTACAGGTGAAAAGTCTCTGTTCTTCTGGAGTTTGACTAAAACCATAAGAAAGAATAATTCAGCATATAACACAGGAAAGGATAAATAAATACATTGAAGGAATAGTCTTTGATTTGCAGTGTGTGTTTTCCACTGCAATTTCAATTCCACCAGTGGAGTGTACCTTCCCTTTCTCTCCTCTGAGACTATCCCATACATCTGGAAGCAATCAGTCTTCAACAAAGGGCCCTGAGGTCTCAAGTTAGAGAAAGCAGACCAGCTGTATGTGGCAGGGCTATGACAACAAATCTGAACATCTGTCTTCATTGATTTCAGTTGCTATAATTTACATTTGATGCAAAACTTATTAAGTATCAGCTCACTCTTATGTGTATTGCTGCCCAAGCTAAATATCTGGAAAGTATTAAGAATTACTTTTTAATATAAATTGAATTGACAGATCATATAAGCATGTGCTGAGAATTTATTTGATTTAAATAGGCTGCATAAGAGCCTAAAGTACAATGAATTGTAGCTGTAAAGTTTTTATACTATAGAACTACAGAGAGCAGAATCCTTTTTCCAGTCAGGTTCTGCACCAACTGCTTAACCTTTCTAGAAGAAAAAAGCCTTGTGATTTTCCATAATGTAAAGTTAGAAAAAAAAAAAGTGTTTACTAAAACATCTATTTTACTACTAAATACTTTACTTTATATAGTGGTATCTTTTTCTGGCATCAATTTGTGAGCTATAGTTTTTTAAATTTAAATTGTTTTTAATGTACAGTTTTGTGGAACTTGTGAGGAAAAAAATATTGCATTATTTTTTCAGTTTGCAGACATTCAAACAAATATCTCTAGATAGGGTAATAATCAAAATCTGGCTTGTGAAATTCTCCTGAGATTCAGTGGAGACCTAGGCTACAGACAGGTTCATGTTCACGGAGATTTAAAATCTTATATGAGGAAAAGAGAAGTTGACTGGAGATGTTGAAAAAGAAGCTATGTCCTTCTCATTTTTGAATAATATTACGTACTGTCAGTAGTATGAAACAAAAAAAACCCTACTAATTTGTTACCAAGTGGAACAGAAGGCCAGAATAGCTACTTAAAAAAGTAGTTGTCCTGTTTATTGAGCTGGGACCATAAGAATAAGAGAATAAGTACTCACCATTGTGAAAATCATTCATTGTGTGGCTCTGGGAGCCATTTGCTATTAAATTTAATTCCTCATGTTTTAAACCAATAATCCTTCGATGTGATGGGGGAGTTCTTTCTTCAGCCTGAAAATGGCACCATTTCTAGGTGCATATTTTTTACTGCCTTTCTCTGAAAGAGAAGTTTTGGAGTGCAGGAGGGAATGAAGAATCTGGTTCTAAACTCATCAACATGAGTTTAGATGTGATGGCAGATAGTATTTCTAGATTTGAACAAGTTAACAAATGAAACTGATATAAAATAAAAACAAATTTCTAAATTAAGCAAGAGTTCTAAATGTTTTGGTCAAAATATTGTGTAACAAAAGTGCAAGCAGACAGAGGAGTCACACAGCTTTTCCAGGGAGTGCCTGTTTCTGTGTTTCAGCAGGTCTCTCCTGGGAAACAGTGCTACAAAAATTGCTGGTAACAGAGTGTGAGAGGACTAAGTACTTTAAGAATAAGAAGCATTTTGCCTAAACGAAGTACTGCAGTAGTTTTGATATAATAATCTAAAATAGCATGAATTCTTAATTTTTTTTTCAGTAATCATGTATCTTCCTGTTCTCTTCAGTACAGGACACCCATTCTTCATTGATATTGTCTTTAAAAATCAATAATTAAATTCCACATGATCCTTTTATAGTTTGAGAACACAAACTTATGAATAGAGGAATTAGAAACATAAATGGTACTTTTAAAGATACTTAACTAAATACTAAACTTATATACTATGTGGGTTTTTTGCTTGTTTAGCTAGTAAAACAAACTCATGGCTTCTGATATATTGTTTGACAGTTAAAAAAATCCCATGAGACTCTACATGCTAACCTTTCTTTCATTACATGCCTGTTGTTTATAATACCACTTTTCAAAGTAATTTACTACTCAAAGGAAAAACGTTAAGTAGATACTTTGAGAGACTTCATGCCAAAACTTTGTTGTTAATCACACTTCTTTTGAGGAATGGAGAACATGACTCTATAATATTATTTTGTCTGTTAATTACAACAAACTGCAGTTTCTTCATTACCTTCCAAACTGTTTCCTGTGCCTGCACCCACCTACTGTGAAATTATTTTACCCCTAAGAGTGTCTCAGATTATTTTCTTGCCAAAAAAATATTTTTAGCACCTTACATTCTGTTCTTTAAAAGTATCAGAGAGGGTGAACTACTAAGCCAAATTCCCCTCAGGATTTGAGAATGTGACTCTGTAATCTTGTGTAAAGAGGCATTAACAACATTAGTCACAGTACTCTGCTTTTTCTGTATTCCTGACTAGTCCCTGATGTGGCTGTTCTTTCACAACCAGAATTCTCACTGGCATTAACAGATTTATCAAATAATTCTAAAAAAGAATTGAGACTTGTAAAAGAGTACTCCTGTTGCTAAAAGGAACTGCATATTTTATTGTTATTTTCTAAGGTATACAAGTTGCACAAAAAACTTCAGAATTTTGAATAGATTATATTTTATAGTAGGGGATGCCTGGGTGGGGACCACGGGAAGGATTTTATGTTTCTGAGCTTCACTACAGTAAATAGCCAGATTTATATGTGAGCACTGCCTCTGTAAGAATTATGTGACAAAACTGCTGAAGGATGATTCAAAATATGTTAATGATAATGGGCTGAGGTTTTTGGCAAAGGATCAGCAGGGAGAACCTTAGAACTTTGAGATTCTAAATTCAGTTTTACATCAGCTCTTGCAGCATTACAGATAGAGGACCAGTCAAATTCTTCACCTTGGTTGTGATTCACATGAGGCTGGGATTGTTTTGCTCATGTTCTGTGCTTGCTTCTCAGTTCATAGAACCCTAGAATGGTTTGGTAGGGAAGGGACCTTAAAAGTTGTCTAGTCACTAGCTTAGACTGTAGGCATTGATTATATTGAATGGATCACGAAATGTGCCTCCAAACGTGTTTTAGAGCAACTGACTTGTACAAGGAAGTGTTTAATGGAATTTGTGTTCCTTTCAGTTTATCAGCAGAAGAAAAACACCTGGATGAGGAGCCCAAGATATCCTTACTGTGCTCTCTTTCATTCTGTTTTTTTGTTATTGAGAATTTTGAGTACATAGAAACAGTCTGCAATCAAAGAATCAGTTGCTTTTTAGAGTATGCTACAACTTCTATTTTTCTTGAATGCTCATATTTGAACTTCCCTTAGTATTTATTTGACTGCTTAAAATTTTTCTTAATTTGTTTTTGTCCATTTAATATAATGGGAAATGCATGGGGTTGGGTTTTTCCCTGAGTTGCCTCTTTGTTCCCTGAATTTCTCACTGATTTCAGTGAAAAACAAAAATTGATTTCATATCAAAAGAAGGATTCTGAAAACTGAGTGATATCAAGAATGAGGTAAATGATGAATGAAATAATATTTATTATTAAAATGTAGAGACCTGATATCCTTGTACATTCTGGATATATGTGCCTATGGCTTATGTAACATTATGGAGTGTGTTTCAGATTGAAGTATTTTTATTGTAATTGTTTTGGCCTATTTTTTTTTTGTGTTTAGTATGAAAAGTGTTTAGTTTGGAAACTGATTACATTTAAATACTCTGAAACTAGAGATATATATCAATAAATATTTTACATGGCATAGATTAAAAAGTATGTGTGAATCAAGGTGAATCAGTTGCTTGTTTCAAGATCAGCAATAGTGCAGCAATATCAAATTTGAGAAGACAGTGGTCAGCATTTTTTAGGATTTCTACCACTGATTCATTGGAAGGAGTGAGCTGTGGCATATGTTAAAGTGCAGTTCCTACATGGGATAATAACAATAAATTTTGATTAAAAACAACCATTAGAACCATTCAGCTTTACTATTTGTCCCAAAGGCATTGATGGCTCCAAAACTCTTTAGTGAGCATTGTTCATATCTGTCTTTTAAGTGTTTTAAAACAGATTGTAGAATTCTGTCTCTTAAATTATACTTAAAAATAGAAAATACTTAAAAAATACTTAAAAATAAAAATAAAATAATATATAAGACAGGCTTTGGGAAAGTAGTGTTTCTACAGGGTATTGCCACCCTTTTTATTTTATTTCATTTTCTGGAATGTATTTAATGTGATATAATGTTATATTGTGACGTCATCCATCTGTAATGTATGACTTGGTGTGCACACTGTAACTTTTTCTGACAAATGTGCAAGAGTCACCTATTGTATCTATTAATAATAATCTATTAATAAGAATTATTAATGCACTAGTGCTAATAATGCAGTAGATATGGATTATAGTGCAAATAACTACAGTAGGGATTGCTGCTAAGCAATTTCTAGTGCCAATTTTTCCAAAAAAGAGATGATTCTCTGAATGGAGTTCTTAAAATATTGAATTTATACATTAATATGTGGGCAATGTGCTCATTTTCTCACTGAGAATTTACTTGCTAGTAAACTATTTCACAAGACTTGTTAAATAAAGGCTCTGCCAGTTGTATGCAGCAATTTTAATTTATTTAGTGCCAATAATCTAAGAATGTGAAAGCACTGAAAAATATTAATATAGTAAATATCTGATTACTATGATAATAATATTGTATGTCTTGCAGATGAACAGAAAGAGGTCTGGAAAGAAAGCGTGATGGTTAAACACTAAAAAGATCTGTTAAAGAAGTTGGGATGTGTTAACCTGAGTGTCAAATACTGCAGTAGGGGTGCCTTTCCCTGTCTTGCTGGCTGTTTTCTTTCCATAGCTACTAATGGACTTGTGGAAAGATGAAAACTCAATATTTAATTTACTTGGAAACAAAACACAAAGTGATTCTACTTATGTAAACAGGAAAAAAATTCAAAAATGTTAAACAATTAATGTCTCTCAAATGGAGGACAACTTTTCCTTCCTTTTACTTAGCTTCTTGAAATTAGGAACATTCTTGTTAAAAAGCCAGTAATGAAAAATCCTTCTGCACTGCTGTTTCCACAATTCAGATTCCAATTGGATCAACTTCTGTCCTGTGTCTTCTAAAACTTTGTGGGAAATGTATCGATTACTTTAATAACAGAAATTTTAGGGAATTGATAGGCTAAATGTCTACATAGCTAAATGCAATATGACCTCTAAGAATAAAGTCCTAAACATTTGAACTCATATTTGCAAGCTTAGGTGCTAAAATGTGATTTCTTCACAGCTTTGTAGGCTCACAAACAGCCCAATTGCTGACTATCTTCCCAAAAGCTCAAGTCACTTTTGTTTTGATATCTAAACATGTATTTAAAAATGGAACATTTGGGCAGTGGTGGCTAATTTGTAGGAAATTTTAATATTTCATTTGATGATCCATAAACAAAGTCCAGAAGACTCATGACTTTTTAATGCACTCATCACCACTAATTTTGAAAACTGCTGTGCATAAACTACTGAATTCTGCTGTGGGTCTGTGAGGTCCTGGATACAGAGATGCATCTTAAGTGACTGTCAGAACAAGCTCTAGATGTATATCGTTCCTCTTTCCCACTAATCTAATGTCATTTGTGTTGAATGATAACCTGGAGATACAGAAAGAAGGTTTTTAGTTCAGACAGATTACCAGTCTGAATAAAATCAGAGTAACTGGATGACAAGGTAAACTCTAATCCACATTTTAGGATCATGAGCAACGAGAATTCAGTCCTGATATTTTAAAATAGAAATGGACATCTCCTTGCAGACTACAATAGAGCAATAGCTCAGGGAAAAATGAGGTATTTACCAAAGAATTTCCCAACCTTTCAAATTCAAGTGAGAATTTTATTGTCTTGTTTTTCAGAATTATCTTAGTTTCTAAAATTAATGATATAGAATATAGAAACTATTATAGTAACTTGGGGATAGGAGCTGTACAGGACTTCAAGGGAATATGGCAGTAAGCATCAGTGGGGTTTGGACAGTATTGTTGCAGAGAAACATTATTAGTAGAACTGGTAAAAACAGAACTAAACAACAACAAGTGGTCAAATAAGGATAAAGGGCCACATCCTGCAAAGTGCTGGGCATACTTTGAAGTGCTGCCCTTATAAGTCCTGTTGACTCCTGCATGCAAGGAGAGTGGATTCAAAGAACGTGTGTATGTGCATGTGTATGGAATCAAAGAACCTTAATTGAACCTGTCTTTGGGTTATAGCCAAGGACTTTAAGTCAAGACGATAGTCAGATGCTTGGGCTATGGAGTTACTTAAAGCAAAAGAAAAAAAAAATGAGTATAGCTGCTTTGGTTTTGATCTTGCTCATGTGATAAAAGTTCCAATAGCTTTCGATCCTGCTGGCAGGTCCAAAGACCTTTTCTCATTATATTTATATAAATGTTAATAACTATTTCAGTATTATAAATGATGGCAAGATTTGAACTCATTAAAGGTGGGAAATTTGTGGGATTAATTTGCTTTAGCTTCTATTTGCCAAGAGAGCATTTTCCCAGCATTATTCTTTCTCCATATATATTAACTTTGTAATTGTGGATCAAAGCCTACACAGCTTTGGACGTATTAAGTGAATCTTACTGAAATAGAAACTCAGAAAGGCATTTTGTGCCAAAAAATGTAAGTGGAGAAGTCACGATTGAGTTCAGCTTATTAAGTCTGTTTACTCAGTGTGCTCAAGTCATATTGGAATTTAAAAGAAAAAGTAAAACATGGGTATGCTTGGGCTGTGGGACATGACAAGAAGTATATTTTAAAAAAGTAGTCCTGGGGTACAGGTTTGAGAAATATCAACAATACAGAACAATAAACAAGACCTTATAAATATATTGCCTGGAACAATATGTAGCTCTATGAGATGAAAATTATTCAGGAATTGTGAAAAATCAGAACTTTAAAGGCTTGTACTTTATGTTCATCTGAATATAAGAATTCCATCTGGTCCTGTATCCTGTCTCTGAAAATTGCTGATACATTTGTGCTTTCAAAAGAAGGTGTAAAAATGTACAGGAAACTACTGTGGCTGGCATTTTCCTGAACTCTAATTGCTAATCTGATTCAACTTTAAGTAGCTCTTTCCATAAAAATAAATGTATATAAAATAATAATAATTGTAAGCATCTGCTCCATTTATATTATTTTTAGATGAATATTTACAAATAAGTTCTTGACCCCATTTACTAAATGTAGTTTAGAATATCAGATCAGTCACATGAAATGAGACTAAAGGTCAGTATAGCTTAATATTGCTTCCCACTTGCTATGTGATAATTCTGTTGGTAAGCCTTATTATTTGCAGAGCAACAAAAACCAGATTATTCTTCTCTATTAGCCTCTTTAATTGCATTAATGACTTTAGTTATCCCAACATTAATATTAGTCATCTTTTGCTTCCAATTTTCTGGATTTTTTTAAGTGAAGCATCTTGCTGTGTTTTGTTTTTCTTTTTGTAGAAACAGAAAATCATTAGGGTTGGAAAACACTACTGAGGTCACCAAGTCCAAACATTAACATGACAGTGCCAGGTCTACCACTAAGCCATGTCCCTGAGCACCACATCTACATGGTTTTAGTACACTTCCAGGGATGATGATTTCATCACTTCCCTGCACAGTCTGTTCCCATGCTTCCTTTCTGTGAAGAAACTTTTCCTGATATCCAATGTAAACATCCCCTGGCACAACTTGAAGCCATTCCCTCTGGTCCTATTATATGCTGCCTGGGAGAAGGGAGCGACCTGCACCTCACTGCAACCTCATTTTGGGTAGCTGTAGAGAGCAATAAGGTCTGAGCCTCTTCCTATACAGGCTAAACACCCCCAGCTCCCTCAGCTGCTCCTTACAGGACCTGTGCTCCAGACCCTTCACCCTTCATTGCCCTTCTCTGGGCACACTGCAGCCCCTCAATGTCCTTCCTGAATTAAGGGGCCAAAAACTCGACACAGAATTTGAGGTGTGGCCTCTCCAGTGCTGAGTACAGGGGGATGATCACTGCCCTGGCCCTGCTGGCCACACTCTTGCTGGTCCAGGCCAGGATGGCGTTGGCCTTCCTGGACACCTGGGCTCACACTGGCTCACGTTCAGCTGCTATTGACCGGCACCCCAGGTCCTTTTCTGCTGGGCAGCTTTCCAGCCACTCTGTCCCCAGCCTGTAGCACTGCAGGGGTTTTTGTGACCCAAGGGCAGGAGCTGGCGCTTGGCCTTGTTGGCCCTCACGCCATTGCCTTGGCCCTTCGATCCAACCTGTCCAGATCCCTCTGCAGAGCCTTCCTGCCCCTCAGCAGATCGTGCTTGTGCATCAACAAAACAACTGAGGGTGCCCCCAATCCCCTCATCAGATCACTGAAGACATTAAACAGGACTGGCCCCAAGACTGACCCCCGGGTGGGTGGTCACCAGGTGGGTTTAAATCAGTCACCACCATTCCCTGGGCCTGCCATCCAGCCAGGTTATTACCCAGTGAAAAGAGCACCCATCCAGGCCCTGAGCAGCCATGTGCAGTTGTTCCATAATTTTAATTGTCTTTGCTACTCTTTCTATAATTTTATAGACAGTACAGTATTGTAGAACTTCAAGGTTTTATTTTATATGATTTTTTTTTTCTGAGATGGAATGTCCAAACTGCATACTTTATAGATGTTGGGAACATGGTAGGTTTATGGTGTTTTAGAATTATTTCTGTTTCTTTCCTAGTAGTTTGTATTGTGTGCCCTTTTGAATCGTGGTGCATATTGAATTGCTATTTTCAAAGAATTATCCAGAATGAGTCTTCTTCAGACCACCCCTCATTATGATAATATGAAGAGATTATTTTTTTATATGATTGACATTGTGTATTATGCTGCCTTTATTGATTTTATGCATCCATGATCCATTTTAAGAACTTGAGAATGATTGTCCTAGGTTGGACTAGAGTTTAGCCTGGGCTAGTTTTCTACCTCTGCCACTGACTAAAATAAAATGCCACTGGAACAAAAAAGTGTTCAAAAGGGCAATAATGTATTGTTACTTAGTCAGAATATTCTCCCCAGCTCCAGCAGTTTGCAGTTCAGGAAATTCCAAAGTCAGAGATACTGTCTTTGTAGTGGATCCATAAAAAATGGATTTTACTTCCTGGTCTCAGTACAACATAATTCTGCAAGGGCTAGCAGTAAGCTTTAGATTTGACTGTCCTGACTAATTTTTGTCATCAATAGTGCTGCCTCCTATTCCTATACTATTAGACTTAATTGAAGAAATAAAGCAAATTAGTGTTCATCAAACTTTTAAGTTTGTTTAGAACCTCAGTTAACTGGTCATTCCACTCTTTTTTTGTCATATCTAATGTAGTTTATGTTTTCTTCAGCCCTTTCTCAACTCTGAAACTGTTTAATTTACTACTGTGACTAGTTTGGCTACTAATTTTTTTTCCACACAAAGTAGAAAACACTTATTTGAGGAAGAGATTAATCGAATTTGAGGCATCCTTTGACTGTTTAAGCCAAAGCACACTGCTGCTTAAGCTGTAGAAATTAATGGGTATTCAGAATGCATTCTGTACCAGCTGCAACAGTTTGAGTAATTTACTATTTTTTGAGGAGTTCTGATATGAATAGGGATAAAAGTGGAAAGATTTGATAAATGTTTTGATTTTAAATATTTCTGCTTAACCCTTTATTATGTTCACATAGTATTTTTGCAATAAATACTGTACTTAAGAAATTGATCTTTAACTAATGATGTACCTGAAAATATGAGTCTCTCTTCTAGTGTTACATGTAGAATTAGACCGTGCATTGTTGAAACTAATAGCTTTCTGTTTTGACCTTGTTTTAAGGAGCAGGACCTTGGACACCAGTGTGCAGTTGACACACTGAAGGATAAAAGTTTTTCTGGGGTGTTTTTTTTTGTGTGATCAAGTACAGAGGTAAACACTGTTACACTATTTACATTTTCAGGGCTATTGCTACTGTAGTTTTAAGGGTGATATTGTGTGCACCAGGAATGTGTGTCGTTACTCCTTTGAACAACTTCTTATTTTAGGCATGGTATGTTAGTTGTGGCTTAAGGAAAGAACAGACGTGCAGTTTACCTTGTGGGAAGGGGATTCTTCTGGTATTTCCCTCTTATTGGATAATCTCTTTGATGAGGAACAGTCCCCAAATTTCTGTTCTACCTCTAAGTCTGGCACCTGCCCCAAATCTGTATTTATTTGAAGAAACAGGCCCCCAAATGCCTTGCATATTTAACACTGCTGTTTCCATTTACTGCCTGATCTACCTTTTTAGAGACTGTACTCTTTCTTCAAAGGTTATTGTTGCTGGGAAAAAAAGTCAAGTCCTAGATATGCCCTCTGTTCTTAAACAGTATCTCTTCTCAAGCCACAGGTTCTTGAAATGGGTCCATGTTAGCTATTTACAATGGGTTTGCTGCATCACAGGCACTCAAGATCCAAAATTTTGTCCTTGTGGTATAAGTAGAGGTGTGCTGTTGGTCTTCATATAAGGAACTTCTCTTGTTGAAAGGGAATGATTTGTGGATTTTTTACAATTAATAGATTTGCTTCTCCTGAACTGAGGATTTAGTGCAAAACCTCATTGTTGTGCAGAACATGAAAAGGTTAGGTCACATGACTAAGCCTACATGTGGGATTACCTTTGTTTTCTCAATTAGGGCCATATTTCTCAGGGGTTTTCTCTTTGCTGATTGTTCAAGATGCAAATACTGTGCAAAAGGCAGATAGACATTGAGGTTTTCTTCTCAGGAGTTAAGAAGGCTTTTGTACTACATTTTTCTTCTCTCTGATCACTAAAAGAAGAGCTTATGCCAGAGAGTCTAAATTCTCCATATCACTACCCAGTGGTATGTGTGTGTTTTACTCCAAGGCTGTCTTCTTCTTGAATTGGCTTGTGTGGATCAGCTTCCTCTCCCCTCAGTCTAAGTGGGCTTGCTTATTTCTCAACACCATTGCAGTGTTGGCTGCTGAAGTATTTGGCTTTGTTTTCTAGACACAGATTCAAATGGTTTCTTCTCTGAGTTCTTTTGCCCTAATACTTCCTTCTCTATTTTAATGAAGGCCAGATGTTCTCTCTGCCATGACATCACTCCTGACTGTTCTTGATATGGCAGATCAAGGCTCCCATTCTATTGTCTTACCTGTTCATCAGTGGTGATTTACATAGTTACAGAACACTGGCCACCTTAGGACATAAAATACTCATAAAGAATTTGCTCTCTAGTCATTCCTCCATTTTCATTTCCAGAATTAAGGTCCACTCTACAGTCTTTAGAATTCTTAGACCATTTCTGTTGGTCTGGAACCTTCTCTTGCAAAAGGAACAATGTTTTACTAATTACTGATATGAGATGATCTGTGCCTTCACAGGCTTTGAAGATTGTAAACCTTGGCCAAGCATTATTCATTTTAGATTTTTGATTTATGTTTCCTCCCAGACAGAGAACTTGCAATAGACACAGGGTGACCCTATTTTCTACATTCTGTACTCAGATTTTGGATGGAAACTCTGGCTACTGAAAGAGATTATTGAAATAACTGGCAAGCTAGGCATCCTGGCTTCAGCATGTTTAGCATTCAAAAGACTTGAGAGAGGAAGTCAAGCAGTATTTCAAAGTTAATAAACTGTCTTTTACCAGAGGTAATTAATTACTGAAGGGAATAGATAGTAGTATATAGCAGTAATAATCTATATGATGGCATTACTGTTAGCCCTCGGAAAACAGTTCTTCAGGACTCACAATGTTCTTGTCTTTTAAACACGATGGAATCTCTGTATAATAAGTCTAGTTTAGGCAGTGCTAAGACACACCTGTAAGTTCCCCATCCAAGCCTCCACAACTTTTCTGCATAGCTATCAACTCCATTTTGATTTCACAATGATCTCAGGTTTTATGCAAACTTTAGCTAGTTTTGATATTTCCAGAGATCCAAACATTTTAAGACTAATTTTTCCAGACACTCCTTGATAATAGAACATTGCAGCTATGGTCTTGGTTCAGAGTATTTAGTTAGGATCTAGTAAGGTGTATGTGGGAAGGTAAGTATGAATTACAGAGGAAGCTTCTTTACAAAGCTTTCATAGAAAAATTAAGAATTCCAAACTGCTTTGCTGAACTGATTTTAGTATATATGTCTTGGAAACAAAAAAAGAAAACTGCAGCAGTGCGTCAGCCTCAGCAGGAAACCCGGCTGGCCGAGGCCAGCGTCACCGGCAGCACGATGACGCCCCCTGTGTCCTCTAGAGGACTGGGGTGCGCCTAGGGCGTGGAGGCCCGGAGTGACGGGGGATTCCGGAGAACGACGAAGACTGCAGCCCGCAGGAATGAGAGGAGACGTTCTTTCGGGGTGACAAGGTCGGGTTTAATGCCAACAGAAGAACCGCCGAAAGACAAGCAAATGTGCCCGACAGCAGATTATAAAGGATACAAAGCGACCAATCAGGGGGTAGGGGGGGTGTAACCTGTCGATAACAGACAACCTGAACAACCATTTGTAACAAACTGAGGGAGGGGCCCCAATCCCCAATCCAATCACCCAGCAGGACTCTAAGAAAGTTCTGGAAGATGGGAGGGGTCCGCTGGATGACGGACAGGGAATTGGGGAGGAGCTTGACTAACCTGGGAGGATTAAGGGAGGAGTGAGGGAGATTGATGGACAACAGATATCCTGGGACTAAACCAACCAAAGAGTGGGGGGAGAGCGAACAAATGCGATCCCACATCTCCCCCTTTTTTGTTTAAAAAGAAAATAAATGGAACTAAACATCTTCCTCCCAGCAGTCGTAGCCAAAGTCCCTGTACTGTAGATCTTCTTCTTCTGATGGCTGCAGCTCCATCACATGGTTCACGACTGCTGGGGTAGCCAACTTAATCGCGAGTCTCTTGAGAATTGTCCACAAAATTGAAATAACAATAAGAATCAGTAAAATGACAAACACGACTAAAATAATAGTCCTTAACACGGACCCAAGCCACCCTGACAGTCCCCATCCGGAGAACAAGTTTCCCAGCCAATCCGAAGAATCCTCCTTTATTTGCTTTATCATCGGACGTCCTCGGCCTTGGATCAAAGACTGTCTTGACCGAGGGCGTCGGCGAGAGTTCTCCAGACGTTTTTTCTTGGCTGGGGAACGACCCACGGCGTAGATGGTGACAGAAGGAGTGAGAAAATGATGATAAAGGCCGTGAGTCGTACGGTCTCCAGTGGGGCTGCCATAGCGTGGGCCCTAAAACAATAGATACATAAGAAACGCGTAAGTGAGAGAAATCAAAATTCCGATCCCAGGATATCTAAGTCTCCCTCAAAGGGTTTCCGCCTACGCCTCCAACAGGACTCCTGAACTTGGGGAACTTCACCCACCGACACCTGCTTTTTGGGGAGGAAGGGCTTGACCCATTTTGATGGAATCCACTTGGGACCTGAGGGGGTGGATACGCAAGCATATCCTCTCCCCCAGGTCACCAGGTCAAAAGGCCCTTCCGTCCTCCAAGTTTCCGGGTCCTTTATTAAGACCGGTGGTTTTGTCTCCGGTTTTAAATTTTTGTTCTGGCCAAAGTGACGCACTACAGGTGGGTTTAAATTATCAAACGAGCAGTTAAGAAAATTGATGGTATACAAGGCTCGCGCAAGGCGGGTCTGTGGGGAGTCCATCTTCATTGCCGAATGCTGATGGTGTAGAGTGTTTTTCAGGCTCTGATGGGCTCTCTCCACCATGGCTTGGCCTGTCGGGGAATAGGGGATGCCAGTCTTGTGCTCTATTCCCCATTGCTGCAGGAAGCTTCGCAACTCCCTGGACTTGTACGCTGGGCCGTTGTCTGTTTTTATAGACTTTGGGATGCCCAACACAGAGAAAGCCAACAACAGATGTTTCTTAACATCATTAGCTTTCTCCCCTGCGTGGGCAGAGGCATAGACCGCATTAGAAAAGGTGTCAATAGAAACATGTACGTACGACAGACGTCCGAACTCTGGGATGTGTGTCACATCCATCTGCCACACCTCGCAACTTGATAAACCTCGGGGGTTGGTGCCTGACGGAATAGAGGGAAGCTGAAAAGCTTGGCACTGGGGACATGTTGCCACAATTGCCCTGGCCTGTTCCCGAGAGATTTTAAACTGTCGAACAAGGCCTGGAGCATTCTGGTGGAAAAGCTGGTGGCTGAGCTTGGCTTGCTCGAACACGCACGGGAGGGGGGCCACCTGGACAGGGGCAGCAAGAGCGTCGGCTCTCCTGTTCCCCTCCATGATGAACCCCGGTAGCTCGGTGTGAGACCTGACGTGCATCACGTAAAATGGTTGCTCTCGGTGGGAGACTAGTCGGATTAATTTCGAGAGCAAGAGGAACAAGGTGTTGTTGGAGACCTCCTGCAAGATTGCACCCTCAGCTCGGGAAACGACTCCGGCTACGTAGGCCGAATCAGTTATCAAATTAAAGGGCTCAGCGAACTTCTCAAAAGCCCGGACGACAGCGTCCAACTCAGCGATCTGGGGAGACCCCAGAACTATCTTAACATCAGCCTCCCACTGCTGAGTCTGAGGATCCTTCCAAGTCATTACTGACTTGTGGGATGCTCCAGACGCGTCAGTGAAAACTGTCAGGGCTTCGAGAGGAGTTCGACTCTGAATTGATTTTAGCGAGAGGTGGAATTGAATGTCCGAATTAAAGAATTTATGTGAGGGTTTGTGGATGGAAATTTGGCCGGAGAAGCTGTCGAGTGCAAACTGTAATGATTCGTTCTCCTGCAGAAGGTGTTCCAACATAGCCTTGGTAAAGTTACCTGAGCTCAGTTGGATGGGAACGTGAATGCAGTCGAAGTCCACACCTGCCAACTCCCGGATCCGCAGGCGTGCTTTGCGGATGAGTTCTGCCACTAGCTCCTGTGGCTTGGTCATTCTTTTGGATCTGTGGTGACTAAGAAAGACCCACTCTATGATTAAGAGAGGATCCTTAGCCCCTTGATCCTTTCTGATGGTAGTGTCCCATTGAAAAATCACCCCATGGAGGTGTGGCAATCTTCCCAGAATGATGAATTTGAATGGCAGCTCAGGACGATATCGATGAGCTTGCCGATTTGAAATGAACGTCTGAATCTTTTCTAATGCAGACTGTGCCTCTGGGGTGAGCGACCTTGGAGAACTAAGCTCCTCTCCCCCTTTCAATAAATTGAAAAGGGGGGCCAGGTCCTCGGTGGAAATACCCAGCCAAGGTCTCACCCAATTTAATGCCCCACACAGCTGTTGAACATCAGAAAGAGTCCGAATGTTTGGCCGAATTGCTATTTTTTGAGGTACAATAGTACGGCGGCCAATCTCAAGGCCCAGGTATTTCCAGGGTGGCATCCGTTGAATCTTATCCTGTTGCAGCTCGAACCCTGCAGCAATCAAGGAATTGATCACCAGGTCAAGCACATGTGTAAGCATGTCGTCTGTCGGAGCGCAAACTAAGATGTCGTCCATGTAGTGTTGGATTATAACTTCTGGCATTGCAGCACGCACCGGGGACAACAAGGAGGACACGTACCATTGGCAGATTACCGGCGAGTTCTTCATGCCTTGTGGCAAAACTGTCCAATGATACCTCCTCCTTGGGGCTTCTCGGTTAATGGTGGGAACCGAGAAGGCGAAACGTGGGGCATCATCCGGATGCAGGGGAATTTGGAAAAAGCAATCTTTGATGTCGATGACGGCCAATTGATGGTTTTGAGGGAGCATCGCCGGGGACGGCATCCCTGGTTGAAGAGACCCCATATCTTCAATGATGTTATTAATTTTGCGGAGATCGTGGAGGAGCCGCCACTTGTTCTTATTAGGTTTTTTAATGACAAAGACTGGGGAGTTCCACGGCGACGTGGACTCCACCAGATGGCCCTTCTGTACCTGCTCATCCACGAGCTCCTGGAGCGCCTTAAGTTTTTGTTTAGAAAGCGGCCACTGCTCTACCCAGACGGGGACATCCGATTTCCAAACGAGTTTCTGGGTAGGGCGCCCCTCAGTGACCGCTGCCCGAAAAACCGGGGGAGCCGATGGCAGGTCAATTTTGGCTCCCCATTGGGCAAGGAGGTCTCTTCCCCACAGGGGTTCCGAATAGTCTAAAACAAACGGGCGAACAGAGGCCAATTGCCCGTCTGGCCCCATAATTTGAACGAAGCTCCGGGATTGCTTCGCTAATTGGACCCCCCCGACACCCTGGATTTTTCCAACCACGTTTTGCAACTCCCAATGTGCCGGCCATTCCCTTGCGGGAATGATCGTCACATCTGCTCCGGTGTCTAAGAGTCCATGTAATGTGGTGGCCTCCCCATCTTTCTGTATGTGGCACGTGAGCCGTGGCTTGTCTCCGGTGACAAATTGAGACCAAGCCACGGTAGGTGTTGCGTCTGTTTCGGTGGTAGTGTGGTAAACCTCTGGGATAGGGATCGCCTGTGCGATCACCTGGCCCTTGGGCAGAAAGATGGGTGGCTGTGTGCAATGCAGGACGACGGAAAAAGCATGTATGTGTGTGGACAACACCCCTGGCAAGATGTTGATGTGTGGTGGGGTGTGTTTCGTGTCTCCGACAACGACATACTTACATTTGACCCGCCACCAAGTACCTGGTGCGTCAGGCGAGACGGAGACTTCCCGGAAACTGGTGTCTGTCAGGTGTAGGGGCTCGATGAGCTGGAGCCTGTATGGAGAGATGTTAGAAGTAGTAGTCAGTATGGGATATGGAATAGTCGAGTCCAGTGGATTTGTCAACGTAGGCGGATTAACTTGGGGAGCCGCTTCTGGGCGACCCCCTCCTCCTCCCCCCCCGCGTGATGTAGAATTTTCCGCCCTACTTTTGTCATTGCGCGGGGAGGCCTCGCGCTCCATAATTAGTTTTTTGAATGCTGGTCTGCCCGTTGAGGCTTCTGATGGAACTTAAAATTGTAGAACTCCTTCCTCAACGGGCAGTCAGGCATCCAATGTCCAGTCCTCTGACATAAGTGGCACGGAGCATCGGCGCCGGGAGGTGGCCTTCGGATGGGACGGGGCGTCCGATGCTGTGCTGAATTGTCGGTCTCTGCAGGGGCAGCGTCCGCCGCGGCGACTCTCCGGGGTGTCGGGTGCTGTCCTCGGGGAGGATTTTCAGGGAGGACCGACACCTTCCTTTCGCAGACTTGCAACATCTGTGTCAGGTCCGGTGGAGGGTCGAACGGGAGGCTGAGGATGGCAGCCTTGCACGCAGGGTTGGCATTGGTGGCTGCCATCTCCGTTAGAATTCCCTCCCGGGTTGCCTCGTCCTGAACCTGCATCTCAACGGCTTTGCGTAAACGTTCAGTAAACAAAAGAAATGGCTCATTGTCTCCCTGCACAATCTTAGAATAGGGAATCAGAGGGGCAGTAGGAGACCTAAGGGTGGTGAACGCTTTCAAAGCTGCTGATGTTGTTGCCTTAAGCGCCTCTGCAGGAATATACCATGATTGGTAATTCCCGTCGGCCCAGTCCCCGATGCCACAAAGATGGTCTGTGGAAATCATTCCTCCCTCTGTGTCTCTAGCGGAGCCTGCATCTTGCCATAATTGAGGCAAAATCTTGCCTATTTCTCTTCTCCAATTTGCCTCCCAGAGGCGGAACTCTGAGGGGCTGAGCAGGCATGAAAAAATCCGCCGGAGATCGGCAGGAACGACTATGGCATCTGTTAGGGTGGCCCTCAGGATTCCCCGGAAAAACTCGCTTTCCCTGGAGTAATCCTTCTGGGCCTTACACAACTCTTTAATAGTTTGGTTTGAAAATGGGACCCACTGGGCCTGGGCCCTCCCTTCCCTCCCCGGAGTGTAAGAAACCGGAGCCGCGGAAAAGTTTAGCAGCGGCCCCTGGCCCCGGGCCCCAGCCCCCCCCCCAGCGCTCGACGGAGCGTGGGAACCGGAAGAGGGAGCGTGGGAACCAGGGTCCGGGGCGGAAGGGGAGGAGCCAATGACAGGGGCGGGGACCGTTGTCCCCGCCTCAAAGGCGGAGGCTGCGAAAGGTGGAGCCAAAGGCGGAGCGCCGCGCAGAGGAAGGGGCGGAGGCAGGGGTGGAGCGGAGGGAACCGAGGAAGAGGAGGGGTCAGGGAAGCGGAAAGGGTTTCGGGGCGAACGAAAGGGATTTCGGGAAGAAGAAGGAGTTTCGGCGGGAAAGACCATGAGGTCTCCGCCATTTTGGGATTCACCCGCACCATTTTGGAATAACGAATCTCCCGAAGGGGTAGGGGAAGGGGGAGGGTGAAAACGAACAGACTTCGAACCGTTTATACGCTTAACTGGGGAAAAGGGGGGACAGGGAGAATCCCGAAGAGTCTGGCCAGGACTCCTCGGGCGGGGGGAAGGGACACCCTGAAGAGAGCCAGGGAGATGGTACAACTCCTGCGCGCTGCCGTCGCGGGCTGCTCTCTTCAGGATCCCTGATCTCGGGGTAGAGGTAGAGGGAAGAGGGGTAGGGGAAGAACACACAACCGAACTGGGGACTAACTCGGGTGAGGTTGGCTGCTCCCCCAATTGCCTGTTAGATCTTAAAAGGTCCCGAATGGTCGAGCTTAGAAATGCAATTTTCAACATCTTAGAGTCCCCCGAGCGGCACATACTGTTAGCTTTTAAAACGACATGGGACCAAAACGTGTGGTTAAGAATCTGCTCGGGGTCTGTGGTAGGGAATTGGGAGAGGAGCCAAGCAACCAGCATTTTAACATCTTTCTTGTTAACATTATCAAAACCCCCCACAACTAAAACCCCCTGAACTTTTCTAACAAGTCTCTTTTGGGTCGTCGAGACTTTTGCACCCATACTGATGTTAAATGACGACCCAAGCCCGCCTGCCTTGGAAAAACGAAAAAAGGAGAGGAAGAGGAGAAAAAGGACAGTCGCCAAACCCCGCCGCCGGTCTACGCCGGTAAAGAGAAAATGGCCTGCAGGACTTGAATTAGATGGACCGATAAAACGGTCAGAGCGGATAAACCCGCAGAAAATGAGGTAAATTTAAAAAGACGGGGGTGAGGGAGAGGAAAGGTGAAAGGGAGGAGCGAAGAACTCACGCTTGGCGGCTGATCCGGGAAAGATCCAAGGCGGGAGGATCCTGCGGAGGGAACCGACTCCTGGGCACTGGAGCTACCGGTCCCGATCCCTAGGGAGCGCTACCCCTAAAACGGGGTCTGCTCACCACAGGGTAGCTTGACGGCCACAGAGGTAGAGTCCAAATCCAAACGGACTGAGTCCAGGGATCCGGAATCCTCGTCCGTGTGTCCTGGTGATCTTCTCAGGGCCCCACGTTGGGCGCCAAACTGCAGCAGTGCGTCAGCCTCAGCAGGAAACCCGGCTGGCCGAGGCCAGCGTCACCGGCAGCACGATGACGCCCCCTGTGTCCTCTAGAGGACTGGGGTGCGCCTAGGGCGTGGAGGCCCGGAGTGACGGGGGATTCCGGAGAACGACGAAGACTGCAGCCCGCAGGAATGAGAGGAGACGTTCTTTCGGGGTGACAAGGTCGGGTTTAATGCCAACAGAAGAACCGCCGAAAGACAAGCAAATGTGCCCGACAGCAGATTATAAAGGATACAAAGCGACCAATCAGGGGGTAGGGGGGGTGTAACCTGTCGATAACAGACAACCTGAACAACCATTTGTAACAAACTGAGGGAGGGGCCCCAATCCCCAATCCAATCACCCAGCAGGACTCTAAGAAAGTTCTGGAAGATGGGAGGGGTCCGCTGGATGACGGACAGGGAATTGGGGAGGAGCTTGACTAACCTGGGAGGATTAAGGGAGGAGTGAGGGAGATTGATGGACAACAGATATCCTGGGACTAAACCAACCAAAGAGTGGGGGGAGAGCGAACAAATGCGATCCCACAGAAAACAATTGCATATTTGGGTGCCTTATATTTTTATTTCTCTGAATTACAGAATAACAGCATCTCTTCTTTTTTAGACAAGTCTGTGAGTTGTAGTGTTAAACAATTAATCTGTTCCAGAATATTTGTTGGACCACTGTTTATTACAGATAAACATTACTGCAAGATGTAAGCAGTGTATACAATGAAAGGTGATTGTTTAATGACTAATGTGGAATTCCAAGAGAGAACAAAGCCTTCAGAACACATTGATACTTCTTTAAAACTGTGGAATGAAGATCTTAAGAATTAATTTTGAGAATTAGTCTATGATTATGAGCAGACGGAGCTGGGGATATCAGATTGCCAACAGATAAGTATTTTCACATTGGAAAAACACATCAGTATCCACCTCAGTATTTTCTGGAAAAAAGTTTTGGCTTTTCTTTATTCACAAAAGAATTTCTAAATAGTTTTCTGTATATAATTTATATTGTTTAGACTTTTAGCATTAAGATAATCCCAAATTCATTGATACAATTTTGTTTTCAGAGTCTTCAATTCCCCAGGCGAAAAAAATGTTTCAATTGCTATCTAGCTTCAATTAAAATTTGGCTAGAAGGGTTTTTTTTCATTGGAAACATTAATCTGTTTCCATTCCAACTGCAGGCTAACATCCATGCTTTGGGATAAATAGCAATGAGCCTTCTCACAGTTTCTCAGAAGCTCTTTAAATAAACAATAATTGTGTATCAACAACCTCCTGATGTCAGAAGTTCTTCTTTTTGGAGGCATTCAGCCTGCTTTGTGGGTTAATATATTTTCTCCAGATAATGTTTAACTAAAATATGTCTATAAATGACATAAGATGAAATTCTATGACAAGGAGCTTTAGGAAGACACTGTGTGTTGGAAAGTGAGAGTTAAAAAGTGCTAGATTCTGTTTGTACTCTCGTAGCTTAAGAGGCATTGCTGGAGCTTGAGCTGCAAGTGGGATGTACCCACTTGGGGCTGCCTAAGAGAAAGGGAAGAAAGTTCTTTTTAAGTTCTCTGTTATTAGAAGAGTGCTCTGAGTTGGTCGATCCCAGGTATGCTGACTGCCAATGGCCCCACTGGGATGATCCAAAAACCACAGGAAAACTTCATTTTGTGCCCTCTGGCTCTGCCCAGTGACTCGTTGTTGGTGGAGAAATGGGATAGAGGGCACTGTGCTGGGGTTGCACCATGGGGAAAAAACTGTAGTGCATTTTTCTTAGAGAACTGAAGGTGTCACTAAAAATCATGAAGACAAATCTGTTCCCTGGAAGCCAGAACAAGGAAAATCTGGGGAAGTAGCGAAAAAGATGAATCCTTTTCCAGTTGCAGAGTCTGATAAGCCAACATAACAGAAAGCAGGGCACTTTTTTATTGGTGTTAGATCTGTCTCAGTTCTTTATACATCTATCTCCTTAAAAAGTGCTAATTGTGGCTATAATTGGACTTAGTAAGTTCTCCTAGTAGTCATTATGGTAAGAACAGTTTAAAAGGTTCAATTTCCATCTGTTACTAGATCCATGGCTTGAATAGCAAATATTTTTTTTCCTTAAAATTGGCTTTGTTTCTTGTGTTACACTTGTTTGTCGCTGTGTTCAGTATGTGGAAGATAAATACATGTCACTGTAAAATGTTTAAAAATTATTTTCAAATGTTTCCTCCTGAATAGGTAGAACTTCTGATAGTCATAATTTCTGTTACTTTCTCTAGATTCTCTTGTGGTGAATATTGCTTATTGAAGTATTTTTTTTCCATAATTCCTTCAGCTTGGCTTTCCTTATAATTTAGGATCTCGTGCTTTCTTAGGTCATGTCATAGGATATAATGGTATATATATCAGTGGAAAGATATAGAAAATATCTTGATAAGCATGTTTTAATTGATATGATACTGAACACAGTGGATAATGTGAGACAGTATTGCAATAGTTCTCCATTCATTCTGCATCTTTCAGTTTCCTCCCTTTCAATTTTGACATAAAGTAATGTAATCATCCTTGGCTGGAAGACAGAATTTCTGGGAGTATTTGCAGTCAATGATCTGTCATAGTGTCAAAGAGTATATCAAGTATTTAATAAGACAATTACCAATGAACCACACTCTTTTTCTTTAACAATGGGAAATGAGCACTTTATCACTTTTAACAATGAACAATCATCTCTTACCTTTCTACCAGGAAGTGTTATCAAAGAAATCATTAAATATCTACTTAAGGGGGGAAAAGCAAGTAGGAAATTGAGAAAGACATGGCCATACAAACGGACAGCAGCAGGCTGAATCAGAAAGGTCTCTCTCCTTGTATGCAATCTAGTACAATCTTATTGGGCTGGGGATTGTTGATCTCTGCCTCTGAATGACCCTTAAATTGTGAATTACTTTAGAAAAAATATATTTCCAATATCAAACTGCTGCTGGTTTCGATTTCAAAACAAGTTTAATTTGCATGCAGTGGTGTGGTGTGCCAACACTTCCAGAATTAGAGGAGGAACTGATCATTTATCCCTCTGCAGAAGCAGTGTGAGGGCTAACTTCAAAACTGATTTGAGGAAGTTGTGTAATGGCCAAAATGGAAAATGCAATTATTTTTTGTCAAACATCTGTGAAATATGAATTACGATCTCATGAAATGTGTTAAAAAGTGTTTTGCAGAATTTATTACTTTGCTGATTTATATCCTGTTGTACAAGGTGTTAACTCTGGAAATAGTTTGTGTCTCTGTCTTGCTGACTCTTTCTCATCTATTATCTATCAGTGTTCTCTGGTACTCTTGTCTTGAAAAATGTATGTTAGATAACCTGATAGTGCAGTTGGAAGCTTAATGCCATAGCTGAGTTCAGCTTCTATGGGAAATAACATTGATAAAGAAAAGTGCATTTTCCCAATTGATTTTCCACTTTTGCCAAGTTTCTGTACCTTGTTTAACATCTTCAGCAGACATCTGGAGGACTAATACTTTCTAATTTTAAATATTTTTTAAAAAGGACTTGAATTTGTTTTAAATCATTTGTATTCTACCAAAGCCATAAATAAAGCATCATGCACATCTGCCTGTCTTTCTCTACCAGAAAAAGCTCTATGCAGAGCTTTCCCACTTTCATTTTCCACTTCATCTTTATTGGCTGAAAACCAAACGCCTTCTTGTTTACTTTGGCAGGCAGTTGAAGGTTGTGACTGAGCCCCTCCATTTTCTTTCTTTGTTACATTTACAGTAGTGATCAAAACCATGAAGTTTCCTTTATGCATTTCTTTGCTGAGAATTCCTGTGAAATAACATTGTGGACATAACTGCTCTTGGCATTTACTGCCAAAATTTAATTATCTGATGTCTGTGTCATATTATCACTTATTCATTTCAGTCTCTTCTTATAATAGGGTCATATTGTGCCTGTAACCACATTTTCATTACATGTCTTTGACACCTTTCTCTTTCAGCTAAACATCTCTTGAAGTGGCATGGAACACAATAGTCAAAGTTTAATTGCACCATCACTAACCTTTGCACAGTTTACATTGCTTTCCAGCTTTTTTCTCTGCTGTACTCATTTCTCAGTTTGATGACTTTCTGTGTGAGTTGTAAAACTCGTTTGTTTTCCAAATATATCAGTGGGTTTTGCATCACACTTATGTTAACTACAATATAATTTATATTTCTCAGATTCAATATTTGAGTTTTGCAGTTTGTCATAATAATGAAAAAGAAAGCAAAGAAAGCAAGGATTTTCTCTATCTAGTTCATTTCACTATTTTTTTCTTGAAGATTATAACACTCTTGAGTTTCTTGTACAGCAAATGGAGTATGAAATTTCATATAGATAAATAACATGAAGATATTTTTATGTGAGAAATAGAATTGTCTAAAAATTTTCTACAAATGTTATAAGTTACAAGGAACATATTTGTGTTTTATTGTATGTGAATGTTTTTAGTTGGTTGACAGCCACTTTTTGTTCTGTTCATGAAATGATATTTGCAAGCACTAGACTGTTTGAGAATTCATTGTGCTACTTGGAATATTGAAAAATGTTATGCTTGCACTCATATTCACATGTCTAATACACATAAGTACTTGTTACATTACCATAGTAAGTGACAAATACATAAGCATATAATATATGTGAGCAATTGAGCCAAATTATGACTTTACAATTACCTCTGGAAAGAATGTGCCACTGTTTGTGGAAACTCCACCTAGAGTTACCTTTTACAAACCTGAATTTGGGGGAGAGGACTTTTACTGCACGTGCACCAAAAATTTTGCTGGCAACTTTCCCCATCCCCATCCAGCACCACAGGAATGGCTCGTTGCCTTAAAGAAATACAAAGGAACAAGTGAAGGGAAAAGTCACTAAATGCCAGAATGAGAACAACCACAAGACTGAAAAAGGAAGAAAAATAAAACATTCAAAATTTCATAATAAACTGGAATTCAGATGGAGGTCAAACTGAAGGAAATAATAAAAGAGAAATCAAGAAATACAAAATAATGTATTCCTGTACAATGATATATATTCAAAAGCAGTAATTAGTGATCCAAACTTGTAGATTTCTACCACAAACTCCTATCTGGGAGATTTTGGCCATCTTCCTATGAGAAGGCAAGCATGGAATTCTCACAGATGAAAAGAGACTTAAATGTTGGCACACAGATGCTCTATTGGCTTCTTAAGTTGTTGATCTAAAAACATTTCTTATTCCAGCAAAGAAATATATGGTAGAGTTGCAGGCTGTGGATCATCCCCACTTTCTCCTGCAAGAGAAAGGACTTCAGGAAACTGAGTTTTTATGGAATGTAAAGTCATAGGAGAGGGTTCTTCTCCTTGACTGCCAGGGAGTGGAAAAAGAAAATAGTCAATTGGTCTGAAGTTCAGTGTCATTAGTTAAATACAGGGGATGTCAAGGATGTTTTCTTTATATTGCCTTTCAGTTATGAAAAGCCAGTTTTGAAAACATATTAAGTCCTGTCCTGAGATATATTATATGCCTAAAAATCCTACTGACCTCGCTGTAAATTTGTAATCCTGTGTAGGAGGTCAACAAGTTCATTTTTATGAACTCATTGCCTTGTTTTCCTTTGAGGTTGACTCCTGAACTACCCGGCAACAGAGTTCACTGTCTAGAATTTGCCTTTGCAGTCTTGTCTTAGCTTATCCCAGAACCAACATCTGTGTTCTTCCTTTAAATTCTCATTTGAGGGAAGTTGGCTCGCTTGGCAGACGGAGTTACTGGGACAAATATAACTGGACCTCAATGTAATTCCCTCATGGGCAGATGGAGACTGACGTTTTTGCTACTTGTTGTTTGGCAAAAGGTCTTGCAAAGCCAGATTGGTTGTTGCTTATATTGGGAAACAATAGAAATAAACGAAACCTGAAAAATAAAGAATCCATCATGCTTTTGCATCTGTGAATTTTCATTAATCTGTGATGTAACCATTTTATTTTGCCATTGTTCGTGTCAATAAGTAAGATAGTTAAACCTCTTGGGAATTACTGTCTCTTAATCAAGCCCATCATTAAATTGTGTACACAGAAAAGGGCCTAGACACTGGAGTTCCTGCCAAAACCCCAGAAGCCAGAAAAGAACATCATGATTTTAAAAAACATTCTTGTAAGACATTTACCAATGTTTATGCAAGTCTTAGTCCATCATGCTTTCAGTTGATTGAGAGCATAAGGTACTGTGTTTCCTGTAAGTCAAGAAAAGCCTCTGGAGAGATAGGAGTGACACCTTTTTTCACCTTGATGTCATATGATCTTAAATTTTCTCAAGGATTCCCTTGGATCCTCCTCTGGACTTCTGCAGTCTGCAAAATCCCGATTAAACAAGACTCCTATTTGTTTTAACAGCCTCGGATTTCACTCCAAGAATGCCACAGTATGTTTGGAGTACCTGTGGATATTAATTTAAAATTGTCATCTGTGTTTACTGCATGCTCCTGGACTAAAATGTGTTTATTGTTATGAGCATAGAACGTGCATTGTTATATAAATGTTTAATGTATGTATAAGCTTATATTATTTTGTTCTTTCTGCATTTCCTTGTTGCTAAGAATCGTTCAGTCTAATTTGTGTGCATATTGTAAGAATACATGCAAACAAATGCATCATATCAGTACTGGTATAAGCACAAACCTAATGGAAGCATCCACTTCATGGTCTGGCTCTGCCAAATATTTACTATCACATGGTCACTGTGTTTCTGTGACTGTAAGTGTATTACATGCACACAGAAATATACTGTCAGCTGTAAGGATCTAACATTGAAAATCATATCTCTAATCTTACATTTTCTGTATTTCCAGAGATTTTCTACTTTCCCATCTAATTTGAGCAAAGTTTGAAATTAAATTGTTATCTTTGAAATTAAATAAATTGCAGAAAACATTAATTAGGCACAAATCAACTTTTTAACTCTTGCACAAAATTTGAACCTATAATCAGAAGTGGCGACGTCCAAAAAGAATAGCTCAGGAATTAAACTGACTTGAAGTGCATTCTTTTTACTGACTTATGTATCTTTCTCGAATGAAAAAACCCAACCAAACAAAGCTCAACAAACAATCCACACAATTGGTGCACAGATGGTACAGAGCAGAACCAGATTCCTCTGCAGAACTGTAAAGCTTTCATGCCATGCAGTTTCTACACTGATACAGATTTTACCCATCCATCTGAGCTGCTAAGTTTTTGTGCACCGAGTGTGAGACTCATAGATTTGGCTCCAGAATCCACTCACCCCCACAGATAGGGGTATGTCTTACAGACTTTCCTAGCACACTGCCAGAATCTGTCTCCTGCTGCATGACCTGATATACCAGCTGCAGGTGGTTGGCAGCCCCTCTCATTCCCTCTCTCCCAGTGTGCTGCTCTGCCCAGTGGGACACTCTGCTGGGCTGCGTGAAACCAGCTCCTGCCCAGGTGCCAGGCTCCAAGGAACCTGCTTCCAGGTGTGTTTCCTGGCTCCAGCACAGCCACTTTGGCCTCTTTCCCACCACAAACCCCAAAATGCAGATGTCATCTGCACAGGACCAGTCCACAGTTTTGTCTTATTCTTTGGAAAAGAAGAAACACGAGAGGACGGAGCCATTTTTAAATGAAGTTATGCAAAGCTACAGGCAGGTTTTTTTTTTTTTTTTTTTGCCAGAGCTTGATGATTTGAAAAATTTGTTCGCATATTTCTTCCAGCCTGTATCAAATATTCTGGGAAGTCATCTGCTTCTTCAAGCATCTTTTTGGTCCTCTGTTGTGTCTGGATAAATGTATCTGAGGACTGCTGGCTTAGTGGACTTCTACTTTCATACTAATAATGCACTAAATTGTCATTATTTCCCAGACAACAAAAATAAATATTTCATTTGTTGTTCCATAACTTATTCCACTCATGTGGTTTCTTAAATTTTAGCTTATTTCAGGTCTGGCTCAGCCATATTTCATCAGGCAAAGCTGCCACCAAAGCTTGATGGGAGATTTGTCCAAGTAAAGGCTTTAGGATTTGACATGTACTATTTTGCTCTGTGTTTGTGCTGTTTCTGTCTTTCATTTGATTTGGAACATAGATAATTATATTTTAGATTTAAAACAACAACTTTTTTTTTGTACAAATAAAATATTTTTTTTACTATACAACGCCTGGAAACACCTTCAAAGAGGTGATTTTAGTATCTTATAATTTTCTGTACACCATAAATAGTTACTTGGAATGTGCTTCTAGTTGTCTCCCCTAAAAGGAAAAAAATACTGACCAAAAGAATTTAAAGTGCTTAAGAGTTTTAACCACAAAGGATACACAGAGAGGCTAGAATGGCACATGGTGCTGAGCCTGTCAGATTCTTAAAATACCATCAATTTGGTGGTCTATAATCCTGTCACTCTTTTCATGTATCCAAAAAAAATGCTTAACATCCTTGTTAATTGAAACTATAGCTTTCAGGCAAGAGATTTGATTTTTCCAGTATCAATGTTATAAAATCAGGGAGGATTTAGGGTAAGAGCATAGGGCTCTACTTTCTAAAAAACATACTGAAGATTTATAAAAAGATTTTCCAAAGCAGTTAACTCAGAAGGGTTCTCTTATATGTCATGTTATCCACAATTTCCCCTTCCCCATTTTTATTGTAGAACTTTCTTTACAATCTTTGTGTTTTAAAATCCATGCGCCCCTTTTTCTTCCTGCCCATGAGAATTAATTCTTTCTCTGTGATTTCATTCCATCATACTTTTTATGATGTTACAAAAGATTAGATTCAGAAAAATCCTGAGAACTGATCAAAATTAGTGCTCAGGCTTTCACAGGATTGAGACCTCTGAAAGAATTGCAGTCATGTTGAGGCATAATTTTCTAGCAAAAGCCATCGAGCGTTAAATGTGAGTTGTCCAAGAATATATGAAGCATAAGGATGAATATTTCAAAACAAAATGTTGTCCAACATTTTCTCTGAAGAGTCAACTATACAATTCCAAAAAAAAATTCTTGTTTTAAAAATCTAAGAATAGAAGGATTTTAAACCAGAAATGATAGTACTAAATAACATATAGTCTACAGTGTATGAACTTTAGGACAATCTAGATTAACCTGGAGCTTTGTCATCATTATCACAATCATGTTATAGTTATTTATCAGAAATTTCTGCTTGTCTTCACTTATCTAAGTCTTACAAAAAAAATATACAGAACCAATAGGACCAATGAAGCAGTAAATTGCAGCGCCACATCAATCTTATTTGTTGAGCTACACATGGTTTGTGTTGCAATTTGGGTTTAAGTGATTTGTTGGGTTATTTTGGTGAGAAATAAAGTTTTCCTCTCCTCAACAACAAAAGCAGTGGCAGAGAAGAAGGATCAAGCCATTCTGAACTTCAGTAAATGCATTAGTCAGCCTGCCAGTCTTTCAATATGACCAGTTTACTTTTTTTGCAAACCATTCTAAGGTTCTTTCAGTGAATAAGACAGAATTGGTGCTTCTTCCAGCAAACCAGCTGGGGGGAAAACTATCTTCATCATCTTCTGCCATATAGCACATGCTTACAGATGCCCTTATCCACTTCTCATCAATGAAATTGTAGGAAATAATTGTTGAGGACAGGAATCCTGAGAATTTCTGACATGCATGTCGAGTCTATTCGATGCTGACAATAAGGTCAGACCTTCATTTCACTGAGGTGTGTGTATATCCTTGAAACCTCTTCTCTATCTGACAGCAGCAACGTGTGCAGGAGGTTGAAAGTGGGTGTCCTTCCACCAAAGGAAGACATCCTTGGATTAGCACAGGGTGTTTGTGTATAATGGGAAAGATGGAATCTTAAAAGTCTCTGTCAACCTCCATCACTGAAACGAGAAGAGGACCACCTTACAAATGTGACACTTATGTCACAATGAAGGCTGACCATGGATTCCTAGGTGCAAACAATCTGTGCATTTGACCTTTTTAGATACTGGCAGACTTGTATCTGGGAAAACAGCTGAGAAGTTAGTGGTTTCTTAAATGGGACAACTACCTTTGGTGATGTGTTTTTATTTGATGCTTGTCACATTTAAATTCCATACAAAACAACCTGCCTGCACTGTGATATGATATCCCTGCAACTTCTGCTCCCTAATAGGATTAAATGGGTTTTCTTCTATCATTCATTCTTTCTTCATTTCTAGACTAATAAGGTTTTAGAAAAGTCTTGTAACAGTGTTCATAAGCTCTTGTCACGTATCATATATTACACAAAATCTCCTAGGTATTCTTTGATTTCCAGGTTTTCCAAACATCTCTCTCCCAGATCTTTTTGAATTATTATTTCCTTCAGCTTGCATTTTTCCAGAATGAATCTCATTTTGGGTGATATCCAAAGCCCATTGAGGTCAGAAGAATGTCTCCTCTTGACTTCAGTGAGCTTTGGATTTGTTCCTTTTATTTCCTATTTCCAGAAGCCAAATTCTGCACACCTTATTGTTTTAATAGGAATTTTGTATCAGCAAGGCAAGCAGTGTTGGCTTCCATAGTCTGATATTTTCAGACTCCTTTGCAAAGTATTTCACTCTTTTCACTAAAATTTATAATGGCACAACATAATTTACAAATATAAGTGCTGTTTATCTGTCACCATGGATAGCTAATGGAAATCTTAAGTAATACTTAAGTGAGTGAACTCTGTTGCATTTGGTACCACCTCTTTCCAAACTTGATATATGTTCTTCCATTACCTTTTGCTTTGGTCTTTTAATTACTTTGCAGATCACAAGGCTTTGTAAGGTTTTGGGAAAATATGAATAATTTGTGGGTAAAGTTTTGAAAGGCACTGTAATCAGATATAGAGTCCAGCTAGAGGTTGTATTTTACATATAACAACTCTTGCCCAGATTCAGGAAAGTGCTTTAACATGTGCTGAAATCTATCCTTGTTAAGAAATGCAACTAGATTCTTAAATGTAATTGTGTAAGTGAGAATTCAAGCTCATTAAAAGTTAAGGAATTCTTTATCTTCATTCCTGAATAGAGAAATATTTTCAAATAATGTCTTTTATATATTATCAGTTCTCTTAGATGTAAATTTCCAAACTGTTCTAAAAAGTCTATTCATCAGTGCATTATGGTTGTCTCTGAAGTGAGTGAGCTATACACCTTGCCCAGGATTTGTGAGTGCAATTTAAAACTGGAGCAAGTTTAGTGAAGGGCCACCAAGATAGTCAGGGATTGAAGGATTTGCCTCAGGAGGAGAAGCTGAGGCTTGTTCAACATGGAGAGGATATTGCTTTGCAGGGGATCCTGGAGGATGGGGCCAGTGCTGCACGATGGGATGGTTAGAGATAATGGGCAGAAGTTGAAAAAAGACAAGGTCAGGCTGGATTTAAGGAAAAATTTTTTTACAGTTTGGTCAGTCAAGAACAGATCAGGATCTCAGGAATCAGAAGAGGTTGCTAAGAGAAATTGTGCAGTCCTTAAAGATTTTCAAGACCAAACTGCGTAAGAATAAGTTGGTCAGATCTCACAGCTGACCCTGCTTTCAGCTGGAGGGTGGACTGGATAAACTTCAGAGGTACCTTCCAACCTGACTTATCTTGTGATCTTTTGATCCTATTAGTTTTCTACTGTTGCTTATGGTTCTAGTCTGCTCTTGGTCTCTTATTGGGTCCATAATTTTTTTTCCACGTATCCAATTGCTTTTCTGGAAGGAGAAGAGATAGTGGAAAGCAAGTACTGGAATTCCTTGGACTTCCTGGTGAAAAGTATTAACTGTATTTCTCTCTTTGGAATTTTTTTTCATTTCTCAGTACCTGTACCTCTTGACACACCAGTTTAATTGTCAGTGGTTCATAAATTATCTAAGTAATTCTTTTGTGATCTGTGGATGCATATGCCCTCCTTCCAGTTTATATTTTTTTCCTAGCTGTTTATTAAGTACTTGTTATAAATAAATGTACCACTTAGATTCTGCTGGTCTAGTTGCTCAGGCGTATTTTCCTTAGTTTTCTTGTTTAAGATGATTGTTTTAATTATTCCTTTATTCTTTCATTTTTCCTCTTTAATATTTTGTCAATTTGAGTGATATTTCACAGAATCACAGATCACGGAATGATTGGGGCTGGAAGGAACCTCTGGAGCTCATTTGGTGCCACCCCCTTTCTGCAGCAGGAGCAAATGGAGAAACTTGCCCAGGTCCATGTCCAAATGACTTTTGGGTATGTTCATGGATAGAGACTCCACAACTTCCCTGGGAGACCTGTGCCATCACTCAGTCACCCTCACAGGAAAAGCAGTTTCCTGATGTTCAGATGGAAACTCCCTGGTTTCTGTGGGTACCCTTGCCTCTTTTCCTGTTCACTGGGCACCACTGAAAATCTGCACACCTTCAGGTATTTATTTACACTAGGAACATTTTTTTCTCCAGGTTATACAGTCCTTTCCAGGCATTTTTTAGTACATGGAGTTATTTTAAGACATTTTAAGTTCATACATAACAGAGGGCCTGCAAGGGTAAAGAACAGCAGCTGAAGAAATCTAAAACCAGTAGTTTATACAAACTATTCATATGCCTAGAGCTTTAGTTGGGTTGTATGTAGAATTACAGATTGACTGAGCAGGTGAAGCCAATTTTTCAGACCATGGTTCAGTGCTTTACTACCAAAAACTTGAAGACTAATATATAGTCCTCTATTAAAATTAGGTGGAGTTTTCTTCAGTATTTTCCTCATCTTTTATCAGTAAAAGTTCTAGTTTCAGCCTAGGTTTGTCTGGGGCAGGACACTTCAGTTTTTGTTTCAGTATCTACTACAAGCACACAAACCTCTTGAAAGATATTTCAGGGAACAATAATCAACAAGGACCTACTCTGCCCAGGAAAGTTAATATATGAAGAGGTAATTCTAGCCAGGTAATGTTCCTACACAGAAGATATTAAGAATTTCTTAAAGGCAGCTTTTGTGGTGCTGTCTACTCAAGATGTAATGGACAAACAGATCCTGATTTGGTCAGTGAATGAATGTGTTTGTCAAAAAAACCCCAAATTTTGTAAAATAAAGTCACCCAAAGTGGGAACAAGAAAGAGAAATTAATCTCAAAAAAAAGCAAAAAAAAAAAAAAAGAAAAAAAAAAGAAAAAAAAAGAAAAAAAAGAAAAGAAAGATACAATTTAAAACTACTTTGGGTTGTTTGAATTGTACCGTTTGGTTAAAATAAAGACCTCCAGTTTAAACACTTACAGTTTTTTAGAATGTGAAAATTTGAACCTTTTTACCAGAAATGTCTGATTGAAATAAATTTAAAAAGTTTTTTCCACTTTAGCAAGAAATGCATAAATTTAATTTAATTTCTTTGAAGAAAGGGTTCAATGGAAATGACAGTTTTCTGGTAGAGAATTATCTGACATATTTTTAGCATTTTGTGTAATTCCTTTAACTGAAATATCTCAGTTTTCATTCTATGATAGTTGTATAGTTTATAAAGATAATTAATTTGTATTTATGAAGCACTTAAAGACAGAGAAGATTAATCTCCAAATGGAATTATAAAAAATACTGTGGTAGTCTAAAAGACACCAATGAAATTAAAAGGCATGGTCAGGACTACCCTGAATCATGGATATAAAGTAATCTTTCATTTAATTAAGTCATTAAAATCTCTGTAGACTTTGTTGTTCAGAGTTATATCAGGCAGTCATTATGTGCAAAAATGTGTACACACCTTTTTCATTCCTACTTACAAATGGCATTTAAATTCATCTGTCACTTTACCATCAAGTGATTTGGGACTGCCAGGTGCTTCTGTACTCTGCCTCACACAACTTTGGTTTTGACTGTCCTGAGCGATTTTGGATGGTCAGCAGAATGTACAAAGTTTCTATTTGCTCTGTGTCTGAGGTTACTCAGGAGCAGGCTGGACAGCAGGGATTCCAGCAGAGACCTTGTAACACCCTGTGAGCAGCTTCTTCCCTTCCTGCTCATCCCCTCTTTTCCCTCCTAACTTGAAAAAAGATAATAATACTCAAAAGGACCATTCCTCTTGTGCCATGGTAACTTTGCTCTCTTAAAGGCCGGTGAATTTTCCCCAAGCTCCATGGAAATCCATGATATATGCACAAGAGTATAGAATTGCAATGCTGCAGTTACCAGATTGTCTTATCCACATGCTCCTTTGGACAAGCCTAATACATTTTTGAGACATGACTTCCATCTGCAGATCTGCATTGATTCTTCTCCAGTTAAAATCTCTGTCACAGCTGTAACTCCCATCATATTGCCATACTAGGGTAGACTTGTTAAAATATGCAGTCTTTATCTTCTAAATTATTTGTATTCTTACCCTTTGATTCCCCCCAGTACTGTTTTGCTTCTTTGTTTTTTTCATAGAAAAAGAAGGCAAAAGTGAACAAAATACCACTTATTTTTCTGACTAAATAATTAGCTCTAGTGAGCTCATTAAATAATGCTTATAATGAAAACCAAATTCCAGAAGTTTATTTTATGCAAGGAAAACAAAATGAAACAAAAAAAAATCATTTAAGATAAGGTCCTGCATCTCTACTAATTAGTTACTAATCCGTAACTAATTAAATAGCCTTGTCTTTATGGGCTCTCTGATATTATTTTCTGTGTTTTGATTTTCAGATACATATGTATCCAACTTTTATAGAAAGAAAATTAATCTAGGCTTTGGCTCTCACTCAGCTTCATCTGGCATATACACATCTGAGATCTGTAATAGAAGAGACTGCTTTAGAGACACGCACATTCACATCAGTATCACGTTTCTAAATTTCACAACAATCTTCATTGTCAGGCCTTTATACTTCATACTTTGTGCTGGATTTCCCTATTGTGTCACTTGGCATTTCTGCCTGTGGAGCCCTGAAAAAAGCACCGGTAAATTCAGTTGGAAATTGCCTGTGCTCTTGATATTTTCTGCTGTTGAAAACGTAGCAACAAACAATTCAACTCTGATTTTCAGCTCGCCTCAAACTTATAGAAATGGTGTAACTGCTGCCTGTTTCTAATTATTCCTGAAAAGCCAGTAAGGGGTAGTATGAAGTATCATTCAGGAGAATGATTCAGAGTCACCTCTGAATCTTTAGCCTCAGCTCTTGTTCTCTGACTGATGACGTTCTCCTTGCTAAGCCTGAGGTGTGCTGCCCAGCCCACAGGTTGCTCTTAGAGTCTTTTCTGCCCAAGGCACAAAATCACACTGATGGGGGTTCAGAGATGGTGAGGATATTATTTTTCTTAGAAATAATAAAAATAAAGAAACAAGTGGCTTAAGGAAGTATTGTATTATTAACAGCATCATCTGTAGAAAATTCTCTGCAGCTCATCAATGACATCAGCAGTTACCAAATATTTGAGCTCATCACTGCTACACTCTTATGACAAACATTCAGAACTGGATGCCTGTATTTAAATAGGCTCCTGAATCTATAATGACATGAATTTTTTTAGATAGTGTGATGTTTGGCTGAGTTGTAGCTCATACTCATTCACTGAGATTTGTGGATATCTGTCACTGAGAATTAACAACTTTACTGACATGAGGGAGACTAAAAAAGGCATGTAAAAGCTTAACATTAGGCTAATAAATGTGTTAATATTTTGACCTATTTCCTAGAAATTTTTCTTTTGTTATCTTAAAAACGCCCACAGTGAGTAAAGCAATTTTTAAATGTCTTGGCCTGGTAGTTATAGCATCTTAGAATCATAGAATTGTTTGAGTTGGAAGGGACCTTAGAGATCATCGAGTTCCAATCCCCCTGCCACTTTCCACGAAACCACATTGCTCCAAACACCATCCAACCTGGTCTTGAACACTTCCAGGAATGAGGCATCCACAATTTCTCTGGGCAGCCTGTTCCTGTGTCTCACTACCTTCTGGGTAAAAAATATCTTCCTTATATCTAACCTCTCCTCTTTTAGAGCCATTCCCCCTTGTCCTGCCTGTGTAAAAAGTTGCATTCCCTCCTTTTTACAAGCACCACTTAGGTGCTGGAAGCCCACAATGAATTCTTCCTGGAGCCTTCTCCTCTCCAGGCTGAGCAGCCCCAGCTCTCTCAGCCTTTCTTTGCAGAAGAGGTGCTCCAACACTCTGATCCTTTTTGTGGCTCTCCTCTAGACTCACCCTAACAGGTTCATGTCTTTCTCTTGTTGAGGACCCCAGGGCTGGATGCAGAACTCCAGGTGGGGTCTCATGAAGGCAGAGTAGAGGGGCAGAACCACCTCCACTGACCTGCTGGCCACACTGCTTCAGGTGCAGCCCACGAGTTAAAACTTACTCTAAATTTTAATATTGGTACAATCAAATAAAAAAATTGGTAAGGTTTCTTAGAGACAAACAGAGTAGAAGAAAAATCCTACCAAAATGAAAAGCAGGTTTATTGCTTTTCCACGCCTTTTGGTATGAGGCAGTGAGACAGAAAAGCCCTGCATGAGTTGGATGTAAAATGAGCAGTTTCAGTATGATTGTGTTTTGTTTTATGTAGACAAATAAATACATGAGTAAACGTGTCTGACTGTGATTCTTGAGGAGTCTTGATCACTCACAGCTTCCTGGCTTACTGCATTAATGCTACTATTTAATATGGATTCTTTCCTATTTCGTTTAACACTGTTCTCACCTCTTCTTAAGTAAATCTCACTCATCCTACCTTCATTCCTCAATGATGTGTTTATTTTCACAGTTCTCTCAACCATCTCTTGCACAGGCAAGCTCACTGACCATTTTTCAGTAACTTTTGAGACCTAAGTATGTACTTTATTCACATGATCAGCTGGTAATTTAGAATCTAGGTCTCTTCATCCTCTTATTTCCTGGCAGCTTTGTCTAAAACCTATCATGGGGCAGCCAGTCATCCTCAAGTGCTTCATGCAAAAGCTGATCTCTGCAGAACTCAGATAACTGTTGTCTTTAGGGATCTTCTTTACTGAACACCCATTGTCCAGTGTTATGTGCTTACCTTAAGGTATATTTATTATTTATTCAGTGTGTCACATGAGCATCTGCACAGCAGAAAACAGCAATTTGTGGAACTTCAGCCCTAACATGCAAATAACTCTTTTGTAATAGAAGCTGCCTCATCTCTCGTGCTCAAAAAAATAAAAGGAGCAAATATTGAAACACAATGAAAATGAGCAGATAACTTTATTCTTGCTTAGTAACTTGGATTCTTTATTCTAATTAAAATGGAAAGTTCTTCAAACAGTGGAAAAAAGATTTATTTTTTTCTTATTGGGGATAGTATTTACAACTGCAGCTCCTGAAGATAACCATCTCCTGTGTTAAAATGCTTTTTTTTTGAAATCACTGCCAGAAGGAGGCATAAATTCTCCCCTTCCTATGTTCACAGCTGGACCAGTGATTTCTGTGTTGCCTCTGACATACCAGACACTTGGCATTGCTGGGATTCAGATAAGATGAATTATGGCTTAGACCTGATGTTTCTTTGTTAGTTTTACATTATAGCATATAATTTTTTGTAAAGTATAAACCTGAATAAAACTCTCCCATAAAGAAAGCTCTCAAATGGTCATAGGCTCAATGTCCCTCCATCCTTTTTACAGGAAGAAAAATGACTAAAACTTGAAGTCAGACTCTGGCATGCTTGAATACCATATGCCTGCACTATTGAGAGACTGGAGCAGAGTATCTGGAGAAAGATGAGAGAGTGTGGGTGGCAATAGAAAAAACAACCACGACTGTAAGTTAGCAAGATAATATCCTTACTTTCTTCTGTGGGTCTCAAGAGTGATTAAAAAAACATTGGTGTTTTAAAAATATTGCTGAGGACTACAGTGTGACTCATAATGCTTCAGAGAATGGAATTCTTGGAAGTTTCAATGTAATGCCAGATTTTAGAATGGAGGGCAGCAGAGCTGCAGAGAAGTAACATGAGGCTATGTTGATGGAGAAAGAACATTTCTGAGGAAATTCAAGTGAGAGAGAGAGAGAGAGAAAGGAAAAGAATGGGCCTGGGGAGATATGACAAGACAATTACTTATACTGAGAACTGTTGCTTGCACTGATGGGAATGTTTCACTGCTTTTTGAGGTTTTATTGGCCAGCACGCCTGCCTACACAACACTTGGTCATATGCACACCAGGGGAAGATAAGTAACCATGTTGACCAGTCAGACAATGAAAGCAATTACGAGTCCAAAAATCTATCCTAGAACTGACCTTAAAGTTTTAGATAAAACTTTTCCTTTTCTTTTTTTCTTTTCTCTTCTTTTCTTTTTTCTTTTCTTTTCTTTTCTTTTCTTTTCTTTTCTTTTCTTTTCTTTTCTTTTCTTTTCTTTTCTTTTCTTTTCTTTTCTTTTCTTTTCTTTTCTTTTCTTTTCTTTTCTTTTCTTTTCTCTTTGTTTTGTTTTTTTTGGAGAGTGTGTAAATATCTGTTGAGTTAGTACTTTTATGAGGGAATGTATTGGTTAAAAGTTGGGAAGCTTTCTCAAGTCAGAATAGCCTTTCTGGTCAGAATAAAATAAAGAAGAATGCTGGTCATCTGGAATTAAATAGTGGCCTCACAGTTATGGCACACACCTGATATTTTGCTTCACACTGTAACGCAGCTGTTTTATATCCTCAGTAAGCAGCTTTGCTAGGAAAGTGAACAGTCTTTCTCCAACCATTTGCCACAAGTGCTGACCAGTGCCTCTTCCCTTAAAATTCCGAGAAAATGGTTTCTGTATTTCACAGGCTATGACATTGTCCAGGTTATGGAATTTCCAGTTCAGATCCATGGACATGGGCTGGGCTTGTACCAGAATATTCTCCTTTAAGTGAGTGTCCTCACTATCTGGCAGTTGAGGAAGGGTTGAGTTCTCCCTATTGCTTATATTGGAAGCCTAAATGCTAAAATTTAGGCTTTTTATTTACTATTTTTAAGAGCATTCTTGTAATCTAGCTCTCTCCTATAAATTCTAGTTTGTGCATATTATTAAATAAAAGATATTGGTTTGGAGTTCTGAAAATGTGTCAATGGCTTAAATGCAGATAATGCTGCTGTCTAGATGGAAAATTTGCATATGTCATAAACATTTAATGATTATTTGTCTGATAATTCACATCTAAAAGACGCCATTACTTGATATTTGATATTTACTTTAATATTTGGTATTTCCTGTCTGAAAAAAACAAACCCTTATAATCAGCAGGGGAGCAAACATGACACCACTCAAATAAGTGATGGTTCTATATCACAGTCAAATAAATATCCTAAGTGAACAATTAGTTGATACATTCTTGGCTGAGATTTCTTCATGTAATTTGATCGATGAAGTGCTTGTATAAATTAAGTGATCAGTTAATTTATGACCAGTTCCTGAACAATTCATGAACAGGAAGACACACTACAGACCAGGGAATTTGAATAATGTATATTTTATTTCACTTGAATAGCTGGAAAATGTATATTTTTGAGTTGGCTAAAATGGAAAATGAAATTTCTTTTTTTTTTTCTGGAAAATTTAATCTAGCTACATTTAGAAACAAAACATCTTAAATGAAAAAGGTGGTCTATTATGAAAATGAGCATAAAGTGTTTTGTTTTACTTTTATTGTTTTTATGTTATGATAGATTCTTGGTGGACTAATTCTGCAGTTTTCAGATGAATGACACATGGATTTTTACCAGGTTGAACTAACAATTGTGTGGATAAAAAATTTGATTAAACATATTTCCAGATTTTCTGGGCTTCTGATCTACCAATTCCTTCATTTCCCAATGCAGTGAACTGAGAAACATTTATTCATTATGGGGTTAGTGCAACTATTCCCTGCCATCCACTAAATTTCATAATATGTGAACATAGCCAGACTGCTACAATCTCAGAGTCAGCAGTAAAATCTACAATACATGATGATAGTAGGTTCCCAAATAGACAAGGCTTTGTCCAGAATGAAAAAAATGCACTAAATTTTTGAGTGAACAGCAGCAAGTCAATCTGCATCTTCTCAGTTTGTGTAGGAGAGATAAGTCAGAGCTTGGAAACATTTTCTGTTATGCACATTAATGGATGTACAACTCATCCAATCACTCAGGAGCTAATACTGCACTTTTCTGTTCTATGCATAAAAAATGTCATGCCAAATGACTCTGAGTGGTATCCATAATGATGAATTTACAGCCATCAGTAAGGAGACTTCTTCGATTGTCTGCATTAAAGCAGCAGATGATTATGAACCCATCCAGTGATGCTTTTCCTTTGCCTTATTAAAAAGAACAGCATACAAGGCAATCATACCCTTGGGTGTCTTTTGACTTGCTCAAAAGTATGACTTAAGTGTTGATTTCTTTTCCAAAAAAACCCAAATTCCATTTTGCAATGATGACACATCCATTGTCTAAAAACGAACGACATGGAAATTGCAAATGAACGCCCTGATTTCTCACCTGGTAGCAAAAATAGCACCAGGTTTCAGAGACAGTATTTATCTGTGCATGTCTGTCAGCTGTCAGTGAATGGGAATGGATAATCTTCTCCCTTTTCTCATTGTCCCACAGTTTGGCCCTTATCTCAGGAATTTGTGTGGTGTGGTCCCTCTCAGAGCCCTCAGTGGCTTCTTCCCCATCGTGTGGCCCTTGAACCACTACCCTGCTGCACGGAGCAAGAGGGGCTTGACAGATCTAGGAATGAACTGTGAGTCAGAGGGCACTTTCAATAACTGGAAAGACAGAATAAACTCTGATTTTCCTTTCTATCAAGCCTCTTTTCTTGGGATTAGATTTATTAACAAACCAGAAGATTTCAAAGTGATTTCATAGAGGCACAGAATATGTGGCAAAAGAAAAAAAGATCTTTCCAGCTTCCAGCAGTGTCTGCAGGAAGTGCTAATATACATCTTTCTGGGTAGCTTCCTACCCAGCTTTAGAAAACAGATGTACTTCTAAGGTATGTACCAATTTGTTTCAGTTCTACTGGTAAGGGGCTCCTCCAAACCTATCTTTGTGTTCATGAAAAGGCAGCAGAAGACTTTTACTCAGTTAGTAAAAAAACCTGAAATGCAAGATCCATGACATTTCTTCCTCAATCTGCTCTTTTTTCTTCCATTTTGATCCTCCCAATAGATAACTTCTGGAATTTATTATGGCTGAATGAATCAACTGAAGACATCTCACAGGAATAGGAGAGGTCTGCACGGTCAGTTCTGGGGAACAGTTCCAAATTCTTCTGTTGCATTTGCTTACCACACTTTTGCTCTCATCAGGTAGATGGAACGATTGACTCAGTTTGATGTCATGGTAGATTATTTAGTATCAACCAAACACTGACAGAAATGCACACAGACTGCATGAACATCAAGTAGACTAGAACCCAGCATAATAATTCCAGTGGTATGCCTTCTAGAGAAGGCAATATACAGTTAAAAGAACAAAAAAAATTAAATTAAATAGAGGGTACTAGACAACTGAGTTTCAACTAATTTCTTCCATTTCCCCAAAGCTGTTCATTATTCACCATTCAATGGATGTGTTCCACTTCTGAGTGAGAGTACACAGAAATTAACTTAGTAATTTAAAAAATGTTTTTTATATTTATCACTTCTTGAAATAGCTGTTTTATTGTGTAAAATGCCCAACTCCCTGCCTCTCCCTTTCCAATGTTCCAAATACACTTTGGGCTAATTTTGATCTCTGCAATTGTATGTGTCTGTGTGTTAGTGGCACAGTATGTTCTCTATGTCCATGTGCTGCAAATCTGGTTGACAGCAGCCTTGCACCCTATTCTTTCCTGATTGTCCTTCATCACAAATGGAAAATGATCAAATAAACAATATTTTTTTTCTTGCATGGAATTGTGCAACTTCCAGAATTTCTTCAGCTCCGTCCCATAGTTTTTTAAGGGTCACTTCCATTAGAATGATTCTTAAAAGTCATAACATATATATAAAAATTGTCTTTATAACTTAATAAAATGCATTTTAAATAAATATGTATTAAAATTTATCCAAATGCTATGAAATTGTTTTTTTATTCTTAGGAATTATTCTTACTATAAGGTCTTTGGCACTAATGGTATCTTTGATGTAATTATGTTTGCAAGTTATATGAACTCAGAGAAAGCTCTGGAAGATGTTTCAACACAAAATTTTTAAAATTTATGATACTTGAAGTGAGGTTCTATGCAGTGACACCTCATTTAATTTCTGTAAGGTGGTACATAATTTAAGAAATTATGCCTGACAACCTGTAGTGATTAAATAGCTGTACTGAAGTTTGTCACTGCAAGGGATTAGCTCATCTGGTTAGTGTGGTACTGATAATGCCAGAGTTGTGGGTTCCATCCCCATGTGGGCCATTCACATAAGAGTTGAACTTGATAATCCTTGTGGGTCCCTTCCAGGTCAGAATATGCTGTGATTCTGAATATATATCCTGACTGACTCTTCAGGCAAGAAAATCAAAGATGCAAGAAAAATAGAAATATGACCCTAAAAATCCAACCTGGAATGACTTGGAATGGAATGTGAAAATCTCATCAAATGCAGACCACTGAAGCACTAGCTGCTTTATAAACCTAAGATGGTGAGAAGATGGGCATAAAAGAATGAAAGCTTCGTCATGGTTCTTACCCTCATTGCTAGGGGTTTCGTAAAATCCAAATCTGTTTATAATTTTCCACAGTGCCCATTGCTTTACAATGGATAATGGAATGCTCTTCTGCTGGGAACTACATGCCAGTTCATTCTTGAAGGCTCCAGTATGAAATGCAGCTCTTGGATACCTTTGTCAGACTTTCAGGGATCACCTCCGTGTTGGGGTAATTCTGGCCACTGGAGATTTGTGTAGGGGGTTGAGTTACCTTACCCCATATGGCCATATCCTAAAGGTCCTTTTAAGATGGAGGATATTTATTTCTTGAAAGGAAATGGAAGCAAATACTTCCATGAGCAAAGTCAAGATGGAGCTATTAATTTGCCAGAGGGATGAAACAACATACAGACCTGATCTTCTAAGATTGATCGGCACAGGAACTCCATGGACCAGGAGGGAGCCTTACTTTTGAGGGCACAAGCCCTGAGGAGAATTCTCATGCAAAACATACTTGCTGAAGGATTTTAACCTTGTCCTGTATTGCATTTTCACTTAGGAAGTACTGACTACTGTTCGCAATTATAGTTAAGAGCTTTTTGGACATTAAGTGTTAGCGCATTCACCAGTGTAAACCATTTCCAAAATCTCTGAAGAAGCAGGTGGAAGGCCAAGAAGATGTGAAATAAATGAGTTAGTCAATTAAGTGGAGGTCATAAAGGAACCCCTTTTCAAGAAGCATCATCAAACTTTTGTCTGAAAAGAGAAATTTGCAAAGAGGGAAGCAGGTGTCAAATTCCCTTTTGGCAGCTGGATCTCAAAAGCAATTCGAATGAAAAGCTACCTGATCTAAAGCTCAAGACACCAGGAGGATCTGCCTTAACAAGTGGAAGGAAACACATATCGATGGGGTTTACAGCTCTCATGCTGTAGGGATGCAGAATGGTGAGGAAATGTGCTGACATGCCTAAATTGCAGCAGGATATAGGACCCTGGCACTGGCAGTGAGGAGGAACTTGAGGATGATTTCTGAGCTCTATATGCAAACAGCTGTCTGTCTTCCACAGCATGCTGTAGAAAAATAGAGGTTTTGAACCATTAGAAAAGCAAAGGAAGTGCAATAGCCCAGATTTTGATCATAATTACACCCAGGTGGTTCTGAAGTGACTACACCCGTGTCATTGAAGTTACACCAGTGCAAAACTTGTGTGAGAACTGAATCAAGCTCTTTGTTTTCTTGCATTTGTGTACCAAAAGAGTACTCTAACAGCTCTTAGTAAATAATAAATTAATAATGATATGATGATCTCCCTTATGACTGGAAGAAATACAGAAAAATAAGTGTCAGAGTAAGAATTTGCTTGCAAGACTATTTGAATGTGTCATTTGTATTGAGTATAGGATGCTTTGCTGGACTAATTTTAATTTCTGGACCAATTTAAATTTTTATTTCAAACATCAGAAACATCCAATGTAGTCAGGTAGTATGTGGTGAACAATAGAAAGTCTACAACATATAGGTCATAGTTCAAACGAGCAAGACCTTTGGTCTTTACATGGCAAAGTACCTTTAAATCCCCAGCAGAAAGTAGTAATGGAAGCAACTAATGAAGGCAAGTGCTTTTTCTGTCTCCCTGCTGTAAATCAAACAAGATTTTAGTAGTTGGTTTCGTTTGTGTTTCCCCATTTGTGTCTCAGAATACACCAGATTGCAATGTTACATCACATTTTTAATGACTAGAACCGTGTCCTGAGATCCCCCTCTGACCACACCACAACTTCCTTCTTTCCTTTCTCCTCCTGGCTAGAGGACTGTATGTAATTATGATGAGGACATAATTCAATTAATTATTGACAGAACATGTAATTGCCACTCAGATCTCTCTCTGATAAATCTCTCTGCGCTCTCTGACTTCTGTTTGTCGTGCACTAGGGAGGTGGAAAGGCACTAAAAATGCGTTTTAAAGATAGGACGTTTCTCAATCCTTTGTATCAGTCGGAGAGGCTTCTGCCGCCCGGGGCTCTTTAGATGTACAGCGCATTGTTCTCGTCTGTGCTAAACAAGTATCCCCGAGAAAGCTCAGTGGGATGGAGGCTTATGATTCATTTTAAGTGGAGGATATAATAGAAGCAGATAACTTTGATTTGTGCAAAGGAAAAGTGTGATGTCTTTCAGGGATTCCAGGAATTCATAGCAAATTTTTCTTCTGTTGCTGATTAAAGAGAAAGTGATAAATAAGATCTCTGTGTTCGCTTTAAAGGAGGAATGTAGCTTTAGAAAGCTGATTTATTTAGGGGGGGAAAAATCCTGACCTCATATAGCCTTTGACCAAGATCTGCTAGTAGTAGAGAGTAAAGATGAGGCTGTTTCTGTTATTATTAAAGCCCACAGTGACCATTTCTGTCTGTACGACCGGAAAATGTCCTGGGGGCCAGGCCGGGGTGGGGATGCGCCCGGGTTTTGCCGTAATTTCGGATTACAGCTAAAGCTCGCCAAAAGCGGATAAAGGAAAAAGATAACGAGGTGAGAAAGAAAAGAATGGCTTTATTGTAAAGTCAGGAAAACCAAGCTGTTAAAAAAAAAAAAAAAAAAAAAAAGCAATCGAGTACACAGTCTGCCCTTGTAGCCGAGAGAGGAGACCCGCTGCTCCTCTGCCTTTGTTTTTTACGGCACGGCGTGCGTGGGGCTGGGAAAGGCGCAGCAGGGCAGGGCCAGGGCCGGTGCCGAGAGCCGCGGGCAGCGGGGCGGAGCGGGGGCTCGGCTGTCCCGCAGCGGGGCACGGCACCTTCGCGGTGCCCGGGAGCCTCGCACCAGGGAGCAGCGCTCATTCTCCCTCTGGGGGTGCCCGGAGGGAGCCCAGGCTGATGTGCCCATGCAGGCGGGGGGCACTGACGGGGGCCGGCCGCGGCTCAGGCACCCGCACCTTTGCCGTGCCTGGGCGGGCGCTGCCCGTGCCGGGGGAGCGGGGTGATGCCGGGGGGAAGGGGGTGATGCCAGAGGGAGCGGGGTGATGCCGGAGGGAGCGGGGTGATGCCGGGGGGAAGGGGGTGATGCCCTGCCCAGCCTGTCCTGCTGGCTCTGCCGCCGAGGCTCCCCTCCGCTCCGGGACTTCGCAGAGGGCTCTGTGCTTGCGCCCAGCGCCCGGCCAGGGAAGCAAGACCACCTCAGGGTGGGCTCTCGCCCCGCCGCCCCAGCATTAACCGGAGGCACCTGAGCCCGGCGGAACCGGTGCCTTGAGCCCGGTGCCGGGGGGTCAGCTCTTGGGGGCAGCGGAAAGGTGAAGAAGAAGGGCTGAAAGGCTTTCGACCCCGTCAGAGCAGGCGCAATGGCCAGGCGGGTCGGGAAGCCCGAAGCGGGCACCTGAGCCGGACCCTTTGACACCTCAGCAGAGCAGCCCGATTATCAGGGAGGCTGCGGGGGCGAAGGGGACGGGCTAGCAGGGTCGTAGCATCTGATTTCCCTGTGAGGGACCACTCGGTGCTGCTTTTGTTGCGGGGAGAGGCGGGAGCAGTTACGCGTACTGGTCTAAGCCGTGAATGTTGAGAGACTGGAGCACGGCGGGTCCAGAGGAGCATTGTCAAGACCGGGGCTGTAACGCGGGTTCAGTTCAGCACTGCGGGCGCGACTCGGAGCCCAGCTGCGAAAAGCGGCGCTCACGGCTTGCCCCGCCTTCGGACCGTGCACCCCTCTCCAAAACTTAGGGGCTGAACAGCTCGGGCGCCTCGTCCCGCTGCTGTCAAGGACGTGGAGGCGTTCAGAGTCGCCACGGGTGGTCCTTAAAGACCCACTCTCTCCGGGCAGCTTCCTACGGCTCCTGCGGACGCTGCGGGATGCTCTCCACGCCCTGTCTCACCTGTCGGGGTCCAAGGCAGCAAGGTTCGGCGCCCCGCGCCCTTTCCAGCGTAGCTGCCGGCCCCCGGGGGTGGGGCTGAGCCTCGCACGGCCGGGCTGGGCGCTGCCCGAGCCCCTCGGCCGTGCAGGTGCGGTCCGCGCTGCCCCGGCCGGGCTCCGGTCCGGCACAGCCTGCGTGCCCGAGGCGGGGCGTCCTTGGCGGGGCAGCTCTGCCCCCCAGGACGGCTTTCCCCAGCCTGCGTTTGCGGTCGGGACTCACTTGCCTGCACGGCGCCCTGCACCCTCGCCCTCCAGGGCTCAGGGCTCAAATCTGGTGTCACTGAGGGAGCACGCGGTCCTCCTGACCGGTGTCCTCCCCCAGGAGCCCCGGAGGTTTGGATTTCCCCATGGGGACACCCAGCACTCTCCCTTCCCCGCGGGTCGCGGGCGGTGCGCGCTCCTGCCGCTGCCGAGCCTGAGCTCGCCGCCCCCGAGCCCCCGGCAGCGCATCCTCTCCCGCCTGCCCCTCCTCGGCTGCGGGGGGTGTTGCGAGGTAGGCAAAAGGGAAAGTGAACGTAGCGGTCTGAAGACAGAGAAAGGCAGTCAACCTTAGGTGTGTAGTTACTCAGCCTTTATTATTTAAAAAAATTCATAAAAAAAAGGAAGGTGAACGAACGTCTTACAAAACCCCCCCACATAAATAGGACATTCCGTCCAGCTCTGGCTATTGGCAGTTCTAGTATTTGACAACATCAGACGCGATTTCCTGGCATTAGAGAAACCCATTTCAAAATCGGTCATCACAAAGAAATACTAGAAATCCCAGTTAGCACTTGCTAGGCAGCACGGAGCACTTGTACACAACTTTTCAGACACACACCCGCGCACACACGCAGCCGGGAACAGATCCCGTAGGAAGAGAGCCTCCTTAAAAAATAGTAAACGCTTAAAAAAAAAAAAAGAAAAAAAAAAGGAAAAAAAAAGAGGGAGTTATTTACAAAACGCACATGGAAATACAGTATTGACAGAGCGTGGCTGGCAAATCAACATGATTTGAATAGAGAAAGGACTATGGCACGTCTTGCTCGAAAGCTCGCACAGCAGCCTCCTTCGAGTGTCCCCGCGGGAAGACAGCTCCTGCCATCCGCGACGCAGTGCCTTCTCCCTCCCCACCTCTCCTCCCGCCCTCCCTCGCCTTTCCACCCCTGCTCTTCTTGCCAGGTCCTTTTTACACTTGGATGACCACCGTGCTGGGGCTCTGGAGCCGGGTTTTGTACTGGTCTAGCCAGCTCCTCAGCTCCGAGATCTTGTAGCCCTCTGGTCCTCTGCCTCCCTGGTACATCACCTTCTCCTCCTGAATGATGTAGAGCCTCTCGAAGTAGGCACCGTAGGCGGCGCTGGAAGCATTGTCCATGGTGTCCACGGCCAGGGGGCAATCGGGCGCCCCTTCCCTCATCAGCTGAGCTGCCCGCAGCCTGTCCTGGAGGCACTGGTGCTTGGGGATGTTGTAGGCTGCATCCGAGCTGACCCAGCCGTCGGACGGGTGTGCTTCTTCAATGTACACCAGCAGGAAGTCGGCAATGTCCACGAAGTGCGCGGCCAGGCGCTGGAAGGACCTCAGGCGGGCCATGAACGGGGGTCAGGTGCAGCTGCCGAAGTTGAGGATGAGGGGTCTCTTGCCGCGGGCGAAGTCCAGGATGCGGAGCCTCTTCTGCCCGTCCAGCTGGATCACCTCGGGGTTAGGGGCCAAGGAACCCACGTGCGCCGACTTGAAGAAGTCCAGCTTCTGCCCGTGCCACACGGCTTTCAGCGACTCCAGCGTGAACATGCGGTTGGAGTCGGACACGCAGACCGGGGGGTCGTCGGGGGGCGGCTCCTCGCTGGCGCTGGCCGCCTCCTCCGCCGTGGGCATCGTCAGCATCTTCTTCCTAATGCACAGAAAATCCAGGAGCCAGAGCATCACGGCGGTGAGCAGGAAGCGGGGAAACAGGAGGATGCAGGCGGCCGCCTGGGTGAGCAGCTGCAAGGTGTGAACGCCGACGGAGTGGAGCATCGCAGCGGCTTGTGCTGCAGGGCGCTGGCTGCCGGGGGGCCCCCACGCACCCTGCGTGCCGGGGTCTGTGCAGCACAGCTGAGATCCCGCTTCTCTTTAAGCCCATTTTATAGTCAGGGATTTAAATGAAAAGTGACTCCACCTCCGTCCAGAACCCGCCCCTCTGGAACTTGAGCCTGGGGATTACCTACCCCTCCACTCTAATGACCTAAAAATACACAGACAAAAGGGGAGAGAGCCCCGGCGGGAGCCGCAAGGGACGTGCAACGGAGCAGGGTGCAGCCGCTGTCAGGCGGGGCAGAGAGTCCGACACAGGGCACCGCCGGGGTCCCCGGCCTCAGATCGCGGCGGGCGCTCCCAGGCGGCCCCGCCAAGGACAATGCAACAGGCACAGCCGCCCCCGGCCCGGCTCCCCACGGGCTGTGCGGGCACGGGCCGGGGCGGCAGCGGGGGCCGGGGCCGTCCCGGCAGCGCCTGCAGGTGACAGGGACAGGCCGCCATCGCCGCGTCCCTTCCCGCGCCTTCCTCCCCTCCCCGCCCCGGCAGCCCGGTGCCCCCGGTGCACAGCCTCCGCCCCGCCGCACGCCCCGGCGCCGCGGGAGCACCGGGTCTCGAACCCGCCGCCCCATCCTCCGGCAGCGGCGGGACGGGCGGCGGGCGCGGCCCCGGCCCCCCTTTTCCCCCGGGCCCGCTCTGGGCGGGCCGGGCCCCGGCGGCGGCGGCGGCCCCGGCGCGGGGGACACCAGGTGGGCGCGGGCCGGTGGGCGCTGCCCCGGGCGGAGGAGGGGCGCGGGCGGCCGCCAGAGGGAGCTGTTGGCCGAGAAGCCGCGGCGGCGGCGGGAGCGCGGGGCCCCTCAGCCCCGGCCGGGCTGCGCGGGCCCGGGCCCGGCCCCGCCACCTGCCCGGGCCCCGCCACCTGCCCCGGGCCCCGCCACCTGCCCCGGGCCCGCCACCTGCCCGGGCCCCGCCACCTGCCCCGGGCCCCGCCACCTGCCCCTCCCGGCACTCGCGAACACCGGGCGGCATCGCGGCCGCTGCGGGGCCGGTGCTGCGGGAAGCGCGACAATGGGTGGGCAGAGGGGACGGCCGAGGCGACAGGAGAGCGCTGCGTCTGCGATGTCCCGCTGTCACCGGGGTCCTGCTGCATCCACGAGCGCAGCGAGTCACGGCAGACACTCCTTGACGGCGTCCCAGGAGGAGCCAGCCGTACTTTTCTGCACCTGTCAAGTGGCATACAAATACAAGCTTCTCACGGGACTAGGTCTGGCAAATCCTTAAACTGAGGGCTGAAGTGTCACCTCACGGGCACGGCCAGGTAGAGGTGTGAACTGCCCACAGAGCGGACACCGAGTCGTTGTGGGCTGGGTGGGTTGTGTATCAGTAGCAAGGTGCTCACTGTGCAGGGCTGAACACTGACCGACCACCTTCAGTCTTCACCCATCAGAGGGAATTTACGACCTGCAAATTCCTTCCTGCTGAACTAGATGGAGACCTGTCCCAGAAGTACAGAGCTTAAATGTAGTTTGGTGTCTCTGCTCAGAACTTTGCCATTCCATTGTTGCAGGGTTACCAGCTTGCACCATGCACTTTATTTTCCCAGCAGCTTCCTTAGAAAGGGACATTCCTTGTCCAAAACGCTGAACACTGCCCTCTGCTATGCAAATGTGGCTCATGCAACCCTGAGCCGTTGCTGCAGCTGCCACTTACCCAGGTGCTGCCACACTGACTTTGGGACATGCAGCCCAATGTGCCTGTGGGTCCTGAGTGCCCTGTTTCTGCCTGTGGCCAATACCAGGTCTCTGGCTGCAGATTCCCAAAGACCCCGAGGACCTGCAATTCCTCCAGTCGCAGTTTGTGCTCCAAAAGTGACTGTGCATGTCTGTACCTCCCATCTATCCTCTGTGAAATGGAAAAATGGATGCTGAGCCTCCTCATGGGAGGCTAGGCAGCTTGCTTAATTTTTATGTAACTTATTACAAGAACCCTAAATAAAAGGCAAAATTAAAATCCCATTTTATTTTTTTCTTTCTCTGGTTCTGAATAGGCTGGTTTAGAGCAATCTAATCAGACGTCTGGTTTGTAGTGCCCTGGTGCTTCATCTTTAGTTGGAGTCAGCAGCAAGGTTATTCAGCATTTTAACATCTGAGGGGAAATGTATGCTCCAGCCCTCATAAAGCCACGTTCATCCACCAGCCTGATTAATAACTTCTTTGGCATTCCACGGTGCTCAGTCCAGGGAAAATTACTGAGTAGATATTTACTATATTGTCAAACTTATTTTGAACTATTCATGTGGGCCTCTCACCACCTCTCTGTGCAGTTATGCAATCTTGAAAACCACAAATTAAAGCCTCTAAAGAGATGCAATAACAAATTGTGGTAGCTCTGAAGAAACCCCCAGGAAAAAAAATTGATCTCTCAAAGTGACCTCTTCAAACTATGCTGACAGACAAAAGCCTGAGTAAACAGATGGGTTTGCAACCCTGAATATCAACAAACTTTGCTCTACTAGATCAGTGAGAGATATTCTGAGGTAAAAATGCTATCTGGTCTTATATTCTCTATTTGCAGCTGGATAGGGACTTTGGAAATGACTATTTCTCCATTCCCTGTAAACAGCTTTGCTTTGTTTTTATAGCTTGAAGGAAACCTTTGAATTGGGGTTTCCTATTCAGCTGTGGATAGAGCAGAGAACTGAAGCATTTTGCTTCACTAGCCCAGTGCTACGCTTTCCTGCCACAGGAAAATTCAAGCGTGTCCTGAGGCCACTGTTTCCTGGTGAAATGAGGGGTGGCTCTACATGGCCTTACAAGCCCTGCTCTGACGGGCTCAGCCGAGGTGCAGTGCTCATGGATGAATTCCGTGGAAAAGGGTGGAATTCCTTCTGCAGCCCCCTTTGGTCCTTGGAAGGTTTGAAGTGACGTCTTGCTGCTGTTCTCACCTCTGTGTTAAGCTGGATGGTTCTCAAAATCCTGTGTTTTAACTCCGTTAAACCCCCTCTCTACTTCCCAAAGGCTGTACCTCCCAGTTGGAACTTGGGTTATTTTTAGGTGTGTGAAGGTAGTCAGTCTTTCTAGGAATCCATATCACTGATATTAATAGTGTGGGAACTTATGTCTTCCTGTATACTGAGGATTTCATAGAATATATCCTAAAATATGAGTTTTACAGTGGCACATCTGGTTATGGGTGGTTTCTACTCTTCTGCATGTGGTCTGTGGTTCAGCAGTCACTAACTTAAAAATACATAAGTTTGTGTGTGTGTGTCCTCGCACAAGTGCACATACATGGTTCACATAATTTCCTTTTTTCTGAGAACTTTATAGCTGTAGTTTTTCTTCATTTGATAAATGTAATTTATAACTCTTTTAAAGCTCTTTTCATAAACAGGAGCTACAAAATAAATTCAGCAACTTATAAAAGCAAAACCTCAAAAAGCTGAAATTAAAACCATCAGGTCTGCTTTGATGTAGAGGATGTGTTGAAATGGTATATTTACATGTTTATTTTCTATTTTATAATTTCCTGCACAAAGGCACGCAATACTTTCTGACAGGAACTGAAATGTATTTTGGAAAAGTTCCACTTCTCATGTCATCTAAGCTCCATGTCATTAATGTGGTAGAACTCTATGTGAAGGAAATGAAAAAGACTTTCCTGAAATAAGAGCTGGACAATTTCTACTCATCTAAGTGGCTACCCGGTGACTGAAGAGAGGTGCAGTGGTGCAGTGGTAAATTACTCACCTGTTTGGTATCTGTAAGAAGCGGGTGAATGTTATATTGCTGAAACTGGTGGTGGATAATCTCCATTTGCAGTTGTTTGCTTGTAGCAACACCTCTGGAAAAGTTACCATGTGCTGGAAACTGTGCATGGGTCTGGCTGTCTCTGGAACTGCTTCTCACCTAATCTTTCACCACTTTTAGATGACACCTGTTCTTATTTTCCTCCCTTCTGTCTTTTTTTTTTTTTAATAAAATAGATATGACTCAGAAAAAAAACCACACAAATCCAAGCACCTAGGCAATGCCTCCAGTAGGTTTGAGTGTGGAAAGAAAAAACGTGCTGTGCTGCAGATTTGTCTATAAAATCACTAGCAGAGCCATGGCCTTTGAATCTCCTACCCACCCTGTCACTCTTACCTTCAAATACACGACAAGCGTGTCATATATGACAAAGAGGTTCCCTGCATTGAAACTTTCAACATTTTTTTCCCCTCACTTTTTGCTGACTCTAGGTTGAACCGGGAAAGTGTTGTTTAATTTGGGAGAACTAATTCTACAGGCAAAGGTCTGTAAATGCAATGTTCACCCTGAGTAAGTGGAAACCAACATTTTCTTGAGCCTGTAAGCCACCTGCCAATGCTTTGCCATGTGACCAAGTGTACAGTTCCCCTGATGTGTTAGTGGGTTTCTGCATCCATGGCTGCTCCCTAGTGCCCCTGTTGTGCCAGCAGCCTGTCGGGCTGGGGTAGAAATTGGATAACAGTTTCTGGATTAAAGAATTCTGGTGTTAAACCCAGATGGTTTTGGTGAGTGGGTTTACTTTGGACTCCCTAAAATAGTGTCAATGGCATAACTTTCAGTGCAACTTGAATGCCAAAAGGTGCCACTTTCCATCCCATTAATCCTTTCTCACTTCTGCTTGCACTATGTCTTGTGTGATCCTGAAATGATCTGCAGTGATGTGCTTTGAGGACTAAGGAGGCAGAAGAGCTTTGCTTTACAAAAAACCAATTATTTCCTGACAGGTTGATTCCCTAAACTTGCTTGTGATGAAAGGAAATAATCATCTGTGGTGCGGGAGAAGCACAAGAGGAATGGCCACAGCTTGTGGCCAAAGCAGGGCTAACAGGACCATCCCATCAGACTGACTTAGCAACATATTCCATCCACCCCTGGGTGGAATTGCATAGGGAGAATGTGTTAAGAGCAGAAACAAGTTTCACTGCAGATGTGGATAGTCTCCCTTTTGTGTAGGGGAAGAGCGTAGGATATGTACAGGAGGTGACAGTGGCTGTCACAAGGTCCTGCTGGGCCATGTAGCTGGCTAGGGTGCACAGATGGCTTCTGGGCGGAGCCAGCAATGTCAACTTCAACAGCAGCTGCTAACACACCTCCATCAGTGGGAAATCAGATTATCCAGAACCCCCTGTGCCAAGCTCATCCCTACTACCCATCAAGCAAACTGCTCAAAAGCTTCTGTGGCTCAAGAGCTCGGGCTGGACCCCCTGGTAGTACAGTACAATTACAACCATCTGAATGGTTTGCTCTGCAGCAAAGACAACAGCCTAGTCCAGAAGTGGAACCCCGTAGAGTTATACTTTAGCAGCGACTTTATACACAGCGAATAGAGATGAAGTCCTTGTCAGAAACTAGAAAATACTTCTGCCATTGTCTTTGTTTCAGGTGTGCTGTAGATGAGAATAAGGAGATACAATTTGTTTGAATCTAAATCTCTTCTAGGAAGATTGTAACAAAATTCACCATGTGCAGTGTTTTACAACAGAATATGTTTCAGTGCATGACATAAAAATTCAATATACTAACACTGTTTAGAGCGATGGGGACAGGGGGCTGATGACTCAGATTAGTTTTTCATCTTTTAAAAGGCAGCCTAGCAAGAATAGTTTCTCAAAACATTACTGGGATAGTTTGGAGTTGAAAGACTGGGTCTGTCAGGGTCAAGGGAACACTACGCTGTTAGGGTAAAGGGAACACCAGTCCTTTGAGATCCTTGAGATCCTTTGAGAGCCAAGGGGGGTTCTCACTGCTGTCTGGCAGTCTTTGTCACAGGCTGCTCCTCAGAGCCCCAAGGTTTGTGTGATGAAAGCTGTGAGTGATCAGCAGCAAAAGTCCTGGTGCTTTCCTTGTGATTGTTGATTATGCCCAAGCCATGTGGTAAGATAACAGAAAAAAGGGGGTCTGAAAACTCAGGGTACAATATTCATCATCTCACTTTCCTTAGCAAGTGCAGTAGAATATAAATAATTTCAGTATAATATCGTTTAATAATACTCAGGTTTTAAGGTGATTGCATGTGCCCTGCCTGAAATGATACACACATTTGAATTTTCAATCTCTAACAGACTCAGAGGGGAAGGCAGGAAAAAATAGCATTTGAAAAAAACATTTATTCAAGGAAAATCTTTAGGGATCATGTATAGGATAATCTTCTTCAGGGTGACCCTCATTTTCTACAATATAATGGTTTTACCCAGCAGTGGTTTAATGGTTTTGGATAAGCTGTAGAGCAGAGGAACAAACATTTTAGCAAGAATGGAAGAGTTTACTCAGAAAGACAGGAGTATCAGCCTACTTTGAATATAGAATGGACATGGTTATTCTGCTGACCTTTTATCCCCAGCACCACTAAAATGTATATTATGAACATAATGGGCTCTGGTTTTGTGTAAATGACTGCTGTAAGCATGACTGACTCGTTCGAACCAAGTGACATTCCAAGCAGGAGGCTGGAAGGCACCAGTGCTGTGCACTGAGGCTCTCATCAAACAACTTTCTTGCTTCAAGCCTTTTATTTGAACATAAATGTTTGTGAAGTTTTCCAGTGATTTTTTTCCTGGCATTCACCCCACGACTCTTATTATTTTTAGCCATGTAAAATGGCATTATGCAATTGCTGAATTTGTTTCTTTCAGCCCATGATGATTTATAGGACTTAATTTCCAGGATACTCCCTTGAAGTTACCTTCTCTTTGTGACCTCAGGATTTCTCTTCCCAGACCTTTGGTATTTATTTCTACTATTTCTGTGGTCGAGGTTTGGCAATGTTGTTTTGGATTAATGACAAACATACATAAGGACTGGAAGGAATACATGTCTTAATCTCCTAATTTAATGTGTGGATTGTTTATCAATAGTAGAAAGAAGTTTCTGGATAGGTTTAACACATCCTAATAATAGGCCTCTGCAGCCAGATAGAAAGATTTTGATGTATCTGAACTACATGTAATTCTTCACTTGTTCCAAAATAGATGAAAGTTTCTTATTTTATATTGCGATGCAGTATTTCTTCTCAGACTTTGCCCAAAAAGAATTAGAAGTGGAAGTCAGTTAGTTTGGACAAGTATGCATTGTTTATATGGAATATTTTTATTGACATAAAATTGTGTAAACCTTCTAGCTCCTCTGCTCTTGGATGAAGAGCATAACAATCCTGAATTTCTGTTCTATTTTTTACTTTTATGCAGGAAATTGCAAATAATTTAATGCACTAATGAAATTACTCAGCATTTTACTCAGTTGTTGAATTTTCCTCGTAAGCAGTATATTTTGCTTTCATCATATACCCACAAATTTTTTAACTTGCATCTTCTTATTTTTTGATTTCTCTCTATATTCTCATCTACCTTCATGGTTTATTTACTCAGGCTTAATTCCTTCCCTACACAGCCTACTGTGAATAAAGTGTTCCTTTGAAAATGATTAACTTTGCACTTTGTTTACAGTGTAGTCTTGCAATGTTATATCTGATACTCATTAGCAGGAAAACAGAAATAAAAGCAGAAACATTAGTTATCACTGCCAATCATTTTGAATTCACTAGGATCAGAATCTGACCTGAAATGTTTAGGTTAGCTCAACAGCTCAAGTTGATTTGAAGGGTCTTAATGTTTATGCCTAACAGTGTGTCCTCCTATGACTTTTTATTTTTAACTGCTCAACAGTTCTCACTTTCTGTGAATTTTAAAGTTATTCTTAGACTAAGCAGTATAGTCTTCACAGGGAAAAACTGTGACAAGCTGATTTATGTGATACAGCTCATCATTTCTGAGGGCACATTACATCTACCTGAAGCTCTAGTAGGAAAAAAACAACCAAATACTAAATGGTTACTTCTAAACTTAGATATGAAACTTTGGGTTCCAATTCACTCTCTTTAATGTGTGAATTATTCTGCTTACCTGGAATGGTCCAGCCTTCCCTGTGGACCATTAATTTAATGGCCACAGTACCAATCCCTTGCTACTCTATCTTACTTGAAACCAAGTTTGTATTTCTTAAGAAAATGCTGCCTTTTTAGAAAAGTATTAATAACTCCTTTTTAAAAATGGGAATCATATACTTATGTATGCTAATAAAATGGATCATAGGGATCTAAGTCCACTTGTATAAATGGGAAAGATCTCTAAAGTGCACATTTATTGCAAACAAACCCTGGATTTGTTAGGTAGTGAGGGAATATTTTTTAAAGAACAATTATGTTGTACTTGGAAAACCTGACATTTTCTCTGTTAACTAATTTTAATTGGCATTGTGATCCCACTGAGCCAAAAACCCCCACACAAACAAGGAAGACAGCAGCAAAATATAAATATTAACTAGGAGTAAAGTATCTTAGCTGATGAAATCATAGACAAAAGCCTCTGAAGCCTTTTTACAAGTACCTTCTTCAAAGTGGGGTGATCCTTGTGCAGTTGTGGCCCATGCCTCTTCCTTGGCCTCTTCTACAGTTGTTGACATTGCACTGCCAATGAAGCAGCTGTCACTTTTTACCAGCATTATGCCTGCCAGCAGCTGGCTCAGAAGTGCTGCTTTTAATTAAATTTCTGATTTCAATTGGATTTTGGTTTGCAGTTCACAGCTAACAGAGATTTTCAGGATGGGGTCTTATGGGGCATCTGCGGGTGTTTCAGACACCTCTGTGGTTCAGAGATGTGTTCAGAAAAATCAAGCATCACCTTAAAATTTGTTACAGTTTTTCTCCATTACTTGTGAGAGCTCTTCCAGGGTCTTGCTGCTATAATGGGTAGAATTATTCATATTTTCAGCTTAACTCTATCTATGGCATATTTGCACTGCTTGTTGGTGTGCCAGCATTGTCTCTTTGCTGAGGCAGTTATCCTGTCCCCCATTTCTCTGTGAATTAAAGAATTGTAGAATCATTAGATTGGAAAATATCTTTAAAATCCTTGAGGGCAGTCCTATCCCCTAGGCACCACTCCACTGGGACTGTCAAGCCAAACTCTTGTGGGGTACGTTGGCACTGATGGGGACAGGCAGACCCAGGCTCTCTGCTAACAACCTCAGTGAGCTGGGATATGAATTGAGCCTCTCCTGCTGCCTGTAGGGCTATGGCAGTGGAATGCCAAGCCTGAGCTTGTGAGTTCTGCTGGAGACTTCATTAGCACTGATCTAATTCAGGCCATGTGGATTTTGGGACAGTATGAGGCCAACTGAGGCTCATATTGATCTGCACCTGTTTGTTCAGATGTGTGCACAGTCTATTCTCATGAGATGGATTTTCCATTTCTCTGATCCTTCTAGAAGCAATTTTCTGCACCTGTTTCATGACAATTCTATTTTGCTGCATCATATAGGAAGGAATTAATTGGAGAACAAAAGCTGGCTCTACCCTCTCCTCCTTTTCCTTGCACTGCTTGGTAGAGCATATGGTCACTGGTTCAGCACAATTGTTCTCATCAGTCAGGTTGGCATCTGGAAGTCACAGACAAACACAGATGCAGCTTGACAGCTGAATACCTGGGCAAGGAGCGTGGCATGTTGGGGACATGCTGGGTGTACCCTACACGTGCTGTGCTATTTGAGCACTGCTTGCAATATGGCTTGGACATACTGGAAACTCAGAGGACAAATGAAAAGTTTGAGTACATTTTGTTCTGAAGCCTCTCTTGTTGTATCAGCCAGCACACCACAGAGTCAACCCATCTTGGTGAGCCTGGTGTGAGCGAAGGGGCTGGGGAGGATTGTGCACTCGCTGGCCATCTGTGTTCACGTTTCCACAGGCTGCATTTCCTGCTCATGCGGTGCATGGCATGGGATTTCCCAGGCTCAAACATGGGAGCCCAGGCACATGCTCGGGGGCCGTGTGACAGGGCTGTGGCTGTGGAACTTCTCCATATGGAGCACAGCTGTGTCTGTCCTTGAAAGGAGTGACCTAAATTTTACACAGTATTCCAGTGACGTATGACCAGCACATCCCTCACTGCTGGATGCCCCATGTGTTTTTGAATTGTACTTGTTTACCATTGCTGCCTCTCTTTAGGGGCTTATACTAACCCTGACTTTGATTGAACCATCTAGAGTTTTCTCCTCCACGTGCAGCTGGCAAGTGCCCAGTTTATTGTGATATTTTTTGCTGCCAGCTTTATGAATTTGAGCTAGGCAGTTCTGGATTTCATCCTGTTCATACTGCTTCAGTTCTTGAAGTTGTTTAGTTCTTCCAGTGACATACTCCAGTCCTGTTCTGCACACTTACAGATTTCCTAAGGTTGTTCTCAATCTTTGCACCCCAGTGTTCTATGTCATATATATGCTGACCATAGTCTTGTATTTTAATTTGAAGATGATAATAAGCAGACAGCAGATAACCTTAGTTGATGTAACTGTCACAGCTTTTGCTATCAAAATAGTGCTGGTAGTGTTCCCAGCTAAGGTTCTGCCAGAATGTAATTAGAAATGTACCTTTAAAATGTGATCTTTTTTAACTACTGTAAACATCTTTTAAAAGAATTCCAAAGGCTTTGCTTAAAAATAAAACTGTGCTTATGAAACACTTACTCTTATACCAAATTAACACTAAGGATGTAACATAATATTAAAGGTACTACAATATTAAAGGTTTAGATTTCCATTATGAGGAATATTGTTTAATTCAGCCTCAACTTTTTCCTATATACAGAATCATTTAGGTTGGAAAAGAGCTGCGAGATCATGGAGTCCAACCTTTGACTGACTACCACCTTGTCAAATAAACCACAGCACTAAGTGCCGTGTCCAGTCGTTTCTTGAACATCTCCATGGATGATGACTCCACCACTTCTCTGGGAAGTCCACTTCAATGCTTGACAACCCTTTTATTCAATGCTTGACAACCCCTTCAGAAAAGAAATTCTTCCTGATGTCCAACCTGAACGTCCCCTGATGCAGCTTGAGGCCATTTCTCTTCTTGTCACTGCTTGCTATAAGAAAAGGCTGATTCCCAGCTGGCTACAACCTCCTTTCAGGTAGTTGCAGAGAGCAATAAGGTTTTCCCTGAACCTCTCTTTCTCCAGACCAAACAGCCCAGTTCCCTCAGCTGCTCCTCATATGACTTACAATAACCCCAGATATTGTGACAAAGCACACACCTCTTTTTGAATCAGATGCCAAAGAGATTTGCAACAATCAGTCCTGCCGTCAGTCCTGCCATCAGTCCCTTCCAACAGAAAGAGTTTTGTTCTGTTCACCTAAGAACTGGGCATTATGTTGCTATTTTCTCTATGCCACAAGGGCTGTCTGGTTCCCATCCCTTTTCTCCAGCTTTCTGACTGCGAAGAAAACTGAAGAAATAGAAACTGAACGCAGTAGTACATCTGAAAGCAGTCTAGGTAACGACTCCAAGAGACAAGCTGGGCCACATCTCACATATGTTCAGCACTGATGATTGAAGTGTTGACATTGTCATGGTGACAATTAAGAAGCAAGAAAGGGAGGATCCTAGATCTGGCTGATTTAATGGGAATATTTTGGTTCTAATATCTGTCTATTGCTAAGAACCACCCAAATTTAGTCCCAGCAGTCTCCATGAATACGAACCGTTTTTAGGGGCAACAAAGCTGGAAAATTGTGTGTATGGAGCAAACAGCAAGGGGTCCTGTGCTGAGCAGTCCTGTTTTTTGAGAGCAGCAGCTCATCTGGGTAACCAGGACAGAAGTTGCTTAGTTAGTGGGTGCCACCATCACTTTGGCCAGTTGGTCTGACAGAAGACAATTAAATTTGAGCATGTGGCAATAGGAGGCAGTGATGCTGCCTCCAGCATTTAATAAATCACTTTTAAAGGTGTTTGGAACTTGTTCTCATTTCTAGGTTCTAATCAATCAGATAAGGATTTTATAAAACATTTATTTTCTATTCTGTGTGTGAAAATTACTTACTTTATTTGGTGTTTGATGCATTTTTTTTTTCCATTAGGACATCAAGCCATAATCTGTTAAACACCTGCATGGAAGTTTACCAAAATGACCTGATATGGTGAATATAGTTACAGACTATAGTGGTAGAGGTGTTTATTTTCACAGCTATGGGAACTGTAGAAACAGAAAATATTTTTTTCTAAAAAGTTCTGGCATCAACATTTTTCTCTTATAGAGAGCTTTTTAGTATAGAATTAAAGTTGCATAAGTATATTTCCTAGCACTAAACATTCTAAAAATAATACAGGATGATAAATAAGGTGACATTTAAATTCAGTACAGTGCTCACTGCCATCAAACTCTGTAACCACAGCCCTCTTGTATAGATATTTAATTTAACAATGCATCACCTTAGATTCACAGCTCTGAATAGCTGAAAAGTCCTCATGTAATGCTTGCCCCTGACCCCCAATAACTTGCCATTTGTTTGAACGGCATTCAATGAGTAAGCACTTGAAGCAAGGTACGTCTGCACATGTGAGTAATGTTTGTATGAGATTTAATTTAGCACTGTAATGTCTCAGGCTTTGCTTTCTGGGAAAGGTGATGTGAGGAAATTGTTTTACTAAGTAAGGACACAAAATTCATTATTTACTGCATGTTAATTTGATGTATAATTTTTTAATTCTAGATGGATTTTCGTCATTCAGCTGCTGAACAATGTAATTTTGGAGTTCAGCCCAGGTCTTTGGATCCTGAGGTACATGCGGATGGCAGTACTAAAGAGGTTGTTAGCAGCTTTCTGACAGATCAGATATCTTGTGTGTTGGGGATGAAGTCACTCCTTTCCACATAAGACAGCTGTTCAAATGCAGAATTCCTCTTCCCATACACATTTGAAGTGTGGGGTGTAAATCTTCACTTCCTTTTCTGCTGTAATTGAGCTATATAAAATCGCCCCAGAATGTGGTGTATGTGTAACTGGATAGTGTTATAAATGCCCAGAATAAAACTCTTGTGTTCAAAAATTGGTAGGTTTTTCTTTTGTTTGCTGAAGTTTTGGTTTGCCTTTTAATTTTTTTTTTTTTAGTTTTTAAAAAAATTTCTTCAGTAAGGAAAATGAAGCGCATTAAGTTTTTTCAGCTGGCCCGTTTGATCTTTCCCAGCTTGAACATAAAAATGTCAAAGGAACCTGTGAGTAATCTGAAACACAAGGTGTGACTAAGGCAAATTTTCAAGGCCATACTGAGGCATGACATACTTTGAAAAAAAACAGTTGGAAGTCCTGGTCCAAGCTGGCATACCTTAGTTATGGTGGTGTTTTGAATGGTACATCAGAAACTGCAGGGATGAATGTGTAGCATTGTGTCTCTTTTCATCTCTGTTGCTATGCTTCATTAAGAGGTTATGAACATCAGTTCTAACTTAGCAACATGTCAGTCTCCATCTCTGAGTACTGCATGTCTTCCTGTTACACTTTCTTCCCAGGATGTAAGGTCATTTCTTCAAAGTGGCTCCTCTCCAAGCTGTCCCACAATAAGCATGGGTAGATGTTAATCTACTTGTGGACCACTGGAGACCAGTCTTCACCCAAATGTAGCTGCCAACCTACTCAAAGTCAATGCTAATAATAGCCACAGATCCATAGTTGCTGAGTGTCTTATGCTTGTCCAAGAGGAATTCATGCATCTATCAATGCACTTCACTCAATAACCACAAGTTCATAACAATTTTTGACTATTACTAATACAGTACAATACAAATGAATGTGTTAACAGTGCTGTTGTTGTTTGGAAGCAGCAGTATTGCTTATGAGAGAACAGTTTCTATTTTCCTACCACAATTATTGCACATTAGTATTCATTTCAATTGAAATAGAAATGAAAAGTCACTCAGGCTTTGGAATATGGACGTTTAATATGTCTCTTATGCATCTATTTTTTCTTTTAGTTTATTCGCTGTGTGTGTTTTCTTCTCTCACTCTGTACCCATTAATATAATTCAAAAATGATTGGGTTTTTTTGAAATATAACTTCAAAAGAGAAATGTGATTTTCCCAGCATGCTGAAATCTTGGGTGGTATACAGTGTTGTCACTAGCCATATAATTTAAAATTAACACCATTGACAAATGCTGCTTTAAAGCTTCTATTAAAAAATCATAACATGTGAGTGTGGTAGGGCTTTTTTGCTGATCTAGATTTACATTAGTTACAGTTAATTTACAGTTAATAACTGGAGAGATCTTGTTATAGCTTGATTACTCTTCTTCAGTATATCCCTTGTTTTGTATCCCATTATTCACTCAAAGAACTTAATTAAATGAATCAGAGTATAAGCTCACATTTGCTGCAACAATCACAATTCCCCACAGATAATTTTCTTTGGCTGGTCTTGCTGGGATTTCCAGGAAGGTTCCCAGAAATTGTTTCACAGAATAGAGGGATTTCTCTTTTTAAAACCCTTTTTTGGTGTTACACAAATCTGAGCCCAGAAGAGTTTAATTTTTGAGAAATAACCATGAATTCTACATGCATGTGTGACTCTATAACAACAAAATCTTCAGAATAAATTGCATTTAAGTTGAATCTTATTTGATTTTTTTTGTGGTTGGCTTTGGAAACATTTGGTAGTTATTTTCCATTGAAATTCATATCCTCTTGGGGCAGAAATGTGTTTAAGTTCTTCTCCTGTTATTTCTACTCAGTAATCTTAATTTTAAAACTTGTTTTCAATTTTTTTCTCTGTTTGCTGTGTTGTGTGTACTTATCTTTCACATGGCAATAAATCTGTATTTAGTACTGGTGGTCTTGGTCTTAGTGTGCATGTATTTGTGTTGAAGGGCTACAATATATAGCCCAGTAAATAGCATTGTTCTTTATTTTGAGAAAGAGAGAAGGAAGGGTTCTAATTTATATCCATATCCATTCAAGAATGTGGATGTAGTTTTTCAAATTTATTTGTAAGGCTTAGATGACCCATTTATAGCTGGCTAAACTGGGATATTTTTAAGAAATAAATGTTTAGAGAAGAATGTTCAACACTACAGAAATTTTGACAGGACAAGCTAGCCCCAATGAACCAGTAACACTCTCAACTGCTGTCTGTGAGTGCAGTGTGTCTCCCTTGGTTTCTGTTGCTTTGGTTGGGTCAAGATGCTTGATTGCTTGATTCTTATTAGATGTTAAATAATACTGCATCATGCCTCAGTGTCCTGACATTCTGATGGCAGGCATTAAAGGTAAGGCACCATGCTATGAGTCAAAAGGGAGAAGCTGTTTTGGGATTTTTGGATTTTATTTTTGGGATTTTTGGATTTTATTTTTGCTTATTAACAATTAATTGAAGACATTTCTATGAGAGCAGGTTGCTTCCTCTGAGCATGTGGCAGGCTGACAAGGTACAAGTCAGCTTGAATCCAGAAGCTGTGTCACTGTGTCAGTGTTGCACTGTTTTGCAGGAAATAGTAGCTCAGGCAAAGCCACCTGTTCATAGTGCTGCACAATGTTTCTGCTAATGCTGGGTTGCTTCTTGCCAGCCTAAAGGGATGAGTGACTCTGACCTCTCACACATTCACAGACATGCATCCACTTCTGTGAGTACCAAAGACTTTCTGAAGGTCCCCATAGCAGTGGAAGCAGTCCAGTCATCTCTAAGGAGGTTTGTATCATATCCCAAGAGCTCTAACCAGAATTTATTGAGGCTAAATGTCATATCTAGGAGCTCCAGCTGAATATGGTTTCAAATGGTAAATACAAAGTAAGACAGTAAGATTCTGCTTCCAAAACTTGAGCCTGAACTGGGAGGAAACTTAGATGGAAATGATCATCCAGCCCAATCTCTTGCCAAAGCAAGATTATATCCTGCAGGCTGTTGTCTAGCATTTGCCAATCTGGCTATAAAAGCACCAAACAAATAGGCTCCATTACTGGGAAGAGTCTGGGAGACTGTTCCATTGTTTAAGAAACCTCATGCCAGTTCATTGTTTTCTGAAATTAAGTATTTGTTTTTTTTCTTATCTTAGTTACATCTTATCCTTGGTTACGTTCTGAGATACCAAATTAAAATCTGACATTATTAAAGGCACTATAGTTCTTGGCTCTTACCATCTACCTTTGCATCCTCAAACCCAGGATATTGATCACCCCAAGGCAAAGAGCTGTACAGCTGCATGACCATAACTACTCTGTGTTACAAGGACCAGAGCAAACGATGGCTAGAAAATGCCTTTTGCTGCCCTTTTGTATCTGGCCTCCTCTTTCTTAATTAACAGCGTTTCCATCCCATCACTGCTTTTGCTGCTCTTCTGTGAGGGTTTGCCAGCAGCTGTATCTGCTTTAGTAAGTAGTGTGGCCTTGTGAGAGTGTGGGGTGAAAGTGAAACAGGACCTATAGAACAAAATGTTTGGTGCTGATAGCTTAACATCCATAGTCATGCATACTTTAAGGTTTTGGAAGACTTGTGGGCTGGTCCCTCAAACTGCATGTATGTACTGGTTGGAGATTATTATATGGACTTTTGGAATCCATTTTCTGATTTAGTTTTGTCTGAAAGTCTGTGAGTATGAGTTTGTTTTGTTACATGAATCTAAGCATAATATGTAAGGATGATCTAAAATGTTGTTGGCATATACAATCCAGATATTTTTGAGTGTTTGATGTGCAGAGCTGAATGCAACTTTATATACCAACAAGAGATATTTGAGTCAGACCTCAGGAAAATGTTTGTAATGATAAGGGAAATGAAGCACTGTGGAAGTTGAATAAAATCCATGCTGAAATGTTTCTAGGAAAAGGATAAGTAAAAAAGAATTTGCTAAGAAGACACAGTTGTTCCTACATAGAGAGACAGAAATTGATTTTGGTCAGTTTATGGCATCCCTTCAGGCCAAATTTCCCCTGGAGAAAAAGAGGCTTGTGGGGGCTCTTTATTGTTCACTAAAACTACCCAAAAGAACGTTGTAGTGCGGTAGGAATCAGGCTCTTCTCCCAAGTAACAAGCAGTAGGACAAAATGAAGGGTCCTCAATTTGTGCCAAACTTTAGATTAGGTATTAGGAAATTTTTTTCATGAACAGGGTTGTCAAGCATTGGAAGAGACTGTCCAGGGAAGCGATGAAAAATTTAGGTTCAGATGAGAAATAATCACAAATGCTTTACTAAACTGATGGCATATAATTGTTTCCCAATATTAATTTGTAATTCGGTCCACTGGAAAACTTCACATTAATAGAATACCCACCATTCTCTTCCTCTCTACTGTAGAGTTTTGGGAATTATGGTCAATATTGTGTGTATCAATATGCTCACTGTTGAGAAAGAAGTGTATTGAAATAGAATTGCACCCCACAAAATACACATGTCAGAGCCAAACCCCAAACAAAACCTACTCCTAAGCCTCAGATCATTCAAAAAGAGACTCAATAAATTTTGGCCTCTCTACCATTGAATTTAAATAGGTATTAAGACCTTAAGTCACTAAGGTTCCTTTTAAATGCCTCCCTTCTGTATAATAATTTTTGCTTTATGCATATTCTGCTGTGGCTTGTGAAGATTCCAGTGTCCCAAGAGGATGGACCAGTAACTGGAGGGTTCAGGTGTCCAGTTTTGACATAGAGAAGCAGTCTAGACTTGCCTCTTGGCTGCTGTTTAATGCAATCTCTGTGGGAAGGAAAATGTAGACTTAAAATGTTTTAAAATTCAGGTCACTCATTTCCCAATAATTTATCTTCAAGCTGATTCATGCTCTAAAGATAAAGATTTAGAGATCCAAGGCCACTTCATATGTGTTCTTTTGTGTTGATGATATTTTATTTAGAAAAATATATACTTTCCTTTCTCAGGTATTTCCATTTTGCTAGGATAAATAGTATTCAGAAATATTTTTTGTGTCCAAAATTATGTGTATATCCCTACCTATTTCTGATACTGAATTTTGTAATGTTAAAAAAGAACAATAAAGGGGGAATGTTTTGCTACAAACATCAGTTTTGGAATGAAAACATTTTCATCTATGAGGCTCCATTTGTTCTGCAGTTAGCAAATACTGCAATTGACACTGTTGTCAAACCAAGGACATAAAACTGAGAGTGTGATATGTTATCTTCTGCCAATTACGTAAGTTTGTGATGCATAAGTTATTGCAAAAAATGGGGTCATGACCCCTAAACCAACTCCTTTTGAAGTTGTAGCTCTTCATAAAACCTCCCGCATATTTGTATATTTTAGTTGGTTAACTCTTAACTGATTTTGTGCAAGTGCTTATGAGAAAGATTATATGACATTAAAAAAACCCAGACTTACATCTACAGAAATACCAATTTGTTGACATGCTTATAGAGAGGTGAATCTGACTAAAACATGGATTTTCATTCCTAACCAAAGAACTTAATCCAAGTTCCTTATCAAAGAGATGCTTGAAAATAAAAATTTTGGACCATCAAATGTAAATATTAAAGTTATTGCAATATATTATCTAGCAGCAAGGTCAGAAGATTGGGACTGACCTTCTCCAGTACTTGTCTTACCTTTATATGATCTTTTATGGGAATGTTACACTAAATCACTGAATTCTCCCTATTTCTTTCAGTTATCTTTCTGCATGACTAAATACGACTAAAACTCACATTTGTCATATGAAAGTAGTGTGTAAGTAATAGACTTAAACTTTCATTTGAAAAATGCCAGCAAAAGTAGAGAGAGTGTTAGGTGAAGAAATCACTTGGAACTGGAACAGTGAGGTCCTTTGTCATGTCTGGGGCAGAGTTTCCAGCAACTTTAAGACTCAAGATATTGTGATGCACCTTCACTCCAATGCAAGGGGCTTGTTAGAGGATCATTTAGCTAAAGGTTTTTTTTTTTTTTACTTCAGAAAGGAAAAGAGTATTACTTTTAAATATAAATAAATTGTTCTTTTCAAAATGTGGTGGGATTATGACCTTTCAGAGGATTGGACAAAGCCTCTCCTAGAACAACTAGAAGTCCTTCTTCCTCATTCAGGTCAAGGACTGAAAAACAGGTGATTAATACTTTACTAGATGACTTTACCAAGTGGTTTTCTTTTATTTCCTTGCATTTTTGGGACCCCTCAGATACCTCTGTTGCTCTGCAACTTTCTAACTTCATACAAGCAGTTACCTGTTCACTGACCTGGGGAAAAACCAGTGCAATAGTTCAATGGGCAGCCAGAGTTCAAGACCTTGTTCAATTAATGGTTATTTATTTATACAAAGTGAAACAGGACCAACAGGAGAGACAGAATACAAGAAAAGCTTGATATTTTGGTGGCCAGAAAGCTTGCCTGGAATAGAGGATTCTGACATCTTGCAGAACAGAAACTTGAAATCTGGACTCCTGTGCCACCAGTCAGTGTCTTGATCATAGGATGGTTATCAGGAGGGGTGGGAGTTTTCTTGCTCTTTGATGTATTTCATCCTAGGCATGAGAATCTTCCCCAGGTAAGAATTTCATAAGAACTGGTAAATACCTGCGAAAGGTTTGGTCTTGAGGGAATATAATTTCTCAGTGAAAGATTCATCGCTGTAAACTCCAACGGGGACATGACTAGAGTTCTTACGACCATGTAGGTCCACAGTGGTTTGTCCATTGTCATGATCCATCAATGTCCTGAGTTTGAAGGGGAGGTCAACTAGCAGTGCTGGAGGGCATGAGTCTCAGGAAGCCTGCAGAATGCCAAAGCATATGTCTGCATAAGTGTCAGACTTGTAAATCAGCTGTTGGCACAAAAGTTTAACAATGGGGAAATAGTCACATATAAACATTCGTTTGGGGATTAGGCTTATGAGTCTGGCTGCTTTTAAACACTTCAGCTGACATTGATATAAAACCAGGAGCCTGACATGTGATCTGTTGCCAGTTGCCTTCAAATTACTATGTCTGATGAGAGAAAAAAGAGACGACGTTAACGGAGAAATGGGACAGGTCATCTGGACTCTGATAATTAATGTTCCCTAGAAAATAAAAGTTTTGAAACTTTCCTGGAAATGAAGTTTTATGATCTGCTACAACAGCCCACAGGGGGAATGCTGCAACCTACACATATTGACAATTGTGGTATTACCAGACAATTAATTTTTATGAGTAATTTCCAGAGCAACCCTCAACCATGCAGTCACGCACACAGTGGAACAGTGTGCCATGGAATCGAGACTCGGCTAAAGGCCAAAGATTATGCAGATTTATTAATATTTACAAAAAAGTGCCCAACAGCAGAGAGAAAATTGAGCAACAGAATGGGGAAGAAGGAATGGACTTGACAATAAAATGAGTTTTGTAAGGATATGATCCAGAGCATGGTGAATTCAACAGAAAGATTTCCATTGGTTTTTTAAGGTCTTGGATAGATCTCAAGCAAAATGAGACACTCCATCTTATACCTTTCCCTCTACTTTCTCCACCTTAATGAAAAATACATTCTTGTTCACAACTGGCATACCCTTTAGTGACCAAGAATTACATGCAAAATATTGATCACATTTGAGATGTAGAGCCAAGAATCCCTACCTAAGCAGTCCCAGAAGTAGCTCTCCAAGGGCTAAGCAACTGGCAAATTCTCTCTAACAGTACCTTCACATTTGTATTAGACTCAGAATAGTCTTACCCTGTACTTAATGTTGCAAACCCATTCTGCTTTCTCACTTAAAACACAGAGAATAATGGAGTAACTGAATTTATAATTTCATTTCTCTAAAATCCTTCTCCATACACACCTTACTTGCAAAGGTAATGACCCGTTTAATTCTCCTCTTATTATGTCCGCTAGTCTAAGTAGCAATAGCTGTTACTTTTAAACAGCTATTAAATACTTCAGTAATTCTTAAACCATGCCAAGGAATACTTGCAATAAAAGAACAATGAAGAGAGATGACTGGAGATGAAGCTGTAGAACTGAATTTGTTTGTATATCATTCAGAACAAAATAATAGTTCTGTCAAAGTCCCTGTTAAAGGCTGTTAGACAAAATGATATACTTTGCACTAAGTGAGGCTACATAGATCATGGATTATGGCCCCAAGTGATAGATCTCCAAGATAAGCTTGGTTATCTATTTTAAAAATTTTTCCTTCTGTGGGAACAAAAGATTATTGCCTAATGTAAGTAATATTTGAAAAACTCATCCTGCTGTGATAGCAACTCTTATTTCATCCTACACACTGAAGAACATAATTTATCTTAACACCAGGCATTGAGCAAAGCTAGCTGTGGGGAAGTAGTACTAATAGGCTTTCCTTTTACTGCTGAACTCAATTGAAATCTGCAGTCAAGCCAAGCCTGGTTTAAGTACTCTGCTGGTTATTTTCTTTAACGTGGTGTGAAAGACCAAGGCTGCTTTATTGCAATGGAAGGATAAGTTACCAGCAAGACATGCTGAGTTGAGGAGCTGGTGACAACACGCAGAAAGAGAAATTGGCATTACTTCCCATCACTTTGGAGATACAAGAATAAACTTGCTTACAGAGAAAACCAAAACATTTTCAGTGGAGAATGCTCAACAGAGAGTGCTGCTGTTTGGTGGATTGCAGCCTTCTCAGTGTCCAGCAGGTCAGGAATAAACACTTCCAGGTCCCTAAGAATAAGCCCCTCACCTTGCCCAGGCTGTACATGATTGTAGTGCCTGCTTCTCATCTCATCTTCTCATCAATCTGGATTCCATCTGTATCAGAAAGCCCAAATTCCATGGTCTGTGGTTTTACCCACTCCCTTCAGAAGCATTGTAGGTGCTGGCTTTCCCTCTGTGGAATCTGTGTTGCTTTGTCCAGGATCCTCTAAGGTAGCATCACTGGAGACAGTTGTCCTTCACCCGGCCTCAACACACACACAAACCCCTTAACAACAGGCATTGGCATCTCCTTCTGCAAGGTGGTTCTGACCTAGGGGGCACAGCACCTAGCAGTGCCTAAAGCTTTGCAACAGAACAGAAAATATGCAGTGCAATTGGATTAGAAGAACAGAAATGGAAAAGACCTGCAGTTTTCTGCTGTTACAACACTGGACATAGAACAGCATTTCCAGTTTAAACTCCGTCAAATGATTAAGCACAAATAGTGTATTTGGAATTATCAGCTTAACTTTTGTCCCAGACTTTCCTGAGGACACTGGGAATTCCTCTGTTTGATAAGCCACAATAGAGGCTCTTTCCTCAAGGACAGGTAAACACATAGCCATCAACAGTCAGGTTGTAAAGGATAACTGAGCTTACCCAAGGACATGGTTTCTCAGGTTCATCTGCACAATCAGCTTGACCACATCTGTGAAGATACCCCAGGGGTCATGCAGGTTGCCCTCTTTGCTTTGTCTTGCTCTCAGTCTTTTTTTTTTTTTTTTTTTTTTTTTTGCAAGTTCCCTGTCCACAAAGATCTGTGGAAGAATGATGCTTGAAAACCTGTCTCTGTTCACTCCATCAGTGTCACAGCAGATCTGTTTTTTTAGGATGCCCCAGTGCTATGGCATAAGAAATGAGGGGGACACAGATTGTATTTGTAAAAATTATAATAAAAATCCAGTACGTTGCCACAAATCGTGTCAAGATAGAAGATCCTGATTCAAAAATCAGGATTCAAAAGTCAGTATGAGTTTGTTGGGCAGAAGCAATTATTTAATCCACGTTGTGGAGCAATAAGCCCACTAATATCCTGATCTTGATTTTATCTGGAAAGTGATGATAATGGCAAAGATGATATATTCTACGCCTATGACAAAATTAGCAGATTTTTCTGTGGACCCCATCCAAATACTATTGAAGCCTCCAGAAACCCCCACCCCCCCAAACCACACAAAAACAAAGGGTGCTTTTCTGTGCTTGCATACCAAAGAAGATGTGTATCGGTTTTTGCTTTTAAACATAAACCTTAGGATGCATCCAGACCCATCCAGCACATGATTACACAGCTGATGTGTACATTTCTCCTTTTTCCACTCTCATCAAAAGGTTCATCAAAGCTGGGGAGATGTTTGATATTCCTGGTGAGATGAGGTCAGTGCCCCTCTCTTGGAGCTGATTCATATGAAGTGGAGGCTGAAAGGGGACAGAGGGCATGGGAGAGAATAGGTACTATTTTTAGCACAGAGACATTTATCAGTAGCCCTGGCATCACTGGAAATCAGCAAAGAGAAGTTTCTGTTGGGGATGTGATTCATGAAATAATATAGAGAAGACATGTGGTGACCTGCAAATAGCAGACACCCCTGCTGTCATGCCATTGACACCTGTTTGCATTTGGATTCTATCATACTTGTGTGCCAGTAGTTCAGACTTATTATTTTTTCCCTTGGTCTTTAAGGGGTTAGCACAGATGGTGACTTCTCTTGTGTGTTTTGCCCTTTACACTTGTTTCTAGTGACCACCTGACTGCCTTCATTGTGGTTCTGTTCTTTTCAGAGCACTATTGATTATACACAGCACTTTGTGGGAATCTGGCATAAAGGGATGGCTTTGTAAGCCATCATGGGCTCTAGGTATCTATTTTTATCAACCTAAGCAATTGTTGCTCTGACAAAGAGACCCCTACTTCCCAGGCTGTGTGTTGCTGACCTCGGTTAGTCCGAACTCCTTTGACCTCAGTGCAGCTTAAGCGATGTGACAGCCGAGTCAGCCCCTTTAATTCCAGTCTTTGTGAGGCTCATGTGATAATCATGCACTTGCTCTGTCAGAGGAACCGGCAAAGAGCGATTCTGTCTCTACTTGCTCCCTGCAGCAGACCTCTTTCTTGCCTTCTCTCTTCCACCAGATTCCTTTCATTTTCTTGGTTCTATTCACGAACAAAGAGGACTTTGTTGAATTGTCTTTGTGGTTTATTTTCCTGAGCCTTGGAAGATAGCAGACTTTTGCCACTGTTTTATCCAATCCTTTATCACGTGCACAATACCCTGAATGCTTAACGGAGGCTAGTGTGTGTTAGCCTATCTCCCTTTTTTTTTCAGGTTGGAAGCCAAGGCTGACTTCTGGATGCCAAATTAGGAATAATGGCTGGAGTAAAAACTCGGGGAGGGGTCTGTCCATGCAGCTGCAATAAAGGATTCAATCAGAGGAGCTGTAGTCATCAGTGGATTTCATCTTGTTTTTCATGTTCTCTGGTCTCACTAGGCCCCCCGTGTCTATGTAGAAATCTATTTCTTTACAGGTGTAGAACACATCTTCATCAAATGGTCTTTGGGCACATGTTCAAAAAGAGATAAAAATGCACTGGCTGGCCAGTACAGCTGTTAATATTTCGCAGCTTTTATCTGAGCCTGTGAAAGCGTTTTCACATGTTAAACTGCTGTGCTCTGCACAGATGCAGAAAGGCAGTTCAAAAGAGTGAGACGAAGGACTCTAGTTTAGAGATTTTACCATAAAAGTCTTCTCCAAATCTCAGGACAAGTCAGTAGCGTGGTGAGGACTAAAAAGAGCAGCTGACTCTAATCTTCTGCCCTAACCACTGTCCCAGCTGCTTTTCTCATGACCTGCCAATCTACCTATTCCCAACACATAGCTCTTAATGTGTTTTCTTTATTTAATGCATCAAAACATGTTTTTTAAAACCATGGAAAATGTAGCCATTACTCAAGGCTGTCCTTGAGTGATAACTTTGTCTGTTTTGTCTATTGCCAGAAGGACACAGTATGGTTCCTTGAGTCTCTGGACAAGGTAATAACTGAGAGTTGCTTCATCAAACGTCTTCCCACGAGGGAAGAGATCTATAATCTTTGTTTTTAGTGGAACAGACTAACATCTCTGGTAGTAGGCACCAAAATACACTGCTTCTGGACTCTGTATAAAAAAGGTCAGGCAGTGTTTAATCCTGAGAGTGACCTCATGGACCTTGAGAGAATTTCATCAAGGATGTAGTTTGTATTTTGCAATAATCTGAAGGAAATAAGCTTGACATTTCAGAGATAAAGCTCACAAGCAGCACCATTCCAGTCACCCAATGTTCTCTGTAAATGGGATTTCTGTGCTGTTTATTTCTAAAAAAGTCTCATGTTCAAAACCTGAAACTTTCAGCCCTTACTTGAGTAAAAATTGCACAGAAACCAGTATGAATAGTGCCTAGAGCAAAGTGAAATAAAAGCTGGAGGATCTGGTGCTGTGTTATTTGGCTCATGCTGCAAAACTTCAGCAAATTTGTCTCTAGCGAGCAAAGTGAGCAGTTTTGACAGCTTTTATTATATTGAATTACAGTGACAAATAGGGGCATTGGTTTGCAGAACATTTGAAAGCGTGATAAACACAGTCCTAATGAGAAAGATGTTTTTTTATTTGACAGAACACCACTGTTTTTCCTCATGCATACAAGTGCATTAAAAAAAAAAAAAAGACCTGGTTATTTGAGGCAAAATTCCTGAAATATTATTCTCTAAATCTCTAAGCTTTCACTTATTACTTTTTATTCATAGAAGTATTTCATGATTATATTGTCCACAAAAATTATAGTAGTGATAAAAGAAAATAAAATAGAGTACCACAGTGTTTTCTTACAAATTTAAGTATGAATTTAAAATCAAACATGCTTTTCAACATAAAAAATCTTATTGTCCAGAGGATAAATGGTGCTTGCAGGGAGAGAATTGCTCTTACATCCCTTGTGAAATTATAGTCTTTGGGTTGTTTAACTACAGTTTTACGCACCATGGTGCTTTTTGAACTTTGAAACCTACAGTGAGCAACTTGTACTACAGAAGAAAATAATTTAACATCCATGTGCACACAACAGTTGTAGCAAGCTCACTGGAGAGAAATCTGTTTGGAAAGCAGCTAGTGTTATGGGTGCTGCTAAAAATAGCAATAATAACAAGATCATTTTGCTTATCCACCAGTAACACTTGCAAATTAAGGCATTTTGCTGCAGCTGTTAGGAATTCAATCACTTCTCACAGAGGTGTTTAATCCAAGATGCTGGAATTTTACATGAGCGTGGATTTCACTGAAAACTGTTCAGTGCTGCTGTCTGTTGTGTTTCTAACCTTTCATCCCCCTCCATCTTCTTTAAACACAGACTTGCTGCTGCTGCCTGCGCAGATTCATTCTGCTGTGCTGGTCCCAGACCCGTATATCGCAGCACCCCTTTTGTTTTTGATGTGGCAGTAAAAGGGAACCAGGAGGTTGCTGCTGTTCGGAGGAGCCTGGCACACCTGAGCCCTCCCCAGGGGTACATCTGTGCGTGCCTGCCCGTGTGCTCATCTTGCCGGTTTTCTAATCTTCTGAGGAACTTGCAGGAGACTTAGCCAGGCTGTGTCTGTGCTATTTCCTTACTTCTCCCTTCCTTTTCGGTGCCGTTCCTCTCCGAGGCACTCCCCGGGCAGGGACGCTTCTCCCGGCGCTTCCCGGCTCCGCTGCCCCTTCCCGGCTCGCCAGGAACCCGCCCTGGGTCTGCTGATGCTCTGGGTGCGGGACCAGAGGAGGGGAAGCGCCAAGAAAGCCACAGGAGCACAATGCATATGGAAATGAAGCAAGATGTGACAAACCTGCTGCTAGGGCAGCCTCAGCTCACCCGAGGCGTGCTGAGCAGAGGTACAGCTGAAGGAATTTTTCATGTGTTGTCACATCCTCAAAGCTTGTTTTTCAGAGCACAGAGATGCCTTTTGTTGTCTTTGAAGCCACCTCCTGCACATGTAAAACTTTTAAATCGGTCTTACTTGGATTCAGCAGAATTAGGGATAGGGAAATCCTATTAGGTCTTATTATCATTTGAACTACCAGAGCAGTATTGTTCTATATGTTAATGTGCCAAGCACTCTGTTCATGTTTAAATAACTCGGTGTAAACACCATGTAATTATTGTCTCTGCCTCTTAATACATATTAATGTGTTTGAATAAAGATTTTAAATATTTCCCTTAGAGTTCAAACACATTCCTGCCTCTTTTTAAAGATTTAGCCATTCCTCTTCATCAAGATTATCAATTATGTTAATTTTGATGAGGCAGTAGAGGGAGGGTGAAACTATACTGACAGCTTATGCCATATGTTCTTTAGTTAAATTGCTTTTGGGCTCCCTGTTGGATGAACTGATTCCCTTAAAACAAAATGCAGAAGGAGCATTGTCTCTTGAAACCTCTTCAGAAGCACAGTGAGGAAGGAAATACCTAGTTTGTCTTCCTGCATCCAATGCAGGTTATTCCCCGTGGCTGCTCAAAATGATGTGTGAGACAGTACATGTTTTCCCATGTGCTCCAGCCCTTGGAGAGGCAGGAGAGATGGGAATAAGCTACTATCACAGGTAGAGAGGGAGCTTATTTGACTGAGATGATTTTAGCCCAATGCATCTGCACCCTGTCCAGCAGCCTTGTCCCTCAGCTCACACCCTTACAGCCCCAGCTTGCTGGGAGACACCTTCTCCTCTCTCCCTCTGCCAGCCATTCCCATCCGGTCACACCCTGCAGCCTCCTTACTCCAAGGTCAGGGTTTCTGCAGAGTTTTGTGCTCTGGCATTGCATGGAGCACATTTGGGAACTTGGGGCTGTGGTTAGCACTGCTGCAGTCCCAGAGCAATGAGGTGGCACTTTCCCTCTGTGGAAGGGTTGCTGCCCTGGCCACGCTGAAACCTTTAACAATGACAGACCTAAAGTAAACAGCTGTGTGCCCAAAAGTAAGGAGACTTCTCACCAGGATTTTTGCCTCTAGGGAAAATACCTGAGGCCAGTAAAGATGTGGGCCTGAGGCAAAGAGACATCCAGGTGGAGACCTCTTAATACCAGTTAAGAAAGAAGACACAGCCCTGGAAGTGTGTCCCTAGAAGGAAGGCTGTCATTGACACCATGGTGATACTGCCATGCTGTTACCAGTGTCCCCACCCTCCAGGCAGCAAGCTGCCTGGTGATAAAGGACCTGATGGTGCTGGTTGACAACATCTGAACATGAGCCAGTGTGTGCCCAGGTGGCCAAGAAGGTCAGTGGCAACCTGGCTTGTATCAGGAATAGTGTGGCCAGCAGCACCAGGTAAGTGATCCCCCTGCGCTCAGCACTGGTGAGACCACACCTTGTGTCCTGTGTCCAGTTCTGGGCCCCTCACTTCAAGAAGGACATTGAGGGGCTGGAACATGTCCAGAAGAGGGCAAGGGACCTGATGAAGGGTCTGGAACACAAGTCCTGTGAGGAGCAGCTGAGGGAGCTGGGGGTGTTTAGCCTGGAGAAAAGGAAGCTTGGGGAGACCTTATTGCTCTTTACAGTTAACTGCCTGAAAGGAGATTGTGGTGAGATGGGGGTCAGTCTCTTCTTCTTAAGTAAGCAACAGGATGAGGCCTCAAGTTATGCCAGGGGAGGTTTAGATTGGATAATAGGAAGCATTTGTTCAACAAAAACATTGTTAGACATTGGGAAGGGGTGCCCAGGGGTGTGGTTGAGTCACCACACTTGGATGTATGTGAAAGACATGTAGATGTAACACTCAGGGACATGATTTAACCGTGGACTTGGCAGTGCTGCATCAATGGTGGGACTCAATGATCTAAAAGTTCTTTTCTAGCCTAAGTAGTTCTATGGTTCTATGGTTTGTTGCTGTAGCTGGTGTGCAACAGCATCACGCTGGAGAGACACCCACAACCTGTTGTGAGTTGGACCTCTCTGCAGAGTGGTGGGTCATCAGGTCTCTTTATAGTGACCGTTAGAAAAAGAGAGGGAGAACGTGGAGACACACTTCAAAGAGGGAGAGGGTAGGCAGAAAAGAAATGAGGGAACAATAGCCATGGTGTTGGCTTAGAAATCTGGAGATATATGAGTATTTGGTAGCATAAGGGCTACCTCTCTGGTCTGGACAGGGACTGAAGGTCCTGGTGGCTGAAACAGAAGTGGAAACAAACCTCTGTACATGTTGTGTGACAGGCTGGGAAGGGACACTGCCTCTGAAGGGCATGTGGGGAGGAAAGACAGAGGAGCGAAAGAATGACACTGCCAGAATGATTTTTTGGTGACCTGGCTTATGGGTGGCTTACTGGTGGCCTGGAATGGGTTATGCAAGAGGCTGCACTGACCTGTCCAGCCTGTCGCCCCAGATTTGTCATGTTGAGGTCAAGTAGCTGATCACATGCTCTGCTGGGAGCTTGCAGGCAGCCAGACCCATACTTGTATTGATGCAGTGCCTGAATCTCTGTAGGAGATTGCCAGTAGAGTTTGCCTAGGTGCTGAAAAGTGCTCTCTTGCCAATATCTGAGGTAGGATGAAAACCTTAGCTCCCATGGCACAGAGCAGTGTTTCAAATAGCTGCTCTTTTGCAGGTGTCTGGTGAAGTTGCCAGTTATCTTTGAGCCTTCTGTTTAGGGCTCAGAAAGAGGAAGAGAGGAAATCTCTTTGCTGAGGTATTTCTGGAGGATACTAAGGAGTTTTATTAGTTTGTTTGGGTATCTGGAGAGTACACATATGGTAAGAACCTGTACCAGCCTTCTGTATTTTCAGTGGACATGTTGCACGGGCAGACCCATGAGCTAATCTCACAGACCTCTACCACAACTGCACCCATGACTCATAATATTGGTGAGAACTTAGAATGGCAAAATTCTCTAAGGCAACTGCAGAAGTTTTCTCTTTCACTACAGATTTCTAGAAGGGAAACTGCAGGAAGTTGGTCTGATGAATATAGAAGCATTGCCTCCATCAAGGGTAATCCTAGATGCACAGCACAAACCCTTCCAGAGAGAATGGACACCTCCTGTGAGCAGCAAGAGAAGATATCACTGTGTCCCATTCCTGCCATCAGTCTGGGGTAGCTGCCCTTACCTTTGGCATCAGTCTGGTCTATGCTTTGGAGGTCCACCTGAACAAGTCTGTCCACCTGACACAATGGACTGTTCTTAAGAAGGCAGCTCTTGTGATAGGTGGGAAATAGTAGCAAGGGCTGTATGGATGAGCACAAGCAAATTGTTTGGTAGAGGTGAAGCAAGGGGAAGCAGTGGTGGTGCTGCTGCTGCCTGCATGTAGGACAATGGACACCAGAAAGCTTGGAGCACAGCCCACATTTAATGTGCTTGCCGTGCTGTGGAACACACAAGGGATGAGTGTGCTGCGTGGGTCAAACTGGAGCTGGGCATGAGGTGGTTCAGAGGCTGGGGCTCACTCTGGTTTCTGCTTGGTGGAAGTAACCCTGAGGTTTGTGTGAGGCTTGAGCTCTCTGCATTACTGACTCTGAGAGAGGAATATCTGTCCTGTTGCATTAACAGGGAATGGATTTGGACTTCCTAAGTCTCTGTTAGGCTCTACTGCAACTCCAGCACTTGAATCTGTTTCTCTTATTGTACATTATTCTCCTCTGGGGAATCCCTCTTTCTCTGCATAAAAACACAAAGAATAAGCCATAACAGACTTTATTAAGTTATCCAAGAGATGTTGTGCAGGACAGTATCCCTGGAAGTCATCCCCTTGCTCCGAGGAAAGATCACACTTAAGTAGATGGTCCCGGAGAGAAATTCCTCTAACTCCTCCCTGCCACCTCCAGTGATGCAGCATCAACTACACACTGAGGCTTCAAAGCTTCTCTCCCCTTGCACCTTGCACTTCATTTATTATTGCTCTCCTGACCTCAGTGTATCTTTGCTGCAAGTCAAGATTAAAATTTCTTGTCCAGCTCTTGCTGCATATGGTAATGCTTTCTTTTGGTAACAGCCTTTCCTTCATATTGGACAACTCTTTGGAGGCCTCTTTCCCTCTGTCAAGGCCTCTCTTTTCCATAGCACTTAATCTTCCTGCTGTGCTCCCCTGGCCTCTCTCTGGCTCCCCTGCACTGCTCTTCTGGTGAGAGCCTCGTGTCCTTGTTGACCTTGTTAGCAATTTAGGTCTAATATTTGATGCTGAACACAAACCTAGGATTGAGGCAACTTGCTCCAAAGACCAGGATCCTGGCAGAGTTCTAGCATGTGGTGCTCCTAAAGAATAATAACTCCATGAGGATTTGGTGACCCCTCTGTAAGACCTGAGGAAGAGAGTGCTGGCCAAGGCCTGGGGAGTTCTGTGGCATGTTGGCCCTCCCTGCTCCATCTGCTTTCTATTGCGCTTGAAAAGGAAATTAACTGAGCTTAATGATTTCAAAGTGACATTCTCCACACTGCACTCTAATTCCATAATTGCCATCTCCATGCAGTTCCCAGTACTAAAATGTTTAAAATAAGAGCCTTTGAAAAGAGCCAAAACTTCGAAAGGCCATGCACCACCTCTGCTGGAGTAGTAAAATGATGGCAGAATAATTTCCACATGCAGTGGATGGGTGTTTGGTTATTTGGGGGTTGAGCATAGTTAATTCCTTTGCCAGGAATTTCTCTAAGTCAGGAATCAAAATTACTTTTTTCCTTTGTGAACTCTTTTTAAATGCTGTATTGACTGATGTATCAGTCATGGCTTGGTCTACAGCTGATCTCTCAGACTTTCTGGTGCAAATTTTTGAACAGACATGATAATCTTTTTAGTTTTTAGCATGGAATACTCTGCATCTCCATACAGAGAGAGGGGTGAGATAAATTTTTACTCTGCCCTTTGATCTGATTAATTTCTCATGTGCAGTTCTGTAAAAGCCTCTGTAGCAATGATAGCACAGGCTTGTTTCAGTCTGACATACATTAACAGCATCTTCAGTGTGATATAACATCTGGGACAAGAAAGGTAATGCTCAGCCAGTTGACAGTGGGCTGCCACCAAAGATGTGTTGGCCAGTGGTGGTTTGTACATCATGGCTCAGGAACTGCAGGCTGAGAGACTTCAGCATGCAAAACTGCAAGACTAATTGTGATTTTTCCTAACCCATTAGCTGGTTTGTGTTGCATTCTTTCTCTAATGTTATCTCCATTTGCTCCATGCACACCTCATATTTTCTCTTCCTTTGTGCTTTTGGTGAGATTTTTTTTTTATGTCTTGAAATCTTCCTCTGAATCAGTTCTGCATTTTTGTCTTGATATATCTACCAGCATGATTGACTTTGCTGTGTAGTGTTGAGTACACTTCTGGAATTCATAAGTTATTGTAAAGTCTCTTGTATGTATTCCATTAAGTGAATGCGTATCTTGCCATACCTTTAAATAACTCTTCTGTTGATTTTGACAGAGAGAATTCAACTTTTTTCTTAAAGTAAAAAACAACCAGGATAAAAATAGCAAGCAATCTTTTCAGCAATGAGCAGTCAGAATTTATGTTCTCATTGGGCACGGCTCTGAAGACGTGATGATTCCATTCAGCTGAGCATCAACAAGATCAAAAGACTTTGTTGAAGTGTAACTGTCACTTTGATCAGAGCTGTACTGGAAACTTAATGAAATGAGTGGCTTCTTTTGACAGTTGCTTCTTTCGACTATTTCTAGTTGTGGTTTTGATACCATGGGAAAATAACCTGACCCTGTTGAGTCCAGACACTGTGGTTGGATTTTGGGTGAGAGATTAGATCAAGCTTTGCTTTTTTTCTCCAGTAAATACAGTTGTCTTGAATTTCGCCTTGAATTTTGAATCTATCCAGCTGATTTCTGAAGTTAGACATTTTTTTTTTCTTTTTGCCCTGATCACAAGTTATTTCATTAATTTTGGATTTTCCAGCATTCTGAATAATTCTGAAATGGATGCTATTTCCTATTCTGGGAAGCATAAATGATCTAATGGCCAACACCCTAGCCTGAGACTTGAAAAATTTTGGTAGAATTATGTGGAAAAATCTGTCCATATTTTGTGTGAGGGTTCAATGACTTCAAGTTTGGTTTTGTTGCACTTCCATTGTGCTTGACTTTGCGAAATCACTGTGGAGGCCAGACAAGACTGTAGAATGGAATTGGGTTGGAGTCAGGAATGAACAATGCAGGTCTCTCTACTGAAAGATTTTTGACTGACCCTTCATTTGCATTCTCTCACTCAGGTGGTAACTGAATTTGTCTTTGAAGTGATTTACCCCCAGCTAGATATAAATGGTTGGGGACAAATCAACCTGTTTTTTCAGCTTAGTTCTGAAGTTATGTATAAAACTCTTGGTTCAGTGCATTCTGCATTGATTTTTGGACTGTGATAATAATTTCTCTGGAAAAGCCAATTTTTCTTCTTTTTCAGTTGGGTTTTAACTCCTTTGAATACCTCTAAAAGTCTCAAATTTACCACTGGGACATTAATTTCCTCAAGTCTTTTCTTTTAGCTTGTGATATAATCCTTAGAGCACTACCATATTACACACAACCAGATGGTGATTTCAACTTTTAAAAAATGATGAACAATCAATGAGTGCCTGCAGATGAGGTACTCCAAAGGCTCTTCTCTCTCTTCCTAACAATCCTCTACAAGCAGCAGCTGTAGTTATGTTCAGAGGTTCAAGTGACTAGATTTGGGACAAATGAACATCCTGAATTTGAATGCTCAGCTCTGAACTTTATGGCATTAAAAATATTTATTGTATGCTAGGCTTGAAACCACAGCTTCCCATCACTGTAATTTTGCTGCTCCAGACTGGGGACCACCTTCAGAGCTGGTGGTGCAAAGGTTACACACTGGTCCTCACTCTGAGAAAACATGCCAGTAGCACTCTTCTTCAATTTCTGCTTTTTACATCAGAAGTCAGCTGGCAATTTTGGCTGGTATTGACTCTGTGGTGGTACAGATAAGACATCTGCCTTGTCCAGAGCTTGAACTGTCCCCTAGTTCCCTGCAGAATGAGCTTTGTGTGGGAATATCCATGTACTTTTTTCCCCCAAAGTGACAATTTTCAACCAAGTTTCTCAGAAAAATGAAGCAGATGGTTAAAGATTACCTTGTGACCTGAGGGCTATGGCATTTGAAAGACTCTTGTTTTTTTTAAAAAAAAAAAACAACAGGAAAGGCCCAAAGAGGAAAAGTAGTTTTGAGCTGTCCTTACTAAAAGGAGCACTTGGTAGCAGAATGGCGTGACACCTTGTATCCCTCACAATGAATATATCTAAATTCTAATTTCCTGAACTCTGGAGAGGAGTCAAATGTCTGAAGAGAGTTGCTTTGCTCACGGGTCCAAAACTTCTGCATTCAGAGAGCAGGGCAGACAGCTTGTCTCCACTTTCTTTGGGAGTGCGTTGCCAGATCTTGCCTGGCTGCTTCTGACAGCCAGTATTTCCCACTGCAGGGCCAGCTGCTGCCTCCTCCTGTTGTCTCTCAGCTGCCTGTGAAGCCCAGCAGACAGTTTGGACTCGGCCATTCATAATTCCTATTCACTAGTCCGTGTCCAGTGTGTGCCACAATCCCAGCGTTTGCTGAACAGGAGAATGTGGATGTTCCTGTATTTCTGCTGAGCAGACGTGCTCCCCACAGTCCTGGTGAGGCAGTGTGACCGCCTGACCTCCACTATCACAGCCATGGGGATAAGCCACAAAATTTCCTCCTGATTCCTGGGTTACTTTATGCCCTGAAGCTTGAAAGCGTAAAGCTTTCCAAAGCACTTGGCTTTATCAAATGCTTGTAATTCTGTGTATTTTTTATTACCCACGTGAAGGTTTCCACCAACGTAACTTCATGGATTTCTAGCAGAATAGTCTTGATTTCCAGCCATGTGAGAAGAGGATCATATTCCAGAACTTTTCAGCCTGGGACAATTATATTTTCAATTGGAAGAAATAGCATTTTGTCTATAGACATTTTCAAACCTAATTTATTCTGCTATCTGTGCTCCACCAATTAATTTAATTGATATTTTGATTTCTTGACCTGTTTTGGGATGGAAATGGAAGTCAAAATAGCAACATTCTCTCCAGATTGGAAATTCTGCCTTTTGATTAGGTCTTATGCAGCATGGGATTCTTTTATTGCCTAATTTAACATACACACACACATATATATGCATCTCTCTGTAATGAGCACCTTAGGACCCTAAATAAAAGTTTATTACAATTGAGTGTTACTTGTAACAGCATTTGGCAATTTACCAAGAAGCAGAGAAATGTCCAATTTTAATCCTGTAGGAATTGTATAGTAACTTCATGGATAAACTTCATATTGATCAACCCTCAAAAATATCTTGTAAGGAATGCAATAAATACTTGAGAATAGAACACTCATGTATTTACAAGCTAAACACAGCTCACAGTGAAAAAAGTAAGAGAAGTAAAACCATGATACCAAGGTCAGTCTTATGTCCCTGAAATTTTTCTGTGTGGGAATTTGGCACAAGCAAATCTACTATGGCAAAATTAGAGTGTTTTGAGCATGCTGAATGTCCCTTTTAAGCTCCCCATGGCAGCTGTTTAACACTCCCCTCTTGTTGCTGCATTCCTCCTCTTCATCTCTGATGTTTGTTGCTCTGTTGACCTTCATCTTTCTAAATCAACTTCTTTGCCTTGGAGACCTTTCTTTCTTTCTTTCTTTCTTTCTTTCTTTCTTTCTTTCTTTCTTTCTTTCTTTCTTTCTTTCTTTCTTTCTTTCTTTCTTTCTTTCTTTCTTTCTTTCTTTCTTTCTTTCTTTCTTTCTTTCTTTCTTTCTTTCTTTCTTTCTTTCTTTCTTTCTTTCTTTCTTTCTTTTCTTTTCTTTTCTTTTCTTTCTTTCTCTTTTCTTTCTTTCACAAAGGTTGACCTATGTATCTTTAAGCATTTATTTCAAAACCTTTGTTTCACATTTTATTTTCCCTGCTTCCTTCTCTTTCCCCCTCTATCCCCAAGCTTTTTCCCCCAAAGTGACACTTTTCAACCAGGTTTCTCAGAAAAATTAAGCAGATGGCGACTTTCTAAGACTGTGGCACTTGCTTTTAGGAGAAGCTTTTGAAGGGAGACAGGGCAAGCAAGGGAGCACCTTCATGGTTAGGAAAATAGAGGGGAAAGAAATTTCACTTTGGATCCCTCCCTCCGGCTAATACGAGAAGATTTTTGTTGAGATGGGTTGCATGATAGTTTAAGTGCTCCTCTTCCCTTGGGGTCAGTGGGGACAATGGGTGTTGAGCACCTGTGAAAATCCTTCTTCTTAGGAAGCCCTGCCTAGGTCAGGCTTGGCCCACACGGCTACAGGTCAGCTCTGATTTGGGCCTGGTCTCACCTGACATATGCCAACCCAATGGCTCAGCTAGTCTTTGGGTCTTTGGCTATTTTTGTCTTTTCTTTAGGGAGACAGCTTGACTGCTTAACGCAGCACTTAATTCTCAGGTCATGATCTGCATGTCTTCAGGTCATAGGGGAATTTTGGCTTGCCAAGTGTTAAACCTTCTGTGTTTATAAGCATTAAACCTTAATGTGGTTAGTGCTCACTGCTCTCTGTGTTTTGTTTCAATCTTATGAAGACTATGACATTTAGCTTAAGGGCACTGCAGACAGTAACTCAAGCTTTGTTTAAGATATGGCAGATAAAAAATTTTCATGCTACTAACATATTATGGTAATGTGGGACACTACGCTGTGTAAATACAAAACTAGCATGTTACAAGGATGAGGTATTTGATATTTTCTTGCCAAGGAAAATATTTACTTATTTTTATAATATTGATTTGTACATCATTAAAAAACCACCTTATTTTGTTAGCTTTTGTGTGAATTAGGGGATGGAGTCTTAAATTTATTTTAAAAATAAAAAACCACATCATGCAGTCATTTCTACATTATGTGGGAGTGCTGACTTCTTTAATCACTTCCAAAGAACATTTCTGGTTGGCTTTTCCAGCTGCTGCAGATCTAGCAGCCTGCAGGTGAATGACATGTGGGAAGGACTCACTCTCTTCAGTCTTCCCACCTTCTTATTTCTCTGGTAGCTTTGGATCAGCACAAAATTCTTTTCCCACTGAGCATCTGCTGACCTCAGTGATCTGCTGAAGTCCATCAGCCTCTGCTGACCTCAGTGATTTCCTTAAGAGCTATAGTGTGTAGGGAGGCTTTCCTGTCCTTAAGACCCCTATGTCAAGGGCCTGTCCCAAACCTCACTGACTTGATGGCAAGCCTTTAACCAACCTAAATAGGCTTTCAATGGAGTCTTATAGCAGAATTTGCTAGTGGAATACAATGGGGATTTGGTGTCCTGGCATGTTTTAAGAAGGAGTGCTTTTTCTGCTGGACAAAGAGGGTAAAGCTTTATTTGTATGGGATGGGATCAGTTCCTAATGTGGGTCCAGGGACGCACTTGTGTGTAAGAGGCCATGAGCAACTCCTTTGGAAGCACTGAGGATTGTTTAAAAGACCACTTGGCAGCTTTAAATCGTGCTACAAAAATGTGTGTGAATCTTATTTCAAGGTAAGTGGAAAAAAACGAAATACTGAGCTGTTAAATTTAATGTCTATCCAGAGCACTGTAATAAACAAAGAAGGAAGAAAATACCTAAATACCAAAGAACCATGCAAACATAAGTTTGCAAACATAAGTCTTTTAAGTTCTTGTTTGCCTGGACTCCAACCAATGCCTGGTTGTACACTGTCCATTTTCAGGTGGTATTTCTGTTTGATTTTATTCAGACCTCCAAAGATACCTCTTCTCCAGGTGGAAATGTGTGGATATGTTACTTTACATAGCTATAAAAGAGGGTCTTACACAAGTGTTTGGATGAGGTCTAGCTATAAAAAGCAGTGATTATTTTGTTGTATATACTGGTTAAGGGACCTATACAACAAGGTACTTTGCTCTTTTCCATATTATGGAGGAATTGCTGGCATATTACAATGTGTTATTATTGGAAGCCAAATTCTGACCTCATTTGTAAATGTACAGATTTTATAGAATATGAGAGGCTCAGAGGTGTGTAAATGAGATCAGGAGTTTACTTCATTTTTTAGAAATTTAAAGTGAAATACAACCATAGCAATACAACAGAGGCGAAAAGATCCTCAAAAGAACCTCAGTCATCTGTGTGTAACAAAGTAGGACCAATTATGCCTGGGTCATTCCTGTCAGCTGCTCATTTAACTTGTGCTAGAAGATAACAAAGAACAGGAAAATCAAGATGATCTATTCCAATGCCCAGATGATATATTCTAATGATTCACAGTCGGGTTTTTCTTAAGTCACATCTGAATCTTCCCCACTGCAGTCTTAGCCTTTTTTTGTCCTATCTACCATGCAATATCGCACTTCTGATTTTTATATTGTTAGGAATATTTTCCTGTGTTGTCTATCTGGAGGTGTTCACAGACATGTTTTCCAACAGAACAATTGTAATTTAATTAAGGTTGTATGAAGCAACAAGACTAGAAACTATAACGTCTACTAACAACACTCATATCTCTGCTTATCAGCATAATAGAAAACCAATTTAATTAAATGCATTGGCTCAGTCTACTGAGTTTGCAGTCTGAATTTGCCATTCCTATTAATGGAGCCAAATTTGTTTATTTTCAGGGATTCTAGAAATTCATGTAACCATTTTCCAAGAATGGCTGTTGTCAGCAGATTGATAGCAATGTTGAATCATTTGTGTTGGTTGTAACAAGGATTTCTATTCCTGAAGAGGTACCCATGGAAAGCAGGAGTACATGCATTTACAGACTGTGATGGACATGTATGATGCTGATGATGTGAAGAGGACAGAAGGCCCTTTAAAAGAAAATCAGCCAGACCACAGAGAGAAGGGGATTCAAGGTAGGGCACCATGGACTTGGCAAAGGAGATGAATATTTTGTCCTTGTAAAGGAAGCTTTCTAAAAATGCCTCACTGTTGGCTCTGCTCCACTGACATTAGTGAAGCTGGAAGACATAGCAATAGCCTAAAAGATCAAAAGCATGAGTGGGAGTTCTTTGCTGTGCCATACTGGTGGAGCTGGAGAAGGTCTCAAAACAATGGGAAATTCTTAGTGAACACCCTTACTACAGACAGGACCCCATGGAGCTTCTAGGAGTTAAATCTACAGGAAATAAGAAGATGGTGAGGAAGTGTGAGAGATGCAGTGCAGACCATTCCTAATAGAAGTAAAACAGAAGACAGCTCAAAATATAATATTGGGAATATAATTGAAAAAGATGTTTTTTGAATGAACAATAACCTTTAAATTCTTTAGTGTGTGTTCTCTGAGCTGTAGAATGTTCTGATTGTCAAGGCAATTAGCTTTTAAAAATAGTTATTTTTTTAGATTTTAATTACATGCTGCATTTTGCCTTTGTTATTAGATGGGGTCAGTAAGGTTACTGAAGTAATTATTGCGCTCTGCTTGGCACTGGTTAAAGCATAACTGGAGTAACTACATTCAATTCTGTATGAAAATATGTGGACAAATTGAAGAATTTAGAGTGGAAGAAAGATGGTAAGAAGTCTGGCATTCAGATCTAAGAGGAAAGGTTAAGATAACTTGGCACCTTTAGCCAAAAGGCAAAAGTAAAGTGTGGGGAACATAATAACGGGAGACATAAAGGAATGTTATAAAGAGGACAAGGATCAATTATTCTCATTAGTCAACAAAGATGGGACAAATAATAATTGGCTGAAGCAGAAGGGAAGTTTTAGGTTAAATATTAGGCAAAACTGTAGAAGAACTGTTTGGCAGTTGGACAAGCTGCCAAGAGCCGTTGGACAATCACTGTCGTTGGAGTTATTCAAGGCCAGACACCCATCTGCAGGAACAGTTATAGAATAATTAGATCAATCCTGCCACAGACAGAAGGGTAGGGTCCTTCTGGCCTCAGTGACCAAGATTTTGTTATGGATCTACTTTTTCAGGATTCATGCCCACCTGCTATTTTGTAAACTGTGGCGTCTGCTTTAGACTCTTCTAAAATCAAGAAAGAGAGCAACAATTTAAAGTTGCTCTTCATAGGGTCAGAAAACATGTGAGAAATAAAATTATCCCCTGATCTGTGGCCATGCATTTCTTTTTATGGCTTTTTAGAATGAGACTTCCTCTCCTCTGGGCGTCTCTGCTTTGTCCCTTTGAACATATGAGCTCTGGGAGCATAAAGTAGTAACCAAAACAGAGTAGAATGGCTTTGGACTTATTCATTGCTATTCACTACTTTATGGCAGCTTTTAGAAGTTGAATTGTAAATAATGTCTGTGTTTTATTGACAATATGCTCCTCATCTTCCCTACTACTTATATGGTGAAACCAGTCAAGCCAAGCACAGACTCTGCCTTTGTGGTATCAGCAGATCTCTTCCCATGGATCTGTGGAGATGCTGAAAACAATGCAAACCAGGAGTAACTCTACAAAAATTTGCTGTACTATAAAATGTTTGCCAGCTGGATTGGACCCAAAGATTGGCCTGGACAGGTTCTTCTTCCAACTACATAGGGAATGTCAAGGCATGGCTCCAAATACTGGTCACTGTGTTTGCAAGCAGAGCAGATCATTTTTAGAGGTACATCACACTGTTTTCAGCACATCCGAGATTGGAATCTGGCTGCATGATGGACAAAAAAAGAGATGGCTTACATTTGCTCTGAGAGGCACTGCAGAGATGATACAAAGGGCAGTGAGCTAATTTGTATTGCAAAGAGTGGTCTTAAAATGTAATTACATATGCAATTATAAACCATGAGCCCAGCTTGTTTATTTTTCCCCTCTAGTGCTAATGAAAAACAAAGTAGTCATAGTGTTTTGTGAGATCCTGGTGCAATGCAAGCAATCATTTGGCTGGCTAACTGGGAGGCAGAGGCACAGTATGACATTGGTTGTGTTAAAAAAAAGAAAAAAAAAAGGAAAGAAAAAAAAGGAAAGAAAAAAAATAATGAATAAAAGATAGCCAGTAACAAAGATTTTAAATCCCAAAAATAATGACAACGTTGTATAAAATCCTTGTTTGCTAAGCCTCATAACACTGAGCAACCTCTAGTGTCGGGAATGCCTTGGCTGGCTGTGCTCTGTCCACTTCTAGCTGGTAATGTTATCTCAGAGATACAGGGATATGTCTGCAGTGGAGATAACCTCTCTGCTGAGTCAGGAGACCAGAAAATGGTCAAAGAGCAGGAGATGCCACTGCAATGTGATGCACCACCCAATGTGTAAAGTGAACCATCCCGTGACTGGAACCATGGGGTGCCTTCATTAAACTCCATTGTTCTTTTGTTCCCCACACTCCCATTTCCTGTGACACAAAGCAAAAGGTGCTGAGGTGCTTTGAGGGGGCTGCCTGGTGACTTGGGAGCCCTGGGAAATCTAAGCAGGCAAAAGCTCCCCTGGGGAACCAGCCACACTTCTGTGTGACAGCTGGTTGCTTCCAGCCAAGAGGCAGGAAGGGTTGATGGTCCTGCAATTTGCTCTCCCTCATGGTCCTTGTATGTCCAGGGCCTTTGTCAGGAACCATGGCAGTCTCATCTCCTGGCTTCACTCTCCCTCAATCTGAGGATTCTCATATCATTTTCTGCAAAGTGTGTAAAGGGACAGGGAAGATGCTTTACACAGGCCTGGTTTTCTGCCCTAAAAGTGTTGAAGGAGACCTTTTCATACCATTAACTCTGTATTTATTTTCTAAAAGCAGATTGTACACTCGATGAAAAACTAGTATTTAAGCAGACAATGGCCTTTGAATTGAGTTATCCTTGGAAAATATTACAGATATATACACATACATGTCTAACAGGGCATGCATCTAACAGGGGAGGAAAGAACCTTTTCTTCTGTAACATCTATTAATGAGTCTACGTGCAAAACTCCATCAAATGGTTTTTGGAACTATAAACCCTTCCTTTCTTGGCTTAATTCTTCAAGCTTTGCTAACCCACTTTTTTTTTTCTTTTTTTTTTGATGCTGTGTCATCCTGGACTAATTCACATGTGAGTGTGAGGGGGAAGAGTACCTTCACCACCCCTTCAGTGCTGAACTGAAGTGGCCTGGAGGGCCAAGGGGCCAGGCATTCCTACCTACAAAAGTGGCTGGTATCTTAGTGTGGAATGCAATGCAGGCCTAACACCACTGGGCTTTAATAACTCAGAGCTGCTTGGTGTGGCCATCCCCGTTGTCCCTGTGGGTCTCCTTTCCTGCTCTTACCCCTCTGTAACCTCGGGCACCCTTGAGACCCAACCCCCTCGCTTCTAATTCACTTGGGAACTTGTGACATAACAGCATTAAGCCTCTGCCTGCTCTGGCTTTTTCTGTGAAGGGGGTGTTTTAAATAAGATTTCTGCTGCAAAGTTGAAAGACTGGAGGAAGAAAATCTGACATGACTTAGGGGTAGCACAAACGAGTCATAGGAAACTCACTCTAGAGATATCTCCAGAGACTAGTCAAGACAAAAGTTACAGCACAAGCATTTGGAAGGGGGCCACTGCAAACAATTTGTCCTCATTCCAGTTGAGCAACTGTAAGCAGGGACATTTTCAACACAGGCCATTTAGGGACAGAAGGAAAGATTGGATGGCACTAAAAGAAACTACACAAATACGTGGTGATAGGATGACTCGGCCACCCGCCACACATACTCTGCTGCTTCGTTTTTCTTTCTCCTGTCATCCCGACATCTGAAAAGGTTCCACCCCAGCACAGCAGCACAGCACAGCGGAGACTGGAATAAATTAACTCCAGGTGACAAAACCACCTTCCTCATCTGGCCTATGTTTGCAAGGAAGGAGGACAGAGGTCATATTTGTGTCAGGAGCTGAGGACAACGGGGTGAAAAAGGAGCTGAGGACAACAGGGTGAAAAAGAAGCTGAGGACAACGGGGTAAAAAAAGATTTTCCTTGTCTAAGTGAGCAATATAATAAACATAGGGAGAAAAGATGTTTTCCTCTGTATTTTTCTCCCCGAGTTTTTGGGTTTAAGGGACTGCAGTCATCCTGTTTTTTTGAGGAAATACTTGAATACCGTTATTTCAATTTCTTTAATCCTTCTCCTCCCCCCTCATTTACAAGCTGTTCCTGCTCTACTATTTTCCTCAGCATGCCAAGGCACCATACCTTTCTGTGGAAAGTTTCTGCCACCCTCTCTGATTTTGTATTCATGCCGCATAAATAAGAACAAGACCTCCCTCCAGCACCTTGGCATGATGTGGAGAGTTGGGTGGGAGGATGGTGCGTGATAGAAATATTATGTAAGCAAGGTTTGAATGTCTGTAGCCCTAGCTCTAGACAGCCGTTATCCACAGATATTTTAAAACTGCTTCTTTTTTCTTTTTTTTTTTTCTCCCTTCTGAGCATCACATCACAATACGGTTTCATTCAGTGAAGAGCTGGCATTCAGGGGCTGGATGGCTTAACTGGCCCAGATGGGGTGCCTTTCATCTGTAGGTCATTGCTTTGAATTCTGCCCACATTTTTGGCTACTAGGAGTTCTTCTCTTCTGACGGCAGTGCAGCAGCATATGCAAAATTGCTAGGAAGTCTCTGATCCTAGACACCATGTCTAGATCATAAAAGCTACCATAACAATGAGTCTAAATGGCACCCCTCTTGGCAGCTGAGGCAGAGGCCAAGCAATAAAAGGACTATGGAGAATGGGCTACTGTCTAGCATCTATAAGCTAAGAGTGAGGAACACTAGTGAGGGAGTGTGAGAAACTATGCACAGCCCATGAAGGCTCTTTTGGTTGAAGAAAGAGGATTTCAGTCTCCTAGGCTGAAAGGCCAACACCTTTCAATAGAAGACAAACCATTTACAAATGCAAGAACAAAACCATTGTTAGTCCTCGTGCCTTTAACAATGCTGCTTCCTGTTGGCATCTTTTGCTTACCAATAACACAGTCCCATAATTTGTATCTCCACAGTGCTACACGAGCACTAACTAATTAATCCTTTTTCACTCCTTTGAGGTAAATGATTTTTTATTTTTAATGGTCTGTAGTGGAGACATCTTCCTTAAAACAGATTTCAGATAAGTTTACAAAGGCTACATTATGCTGACTACACAGTGGATGCTAACACTAGGATTTATGCTTTTGTTACAGCTATTTCAGTTCAGGTAGGCTACAACCAGTTATATATTCTGCTGAACGGAGGTCTTAATTAAAATAAATGAGTACTGAATCTTGGGAAAAAAACCCAAAAACAAGTCAGAGTAGGCCAGGGTTACAGTATAATGATACGAAACAAACAAACAGCCCCTCCTTTCTGCCCCCCAAACAAATCAACTCCCCTTCACTGGAATAATCTCTGGCTGTCTGACCTTATTTATTCAGATGCTGACATGAATCATCATCCGAGCAAGTACTCCCTCCTACACCTGCAGTACTTGGGGTTATAGCTCTCCTTGGTTTTCTGAGGCAATAAGATCTCAGTGTTACTTGGAGCCGTCTCCATCTGGCAGGCCATGAAGTCCACAAAAGCACAGAGGTCTTTCTGTAAAAAATGGAGACAGCCCAGATTGCTTTCCATTTACACAACATCTCAAGAGGACTCCAGACTTCTCTCTTTTGCAGTTACAGTCAAGTGTGCAGTCTTTTTCTCTCCTATCTACTTTTTGTGTGATGACCTCTTCTTGGGGTAAAGAACTGCGTGGGTGAGTTTGGGGGGAGGGGTTGTTCTTCTCTGAAAAGCCAAATTGCAGGATGCAGCACATCTTGAGCTTGGCAGCCTTTCACGCTTCCCCAAGAGGCAGCTGAAGGGCCCAAGCAGGGGTAAGACGTTATCAGCTCACTTCTACCCTGCCAGAGCATATCTTTACACACACATAGTGACACACTGCCTGCACCACTGTTGATCTTCATGGGCCAAAGGAGGTCCTTGGCTGGCAGCTCAGGGAATATCTCGTGTCATCTGAACGCCGTTACAAGGCTGAGTACTTAATGAACGAGTAGCTCTGCAGCGTTAGCCATAAAGTGTGTACAAAAGCGAAGGCAGTTAAACATTATGCTATCTGCCAGTCATTCATTGTTTGGAGAGAATATCCCAAGAGCATGGTTGAGCATTGGTGTCATAAAGATCTATACGTTGCTGTTGAAATGAGGTCATTTGTCACCATCTGGGATTATACCACTAGCAGTATACGAATGTATTCAGCTCCATGTTTCAGCCATATGGAAAAAGTGTAACATAGTGAGAAATGCAATCCTTTAATGGAATCCAGAGCACCCTCCAGAATGTTTTCCTTAGTTTTATTTCTTTGCAATGCAAGCTTAATAAGCACTGATGTAGCATTTAAATTGGAAGAGATGCGACATCTAGATAAGCTGGGAGATCTGCTGATACCAGCTGCCTTCTGATAGGAAAATCCCTTGCTGTTTCAGTGGAAAAACCCACCAGGCTTACTAGACCCAGAGGAAGGGTATGGCACAGCTGTGGCATGCATTTACCTCTTTTGACTTTTGTCTCTATAGACACCCTGAAGGGCTCCCTTATCACAACAGAAATATTCTCAAGTAATTATCACTCTGGAAAGTGTCACTCCTTTTATGAATTGAACATCATAAAATTCTAAAAGTGTAAAAAAATTGTGATTAGTGATAAAATCCTGATGGTGCACAAGAAAGCAGAAGTCCTTGTCTCCTTCCCCATCACCTACCCCTCCTAAAAGACTACGTTTGTCATAGAAAATTTGTGTTGATATGACCTCACAGCTTGTAGGATACTACGTTGATCCATTTGCAGCTGTAACACATAAAAATGGTCACAAATATAAACTCAAAAGCAAAAATATTTCTGTCTATAGTCTTTCCTGGTGGTGCCAGACTAGCTTCCCTATTTGCTGAATAGAGTACATGAAACTGGATGTTATGTTGTTAAGGATCTGGAGTGATGCTGGTGAAGCTGGGAGGACTTCCTGTAAGAAATTAGTTCCATTGATTGACAAGCAATGCTGTCTGGACCAAACTCTGCTTCTGGCTGGGTGTTGTCTGGAGAGCCTGAAGGAATTTGGTGTAATTCTGAGTTTGACATGTTCAAAAAGGCTGTTACTGAGATGTACTTGCCATGGCATTGCAGCCTAATCCCAGAAAAATGAAAATAAACCCTGAAAGAGATGGTGGGGTTTTCTGAGGCCAGGAGCAAATAATACATGTTGCTGTCTGGGAAAGGTACAAATAGCTGCAGCTCAGTGCAAAAGACTACATTATGGCTATATCTGGCTTAAGTGCTACATAGCTCTGTGGGCTGTTAACAGATGTTGCCAGAGCAACATGTTATGACAAGCTGTGTTGTATTTCTGAACCCAGTAATGTTACTGGCACCACCTCCTCCATCTGCCTGTGAATGGGAGTTACCTTTGGTTAAGTTCACAGCCCATCCCAAACAAATACCCTTGAAGCTCCATATGTGGCTCTAATGAGGCTCTGAGCTAAGTTCAGTGTGTGTGACAAATAGTCCTCTGATAGCCACATTTTCCTTGTTGCTGTACAGGTCCATAGAGCTTGTCAGGATATTTTAAGGGCTACATTTTTAGAGGTGGATCAGGGGAGCATTTGACAGTAGGGAGGAAGTACAGATTGGCAGAAAATGGGGAAAGGGGGATGGAAAGAGGCAGATGAACTCTGCAATAAAGTAGTCATGTGGCAGTCCCATGCCTATATCTATATTCTCAATCAGACAAAGAAGGGATCTGTACTCAGGTAGGTAGATAATTTGCAATACAATTGAATTTGCTTGGGTAGACCCCTTTGTGTCTCATTGTTGTAGAAAAGCTTAAACCCACTGCAATTAGTTTCAGGAAATTTTTCAGAAAACTTTTTTTTTTTTTATCAATCCTTTTACAGCTGTGTTAGTCAGGTTATTTTCTCTCCTTATGAAAATCCTGCAAATAAGCTCTTGGGAAAGGGTATGAATTGTGCAGTACATGATACCTCAGCTATTCAGCCTAGTAGAGGATGAGCTTTTCACACAGTGAAACAGATAAATCAATGGCAATGATGTAGGGAGGTAGTAAAGTCTGTGGGGAAAAAAAGCACTTAGTATTCTGTAAGTCAGAATTCTATATTGTGTTGCTTAGTTTTTTTTCTTTCTTACTAATGCAGAAGAGACAACAATGCAGAAGCTCACCAAAGATTTCCTCCTTATTGGCCCTTCCTGATGAGTAGTCAGGAGTGAGGAAAAATGAACAGAGGCTCCTTCCAAAGGGCAGCAGTGGTAATGGGTGCAGCTCGTGACAGCCCTCACTGACCCATCCTTCTTGGTTTGTGTGAGTCAAAGCAAAGAGTAATTGTGATGTAGTTCTTCATGTTTTGGTTTCTTGACAGAACAATAACACTGAAAGGATAAACAAAGTGATAAAACAAGCAAATCCTCTAACACTTTTATTATCTAATTGATTCTTTTCTCCCAGGCACAGTCTGCTCAGTAGCAAGATGGTGACTTGTAGTTTGTCAAAAGCAGCAGTTTGCTGGACCTGGAGACAGAAATGCTTTGAACAAGACAAAACAGGCATTTCAACAACTTTGCAAAAACTGGGCATTTAGTCTCTCTGCGAATTTGATATGCTAAAAATAACTGTGTCACGTGGTCTGTGACCAGAAGCCATGCTGGTCACGGCTGGCCAAAGCCAACAATGAATGGCCTGGGCCACCATTGCCAAGAGAAAAGGCTGATGCAGACCACAAGAGGCTTATTCCAAAAAGCACATAACCTTGAGGATCTGATCCACAAAAGTGCTGAAGTAAATGGGAGTTGTGGTTGCTCAACACTTCCACGGGTCAGGCTGCTCTGTCCTCATTAGCCATGCTGCTGCTGAATCCTACAAACCCTGACACTCCTTTCTGTGCAGATAAGCTATCGTGCTCCCAGCTCCACCCTGCCAAGGCCCACAGTCCTGCACCAAATGAAAGCCCCTAGAATACAACACTGGTATTCATTTTTGGTAGCCTAACATCTGCAGATGCCTGGTTTTACAGATCCTGCCTGTGACTAGCTCAGGCAGGCTGACTGATGCATTCTCAGAAAGATGGAGCTCACATGTGCAAGATCAGGAAAGCAGCCAAACCCTCAAAAGACCTATGAAGTAAAATAAGCAGGTTTCTGGGATTTGGACATGACATGTCTGCCATCTAGTAACTAGTCAGGGCTTGTTTCATGTAGAAAATGAAGAGTAAATAATCCAGTACCACATAAAAGAGGAATAAATTTACTGGGGCTTTTGACAAATGAGAAAAAGACTTTCAATGGTATTTTAAATGAGGTTCTTGGAAAACAATATAATTAATAATTAAAATAAAAATATGTGAATTCGTAAACTTGTTTTGTTTGGCTGCAAAAACAGTTGTATATGCTAAACTAATAGACAGGAATACAAGTGATGAAGTGTTACAGCAATAATAGTGTTGAAAACTCTGGGTCCCACTCTCAAATACAAAGAGATTGTTAGCATGAGGTCCTGTTGGCATGAGATGTGATCTGGTAAAAATTTGACCAGTGAAGTGGAAGCCAGGACATCAGAAGTTCTGTGCTGTTTTGTTCTTTGATTGATTGGGTAAGGCACAAATTGGCACAAAGGACCACTTGCAGTCTCAGTTTACCCATTTGTAAATGAAGACGTATATCACAGTGATGTTATCAGACAGACTTAATTATTGTGATCTAATTAAAACTTCTCAAGCGTAAGGCATTATAGAAAGATGCAAAGTTTTTTGTTCCTAAAGTACACATAAGATTTTCAGATTTTCTAATCTTCTGCATTTGTATTTCATGGGTAACTTTAGCTGTGAATAATGTTTTCCTTTACACACACACACACACACATGTTCTGTTGAAAAATAACATTCTCTTTGCTTTCTAACAAAGTTTTCTGTAGTGTGGCTTGGCATCCAAAAATAAGGCTACAGTTCTGCTGAGCATTGATTTAGTTTAAGTCTTCAATTTAGTTAATTTCTCTGAGCCATGCAAGATGCTGACTTGCAGATAGTTCTACAATAGCTAAAATACTGCTTACAGATATAATGCTGGTGAACAGTTTATTCATTATATAAAAGACCCCTTAACTTTACAAGCCAGAGTTGTTCATTATAATGAATGCTGATTTTCATCACAGGAACTATTAATCTTAATTTTAGCTTTTTGTACATAAAAGAGGATGTAAACAGCTATAGAAGTACAAGTGTTTGTTGTGCACAAGGGGAAGAACGAGTTAAGGGTCTCCTGATGAACATGCTGCCGCTTTGGAAATACTGTGTCTCTCTTGCTAGAACATGATGCTGGGTTTTTATAAAAAAGATCTAAGGGGCTGCTTGGTGATACTCTCGGTGTCCCTCTGACTTCAGAATGTAGAAACACTCCTTCAATAGGGAAGGACATGGCTCTGTCAGCCTCAGAGTCCTGCTCAAAGGTTGGTTTTTGGTTCTTGGTGTTAGAATAATGCTCTCTGACTTACTGGCAAATAGGATCTTGTATGGCCACCTGTAGCCTTACTGTGTGTCCTGCTGCTACTCACAGCAGGATGTTATGAGTGGCTGTGATCTCCACTGGACAACCCAGGGACTTGTGGTAGCACCCTGCAACTGGGGGCAGGATCTTGGTGAGCAGTAAAGGGGACACAGCAGGGCAGTGCTCAGAGCACATCACTGTGTTGTAGTGGAGAATAAGTGCAGAATAATACTCCTTCACGGCTAAGAAGGAGTGGAGCTGAATACTTGGACCAAGACATTTGCATTTTCACTGAGGGTTGAATAACATATGTGAGTAAATTGCATTAAAACTGGGGAAAAATCAATATTTTGCACTGAATATGGAAATTAGGAGCCAATGTCAGAAGCAGCTAATGCCTCTCTGCTGGGGGCAGCTATGTTTGTCAGGGAGATAAGACAAATGTCAAAAAGAGAGCATATCTCCAGAATATTCACTGCAATCTGTGTGCCAGCTCTTTGGCCAGGCAAAGTGGCTCAGAGCAGCCCTGTTCTGTGGCATGGGTCTGACTGAGACAAGTTGGTGTCACAGTAAAATCCAAGTATCTGATGTTCTCTATGGCTTCCTTTGGGGTGGCCCCATCAAGTCACTTTTTCTCTGGTCTCCACCCCTTTTTTTTCCCCAAAGGTACACAGACTGTGACAGAAGGGCTCCTGCAGCCCCTCCTGGAGGTCAGCCCTCCACAAGCACAGCAGGCTGTGGTGGTCCTTGACTCGGACAGTGCTAGGTGAAGGTGACACCTCCCCTTGCACTGCTTGGAGAGGTCCTTCTCAGGTCTAACTCTCCTCTCACTAATTTTAGTCTTATGTAATTCAATTACTTTAGTGAGGTTGCCTCCCAATTTATGTCATAGAGAGCGAGCAGAGTACCAGCCCTTGAGCCTTTTGCTGAACAAAGTATGATGTTACACTATTTCTGGACATCATCATGTGCTGATTGTGCAACAGATAAGAATAATGCTTGGTAAGTCATTAGTACTTCAGTTCAATTTGTGCTAAAATAATCAGCTACATCCCATTTAGTTTCTAAAGCCTCCTCATTATTGCTGCAAACATCAGACCCATGACCTGCTTTTCACTGTGTGAGAGTAGGGTAAGTGAATTTAATGTGATCTCTGCATTACAAAAATTCTACTGCTGCTCCCTTGAAATCAGGTGGTACCTTATCATTGACTTCAGTGAAGGTAGGATCAGGTCCAAATTTCAAACACTTAATTTTCCATCAGAAGAGAGTCAGGCTTAAATTGCTGCACTTCTTTGGCAAATAATGAATGGGACCTCATTATCTCTCTTGGGACGTGACTTTACAGAAGATTACAAGCTGAAAGTATGCCACTGATAGACTGGCTCTGTCCTGAACTGTGAAATTTGCACAGAGAATCAGAGACTGCTAACTTTCAAGACACTTCATTCATTCTCCTATCATGAATGGTTTTGTCAATGAATGGGACTACTGACCTTGATGATCTAGTATTGGCATTTCCTGCTAGGTACAAGCACAGTGATGCTATGACTACTGAGCAATATCCCTGCATTCTTTTAAGATGAAAAGTCATCTAAAGTAGCATTTACCAGAACTTCTCTCCTTGTAAGGTATTACTGTGACCTTTTCAATTTCTAAAGAGTTTGGTATTTCTTATGAAAACAGTATACAGATTAAGAATTGAAGGAGTTTCTCCATAAGTTTTATGTACAAAATCTTGGTCTGCATTTCTGAACATAAATTTGCTAACATGTTGTAAATGAAGAAGTGACAAAATGAATTTTATTAACTTTATCCTAATTGTATATTACAGGTGAAATGCAAATAGCACAGGAATAGAAAGTTTTTGACCATGATAGATCTATTTGCTCCTGCCACACATCCCTGGACTCTACTTTTTAGAGGCATTATGGGGCTAAAACCAGTAGTTCATTTGTGCTTCTCGAGTGTCTATAATGGGTGCTGTGTAGAAAGCTGTGTTGAGAGTGCGTAAGAGACTTAATGATTTATGAATTTATTCTTACAAAACATTTCTGAGTCAGATAAATACTGTTATTGCTGTTCTGCACATGGGTAAATTGAGGGGCGGAAAGCTTAAGTAGCACGCACAAGATCACCCAGCAAGTCTAGAGAAAATAGGCTGGAACCAGAACGTTTCATTTCTATTTTCATGTTCTGTAAGTGTTAGATCATCTTTCTCCCATGATTAGCTGCTATTCTGGCACAAACTCAGGACCATTATGATAGAGCTATTTTTCATACAATGGGATGAGACTGCCATGGCTTTAATTACAAGCATGTGTTCACTCCTTTACGGCATTGTGATTGTTATGTAAGGTGATGTGTAAAATTAATGAATTTTAAATTAGGAGTTTACATTACAAAGCCTTTGGGGCAGGGAAAATTTGCTTTCTCCCTGTTCATACAGCACTTATTAACTTGGAGTCCTAGTTAATGACTGGGTCTTGGAACTGGTACACCAATGCAAGAATAAAAGTAATTATCAGATTATTTTTATTCAAGAAGAAAATGTTTTACATAAATAAGGAGGAAATCCCACCTTCAGAAATTTGCAGAAATGTTTGTACTTCTGACTGAACATACTTTTCATAGAATTCACAGCTGGGGTGGGACACATAGTTTTAAACTTGAGTTTAGGAGTAGAAACATCCTAAACATGTCCCGCAACATATGTTTCTAAATTTTGTAAATTTAACCATACTCTTTTGGAGAACAATATGATGATTTCAGAAATGAATAAATGATGATACATTTATAGCTTCTTTTCAAAGAAAAGAAAGGTAGCCAATCCTTATGACTAATAACTATTATTTGAAGTACAATCAGAGACGCTTGTAAAATTTCAGCCAGGGTCTTGGCATGACTTGGTGCCCAAGAAAAGGATATCTATATTGGGAATCAGCTGCTCTTACACAATCTTTTTGATGATTTGGAACCACTTAAAAATAAGGGGTTGATGATATAATACATTCTTGGGATTTGGAGATGTTCACCCTATTCCTGCTTTGAATTAAGAGAATATATTGGTGGTTCAGTTAAATGTCTCTTAAGTCAAAATTATATGTCTTTCTTTATCCTGCATTTGAAGCCAGATCCAGCTCTTGCTGTAAAAAGAAACATACAGGTGCGAAGAGCTTTCAGCTGCTCTAAGAGTGAGATTTCAAATACTGCAGTGGATTTGAAGCTGTGGTCTGCAGACCACCAAAGATCTGGGGAGTGTCTGTAGAAGAGCTGGCTCATCAGATAGGATTGACTGGGTTTTTGTTTGTTTGTTTGTGATTTTTTTGCCCAACAGTTTAATGGTGCTAAAAGTAGCTAAAAACGCATTAAATATTTCCTAGCTAGCACTTTCAAATGTTAACAGTTGTGCTTGCCTCAGGGCTGTTATTCAGCCATCAAAACCAGAAGGTTTCTGTGTGATCAGAAAACGGGTGAGTCTTAATGACAAAACTTAGGAAGATGCTGCTGCTGCCTGTAGTCTAAAACTCTTAAGGAATCTCTCGCCTATGTCTTGCTTAAAACCTGTTGGTAAATGCAAACATCTGACTTCACTAGGCAACTGAGCTGTATTTATATCATTGTGAGAATGCAGACAGGGTGCTCGTGAATTGTAATGATTTTTTCTGACGTGATACTGTTAGTACAAGTTATTTGGAGGACTTGCTGCTGGTAATACACTCTACAGCAGCTAATGATCACCAAATAATAAAATAAAGGTATGATATATTATTTAATCACCTAATAGAACATTGCAATCTATACATTTAATCTGAAAAGTTTATAAAAGATACAAGATTAAAAGTGGCAGCCATTGAAGTAGAATATATACTGTGCATTTGATTAACAATTATAAAAACATGATGAATCAAAAGCCTAGGCTATATTTTTCTCCTCCTATGTTATTCAAGTTATTTCTCTGCCACCTAAGGCAGAGAAATAAGTCTCAGTAAAATTTAGCCACCCATAGGTGTGGCATTTCTAGATCTGGTGTTCAGCTCTTGAAGGCGCTATTTTCCCACCAAATCTAGAAGGCAGAAAACTGTTTCACTCATATTTTTCTGCAACCAGAGAGCTGGACATAGCAGGGAAAAGCATGGGTTATCAAAACAGTTTTTGCTATGCAATATGCTTATAAATCAGAGATTTCACAATGCTACTTATACAGAGTTTATGATGGCAATTGTCTCTTCGTTACAACTGGGACTACTAAAAGGATTTGCCACTGAAATTCTTGAGGCCAGAATAATCTTTGGTCATTTTTTAGACTGATGCAATGCAAAATTTAAAAAAGAAAATAAAATGTAGATAAACCCTGTGCAAAGAAATAGGCACAACTAGGGGAATCCACTCTAGGTGACTTGTCTAAAAAAAAGAAATTGATTTCAACAGCCACAGTACATCAATTGTGAATTGTTGAAATTATTAATCAAAGTCATTACTTGGGAATCAATAGAAAAGAAACTGTATCCATTTGCTCAATCCAGTAATTTAAATTTCTCAGGATGCCATGAATAAACTGTGAAATGTATCTTTAAAATAAAGTTTTTAATTAGAACTGGCAGTTCTGAACCTGCTGTTGGCAGGAGCCAACCTACTGAAAAAGAGCCCGATGCAATAGACTGTAAAGTGTATTTGCTTGATGCTTTAGCATTTAACAATAAAAAAAGAAAGGAAAAAAAGCACTATCAACCTATAATACTTTAAGTTCTGTTTCAGCATCAACATTAGAAGATTTTTTTCTCTACAGTTAAAGCAGTTTGGAATTTTCAACTGTCATTCTTTTACAATAGGTAAAAATCTGCCAAATAGGTGCCAAATACAGATGGTTTCCTGAAGGGTGAAGCCTGTTTTACAGGAACACACACAAAAAAAGAAGAAGTAAAAATGAATAAAAGGAAAAAAAAAAACCAAAAAAACACTTGCTATAGCAGATTCAGCAGTTTTAAGTGCCACCTACAATCCATGGCTGGACTGCTGGTGCCAGTAATCCTTCATTGGTTGTGACCTGATTCAAGCATTCAGCCAAGCACATGCACTGAATTTCACTTTGCTTAAATTGCATTGTCTCTTATCAGGACTTAAGCATGTGCTTAAAGTTCAGTGTCTGAATTTTAAATAGGCTTTAGACATGACACCTGCTTGGCAGAAATTACTCAGTTATTTTCAAATATGCCTCACTGCTTGTTCCCCAGAATAAGTGGTGTTAACATTTTTAAAAATCCTAGCTTAGGCTGAGTAAAATAGGTTAATTCCTAGGTAAGGAAAGAAAAAGTTTATGTTAAGGGCCAAAAGATTAGGTGAATAAAAGGGCACAGTATCCTATGCCATCTGTCTCTGTTCATTCTTTTGAAAAATGTGAGTCCTTCCCTTTCACCTGTGGTTTAGGGGCCTTGTTGGCTTCTGCATTCTTCTTTCACGTTGCTCTGACTGTGATGCCTTTTAGAAAAATCCATTTTTTCTGCAGTTGAAGCCCAATAACCCTTGTCGCTGACCTCACCAGCCACGTGCTCAATGTGAGCATGACTCACAGTAGCGATGAGGAATCCTTATTCTCTCTAATTTGCCTTTCCCGAGGAAGAAAGGGGGAGTGGGTGGTGGTGGTGAGGGGATGGGGGAGATTCTGGTATTTCCAAACTCACTTGCTGGAAGTGTTGTGTCAGTTACGATAATTTGGTCTAGCACATAAATCCTTAGGCTGACTTGTGATTCCCAGCACACCCCTTGTAGTCTAATTGAGGAATTGCTTTTCTGTCAGTCACATACTGTGGTGGAAATACAAGAATGTGGGAAACAATAGGAGCAGGCTGGTACTGAGTCAAAACAGATAAAGCCAAATTGCTTGTTGGACTGAAAGATGGGAGCAAGTAAGTTGGTTAGAAAGCCACTGCTGGTGCCTGTACAGAGGGTACTTGCCTAGTTTGGGAGCAGGGAGGACAGACAGGCAAGCCAGGAGGAATGACATGAACCTTTTTGTTATGAAAGAGGAAGGATAAGGGCATCAAAATAACTCAGCATGCTGGAGCCTGCAGGGAGAGGAGAGTTCTCTCCAGATTGATCTGCAGGTAAGAGATAGCTGGGGTAAAATAAGCCCATGAACAGGTTGGGTGTGCAGTGAGTGATGCATGGACTGTGTGGGAGTGAGGGATCTGTGCTGGGATCTGGGATCTGACTGGGCTGCTCCCAGGCTGCCAGTGCTCTGGATCAGTTCAAGATGGCTGCCCAAGGGAGCACGTGGCGAGCTTCTTTTCCCTCTGGAGACTTTTGTTTGTTATTCCTTTTCTGGTTATTTCCTCTAATCTGAAGAACAAGATGTCCTTAATGAAAACAGATGTTTTGCTCCCTTGCATATGAAAAAAAATATAATTTCCCCAAAATAGAATAAATCGAAAGAATGCTGAAACCAGTGATGGATTTCCATAAACTCCTTCATCAATGCCCTGACCTGGCTGCTTCCTTTGCCCCTGGCACATTGTGGAAGCTGTTGATGCAAAGGTCCGTGGTGAGACCTGGGTGTAGGAGTGAGTGAGCTGTGTGCCTCTGTAAAGTGTAAACACCACACTGAGCTGGCTCACAGCTTTCCTCATCCATGGTCTCCCACTGTGAGATCCTGGTCAATGGCAGCTTTTGTCATTGGCTTCAGTGTAACTCGGAACTGGTCCCAGTATTTAATTTAAAGCACAGCACACAAAACACCAAAATCATAACATCCCTGCTACATTTATAGAGCTGCATAAGCCACCGATTAACAAATGGATGAGATACTGAACTTTGCTTTACCATCTGTCTTTAATTACATAAAATAACTTGAAGCAATTAACAAGAAAGAAACACTGTGACACAAATAAATAAATCCTATTGATAGAAACAGATGAGGGAATACTTGAATATATGGATGAAAGTCACCAAAGCTGCATGATCTGAACTCAATAATATTACAAATACTATCTGAAAAATTTACACTGACATTGCCAGTTATTTTTGAAAAAGAATAGTTACCTGTGGAGATGCAGAGAAACAAAAGGAAAGCTTTGTGTGTGTGACTACAAAAGGCAATGTGTGGTCTATCCAACAGTCTAAGTTTTTCTTTCACAGATAAGAGAAATTAATATCAACAGAAAAATATACAAAGCATGAGGTTTCATAACTGTGGACCTACAATGAGTCACGTAAGTCTGTGTGCTTGTAAGTGTTTAGGCACCAGCCGGGATTAGGCTTTTTAACACTTTCCATGATTTGAGTTCTAAGCCCATTTTTTCAGCATTCAAATACACTTTTTTGCCTTCTCTGACTAAGCATTTAATACAAATGAGCACTGTACAACAGGTATTGAGTGACTGCTGAGTGGATTAAGAACTGACTGACTGATAGGTGTCAAAAAGCAGCTGTCAGCTCTGAAGGAAAGCTCTGGACTCAGTTTGCAGAAATGGGTGTTATGCTTGGCAGGCCCCAGGACTGCCCTTAATGACTGAGAGACAAGTACATCCCTAGCTAAACAATGCTTAGTAAATTAGGGAGGAAATTAAAAAATTGGTGGAATGATAAATAAATTGTGAAGATGGAGAAGTCCAAATTCCATAAGCAGGACCTCTGCAGAAAAGAATCTTAAATCATGCACAAATAGTGTCTGTATTGATGCAATAGAAATCATATCCCAAGGGTGGTGCTTGAAGAGTCCACAGTATCACTGCAGGGAAGCAACTGGACACAGGACTTGATCTGATGGTTTGGAAGAGGAATAACATCCTCTCTGAACAAGTTAGCAGGGATATGTGAGTTGACTTATGTGGCTGGGTGTGTTGCAGCACAGTGGGTGCTAGAAATCTGAAAAAGGGTGGGAGAAAAAGTACAAGAACTGCTTGCAGATTCAAAAGTACGTTTTGTTTCCCTTACCAAAATGAGATGACTGGATTACAGTGTATAATTACCTTCACAACAAGAAAAAAAAAATGTCTTGCATCAGATGAATATATTACAAGAATCAGTGGGTGGAAATATAAGCCAAGTAAATTTAAGCAAGCGTCGAGGCTTGGATTTGTAGCAGTAAGTGTGATGAACTGCTGAAACAAGCTGCCCAAGAAAGCAATTGTGTACATATCAAAATTGAATCCCTTTCTGGAAAACACATGTCAGCCAAGCAGAAATTTTGGGCTCTGTATACAGGAAATCAGGTAACGGACATTTCTGACCTCAAAGGTCATAAATCAAGGACAATGTCTTTAATATTTTACTTATTTAATAACTTTAATATTTTAGGCCAAGTTTTGTTTGTTTCTTACATCTAACTAATCCCAAGAAAACACTGAGACAAACAGTATCAGGAACGGCAAGTAGTATGGTCTTGTAAAAAGTAAAACATATTAAACATGCCTTTCTTGTTCATAAGCAACATATAAATTCTATATATCACAGATTTGGGGGCCAAGGTTGTAGGCTGTGGCCAGGATGCTCCAAGCTGGCACTCAGCAAGCAAGGCAGTATGCTCAGGGAGTGAACTGAGAGATACACAGCATGATGGGAGTGTGGGTGAGTGCTCTGTGGAGCACTGAATGTGTCATTTGACACGGTTTCAGGTATTCGTGTTGAGAGAAAGAACTTCCATTGTTTTGGCGGAGAACACTGCTGTGTAGACTAAAATGGGAGAAAGAATGTAAACAAAGAGCAATGATCAATTGTTGTAGCTTGTGGAAATGTCTTACAGGTCATGTCAGGGACTTTTGTCAGACATTGTTCTATTTAGTATCTGTATGATAATCTCAAAGTAGAGGTAAACAGCAAAATAGTGAAATGTGGTGATGATACTAAACCAGGAAAGAATGTAAACAGAAGAAAGCAGATAATGATATCAAAGGAATGGGAGATACTAGAAAGCTAAGCACAGAATCACTCAAACAATTCACAATTTAAAAAAATAGAAAACAAACACTAGGATATATTGGAATGTACATGTCTTGGCCATTAGTATTTTTATTTCTGATAGAGTTTCAAGGTATAGTGAAGAGAAGACCAGATGGGACAGAGGTATGAATGTGCACAGTTATGAAAGCTGTGCATATACAGATACGTACCATCAAGCAGGGAGGTAAGAATGCCTGTGTGAAAGATCTGTGCTATTACATTCAACTCTGTGTTCAATATTGCCAGCCACTGACTGACTGGAAGGCGTTGGAAGAAATCCCACAACGATTGAAAGGCTGGAAAAAACACTTGGGGGAAAGACTCAGGCTCAAACCAAACATCTCATTAAGCATAAACTTAACCTAAAGTGTATGAGCTGTGCTGCAGATTTACAACTCCCTTTACAGCCCTGCTAGGTGGCTTTAACAAAGGAACTACATATCAGGTTAAACAGTGCACATGTTAAAGCACTTCATCAGCCTGGAGCAGGAAGGGGTTTGGTTAGATCTGAGAGGAAACATGATCAAAATCTGTGAGTCCTTGGCCACCAAAAGGTGCATACTGGCTGCATCAAAATCACCAGGCAGTCGTTTATTACCATAAGGCATGGAACAAAGGTCTGTGAAGTCTTAAACCAGCGAACATTATATACCAGGGAGAGAGGATGGCACTGAAATCATGCCTTTTGTGTGTTTTTTCTTTTAGGTTGAAAATTGGAAGGCTGTCAGATGGTCTTTCAAGAGTTCATATTGTTGGGGGTTTAGGATAGGTTTGAGTAAAGCACTAGAGAATGTACGTCTTTACATTGGAAGACTCAGTGTTCTTCCCTATCCCAAGAATTCCTACAGTTACCACAGAACCTTCACAATTCAAGGTGGGAGGAACAGTTCCCTTCTGAGCTCTGAAATAATCTCTGTGACTCTTCATAAAACAGTTACTGTGAGGCTGAATTCCTGATGCTGGTTTTCAAACCAAAGAAAATTAATCTTTAAAGAATAGGGCTGTGGAATGCTGAACTAGAATCACAGATATGGTGGGAATATCTCTCCTCTGTAACCATTTATTGTGCTTATAACTGAGAATTATCTGAAGTAGAGAGCAGTTTGTTCTCCAAGAATGATATTTTGGGGGAGTTAGCACTCAGTGCTTTTGGAAAGTCAAGAGGAGGTGAATACTCATCTCCTTAGACTCCTAACCATTGGCACAGACTGAGAAGGGGTTTTTTATAAAATTTCAGTCAGAAATAGTGGGGGAAAAAACTCTCTTCTGGAAAAAATTAACACTTCAGTGTTTTGCTTAAATAATGATTCTAGGCTTATAATACTGTAAGTATCACATGATTTTATAGCTAGTATTAGCAAATCACTGCAGATTTAATTTCATCATTCAGAAATAAATTAGGGAAGAAAGTGTTGACTTTGGTAGGGATTTAGTCCTGGAAAATTAGCAGGCACTTTTCTGGGCTTTACTAGTCAATACCCACAAGAATTTAATAAAACCCTTGCATAGATTATGAAATAAGTAACAGGGAAAGACCAAATGAGTGATGATTAGGGCAGAGCTTCCCTTTAAAAGTCTTGATCGAACAAATTTTTCAAAGTCAGGTTTCTCATCAGAGGATTGAAGTCAGGATATAGGGTTAAATTATTCACATGAATGAGTATCTACAGATCTTTCTCCTTTTTCTTTCTCACTAACCTTTACAGTCCAGTTTTATGTTGTACTGCTTTATTAATACCTTAGTGCTTTTCCTCTCCCAAAAGGATGTCTCTATAAGATCTTTATGTGCCAAACTCACAACCTGCTGCTCTCTTCATGCATTTGCTTAGTTTTAACATTCAGCACTCAGTCCCCTTTGGATATTGAGTTGCTGCAGCAGTTGTTAAATATTTTATGTGTAGTACAATACAAAAGCTACCAAAAGAGGGCAACATATGAGCCAACAATAAGAAATGCATCCTGACAAGTTTACGGTTGTGTATTTGTGACATCCTCCCCCCCTTTTTTTTTGATAGAGAAAAAATTTTAGCAGAGCTGGTCAGTAAACAGAATTTCCATCCTATGGGAAATTCCAACACTTGAGGAAAAAGAGAAGGTGGTGAAGTTTTCAGGGACTGAGAATTCCAAGAGAATATATTTGGCATGGTGGAAGTGTTCCGTAAGTGTCAAATCATTCTCACACCAGAAAACCCGAAAGTTATAATGACATTAAAATATTCAATTTAGTAGGAGAAATGCTAAATATGTGAAAGCTATATAAAGTTCAAAACAAGATTAAACAAAACAAGGAACTACTTATATGTTTTCACTTTATGGAAAACAATAATTTAAATATAATTTACTGTAAATAATATTTTAATTTGTCTCCATTAAAAATGTTGTCAAAATAAGTATGCTCTCAAAAAAGCAAGCTGATTAAGATGAAGTTGTATTTCCTTGAAGAACATTTCCTCTGAACATGGTTTAATTATCTTTTCTCTTCATGAAATGCCTGAGAGAATTTCAGAATACTCTTAATAACCCTGCAAGAGACTAAGGTAAATTGGCTGCATCCCAGAACTGTCCCCAGTGCTCTGGTTGTGAAGTGAGACAATGCCAAGTGCCCAAACACCAGGTGTGTGAGCTCTGGAGCTATTATGCCCTGGACAACACTGAATGTGCACTCATTGCCAAACAGTTTATTATAAACAAAGGGTTTTTTAAACTATTCCATAGCACTCCAAGGAATTAGACGGTCTTGAACACGTGCCAGCATGGCAATGGGTACAATAAGCAAATATAATCTACCTCACTTAGGGTAAATATTTAGCTACAAATGTATTGAGAGCTCTTTAATTCTTTGTACACTTCTGTGATGAGAACCAGAGGAAAGACAGTGGCGATGCAAGGACTGGAGGGTGATTTTTTCTTCTCTTATCAGCTGCACAGATAGGCTAGCTGCCAGTCAAATTAAAACCTCACTGGAGGAAATGAATGAAGACCTGTAGGTGTAGAAATCTGCTGTTTATACAGCTGCCTCAAGTTCTGCTAATGATCAACCAGAATCAGCCACATCTTCATGGAGATGTACAAAATTCTGTGGCAGTGTCCAGGAGGTTGACTATGGAAATCAGGGTATCCTCAATTTTTTTTCCCCATTTATTTTTTAAATCTCTTTTTTTTTTTCCAAAATTCTGCTTTCCGCCTGACTCTATTATGGTTTAGAATGCTGGAAAGTATCTGGAAAGGAAAAAGGGTCAGATCTGTGATCTACTTGGAGGGCAATGAAATATTTGGAAAGTTTGGAAGTACTCACCCATTCTGAAGACAGGATGTTCTGCTTGCAGGAGCAATACCTTATCTTCTCTCATTTACCCACGTCCTGCTTTTGCATCTGTATTTCTGCGGATCCCAAAAGAAAAGATTTATTCTTCCTAGCCAGAAACAAGCAGAGGTTTCTGTCTGGAGGGTTTCTGTACTGTCTGATCTATCTCATGAACAACGACTTCACATCATTCACCTGATGGAGGGCATCAGGATCACAGGATATCCAATGAGATGTTCAGTATAGGAATGACAGCAGTGCACATTGTCTGTGTGGCTGGATTGAGTGTATTGATTCTAATCACAAGGTGTTCAGACAGCTTCTGTATTCTGGATATGCGGGAAGATATTTATAGTTGTCTGCTTGCCCTTCATTTCTTGTACTGCTCATCTATTTTTGATTAATGTCTTGAAACCCTCTCCCAGGCAATGATGCTACTTTTGGGAGACAAACAAGGAACAGTATGGAAGGTAACAGAAATATTTTAATAGCATTGAAAGGTGTGGTTCATTATCTGTTTTTGTTTATTTGTAGGGAAAAAAGGTGGCTTGCATCCCTAAATAACCTTACCTCATGGGTATGAGCCTACATGTCTGACTGCCATCTTACATCGACACTTTACCCAGCAGCCCAGGGATGGGTGTTTATTCAGAAAAGAATTGGCCCATGCACACAGACACACTGATTCTCACAAATGGTTCTGTGTATGCCTTGGCTTCTCGACTTCTGCCAAATTCAAGCCTAAATTCTAGGAAGCAACAATAACACTAACAGGAATCACGTCAGACTTGAAAGTGATTGCTTTAGCTCTGTGAACACAAAATGGACTTCTTTTTCTTCCTCAGAAGTGATTTTTAAACATGCCTTGGCTTCTCTGAGCCAGCATAGTTTCACCCTGCCAGTCAGGTTACGAAGACAAATCTGTTACCCCCTTTTGCAGATGTGGTATGTGAGCCTAGTTACATCACATTTTGAGGCAGATGGATCTCTGAAAGAAGCTCCACTATCCAATCATGTGCTTTCTGCCCCTTGCTATTGATTCTTGTGGTTAGTCTGTTTCTGATTTTATTTTTCTGTGTAGTTTAAGGGCAAGTCTGTGGTTTGCCCCATGCGCCCAAATGAGGGAGCAAGGGTGCAGAAGACTGCCTGAAAATAAATAAATCAGAAACAGATAGACTAATTACAAGGATACATGCCAAGGGATGGAGAACACACAGCACCCTCATGATCAGATATGCCTGGCCTGTTGGAGGAGGATGGATGTTTCACTGTGTGATGTAACCCTGCACCACATTGGAGAAGAGAGCCGGAGCGTCCTCTTCCTTGCCTGGCTGAGCAAAACCCTCTCGTGTGGTTTGCCCGCACGGCATGTCCCAGCATGGGGAGGAACAGCTTCCCTGAGGTAAGGGTGGGGAGGAGCAAGGCTGGGAAATCAGAAGCTGCTCTTGCCTCCCCAGTGCCTGCCCCAACAGCCAGCAGGGCTAAGCTGACACGAGGAAGGATGTAATCTACTCCTGGTTGTTTCATGCTCAGGGCACGTTACTTCCTTCCACGGACTAAGAGGATAGTCATGGATGTCATCCTGACTCACGGTCTCCTGGGGCAGCATGGCTCTGTGCCATGCCTATAATCAGATGACCTGGGGGGTGAATTAGGAAGGCTTTTGATGTCATTCTCTGAGTGCTGCACCACAGGAGACAAAGACTTCTTAACGTAACATCAGGCTATATCTTAAACATAACCATGAAACTAACTTTGACTTGCCAGCAGCTGGTGCAGACAGTGGCCTCCCTACACCGCTCTGGCACTTAGCATAAGAAATGTCATTATGTGGGTGGATTAGGCAGAACCTGTCAAAGTTGTGTGCGTGTTCTTTGGCTGTGTTTCCCTCCCCAGGCTAATAATGCTGAAGAGATGGGGAGTGGGTTGACACATTTTCTGGCATGTGTCATGTAACCCAGTGAAGTGGAGGACATGCCAGTCACAAGACTTTTGTGCTTTAGTAAGGCACAGGCAGCAGGGACATGCTGCAGTGGCTAGCAGCCTTAATCCTCTCTGGATTCACACCCTTTTCACCTTCATCGTGGTTACAGCTTCCCCAGGGTTTTCTGACAGACCCACAGGTATGTTTGGAGGAAAAGGTAAGGAGATGTATCCAGGCAGGTATTGTTTAAGCTCGTGTTACCTACAGACTCTGAAGCTCTTTGCAAGTTGGCTGACATGATTTCCATAAGAACCACTGAATTTTGCACAGGGGAAAATATTCATTGCTTGTTTTGCAGTGTGCAGAAATGTTCTGTACCAGTTCAGCAGAGGATACAAAGAATAACCATGCCTGATAAGAAGACATTTTTAGGATAGAAGACTCTAAAGCAAGATAACCAGGGACTGACGAAATTTACGACACAGTCACTGTTTCTGGTTCCCTAATCAAGAGTGGGGGATGTTAATATAAATATTGGGCTGAGAGAATTCCCATGGTCTAGCACAATCCCAAGGTAAATAATTCTCAGGAGAATATGGAAGAACAGTGCATTCAGTCTCACAGAGAAGTTTTGTTTTGCACAGCTGCCTGCTTAACACCTGTGCTGAGAAGATGAAGTTTACTCCCTGGGCTGAGGCAACATGCCAGGTTGGTTCCTCACAAATCACCATCAGAGGAACAGAAGAAGGAATGAGCATGTAAGCCCTGTATGACAGAAATGCCATCTTCTGTCTCTGCCTGTGTGTTGCAAGCTGCGTTTGGTTGTTGGGAAAAGATCTATCAGCCTATAAGCCGACTGCATACCCCAAAACACACGGGCTGTAGGTCTGATGTGACTTGTAGCAGGCACAGCACCCAATTCAGTGGGAAGAGCTACTGTATTATTTTCATTGAAGCTCATAGTATTAAAAAGAAAAAATGAGAGACAGTAGCTTCTGCAAGTAACTACAGCTGAACAACAACTACTACTCTGTTGCAGCATCTGAGCATCTGTAGGTCATCTGTTGCAGCATCTGTCAGGTCAAGAACTGCCATGCCCAGGTGCCACATTCTCATTCCATGTAAAAGTGAAGCGCAGCAACTGCATCAGTGGTAGAAATAACTTGGCAGGCACGGAGGCAACCTGTGGAGGGGAACTGCATGATAACCCCACGGGATGGGGGGTACCTCCTCCCTTCACTTGCTGGTGTTGAGTCACAGTGGGGGATTGTATTTAGGGATAACAGAAGGTGCCCCTTGGCTGTACCTCCTGCAAGCACGTCATTGGTGTGACGCGGGTGCTGCCCTGTGTCCCACACAGCTGGTCACCACTTAGCCACCTGGGGACAGGAACCTGAGGGACTGCAGTGTCATGCTCTGAGGGATGTCCTATGCTGATTATGCCATAGGGAGGCAGAGATAGAGGACAGTGATGAGATGGGAGATGACTCTGACAATTTACTTTTGCTTGTACTGCATAACACTTGTGAGAAGTTGAGAAAACCTGCATCAATGCAATGACTGACACAGAATTTGTATTGTCCCATGACCAGTGTGACCCTGCTCAGATTGCCAGACAACGTCACATCTCCAGTTGTGTAACACCACCATGCTCTCTAGATCTCAGGTCTTTAAACATTATTGAGCTGACTGTTTGTACCCTGTGGTGGGAATTCAAATACTGTTTATCAGTGGAAATGTTAACTACGTGTCCTTTGTTGGGAGTAAAGCAACCTGATTTCTCATACTTCTTCTGAAAGTAGGAACTCATTGGAGAGAAAAAATGTGTGCCAGCAGGGAAAAAGGAAGAGCTTTCATCGATGAGTACACAACGTGCAGGGTACAAAACAGTGTTTTGGTAGATACCAGTGTTTTGCAATTCAAGCATCACATGACTGGAAAAAAAATCCACGTCTGCCATGGTATTTTTCATTTACAAACAAATAAAAATTAAGTTAAACTCTGTTCATTTATTGCTTTAATTTCTCCCCACTTTGTTTGTTTCCTTATTTTCTTGTATGGTAATGCGTATGTTGTTTTGTTCCTTGTTTGCTTTTATTTGAAATAATTTTGCATGTAATTTTCTGAACTCTTGCAGAGCAGAGAGACTAGTAAATGTGTATGTTTATGCACCTTTGTGCATGTACAAAGAATGATGGATAGTTAATAAAATGCACATCACTGCAATCCTTTCATGCTTAAGATCCCCAAACAGAAACTGTGAGTATTCAAATAAAATAGACCTGATCCAAAATGTATGTATTTAGCTTAGATAATAGCAGTCCCCAGATATGTGCCTCTTTCTGCAGTTGGAAATCTGTCAGTTGAACAAAGAGCAGGATATAGTGTGAATTAGGCTGTCCTAAAACCTTTATGTGATAGACACACTTTATGGAGTTATTTCAATTTCTCTCAGATTTCAAAAGCAGACTCAGAGCCTAGTTATCATGAAGACAAACTCCACAAAATCTTTTTTTTTGTACTCAAGGACTGCAATATTTTTTAAAAGTCAGAATACATGTTAAAAGAACAGTTTGTCCCAAGGCTTATGATTCGGCTGAAGAAAGTTTCTTCTTGATCCATCCATCTGAAAAAATGTTCCTGAAAAGTCATTCTGCATAAGGGTGTTTTTGCTATTTTTTTCAGGGAGAAAAAGTATAAATGAGCTGTAAAGCTCATGTTGTTCTGAACTCTTTCTCTCCTCTTTCACCATGAGTTCACCAAACAAAATTCCACAAGAAACAAATGTTATTATGAGATTAGCAGAATGAACGCCAGAGTTCAGATACTAAACATTTTTTTTAAAAAACAGTGAGCTTAATGACATGAAGGAAGTTGTAGTTTAAACATCAAGGTCAATTATTTCGTTAAATATTATTTAGAAGTTCCTTGCCTTGAAACAAAACCAGAGCTATCCCTTTCCCAAAAATGCAAACAGATTATACTGCCCTGTTTGTCAGCTTCACTAGATAACTTCTATTTGATCTTCAAATGAAAACAGTTTCTATTTCAGATTTATACAACAGGCTGCCTCTAAAAAGAAAAAAAGATCCCAAGGTTGGACTGCTGTTTGCTTTCCCTTCTAATCCTGTGAGAAGATTTGCATAAGAAAAGCAAGTAGATTTGAGTCTAGCTTTTGCTGTCTACATCGAAAGCACGAGCATCAGTCAGTCCTCTCTATTTAGTCAGACAGAAAATATTGATTTGTAAGTCAGGTGAGTAGAAAATCTTTCAGTCAGTTCAGCTGGGTTCTTCTAAAAGTAACAAGGACTACTTATTAAGACTAAGTGGTATTTAAGTAAATAGTGATAACAGTCAAACACTGAGAGTTTAAAACCTACCCCCCCCCTCCCCAGTTGCATGTCTGATTCCTCATACTGTATACTTGGTTTAAAACAACATCCAGAACTGGTGTTTCCTGGATCTTGCAAACCAGCTCCTTGTATTTGCAGATAGCCTTCTCTCAATTCCTAACAGCATCAGTGTCAGGGGCACTTCAGTGATCAGAGCAGTGTTGGGTGGTGCTGGCAGCTCTGGGTCTCAGGACCAAGTAAGTGCCCCCAGCTCCAAGTGTGACTCCTGGAGCAAACCAGTTCACTCTGTAGAATGGGAATAGGGACTCATACCTACCTACAAGAGTGCTGTGAAGCAGAGTAATTTTATGTGTGCAATGTACTTGAAAAAAATTTTTTGGTGTATAGAAAGGCAAATTATTATTTTTTAAGAAGAGTATTAGAAGGGATATTTTGGATCATAGGGTCAAGTTCCTTGCTGTGGGTGGTAACCACATCTCAGAAGCTGGTTCTCAAACCAGTCAAATTCCATCTTCCAGGTGCTTTGATTCCTTCCTGACTGCGGAAGGCCTTTTTGGGTCCTCACCACTCTGGTGGAGTGAAAGTGCTTTTCTTTTTCCATCTTGAATCCCTTCCGGTACAGTTTGTACCAATTCTTTCTCATATTTTATTTGGGAGAAGGGGAGGGAAACTGTCTCACAATTTTCAGATTCATTTGAATTTTTCTCTGAGCCCCAGACACCTGGTGGAAAGATGCCAGCAATGCTGTAGGCTGGTTAGATGTACCAATAAAAATAAAATTAAATTAAACCCCCCCCCCCCCCCAACCCTCGTGTAAGAAAAGCGCCATTCTTAGAAAGCCTCCAGCGTTCCAGCTAGAGCACAAACAGCTGCTTATTTAGGACTTTTCTCGGGTAAATCCACAGTCCCGGGCCAAAGGGGCCGCAGCTCTTGTGGTCTCGCATCAGCCCAGACCCCCCCGGTGGGGAACACACAGGGGAGAAGGGAAGGAACGAGTAGGGAGAGGGAACCATCCTCAAACCGCGGCTGAAACTTCTCCTGAGGAGGGCCGACGCTCCGCTGGGTCGAACTAAGGAGGAGAAGCCCCCGCGGGACTCGGGTCCCCGCCCGGGTTCGGCCCCGCGCCCCCCGCCCGCCCCGCGGGGCTCAGCCCCGGGCTCCGCCGCCCGGAGGAGGCAGGGGGCTCGCCGGGGAGGGAGAGCGCTGTTTTGCCCCTTCGCTCGGGTTTTCCCCTGCCCAGGGAACAAGCGCCTTTGTTGGAGCTGCGCTCCCCAGGGCTGGGGGTGATTTTTCGTTTTGTGGTTTTGACCTTTCTCCTCCGCTGCCTCCCGCAGGCCCGTCCCCGCAGCGGCGGCCCCGAGGGCGGTCGGGGCAGCGCGCCGCCGCCTGTCCCCGGCAGAGCCTCGGGCACGAAGAGCAGCCGCCTGTGGGGCTGAAACGGCGGCGAGCGGGAGGCATCGGGAGCACTTCGCCGCGGTGTGGGACAGAGGCAGCGGTCCGTGTCCCTCGGGCACCCCTGTCCCTGCTTCCCATGGCGAAGGCAGCGTGTGCCCCCGTGGAAATGCGCCGCGGCACGCGGGGCACGGGCTGGAGCCAGGGCCAGGTGTGCCATCGGGAAATACCACCTCCAGCCGCGGATCCAAGAGCTTCCAAGCCATGGCTGCACGGGGAGCAAAGAGCCCGTCCCCATCCCCCCTTCGACAACCACAGCCCCCGCAGCGTCCATCCAAACCCAGTAAGGCTGAAGCAGCAGCCACCAAACACCCTCGAAAAGAGCCTGCCGGACCTCTGAAACCCCAAAGAAAACCGAACACCAAAGTGGAAGCGAGCCAACAGGCCCACCAACGAGCCCCCCCGAATTGTGGGGGAGCCGGTCGGCACGGCCAGCACAAGCGCAGCGCTGCCAGCCCGTGGCTGCCCGCAGGGGGCCCGGCGCCCGGGGGACCACCCTCACCCTCCAACGCCGACTGCTGGTTCCTAATTCCTACGAATTCAACCGCATTCCCCCAGGGATAACGGGGGCGGGATGGGGTTTAACCCCCGAGTACAATTGCAGCGAAACCACAAGGAAACAGGCGCAGGTGAAGGGCAGAGCGCGCTCGCTGCCCTGTTGCTGCCGCAAAACTTGCGGAGGATCGGGGCGCCCCACACAACGACGGGCAGGAAAGGGAGAGCCGAGCCCGAGGGCTCCGAGCGCGGACAGAGGAGCCGAAGAAGACGGGCTTTTCCCGGGAAGCGGGGCGGGAGCGGCCGGCTGTGCGGGACCAGCCCCCGGTGCGCACCTTCCGCCCCCGCGCAGCTCCGCGGACCTGCACGGCTTTTACACGGGCGAGCGCGCCTGGCCGGCTCACATCGAGCAAGAGCTTTCCGGGAACAGGCTACTAAGAGCAGCGAGAGCAGGCGGGGGAGGGTGGGTATGAAATAAAAGGCTAAAGAAACAGTGCGATTTTGGGACCAGGACCAAATCCTAACGTGTTACATAAAAGCCACGGGCGGTTCTTATCAGCAAGTCCGGCCTAAAGAGGAACAATCCCCAGGACCGGCTCCAAAACAACCCTGTTAAAGGAACAATTGTGAAATGCCAACTTCCCACCAGCGTATGAACAGCAGGAGCCGGGCATGTCCTGTCTATAACCGGGCTTCTGACAAGCGACAGAGAGGGGAGGGGACGGAGGGGGATCCTCTCTTGACAAGATTTATCAAGAAACATTTAACTGGGCTTTAATCATATTAGCAAGAGCCCAATTAGGGCTGAGAGCGAAGCGAGGCTGGGGAGAGGAGGAGGAGCAAGCGACGGAGTCACTCGAGGATAAAGTCCTTTCATCAGGCTGCGCTCTCGGCAAACAGAGGAGTGCGAATAATCAGTGCCCTTCACTGGGGGGACGGGGGAGGGAGCGGCTGGGGAATGTGTGTAAAGGATCATTAAGGCCAGGCAGAAGGGGGTTTTTGTTGTTGTTGTTGTTTTTAATTATTACGGCTATTAAGGTGGTGTCTGTGGGCTCCCTCGGGCGCTGTTCTCAGAGACGGAGCTGGGAAGAAGCGAAGGGGTTCGGAGGCACCTGCTGCACTGCGATGACCTGATCTGCGTGTGCGGATAGGTCTCTCCCTCCCGGAGCAAAGGGGGGCTCCGTCCCTCCCACCCGACCTCACATCACCGAGGGAGAATTTCCTTAAAAGCCCTTTTCCCGGCTCTCGTCTCGCTGATGTCTCTTCCCCGGCGCATCCTACCTCCCAGCGCGGCTCCTCGGGGGGAGCTCGGCGCCCCACTGCCCCCGGCGGAGCCCAGTCCGGTGCCCGGGGCTCGTCGAGAGCCCCGCGGAAAGCTCGGCGCTGGGAACGCCCGGGTCGGGGGCAGAGGGCAGAAGATGTCCTCCCGGGGTTCAAACTCTCCGTGCTTTCGCGTGGGCAACCTGCCTTGTCCTTAGGGACTCGGTCGCTCCAGCTGTAGGGGATGGGGTGGGCGGACAGCAAAGAAATGAAGAAAAACTAGAGATGACAGGTGGGAGCAAAGGAAGAGGCTGTGGATAAGCCCATGAACCCCTCTCCCCGGGTTACGCCACCTCGGGACACGGCGGTGGGAGCGCGGCAGCGGCCGTGACCCTGCTTGCGGCTTTCGAGACATCGCCAGCAGCTGCCGGCAGCTGCCCCGATTTCCTGCCGCTCCCCGCGGCCGGGAGAAGGGAGATAAGGCTGTTGGGCAACGAGGCACCTTTCGCCCCAGAGGAGCCGGATCTTTGCGCCGCGGGGCAGAGGATGCTGTCTTTTTCTTTTTTTCAACAGGACAGGGCCCGGGTGGCGTTTGCCATTCGCACCGACGGGCATCCCCGCTGTCGGAAGCCATCTGACCCGTGCCTAGAGCGGAGGGGCTTTCGCCCCCCACGCCCCCCTCCGCCTCCTCCCCTCGCCCTGGGCAGCCACAGCCACGTCCTCGGGGACGCGGGGCCCTGGGGGCAGCGCCTCCCCCCGCACCGTGCCCTTTGCGTGACCGTGCCCCCGCCGCACCTTCCCTGTCCCACGCTTACCTTTCCGGCCCGGCCGCCGAGGGGCTGCCCCCCCGCTCCCGCCCCCCGCCCCGTCTCCGCCATCCCCGCCGCAGGGGTGTCGCACGCCGCCGCGCCGGCACAGCCTCGGCTCTCGCCTTGCGCGCACTCGGCTGGCGCTGGCAGCCCCGCCGGGTTCATCCGAGGACAGCGGCGGCTCCGCGCCGCGGCTCGTCTGGCTGCCAACGCCGCGGCGAGGCTGACGCTGCCGCGGCCGGGGGTGACTCACGGCGGCAGCCGCCGGGTAGCGGATCCGGCAGTCGAGCGGCGAGCGGGCACATCGGGCCCCGCTCTTCGCCCCCTTCCCCGGGCACCGCGTGCCGCCCGTCGCACCCATGCCCCCTCCCCGACCCCCCGCGCTTCTGCCAAGTGGAATAAACGCCCGGGTTTCCGGCAAATATTCACCCTTCCGACACCGAACGGGAGGCCGCCCCCCTCCCGGCCGGCACCCCTGTCGGAGCGGGCCGGGGTCGGTCCCCGCGGCCGGCAGCGCTCCCGGCGGCACCCGCCCCCAACGTAAGTGACCGTCGGGGCCGGGAGGGGGTGGCCGTCCCTCGCGGCCCGTGCCCGAGGGGCCGCGCTCCGGAGCCTGGGCTTGAGCGGGCGGGCGGGCCGGGGCCGGGCCGAGCCCCGGCCGTGTGCCCCGAGCGAGCCCCGGCCGTGTGCCCCGAGCGAGCCCCGGCCGAGCGCCCCGCGCCGTCCCCGAGGTGCGCCCGGCGTGTGCCCAGGGGACAGCCGCCCGGCCGCGCACGGACAAAGGCAAACACTGAACCCTAACGCGCGGCGGGGAGGGGACGCGGGGCACAGCCAGGGACGGGGACTCGGAGTCCGAGTGACGGGCAGCGGTGTCATCACCGCTGTGCTCTGCCCCGTTCGGCAAACACGCAGCAGGGTTTTAGCTGCCTGCGGTTTCCATGGAGCCCTCCTGGCACGTCCCAGCAAGAACGTATGGCGGATGTCTTCATGGCGAGCCTGCAGCGGGTCTCCCACTTCTCAGAGCTCCCAGGTGGAGTGTTTTCAGATCCTTTACACTGCGTGGCTCAGCACCAGCAGTGCTTTTGAGAAACATGCTTCGTGCATGACATCCCTGTTTTGAAACAGAGTTTTGAAGTGAAGCTGTAGCAACACACATCTTTCTGTCCAAGCTGTCTGCTGGATGCACAGTTTAAAAAGCAGTGGCTCCCTGAAATCAGATTATTAAAAGCTCATTTATTAAGAAGCTGAAGGCACAAAGGTAATGGTAATGAGTATTACACACTCTGCATACACACTCAAGTTTTGGATAGAGGGTGAAGGCATGAAGTCAGGCCTGTACTTAAAAATACTCTAAAGCTACTTGTCAGAAATGTGCTAAAATTATAAGCCATGGATTTAGTGGCATGGATTATGCTGTCAGTCCTTCTACCTTAAGTTCATTTTTAAGTCCAAATTTCAGCCCTTTGAGAAAAGATAGGCAGAGGAAGAGGAGGAGGAGGAGGAGGAGGAGGAGGAGGAGGAGGAGGAGGAGGAGGAGGAGGAAGAGACTATTTTAATTGAAATGCTGACATTGCTAACCATGGCAGTGTGAATTCACTACTATAATAAAACCTCAGCTAGCAGCCTAATTCCAGAGAGGTGATGTTATCCAGTAATAATGTAATCAGTTTGTTGGCTGTAACATAGGAAACTGGGAATTACTTTATTTTATTGATATTTTTGGCCAAAATGTAAGAAAAAAAAAATCAATAAGATGCCAGGGTTGAGGCAGGAGAGCTACCTTTGCTATTTAAAATAATAAACCAAAGTTCTTCATGAACATTTTTCACTTCAGTGCAGTTTTACAAAAGCATACTTAAAAAGGGACAGCTAGTGAGAATGCAAGCTTTCAAGCTAGGAATTGGAATACAGAAAGGCCCAAGGGTGTAACATTGTTAAAAGTGAGAGGTCCTGAAAGCACAGTGTTCACTTTACAAAATAGAAGTTTTCTCCTGGGTAATCGCTGAATGAGTTTGCATCGATTTGCAGCTGTGAATTTAAAAGAAAAAAAGGGAAAGAAAATAAATGAAGAAGAGAAATTCCTTGTTAGTAAATTGTGAGGAACAATTAAGAAAATTGTGGCAGATATATGAAAAATTGGAATTGACTGCTTAAGCTTTTGAGTTTATATATTCAGGATTCTCCATCCCTCATATCTCTCTTTAATACTTGTTTTTAAAGAGTAAACATTCTGATAATTTTATAGCCATCTGGCTCTCAAATTACAAATAAAAGCAGAAGTGAATTAACTTGTAAGGTGCATGTACCAGTGGAACTGTAGCTTTCAGAGAGGGTTAGTCAGTGTTGCTAGTGACATCAGAATTTCAGCCACTGTGAAGGTTTTGTTGTTGCAGAAAATTGCAAGGACAGACCATATTATAACTCTAATTCAGGTTTAGATTTTGCTGTTGCTGTTGACGGTGTTCTGCCTCTTTCACCTTAACCAAAATTTACTGTGGTCAGTGGGACTCTTTGGGTTGGGGCCATGAATTCTTTGAAGGAGCAAATCTTAAGTTTCTCCATGCTGCTAGGAAGCCTAGTAGTATCAAGACAAAGACATATGAAAGTATGTGAAGACAATGAAAACAGAGTAATGAGTATAGCCAAATCATAACTGCCATTTTAACAGAGTGGCTTGTAAATAACAGAGCCCTACAAGAATACTTGGGTGTGTCTGAGTCAACCCATTTTGAAAACCCTATGATATGCAGCTGCAGAAACAACACAAATTCTTGAAAAACAAAACTTGAAATGTCTTGAAAGTCACGTTTCCAAAAACAAGTGCTGTTCTGCATATAGATACATCACATGTTGCCCAGTAACTCTTAAAAAGTAGGCTAAAACTGCTACATTGACTGCCTTGTTCATCTGATCCACTTAAGGTAACATTAACCCTCATTTAAAACTTGCATTCAACAAAGCATTATTATATGTATTGCAGTGATTTGTGAATGTGTATAGTCTGGGCTGTGGTTGGCATTCAGTGTCAGGCTTAAATCCAAAAACATACAAGTTAATTTGCACTACATGACCATTGGCACTACAGAGTAATGAATTGGAAAAGGTATTTTGAGAATATTTTTCAACGCTGCCCTTATACACTTGCTTGAAGCCAGAAAATAGACATGATATAATGATAGTTATTTTGGCTTTATTGTGGAAGATAATGCCAGCTTGTGACTACTGACTGGATGTGAAAAAAAAACTTTATGGCTATATGGATTGGATGTGGTATGTCAGTAGTCATAGAGGGTACTAATGGAAGCATTGTGAATTAGTTCTGTGAAAAGATTCAAGTGACAATTAATTACTGTTTCTCTCAAATACAAAATGAGAAGGCATTGAAAAATTAATTGAGGAAATTTATGTATGGATGTGAAGCATGGTAGTTTGGGTGCCAGCTGCCACACAGGAAATTCCCAAACCACTAACTGATGGCAATTTTGAGAACTTAACAGGTTAGGTTCCAAACAGTGTTTTCAGTTTGGGCTTTTTTTTTTGTTATTAGGGTATGAGAGAGAGACTACACTAGCCCAATAGAGACATTTTTGCTTTCTTGGTGCATTGTTCTTGAAGTCTTACCTCCTTCGTCATTGCTCACAATTGCTTAGCTTTTTATTTTTGATCCAAAATGTCACCTTTTTAATTGAGAGACTGAGTATGATAGTGTGGAGGTGGGTCCTCGTGTATGCAGGAGGCAGAGAAGCAAGTGAAAGAGGAAAAGGGAAAGAAGAGGGAGTTTGGAGGGCACAGAAGGAAGATGGGAAATGTGAGGTTTGCATTGGAATGACTGATGATGGGATGGGAGAGGAGGAGACCGGACCACTGACTGTGGAGACAGCTGTGTTCAGAGTTTGTTATTTGATCAAACTACTCCTTATTTAACATGCCCTGCATTTCTCAGTGGGGATACAGCTTAGAATCTGTGTGAAATGGTGAAAGATTGAGAAAGTAAAGACAGAATGAAAAAGCAAGAGACAATTCCCTAATTTGTTTCTTTTGCATTTCTAAAGTCTGCCTAGCCCACACATTGGGTAGGGTATGCTTAGAATCTTGGAAGAAAAAAATAAGCTGCAGCTGGAACAAAGTTGGAAATAAATTCCAGTAATTTTAAAGATGATAGAAAATATCTGACCAGTCTTTCTCCCTCCTCCCTCCAGAAGGTCCAACAAAATCATCTACTCCATGGCAAATGCCTGACAACAACACGGTATGTGTATCTACTCTGAAATCAGAGTTCAGGGTATATATATGTAATTGCAACTCATATTTTGTTCTTCTGATATTGTTTACCTGGAACTTTCACACTGCCATATTTTTTACTTTCTTTTTCACTCAGTTTGCTTCTTTGCTTTTGGGACAGAAAATCCCTCATGCAGTGTGGTCCAGGTTATACTGAACCATGGATGTCTCATGCAGAGCAGTATCTTATTCCACACATGACTTACTCGTGTTTCAAAAGTAGGGTGAGTAATGGGTGCTGGAATTTAGCTCTATACTGCATTTTGCATCTGGGGTTTCTGTAATAGGTTCATGAAGTTCACAGACTGCTGCTAGTAATTTCTTAAATTTTTTACCTCCCATTCCTGCCTTTCCCCCCCATTTCTCCAGAGGCTTTATGTGGTCCTGGAGGACGTTACAACTTTGCAAAATGAACTATATCAAAATGCTCCAAGCACAGAATAAGCACACAAGGTGCATTTGTGCTGCAGAAATACCAGGTTTTGACTGGGCATGATCCCATATAGCTGTAGGGTCAGCATTTCACCTTTACCAGCAGAAAGGTTTGCAGTGACTGCATGTCTTAGGGTTGTCCTCAATGTGCCTAGAAGGCAAGCAGTGCTGGACTATTTACATTGCAAGTGGGATGATTGAGATGGTGCCCTGCAACATCATCCTTGGATACATGGAGAGAAAACTGATGTGCCTGTGATGCTCTCAAGTACATTCTATACGCCTCCAAGTACAAGGGCAATTTTGAATTTAGAAAGAAGCTCTCCAATGTGCTAAGCTGCTGATGTAGCACTTGCAGTGAGAAATATACTGGTCCAGATAGAACTCTTGGGAGTACACTCAGGTCAGACAAAGTGGGTCTCAGAAGGAGATGCAAAACAAACAAACAAACAGACAAACAGAAGTGTTCAAACACACAAACAAATTATTATTTGATCTGGAAACAGAACAGAGGTGTTGCCGGTAGCTGCACTTTGTTCAAACTTCATTTGAGCTTGTGATGTAACTTTAGTTAGTGTTAATCTACCCAGCTCATGTCAGACTCTGGACTGTGGGTTTTCTTACTGATGATTCTGCAGCCTCTCAGGCTCCTGGGGCTACTGTGCAAGGGTCTGTTTGCTCAGAGATAGCTATTCAGTGCAAAGAGGTGGTGACAGAAGTTGCTGTTAATTGTTGCCGTATGGTTGAAGGCTGGGGGCTGCTGTGCAAACAAGTCTCCTCTGCTCTGCTCCAGTTCAAAGTTAAGCCACCTAGATGAAACTAGGGAAAAGTGTTAATACAGCTAGATCTGAAAAGAATAGAGACAAGGAGGAAGGTAACCAAAGTTCAGACCCAGAGGGTGCATGCAGTTTAGATATGCTGAGTCCAGTCCTGTATCCCAATAAACGATTCACAGTCATTTGTGAAAAAGGGTCTCATTCTTTCCAGGATATGCTGGCTGTTTAGTTTGTCTTTCTAACTAGTGAATAAAGCTCAAGCAATGTTCTAGGAATTACCTTTGTATTAAAATTACCTTATTCTTTATGTGTCTACATCTATATTTGGATGTGAATTTTAGGACCTTGGATCCTAAAATATTTAGAGTCCAGTTAAATTTTGACATGAGAGCAACAGCATTATTTTTCTGCTCATTTTCTGAATCTGTAAACAAGCTTTTGTGCAAGACTACTGGCACTGAAAGTCTGTTTGAAATGGACTTGTGGAAGTGCAAGAGTTCATAACCCTTCTGTTGCAGCAGCTGGGAGTGCAGTCTGAACACTGAGTGCCTGCTGTAGTGAGAAGTGGGGAGGTATTCCTGAGGTACTCCTGCAGAGCCCTAGGAAAATCCAGCATTGCTGCCAGCTGCATGACGAAGAACACAGATAGTGCATACAACATCCTCCTCTAATCTGCCAGGAAGAATTAATAAGACACTTTGTTATTAAATTAAATTTGAATTAAAACACTTCCTGAGGCTGAGCTTCAAACTCTTCAACCTGCGAATGGATTCAGCAGCATTTTCTGAGCTTTGGAGCTCACTAGATTCCACTTTTACAGCAATGGAACAGTTTTCCATTGTAACCTTTACTTTCTTGTTTATTTAATATGTATGAATTACTGCTGCTGGCTCAATATGTTAACAGTTATTTAAAGAATGATCTGGTAAATTTTTAAGTTCATGTATGGATTATAAAATATTATATCTGTCACTATATTTTCTGGTCACTCACTTTATGTTAAGATTTCATTAATATGCTTTTCTTAAATAACAAACAGATCCTGCAGAGCTGGTTAGCCATGTGAGGACCATGTGGTGTAAGCAGTTATAAATACACCAGTAAAAAACATTCCAGAGAATTATAAATCACTATAATGTTCAACTCCAGTAGGTTGATGAATAGTATCTTTACTAACTTATTAACCACTTATCAAAATGATTTGCCTTGTACTTAGACTTAGGTTTATGTTCAGTGTAAATTTTACATAAAGCCCGACTTTGTTTTCTTTTGCCAGACGTATTTATTTCTGAGTCAAAACTCAGTCTGTTTTGCAAAAAGCAGGAGAATCAAAGAGGCATAATAATCAGCCTAAACTCATCCAAAGCACTTTAAAAATAGCCAGCCCACCTACTGCACTGGGAGATTTTATAGTGCAGTGTACAGAAGCACAGTGTGGAGTAGCTAAGGAGCTGTGCAATATGTAAGCTGTGCAAAATGTTCTCCAGGCTGTGGCTCTCTAACCAGTACCAGATCTGTCCCTGCTAGGGCATCTGCCTCTCAGACCCACACTGCCTTACAGATTGGTGCCCACGGTGTTTAACTCTGCTTTCCATGAGAAATGGCCCTGCATGGATTTCTGTTTCCAAATCAGAGGCTGACAGTGGAGGGATCTGTGGCAGAGGGTGGTTGGAAAGAGCGAGACGGCGTTGCTGCTCAGCCACTGGTGCGGTGGGCGGCGGTGCACCGGCATTGTCACTTGGGCTGTTACACAGATGGCCTGTGTAAACTTGAGTAAAATTCTAGCAGATAGGTCTGCAGAGGGATGCAGGCACCCAACTGCGCTGTGTGGGCCTTGCTAGGCTCCATAAAACCATGCCCAGCTGTCATCTCAATTTGTGAGTGTCTGAGCTCTGCCAGGGAGCAAGTTACAAACTGCTTGCAGGTTCTGGTAGGAGTCTTGAGGAAAACCTTTCCTGAACAAGTTTTTCCAGCAGAGTCCTGTACAAAACTGTTGGTGTCTCTCCTCATACAATGATACTGTTTCTTGGTGGATCCTGTTATTATCATGGTGAAATGCAAATACGTGATATGTACAGACACAAACTAAATTGTTCTGATTTTCGGAGACCACTTTTATCTTTTTCCCTGCTCTTTTCTCTCCAGCAGGCTTCCTCTCTCTTATTATAAACCCCCGGTTGTGTGTTCCTCTAGCCAGTTCTTATCAGTTTTACCCTTAATTGGTACACATAGTTGGTCAGTTTACCTAATTTCCCAATAAAGAGTTTATCGGTGAAAGAGTGTTTGGCGTGTGAACAGCACACATTGCAAAAGATGCTGCAGGAGGAAGGGCAGTGTGGATGTGTATTACCACACTCCAGCTTAGGTCAGGTGGAGTGTGGTAATACACATCGCTGCATCTGAGGGGAATCTTGCACCAAAATAAACTTTGAAGTTGACTAAAAAAAAAGGGGGAATTTCCCATTGTAGAATAAACAAATTGTACTATGCAGGGAAATGAGTTAAGTCAGTCTCATTGTTTTCAGCATCCCTCATGCCATGAAAAAAGAAGGATCTGGGGGGACTTTTAGATACCTTCAGTACCTAAAGAGATTGAAAAGGGAGCTGGAGAGGGAATTTTTACAAGGGCAGGTTGTGATAGGACAAGGGGCAATGGCTTTAAACTGACAGAGAGCAGGTTTAGATTAGATATTGGGAACCATTTCTTCACTGTAAGGGTAGTGACACACTGGTTGCTCAAGGAAGTTGTGGGTGCCTCATCTCTGGAAATGTTCAAGGCCAGGTTGGATAGGGTCGTGAGCACCCTGGTCTAGAGATAGGTGTCCCTGCCCATGGCTGGGGGTTGGAACTGGATATTCTTTAGGGTTCATTTCAACCTAACCCATTCTATGATTCTATGATTTTAAAAGGGTTATCTACTTGTCATAAAGTGCATTTCATTAATGTAAAGCATCTTGGCATTTCCTTTTTGTGTCTCTGTTAGAGAATTTGATGAAACAGCTTTTGTTTGTTCATACTTTTCTTTCTTAACATTTGTATATCATCAGTAAATGTTATTTTTTATGCAAAAACGAAGAGGAGCTTGCAATTTCTTCTCTATGAAGACAGAAGTCAAGTCATCCTCTTGCTTTAGATAACAATTTTCATATTGATTAAACATGTAAACATGTAGGCTTTTACTGCTCCCAGCAACAAGGATTGTGACAGTTTACATACTGATACTTGATAATTTATGTGTATTATGTAGAATTATGTAGAATTTGATCACTATAGGAATGGAGTATGATATTAGGTCCTTAATACATATGGTGGAGGAAAAAGCAATTATTAGGCTAAGTCCAAGTTAACACATGCAGCAGACCTCACTCTTTCCAAAGGGAAGGAAATTCTCTGCTTTACAATTTTTTAAAGTTCTTTGATACCCTGTGGTAGCAAATATGTTCTCAGGATGAGAGTTGTCTAGACTGTGCTCTCCAGATTATTGTAAGCATTTTATTCAGCTGAGAGCTGGAGTTCTGTAAATGGTTGGTGGGATTTGAAAGGACCTCAATGTGCAAGGGGAAGGAGGAACCTGCTGTAGATCTTTTGGGTCCTCAGCTGCCAAGCATATAAATATGGATAAGCATGTCCCACTGACTGCAGCAGAATTTCAAATTAAGTTTTTTTTCAGAAGTTTTTCCAGAGTTGGGATTTTAAGCAGTTTCTGTGTTTAGCTACAGTGTACCAAAGAGTGCTCATACAGTGAGCTTCCTTGAGCCAGTGCAAAAAATCAGGGAGGCTGTTATGCAATTATTGCTGTATATCTTCCTGCTTGTAAGCCTAAATTCCACTCTAGTTTTTTTGGTGTGTTTTGTTTAAATCCCTGAAAAGATGTCATTCTCTCACTGAATGTGTTTTTCCTCCTAAACATAAGCTGTAAATAAATACACAGATAATGTTATATGATTTTTTGAGTCATCTGCTTGAAGCTGTTATGTGTTTTATGCTAGGCAACTGTAGAAAATTATTAAACCTCATAAGCTCAGACATAAAAGCTCCTTGATTCGTCTTTGCCATGGAAATCACAAGTTTTAACATGCAATTGTGTATGTAAAAGAAAAAACCCCAGAGGTAACAGACAAGTAGAATTTTGTGGGGTTGTTACAGACACAGCGACATCTGGTTTGTATTGCAGTTAATGATTTCTAATATTATGTGCCATTTTGTGTTATATAAGCATTTATTATTAATCTGCATCTCCTCTTACAAATCAGTTTTCAATTTTTTTCCCCAATCATGTATTGAGAGAGCATGTGGGTATACATTTATGCCTGCTAAAATAAAACTAAAGGTGTTCCTCTATACTTAGAAATTTGAAGTACTTCGAGATGGATTCTGTGTTCCCTGTGAAGTAACTGTTGTCCTAATCATTACCAGGAATTGAACCTGGAACTACCAGAGCTAGAGAATAGCTTGACAATTTGAGCTCAAAAAGGCTAAATCTTCTGGCTAACAGTTGTAGGAGAGTCATGCCTTTTGTGGCTCTGGCAGAAGTTACTAGTTGGAGAGGGAATTATGCTTGTGCAACTCAAAATTGTTAGTGAAATCCAAGGGAATTTGGGGGTTTGCAGGGAATGCAGAATTGGGCTCTTCCAGGAGCTTCCCAGTAAGCATGAAAGGGTTTTTTTTGTTTGTGTGTGTGTGATGAGTAGTGAGAAATCCTGATGTCTGACAATGTTCTGGCTAAGTGTGCTCTTCAGTTTTCCATTAGTGGTGGTGTAGTCCATCAGTAAATCCTTTCAGGAGTAACCATCTGGCATTTCCTAAACCCTTGTCTGTGTATCATGTAAAACTCAGTGTTACCACTCTAAAGAAAGACCTTGAAAAGTTAAATGCCATTGGAATTTAGTAATGTAGGCCACAGTGTAAACTGTGGTTAAGTTGAGCTGAGGCCTTCTTTAGAGAAAGAACCTGTAATTGATTAAACCCTGCCTCTAGCTAGATAAAAATGAGTTGAAGTAGATTAATATAAAAACGGTTAAAAGCTTCCTTGTTGTTGTCAGTTTTCAAAATTAAACTTGTCAAGAGTTTGGCAGAAAGAGCTCAAAGGCAGAGCTGATCTGAACTGGGGAAAACAAACCCATAGGAGCAAAGAGCAATGTGGACCTTCTCATTTTTGGTTGATTTAAATGAATTTTCTGACTGAAGACTGTGAGCTTTAAGGTCCTTCCAACCCAAATGATTCTATAATTCTATGACTTTATGGCCTTCATTTCAACTTGCCAAGCCATTTTTCTCCAGACTACCATCTTCCATGATTTGTGTCTCACAGCTTTGTCTAACGTTGAAATTTATTCTGTACTGCTTGGCCTATCTTCTCGTGGCTTTCGTGAATCTTCTCTGACATTAAATGAGTGTAATTATTATGAGAACATAAACCAAGGGCAAAACTCAAAAGGTAGTCTTGGATTCAGTAAGAATCTGTCTGAGAGAGAATTGAAATGGAGACAGCACAGCCTAACAGCTAGAATGATGTCAGGCTTTTTGCTGCAATCTGCTTCCTTCTGCAGCTTTGCATGGCATGTGACCTCTGTGTCACACAGTTTGTCCTCCTGAAGTCTCAACTGCATCTTGGTGGCCAGATGGTGCAACTTTCTCTAATTGGTATGGCCATAAATTCTACAGTCCCAATGATGAGTGAAAAGTGAGACTCATATACTCTCCTACAAATGCTACCAAAGTGTTTATCAAAAAGCAATGTTGATTTTACTTAGTGTTGCACTGGAAAATCATTTTAGAACATGTTTGGGCTTTGACACCTTTTCTTAATATTTTCCCCCCATATCCTTTTGTATATACAACTGGGCCACGTTAGTGACCACAGGTATGAGTCTCCATTCCATTGCATTGGTTTTATGCCAGAGTAACCCCACTATTTTTCACAGCATAAAAGTCTGATGAAATGTGGTGAAAAATTGATCCCATACATATTCTAATCTCTGAGTGACTTAATATTTAGTGCTAAAACATTTTCAACCTTTAAAAACAACACTTCTATCAGTCATGTTACAGATTTAAAGTCTGCTGTCTCACGACTTGCCAGAACTGCAGCAAATGCTGGGAAGTGAGCATGTCCTTAATCACAGCAAGCCATGGGATATCTGATCCTTACATTTGACAGTCCTGTTGGAGGGTGAGCTAGTACTCTAGTATATTGACCTCAGTGTTGAAATGTGCCTTGTCCCCACATCTCTATTTTAAGGTAAAATAATAGAATAATTTCCACAGATGAAGGCTATTTTTTCCTTTTAAACCATTGCAGTTACCTTTTAATGGTAGCACTTTGAAATCTCTCTCAGACACGGAATCTTATGGACTGAGAGATAAGTTAACAGAGGCCTTGAGAAAGTAAACAAGACAGAAGTCAGATGCATGATGTTTCATGGGTCTGCAGGTTGTTTCTGGCTACAGAAGTAAAACTTAAGTCTGTTGTTGTCACAACAGCATACATAGTCTAAATTTATTTTCTAAATATTTCTATTATTACATACGTATGTATATTCCCTCTAACTGTTAACTAATCTACTGCTCTATTTGCAATATAAGGGAAGCATTGTGGTATTTTTAAATTTCTGAATTCAATGAGCCTTTTCCTGTTAAAATTATTTGCAAAGCTCCAGCTGATAACAGTAGGAGCAATCTTAGTATTTTCAATGATCATAAGCTAGCACTCCTGACAGCTAACTTGGGAAACTGAGACAGACTGTAGACTCAGAGGAGAGATCATTGAGGAGATATCAGTGTGTAAAAGGAATGTAGAATTCTGTTGGATTTGAGGCTTTGCTACACCACAGATTTCCTGCATGACTTTTAGTTTACTTAATATGGTTCCCCTCTGAATCTGTAAGCTGGGCATAGCAGCACATCCTTATATAAAAAAGAGTGATATGCTCAAATAGTCATCTGTAGCACATTTTGTGACTGGGAGAGATTTCTCATAAGACTCACACATAAGTTTGATCTGAAACAGTTGGGTAAATAGAACAAGTAATTAATTAATTATTACTTAATTAGCTTGGTTAATCAGTAACTGATAGAGTAACATCTGTTGCTCCTGCTTATTGTGTAAGGGAATTGTAGAATCACAGAATGGCCTGGCAAGAGACCTTAAATAAGGGAGTTGGGAGCATTGCTCTCATATGGTGCTCCTAATGGCACTGTAATACCACAGCAAAGTAATGGTGCTACAAATCAATTATGCTTATTTTCATATATATATATATATATATGTATTTTAATTGATGCAGATTAATGAGAGGGCAGTCCCTAACTTGAGATATTCTATAGGTAAAATAGAACTGTTTATACATTTAGACTGATGCATATTTAAGGCAATGAAACGTGGTTTACCCAGTAAGAAAAATGGTTATGTTCAACCACACTGTCTTGTGCTACTTAAGGGCTGAGGATGTACAAAGGCTGCTTGATTCAGCTGACATGTGGTAACTTGTTAAGCCTTGGTAACTTCAGCTCATGTAAAGCTAGAGATAAGAAATTGCTGTTCCTTCTGGTATTAACATCTCTGACTACAGGAAAACAAGTCGGGCAATTTAATGGTCTTGAGAAGTTTTATACTGGTTAACAGTACTCCTCTCTCCTTTTCTCCCTTTCACTTCTTACTGATTTAAATTGGCTGAAGAAAATAAATTCTGGTTCATGGGAAATCTTGTTTCTTTTTTTTTTTTTCTTTTTGGGGGGAGGAGAAGTTTTTGGTCAAAACTGATCTGGGAAATGAAAAGAAATTTTTCTGCCAACCAGAAATTTTGTGATAATTTCCTGCTGGAAACAACAAACATTTTATTTCTGAAATCAATATGCTGTCTGGTTCCTGCAGCTTCTCAGTTAAAATGGCATTTGACAGGTGACTCTGACTATCAGCTCTGTAGAGTAGTTGCAGAGCTACACGCTATCAGTGGTGCTCTGGCAGCCCTGCTCTGTGGGCTGACTGGAAGTCTGTTGCAGGGCTTCCAAGCTCCCAGCTGGCAATCTGTTCTTACTGTTCAGCAATCAGAAAGTCTGGAAAATACTGGGATTTCCATGTTTTCTGTACCCTTAGTAGGAAGTTACTCCTTTTACGCTCAGGATTTCCAGAACTTCCAGCTTAGGTGACTGAAACCATGAAAGCTTAATGTTTTCTCTCTTTGGGACACTCTATTGAACAGATCTGCTTTCTACTACTAAACTCACCTTTATTTCAAGTGCTATAGGATGCAGAAAGAATGGCCTCCTGTTTCAATATTTCACCCAACTCTTCTCTCTGGAAATGTTCCTACTGGGCTTTCAACTAACTTGCTGGAGTAGGGGTAGCAACCCAGCTGTGGAAGTGTGGAATTTAGCGTGGGCTAATTCCTGCATGCAGTTTACCCAGCTCCTTTGGGTGTGTCCTGCATGGCTGCTAGACCACAATGGAAACTACCCACGCAGCTTCAAACAATGCTAATGAGGCGACCTCGCACCCACCACACCCAGCGACTGGAAGATTCTGGCCCATCTTGCAGAATAGCAACTATGCAGAGTTACAGCATCTGGCTCTGGCAAGGCTGCAGGCACAGACAGTCTTTGAAACAAAAACAAAATCATGCACTGTTTCTTCCCATATTTACATGACTAAATGCTGCAATGCACACATGTGGGCAGGAGCAGGAAGAATGCACTCCACCAGTGATTGTGAAGGGATTTAGTGGCTCAGCACCCTGCAGGATCTGCTGCTTGAGCTGATCTACAGCTTTTTCTAGCCACATCAAGGATTTCACACATCTTAAGCAGAGTTGGCATTTGCAATGTGAAAACTACCTAAAAGGTGTCAGATTTGGATTCCAAATTGAAGTTTATCAGACATTCTTACAGGCAGATTGCAATTACACCTATGCTTAAGCCCTGAATATCCATACATTTCACCAGAGGTGCAACTCTTTTCCAAGTCTCCTTCTTACAAGAGTGATACAGATCTCCTGTGATTGACATACAGGTACAGAAAAAATGGATTTCTTGCTTGTGTTGCTACAAATATACTTCTCACGCTCTAGAAATAAGCACCTTCAAGTTCTTTTATTGCCCTCATTACTCTTGGTCTGTGGATAGCTGCATGTGGCAGGCGACAGCAAATATTTCAGATGAAAGATGATAGAAGAAAGCAAAAATTGTTTTCAGTCTTCATTGGCACAGCAGGACATTTCTGCATTTCATTTTCAGAAAGGCTTTTTCTGGCAATGTGAACTCTGAATGCACCTGATCTTTCATGGTTTAGGTGATCTTTGCATGAATGCATTGAGCTCTGCTTGTGCAAGTACCTGTGTGGGTGAACAGATTTGAGCCCATAAAGACTCTTTTGGCTCTTCAGTTCATCCTTGATGCCTGCCAACCTTAGACTTTTACAGCAGGGATCTTGCGTAAGACCACATATACAAGAAAATCACCCATGCAACATTTAAAACCATTGTTTCTTCCATTAGTTAAGAGGAAACACAGACTAATTTCTTACTGAATGTGTTTTTATGGCCTTCTCACAGCTTTGATGATCTTGTGGGAGCATGTAATCATAAATTATTAAAAGGAAAGCTAAGCTGCTCAAAGCTAAACACATCAATTGTCTTGTAAAAGAGAAAAATGTATGTGAATGGATCAGTATGATTAAATCACTGCAAGACATCATAACCTGTTGTGATTGCATGTGGGGAACCTAATAATTTTAGTTGTCTCTGTCATAAGGGAGCAGAAAAGTATTTTTATGCCTGCATTTTATTACATAAAGAAACATGGTGCTCTAGGCACAAAGTGGGGCAAGAGAGTGTGTGCAAACATGTATGTACATACTTGTGCATGCACACATATTCTTTTGGTACACCTCCTTCCGGATGCACTTGGAGTCCTGGCTGCTGTGAGGGTTTGGCAGCTTTCTTGTGCAGTGTGGGTGTTTATCATTCTACTATGATTGTTCATGTTGTGATGAGTTTCCCCTTGGGTGCATTTTTAAGGCACATGTTCCTGTCAAATGAGGTCAATGCTGAGCCAGAGAAGCAGTGCACAGGTGCCGTGTCAGACTTAGCTTCTTTCTTTTGGCTGCAGACAGTGACACTTCTTAATTTAACTTATGATTAAACTATTGACCTGATACAAGTCCAAGTAGAGTCTTTCTGCATGGATTTAAAAAAAGGTTCTTTACATAAACAAGAGAAGAAATGAGTGATTTCATAAAAATAGACTCTTAAGACCTGACCAAGAGCCTGTTAAAATTGATGGAAAGACTCCTTGAATTTTAGCAGGCCTTTAATGCATACTCTCTTGTTTATAATCCCAAGTGTGAGTAGCTCTTTGTTAAATAGGAGGTGCTTTCTTGCTTTACTCTCACTAGGTATAGTGCTGGTGGCACTGGAGAAAGCTCAGGGTGATGGGAGAGTTCATGACAAAGAATGATCTTTTTCTTCGTGGGCGGCAACCAGCTTCTAAACAAAAAAGCCCTAAGGACAGAAATGCATCAGGGTCATTACAACTGTCATTTGGCACTTACTAACATGTATTCTTGAAAGAAACTGTTAACACAATTTTGCTGTTTCTTGCCAAGCAGCGAGGGCAAACTGGCAATGATTTGAAGCCAGAATTGGACTGCGGGCTTTAGAGCTCCTCTCTAGGATCAGCTGATCAAGAAATATGGGAAACTGAACATGCTTAACCCTTTTACCTGCAGAAATCCATGCTTGTCCACTCATAAACATGCACTGTGTTTCTGTCCAAATTCAGATGTGTAGTAGAGATTATGGAAAGGTCCATTTGGAATCAAATCTGGTAAGGGATGTCAAGGACAACAAAAAGGGCTTCTTCAAGAACATCAGTTGCAAAAGGAACTAAGGAAATTATGGGCCTGCTGCTGAATGGGGTGGTGCTGTGGTGATGAAGGATACAGAGTATGTGGAGTTACTGAATGTCTTGTTTGCTTCAGTCTCTGCTGCTGAGGCCAGCTCTCAGGAATCCCAGACCATGGAGGCAAGAGAGAAAGTCTGGAGCAAGGAAGACTTTCCCTTGGTTGAGCAGGATCAGGTAGGAATCATTTAGGCAAATGTGACACCTGCAAATCCAGGGACCCCAGTGGGAGGCACCCACCAGTGCTGAGGGAGCTGCCAGGTGTTATTGCTAAGGCACTCTCCATGGTGATGGAGAATAGAAGAGGTGCCTGAGATCAGACTCTCCAAGGTCATGGAGCACAGGAGAAACATGTGAGGATTGGAAGAAAGCCAATGTCACTCCAGTCTTCAAAAATGGCAAGAAAGAGGATCCAGGAGACTAAAGGCCAGTAAGCCTCACCTCCATCTCTGGAGAGGGGATGGAACAACTCATTCTAGATGTCATCTCTAAGCATGTTGGAGTGAAGAAAGTTGTCAGGTGGAGTTAGAATGGATTCACCAGGGGGAAGTCATGCTTGACCAATCTGGTGGGCTTCTAGGATGGACTAACTGTCTGGGTAGATGAGAGGAAAGTGGTGGATGTTGTCTACCTTGACTTCAGCAAAGCTTTTAACACTGTTTTGCCTGACATCCTCATGGACAAGATCTGGAAGTGTGGGTTGAATGAGTGGGCAGTTGGGTGGACTGAGAATTGAATGCATGTCAGAGCTCAGAGATTTGTGATCAGAGTCCAGCTGGAGGCCTGTAGCCTGTGGTGTTACCCAGGGATTGGCACTGGGCCCTGTCTTGTTCATCTTGTTCATCAGGGCCCTGGAGGAAGGGACAGAGGGCAGCCTCAGCAAGTTTGCCAGTACTGCAAAACTGGGGGGAGTGGCTGGTACCCCAGAGAGCTGTGCTGCCATCCAGAAAAACCTGGACAGGCTGGAGAGTTGTGTGGAGAGGAACCTGGTGAAGTTCAACAAGGGCAAATGCAGAGTCTGCCACTGGAGAGGAATAACCCAGTGTAGCAGCACAGGCTGGGGACTGACCTGCTGGGGAGCAGCTCTGAGGAGAAGGACCTGGGGGTGTTGAGGGACAGCAAGGTCCATGAGCCAGCAGTGCCCTGGGGGCCAAGGAGGCCAATGGTATCCTGGGTGCATTAGGGAGAGCAGGTCAGGGGAGGTGATCCTGCAAGCAGGTCAGGGGAGGTGATCCTGCCCCTCTGCTCGGTCCTGGTGAGGCACATCTGGAGTGCTGTGACCAGTTCTGGGCTCCTCTGTTCAAGAACTACAAGGAACTACTGGCATGGGTCCAGCAGAGGGCAATAAAGATGGTGAGGGGACTCTGGAGCATCTCTGTGAGGAAAGGCTGAAGGAGCTGGGCCTGTTCAGCCGCCTTGACAAGAGATGAGTGGATCTTAGTGCGTACAAATATCTTAAGTGTGGGTGCCAAGAAGATGGGGCCAGACTTTTCACTGATGCCCAGTGACAGGACAAGGGACAGTTGGCAAAAAGTGAAACTGGGGGAGTTTCATCTGACTATGAGGAAAGCCTCTTTGCTGTGTCAGTGACAGAGCTCTGAAACAGGCTGCCCAGAGCAGTTGTGGAGTCTCCTTCTCTGGAGGTATTGAAAATTTGCCTGAACATGGTTCTGTGCAGCCTGCCATGGGTGCTTTAGCAGTAGGGATGGACTAGATGATCTCTAGAGGTCTCTCCCAACCCCAGCTATTCTGTAAGAGTTACCAGATTTTTGCCTTTCTTTGAGTAACAGTAATTATAATCTATGATGTGGTAATGCTTTAAAATCAAGGATGTTAATTGACTTGAAAGAAATTTATTCATCTATTTAGACTGCATAATGGTTTTGCTTTCACTAGGGTGGGTAAAAGCCAGATTTCTGTCTTGTTGGTCAGATTTTTCCTGTTAGGTCGGCACATACTGTCCAGAGCAAAGGAGGAGTTGATTAATCCTCCCAGGACCATGTACTTTCTCTGTCCTGTTTTTCCTGGAATAAAAAGGCTAGAACTCGCCTCTCACTGTGTCTAAATTGACAAGATCCATGATGTGTGAGAAGTTCAAGGTCTGAGAAGAGACACCTGTACCAATAGTCTATGACAATTTAGGATTCACTGTGACTCCAGTGCTGCTGTTGTGCCATGGCTACATCAGCCTTTTTAGAAAGGCTGATAGGTAAGGAATGGCAGACTGCAGTACAAAATTAACAATTAAATATGAAAAGGTTTTTTTTCATATTTAATGAAAAATAAATTTGTGGTTGTTGTGGCTGTTGGGGTTGTTTTGTGGTTTAATCCCAGCTGGCAACTAAGTATCATGGACCTGACTTTCTCCTCAGTAACTTCCCCCTCATTAAGTACACGCTCACTCTGGTGGGTGGAGAAATTGGGAAAAGGTAAAAGCCATGGGTTGATAAAAGAATGCTTTAAGAACGCTGAAAAAAAAGAGTAAAGTATAATAATGATGATGATGATGATGAAAACGAGAGGGAGGGGAATAAAATCTACAAGAAACAAATGACGCACAATACAGTTGCTCACCACCCACTGACCAGTGGCCAGCCCTTCCTGTCCAGCTCTCCTGGTTTATACAGTGGGCATAGCCTTCTATGCTATGGAATATCCCTTTGACCAGTTTATTTCATCTGTCCTGGCCATGCCCTTCCCAGCCTCTTGTGCACCTCCTCACTGGCAAAACATGGGAAACTGAAAAATCCTTGGCTTCAGGTGGGCACTGCTCAGCAACAGCTAAACCATCTGTGTTACCAGCATAATTCTCATACTGAACATCACTGCACCAGCTACCAGGAAGAAAATTAACTCTATTCCAGCTGAATCCAGGATAGTAGTGGCAGGAGTGATTACAATATTTCACTGAAGCTTGACATAGATAAAATTATATATTTATGTCATATATATAAAAGGATATGTAAAGGGTGGGCTGGAATCTAACTTGCTGTTTTCCCACTGGTGCCTTCATTCATTTGGGCAGTTTGATTCTGATTCTGTACCACTAGGTTGTGTAAAATAAATATGCTTAAATGCTTGACTTCAGCAAGTTTAGTGCAGTCCACTCCAATACATTAAGCAACCTCCTTGGAAGCTCATAGAACAGTTTTCTTATTGATCTGAGGGACTTGTTTTGTTATTTCTAAGTTGGTACTTTTTAAATGTGCTTTTGAATTTATTTGGAGCATTTGACTGTACCAAGCTTTGCAAAACTGCAAGAAATGTAATTTGGTAACTGTACAGTATAGAATTTCTTGTATGTACTGTGAATGTTGGCACAGATTGAAACTGGATTAGGTGAACAGTGCTGAACTCAGAGTATTTTGGATTTTTTTCTTGCACACATAAATAAAAATATAATGAACTCATTTACTTGAGGTAATTTTGGAATAAATCCACTTTAATCAATGATGTTAAACTACTGAGGTGTGTTACTGATACAGCTGCATTTTATTACCTGCTTCGTAAACCACAAATAGCAGAGAGAACCAGGTAAAGGTTTTTAGTTTCAGATGCAGGATGTGTGATGCAATCCACTACAGGGTTTATGCACATATGCACAGAGCATATTTTTGAGCTACTGTACTTTGAAATCTGTGCCAGACATCTATGCAGCCAGACAGTAAACAAAGAAAAAGATACCTTAGGCCAGGAACCTTCAACAGACAGAGGGTTTTCCTCAGAGACTGGAAGGGGAAGCGTTGCATGTGTAAAGTCACAAAGGTTAGTAGGCCAACCAAGAGCAGCACTGTGCCTGTGAGCTACATGCAGGGGATCTGAAGTCATTGGGAGTTTTGCAACTAATTTCAAAAGAGGTAGTACTGCCCCAAGAGCTCAGTTTCATTCCATTGGTATCAACCGATTTACTTCAGATTTGGTCAAGGATGCACAAGGTGAATTTCATCTGCTGTCAAAGAAGGTTGTGAAATTTTATACGCATTGCTTAATTCAAAAAACATTTTCCTCTGACTATCAAATACTTCATGAAAATTTTGCCTGAGTCTATGTAAAAAATGCTTTCTAACTGAGCCATTGAACACAGATTCCACTGCACAATGAAGAATTCTAATTGCAGTGAATATTAACTGCAGACTCTTCCAGATGCCAAGATAGAACTTTGTAATTTAAAGTTTTGATATGTGGCTTGCATTTTTTTAGAAGTTCTGTGAAGTTAATGAAAAGATTGAAGAAAACACTGTGGTATTTTGATTTTTTTTTCTCCAAAGCCAAATAGAAGGTTAAAAGCAAAGCAGCACAATTGGTTTTAGAATTTAAGAAGGCTTGAAGGATTATTTCCCATTCTTCAGTTGCAAATGAATATAGCAACTAAATAAAAAATAAATCTGGAAATAGAATATTAAGCATAAAATGTATTCATAGAAAGTAAGGCTGCTGGAATATGGTATTACTTCTGATTTTGATTTGGCGTTTGAGGTGTGAAGGTTTTTTTATTTAGTTTTCAGGTGATTTATTTTTGATCCACTTTTAGTAATGATTATTATGACATGAGTACAATAATGCAGTGGCCAGCTAATGGCAGTCTTCTGCACCATCAAAATCAATTTGTCATGCCTGTTGGGAAATGTAGTTTCAGGTCTTTTCTCCCCATCCTAATGAAAAACACCCGTAGTGTCAAAAGTTGTTTTCCTTGTCTGTCAAACAGTACAATAGAGAAATTTGGAGGAGTTTTAGAGCTCTTCTTTCTTTGGAACCTCTGAACACTGGTTCTACTGAAGCAGGAAAACGAATGTTCTGCTGGAGGTAGAGAAGAGACTAAGTAGCAGAAGACGTTTAATTGCAAAGAAGGCAAATAGGAGGAAAACTGCAAAATAGGATTTTGTCCTGTTGATATTTTGTAATCCAGAGGGTTCAATCTCTGAACATCATCCAAGATCTGAGGAGACTGGCAGGAAGTCTGACAGAGTTTGTACCAGTGATATGCTGTCTGGGAAAACCACTTGTATTACCAAGAATTGGTCCTTGTATTTCGGTGGCAGTTTTGCAGAAATAATACTTAGAACTGTAACTGATCTATTTAAAGGTCTTAGTCATACTGACATTGTCCTGTCTTCTTCTCTTTTCTCCCTGTATACTATCATTGCCTGAAAAGTAAAGAAAATAATAATCATGTTTCTGTTTTCCTGCTCCACTGGTAGGAGCGTGCTATAGTTGAAAGACTGGTGCAGTGCTGTGCAGGGTAGGGAGAAACCAAGTTTACAATATAATACTGATCTGCCAACTTTTTTCTAATATAGAAAAGGAAAAGGATTTTTGCTTTAGAGTGATCACCCTACATGAAAGGGATTTTCTCAACAGAGTTTTGTGTTTGAGATTCTGTGTTTTCCTCAGGGTTCATCACAGGTCACACATCAACAACCTTCAGCAGTAAGTAGCTGGATGAGACCTGTTAAATCCAATAATTGGGTTTTTTCAGAAATGTAGTTGATCACAACATGCTCAGGACAAGAGAGGTGGTTAACCTTCCAAAGATTTTGACAGCTGCATGGGAGCAACTGACCCTGATCACCTGAATAAGACATTCTCATGCCAAGGGCTGGATTTGCTCCCTCCCCTGAAAGCTAGTGGCCAAAGCTAGTTTACCAGTTTGAGAGCAGAGTTAGTCCTGAATCTGCAGTGTCCCTGCTCTTTATATGCCTGGGGCTATATGGTGGTCATATGTCTGGGTTGTAAAAAGATGATTAAGGTTCTTTAAGCACAGTACTAATAATGGAAAATTAAGGGCCCATTGACTCTTTACAGGAAGCCTATTAAGCTAATACCAACAAAGCTATTTTTTCCATTTTAACTAACATGGTTTTGTTAGTTTGTTTTAGCTGCTTTTGTTGCAATTCACTTTGGCTTTTTCTCAACCCTTGCACTTTGCCTTTGTGATCTCTGTTTTCTTTCCATCCAGAGTTTCCTTTCTATGCTTCTCGCAGGCAGATTCCTTCCATCCACTAGAAGAATAAGTCTCAAATCAATTGTTGATTGAAATCTTGGTTCCCTGGGTGTTTCTCTCCACTGCCTTTAGTAGTGTCAGGATTCAAGATACATTTGTTTTTCTTTCTTGCCATTACACAAATAGTGCTCCCCAGTAGGACTTTGAAGTTCATATTGTATTCATTAATAAGATTTTTAATCTTTTTGAGACAGTCCCTCCTAGCCCTTCTTCACCAGCAGGATGTGTAGCCCATTGCATATGAATTGGTTCCGGGAGTGGGGCCAGGGAGTAAGGGAATGGGGCTGGGCCAGGAAGAAGGAATAACTGCTTCCCTAAGTGTAGGAAAAGGGATTTCTGGGTCCAAGCTTGTGAGGGCTGAGGAGGTGAGAAGTGCTGTCATCTGCATGGAGCATGGCGGGGAGTGGGGTCTGCTAGGACCCCAGGAAGGTCACAGTTTTTGAACCAGCTGTGATTTCAAAAGTTGGTTTGACCAAACCAGGGTGAACTGTTTCCAGCACAGTTTTGGCTACCCACAACCTCTGTTGGCTTAGTCCTGTATTCCTGATGCCAGTGCATTGCCCAATGATGTCAGCGGGTGTTTTTGGGTTTGCAAGGAATGCAGGAATGGGATCTCTGAAAAACAGAATCTGTATGGTAGAAATGTTCTAAAACTGAAAGATGTTTTACAGAAGCTTGCCTGAAACATTTTAGCAAGAAAACTGGGCTCCTTCAGGCCCTTGGCCATTGGTTTTATGAATTATCCTTGCAGGTAGCTTGCATTCTTCCATGCTGTCATCAGACACTTTTGTGAAATGCTTTTGAAGTCAAATAATTCAGAAGACTCTTTCTGACCGAGACAGCATACACCAATTGCCTGGTTACCGCTGATGTTTGCCAGATTTCAGAAGTACTTTTCTGAATTATGCCTTGCCAGATCATCATGGATATTTCAGTGGATCTTTTGTGGAGCTGATAACATCTCTCAAGTGTTGAAGATTTTAGCTTTAATTGATTTTTGTCCTAGAATTTAACCGTATGCTATTGTGCCTTCATTGGCCTTTGCTAATATTTTCATTAGTTGTTAAAGTGGAGTGGAGTCACCACGCTTCTTCAAAGAGTATTTTCTGCCAGAGCCAGTAGTATGGCTGTCTTTAACATTTCTTCTCATTCTTGGCAAAGGAGTAGACTTCTTTTCTTCTTGGTTTTACTCAGTGGTATGTAAGGTCTGAGACAGGAATTTGGTTCTTTGTAGTAGATGTGTCACACATGGTATGAAGCAATGCCTTTGTCAGTGGGTCTCGTTGCTGGGTCTTAAAATCTGCAGGTGCTTCCTGTGCTTTTCTGCAAAGAGCTGATTATAGTTTCACGCAGAAAATAGTATTACCTTTTCTAATGCAATGTTCTAAATATTCATGGATTCCTTATTAAGTGTCTGATATGCTTAATAAATTCACCGGGGTTATCCCCGGGTACCTTTAGGATGAAAGCTTCTGAAATGTGTCAGCTAGTTAGATGTTAGTTTTTATACTCAAGATGTCCTGGGCACCAGAGAGTTCCTGCTATAGCAGTGTGTTGAATCAATTTCCATGTAGCCTTCAGCCACTGCTGTGTGTTGGCTTTTGTCAGACTGTGACAACCCCAACTGTGTTGGGGTTTTCTTACCTTCTGAGACAAATGTCATTGGCCTTTTCTGACCTTGCCTTGTTGTCACACATGAGATTTTGAAAGGTCTTTTGAAATTGCTTGGCTTCTCCCTTGGTACGATAATATTGCAGAGTACTACTTCCTGTATTTTCCTGCTAGAACATAACAGTTTTTACAGTGGTAAAGTTTTAAATAGAGTTTGAAATACTTGGCATTGGGATAGAGGGTTTTGCATGCAATATATTAGTCAATGTGACTTACTAAACCCCTAAAAGAGTGGCTTGTGCAAGAAACTGCATATTCCCTAGTAAATCATAGAAGTGTAGGAATGGGAGGGAGCTCAGGCAACCAGTTCATCTCTCTGTTTTGTGGCTGAGCCAAGACTATTTTTGACAGTGATGTGTCTAACTTTTCCATAGTGGACTCCAGTGATGAGGATTCCATGACCAGCCTTGGTGAGCTGTTCCAGTGTATGGCTGTTTTTGTTAGTTAGTTTGTCCTAATAGCCAACAAATCTTCTTTTACCACACGGCAAGCGGAACTATTCTTCTAACCTTGCTGAACCTGAAGAACAGTTGATCACTGTCATATTTATTACAGCATCTTGCATATTTGAAGACTTATGTCTTCCCTCAGTCTCCTTTCTAGACTAAACAAACTCAAATCTTTCAGCTTTTCTTCCTAGATTGTATATTCCAACCTTTTTTTTTTTCCTTTTCTGGACTAAATCCGCATAAGTCTTGAAAGATGTAGTTCAAAACTGAGCTTTCTTTTTGATTTGAGGTATCACAAGTGCCAGAAGGTGTGGATTAGTTACCTCTTCTAGAACACCATATTTGCAAGAGAATTATGCTTCTAATATCTAAAGCTCTGTAGGTAAATTGCTTTTTTCTACTTTGTAGGTTTTCCTGCTGAAGTGCAAGCTTGTCTTTTTTATTTCATCCCACCAGTTTTACAGGCAATGGTTGATTGACAACCCTTTCAGCCTGTCCTATGAAGGTTTTTCTACTTTTCACTGCAAATTTGAAGACTATATTCCACCATTCTGCTGAGCTTTAGTCAATCTTTTCAAAACAAATCAATAATAATACAGTTTTCATCCAGGAATCATATGGTAATGTATTTTGAAGAACAATTTCTTCTACTGGTTTCCTGATGAAAATGCTTAGGGCATGTTGTGCAGTTTGTGTCACAGTCTTTCTAAACTTGAGATCCTATTTTATTTTTCTCCCTTAACCTGTGGGCCATAAACATGGAACAAAATAGAATGGTCTGAGATGATTTATTTTTCATCTCCATTAGGAAGGTTGTCCAGAATACTTCCTGTGTCCCTGTTTCCCCAGCCCTTCCCTAGAGCCAGTAGTCACTTCTGGTTGGTCTGGTCTGAGTCACACCTGACAGTTTTATTGGTGCTCATGAACAGCATTGGGCAATGGCTGGATCACTGGCTGAAACTTGGCAGTCTGTCTGTAATATCACGGATTTGGGCTTCTGGCAGGCAGGCAGCTGACACCCTGGGACACTGGTTTGACAATGGATGTCTCTGTTCATCTCAGAAATAATTGTAACAGAAAAAAAATAATCTTGCCGTGATAGTCATCTACAAAGCAGAAAAAAAATTTAAAGGAAAACATAGCAATTTACCTAGTGTCTGGTCTATTCACTAACAGGTTTCTCAACACTGAAATGGTTCCTCTTTTCTTCCAAAATTATTTAAGAGCAATAAACATACTCATCAGCTGACTTGTCCTCCAGCGGCTTTGAGAGTTTTTAAAGGGCTGCTTTATTTCCTCTCCTTCATTCCTGGCAAAATCACAAATATCTAACTGAACTCACAGTACTTAAATAGAAAGTAGTAGAAGAAATGGTTGTACAAGTAGTTCAGGGTCTGGTCACAAATATGCACTAAGCTGCTGGTTCTCCTGGGTGAATTTTGCCTTGAACAGAGAAAACAATTACACCTTGTTAGCTCAAAAAAGGTAACCATCCTTCTTGTATTTTAGTCAATCCAGCTATAGAGTGAAGTGGAAAGACAAAAGAGAATTCTAAAGAGCCTGATAGCTCAGTGGTTATTTATAGCAAAAGACAATAATCATAAAATAAGATTAAAATATTTTTGTTTTAGACTGTTATCCTAAAACAAATCACAACCAATTTGAACCAATAAATAATGGAGTGTTTAAAAAGAAAAAAAATACTAATGAAAACATGATTTTTAAAAATGTTTCTTCTGGAAGTGTGCTGTGCCAGGGGCAGTAGTAAACATACCTCCTTTGAATCACTGGAGATGAAAACCAGCCATATACTTGAGCTTAGGTACTTCCTATGGGTTTATAACTCCTTTGTATCTTTTCAGCATTCAGGAAAATACAGCACACAGATTTTTAAACTATGATTCTGGCTACAGAGGCACAACACATTCTTTTCTGTTTTTAATAAGTCTCTTTCTTTGTGCAACAAATCCTTCTAAAAAATGGTACCAGCAGTGCTAACCAATGGGTAGCAGCTAGAGGCTTGGGGGAAAGGAATTGCTTTGGCTGGACAGAGACTAAGGGATTTGTACACCCAAATTTCTATTGTTTTTAATAAGAATTTGGCTTCAGAAATCATAGCCCTCATATGTATTCAGTCTCTGAGAGCTGGAGGTCTCTAACCACGCATTCCTATCTTGTGGGATCCAATCCCCCCGGCGGGTGCACCAGCCGGGCAGGCAGGTGTGGCACTGCACTCATCCCCTGGCAGGGCTCCTCCCTTGTCAGGGACATGTGCCTGCTGTTTTGGTTGAGAGCATCTACCATCTGATGGCTGGAGCTAACAGCTGGGGAAGGAGGAACGCATATCCCACCAGGAGTGAAGAGGTTACTTAACAATCTTAAGAAGGTTTACTGTGTTAAAATATGAATTGTTTTTTTCTTATTCTTTCAGTGGCTTTTCAGGAGTTTAGGAGAGACTTTATGAAAATACAGGGTACTTGTGCATTCTTCCTATATTCCATATGCTCTGGTAAATTGTCATTCTGATTCTCCCATACAAGTAACTGAAGGAACTGGAAAAATAAACTTTAAAAAATCCTTTTAATAAAATTATTTCCTCATTTCTGTTCCGATGGGAAACCTGAGTAAAAATGTAGAAGTATTAAGTATATAACAAGGGGATGCTGATTTATTTTCTGAAGACCTCTGTGATCATTGAAAACTGTGTTTAGGATTATTTACAGGAGGGCTAAGTGTTACTGTTATTTTCTTGTAGTCAGTTCATCAGTGGCCGATAAGTAAAGAATGTAACTTGGTAAGGTGTTGCAGGCAAAGAGAATTTTTGCAATAATGTTTGCATTTTTACTACCTTTTCAAGGTACTCTTTAATTTGTACAGAAGAGAGCTAGCTACACAAGGACAGCATTCACTGCTACATATGCTGATTAAAAAATGTCAAAGGAGTAGATTCTTGAGCAGATCTTCAGTGGTGATGCAGTTTGTTTAACATATGTTCACTGTAAGTTTGTTAGTGTGGGAGATGTCAGAAATATGAGAAACTTAGAAACCTTGATCAAGGCATCAAGACAATGGGACACATCATTTTGACACAGGAATTTTTATGGATTGCATGAGTCTGGCTGTACTCCAGAATTAGTTCCAGGCTGAATTATTGTTCCATTCTGTATCTTCCTTCATGTTAGAAACCTGAGTAGTGAGTGGTTGTTACACTGACCTGTATTACGTGCACTCTTTAAGCACTCTGAGTACAGCACACGATTGTGACTCTATTTTTAAGTAGGCTTCTCTTTTGTGTGTTTTTCCTTAGAATGGTTCTGTAGGTTAGTGTTGGACACAACCTGTACACACAGTGTGTGTGGTTCTAGAAGGGAAGTCACACTGTCTGCCAGTGCTGAGCATAAAGAAGAAGGGAAGTGCTCTCTAAACTGCATGAAAAGAAGGTATGAACAAGCATAATATTTTTACTTTCTTGCCATTGCAGCTGCTGCTTTTATCTCAAGAAAATAAATGATCAGTGCAGATAAGGTGATAGCTGAAGTTCTCCATATGTTTCCATAGTTATGCAGCTTTTTGGCAGAATAGCACAATTCTTTGTGCAGGCAACTGAATCACCAGAGTAGTGGGCTAGATTAATGTGAGGAATTATATCTATTAATGTGAGGAATTATATTTAAATGTCTCTTTAGTGCTTAGGATATCTCTAGGTGTCACTGGCATTTGTCTGCCTTCCCACCTACCTTTTCTTCCTCTATGCTGATCCTTTCTGGGCTAGTTTCTGCTAGTGAAATACCCACAGAACCTATCAGTCTGTTTCTGAGTTTGTGCCACCTGCCTGTGTCCTGACCACATCAATCCCTGTGGGGTTCAGCCCACATCTTAAAACTGAGGGAAATGTGTTCTCATCCTCTTTCTTTTCTGTCTTGCTTGTGGTTACAGAAAAAAAGTGTGTAGAGAATATGTATAATTTCATCAGAAGAAGCCTGTTTTGTGGTGTTGAATCAAGCATTCCTTAGGGTTCTTACCTTTCAGTCAGTAGACGTTGAGATTTTTTGCCTGTTTTGGTGAATTAAAACATTTCACCAGGAGAATGATGTAACATTCTCCAGGGCTGGGGTTTTTGTACTTGATGCCCTCCTACTTATGTTCCTGCTGAATTTTCCCTATGCAGTTTCTGGAAGGATAGGAAAAAGAATGATTTCTAGAAAATCTGTCTTAGGATATTTACTACAGAGGAAGGAGAGATAAATGTATTTATTGAGACTAATAGACATCTAGAAAGTGAAATAGTATTTTTTAAAAAGGAAGAAAATAAAAAGGTATGTGTGTGTATGGATGGTGGGCAGGACAGTGGGAACCTGCTCTGGCATCTTGGTGGCTGAATTTCTGATGGGAGGTGTAGGTTAAAAGTCTTTCAGCAGAGGAAGAACAGAAAACCAAGGCTGAGATTGAGCCATTTGTGAGTGTGTGAGTGTGTGTGTGTGCAATCTTATACTGCACTTGTTTTTGTGTTTCCTAAGGGCTGGTTTAAGCAGCTTCCTGCTTAGTTTGCTGGTGTCTGTGTATTCCATTTCAATGTGCCTAGAGGCCTCTGATTGATTTATGTGTTACTGCCAGCTTGAGACAGCTAATGTGGTTATCACCTCTAGCTGTTTACCCCACCCTTAAAGAGCTAAATAACTCCAGTGGTTCAGCAGCTGGTTTGTGAACAGCTCAAATATCATCTCAGGGACAGTGAGGGGGACACTTGGGCACAGTAACCTCACCAGCTGTCTGAGGCTGAGCCATCTCTTCTTGTTCATGTGAGCCAGTGTCCCCTCACATGGCACAGACCAGGTACAAAGCAGTTCTGTGGCCATGTGCCCTTTTGAATACAGCTTAGATACACAAGAAATAAATGTTATAGTGCTGAAGGTAGCCATTCTAGTATAGTTCATCTGAATGAAAGTGTCTAAACTCTGTGTATAATGAGAAGCCTCATTTGCAGATGCTGACTTAGGAAGCATTGTTAAGATGAGGAAAACCCGTTTGGAGTAAACCTGGAAACAGGCACCTCAGGAATCTCACTGGGAAAGGAAGACATTAGAGACTGGGATTCAGTTACTTAAATATATTTCTGCTTCTGGACCTGTTTTTTAGATTCTTTTCATAAATCTAAACAGAGAAATGGATACTCTTTTACAGTATAGAGCATTTATAATGACTCAAATAGGGGCATTCTGACCTGTTTGTTCCTGACTCATTTTTGCAGCTGCCTCCAGCGCAAATAAAAGTTAATTTCTCTAAGTGCTCACCTACTGCCTAGTGGATTTTTGCAGTGTATCTAGAGTCACTTGACTTAGGGTTCTCATCTTAGCATTGTGGTTTAGAGAGAGAAGAGAAACTTCTGGGTACAGATGTCAGTAGTATCAATTGCTCTGGGTTTATGGGAAATGTTTAGCTAATACAAACTGCAAACAAATCTCTGCGAAAAGCTATTTTAAATTGGAGTTTACACAGTTGAAGAAAAAAACTTATGTTTCCTTTTTCTGTCCAAGTTAGAATTACAAAGGTAGATGCACATAAATAATATTTTTCCTTGAAATTTTTATCTAGTTATTTTCCATTTCTTTCCCTTTTTCTTGTTACAGTCTCCATGCTTATATAACAGCTCTCAAGAGGAAGCTGCTAACAAGCCCATCTGATTGTTTGTACCAGCTGTGTTAGTGGAGGCATGCTGGATGCAACGGAGCTCCACCTTCTCTTTTGAGGTACATTATATGTGAGACACCATAATGTATGGTTCAGCCAGAATGATAGCTGCTTAACCTCTTGGTACTCTTTTCATTAATTCTTTCTTGGATCAGTTATTGTGTTTTGTCTGTCACAAAACTGGGTTGAAAACTGCTCTGGGCATGGAATGTGTCATTCATTTAAACAACATCAAGGCACACTGTTCATGTTTAATTATTACTTTAATGCGAGTGCTAAACTGTTTTCAGTTACATCTAACAAACATGTTTTCTGGGACTGGTTGCTGGCTGACCTCAAGTAAGGGCATGTTAGGCTAAGCCTTGAAATGCTGCATCAAGCTGTCATCTCAAATAGAAGTGAGCTCATTCATCCTCCCGTGAACTATCATATAGATGAACCGATGGAAGCAGGATATATTAACTGCCCACCACAAAGGACATTGCAGTGTGCTGATTTATGATGAGCAAATTCTAGAGTAATCCTATTGATGATGCCTAAAAACATCTGTTCACAGTATTGCAGTAGCTAAGCTAGGAATACTGTGTAGTAGATGAAAGCCACCTGTTGATGAAATCTTTAAAAAGGATACATAAATATTTCTGTTGGTGCTGATGTTGTTGCATCAGTTCTTTTTCAGGATATCCATTATGGCATGACACATTCATTTGGAAATGGTCAGAATATTTATAGGCCCAGTTCCAGTAGAACATGAGCATGTGACCAATGCTCTTACTTTCAGTTGCTCAAAAAAACAGTTTGATGCAATGTTTAGAAGTGATTGTCATGCTAAGGTAACTTTAATGACAGAAAGAAAAAAAAATCTACATTGATTTTTTTTCAGAATAAAGTACTGTAGAAGGTAATGTAAACAGAATAAGGTAATGTAGAAAGCAAAGTTTAAGCTGTGTGTATTTGAGAGACCATTCTAAAAGATTAAAAGGAAACCACCACAATACCTAATGCCTTGGTTTTGGTAGAATTTTGGGGGTTTTGACATGCTTCAAATAAATTCCTTCTGAGCAATGGATTTTGGGACATCCACAATCACTTGATAAGGCTGATGCATTCCAATCTGAAACTAAATCAGAGGGCACATCCACTTCAATTAACCTACCATTCACCCTGATATCATCATGACTCTATCCAAGCAGTTGACTAATATAATGACAGCACTCCTATAAAGATGCAGACCTGACTTAAAACTTCCTACAGGCATGATCCTAAGGCTTGGGAGGCTTGTTTGTTTCTGAGTAACATCTGTTGGGAAAATCCATTATATCTGTCACTGGATTTGTTTTGACATCTGAGACCAAACTTTCCTGGGTTCTCCTTTTTATTTTCTTCCTTCCTGCCTATTTTTCCTGTTTCTCTACTGAAATGATGCTCATCACTATCCTTTCTTCCTGCCAGTGGCAGTGGGAGCAGCCAGCTGGGCTTGGCTTGACAAGCACCAAATGAAGCTTATATGTGCCAGGAATGTCTGCCTGTGTTAGTGACAGCCACTAGCTTACTAGTTATTGTACCAGAGTCTTTTGAAAGAGAATTTGTAAGTGGGAATGACTGTGAAACCAGTTGTCTTTTGCTGCCCTTAATGTAGAACCATTAAGAGCTTTAAAATTTCAACTCAACTTTTGAGTTTGAAGAAAGCTCTCTTTGTAAATTTCCTGGCCCAGAGTGCTCTTACTTCATGCTCTTGCCACGGTACTCTGTTGGTTTGTCGTGGTTCTAAGGAATAAATCCTGTTTTAAATTTCCTTGGTTTCTTATAACAAAGGGCTCTGGAGGAAAGAAAATCTTTTAATCCTCCCAGCAATAACCTGACACGACCTTCTAAATACACTATTAACTCAAAAATATTAGCAATATTTTGTAGCTGTCTTAAGAAGAGCTTACAATAGAGATGGACCAAATATTTAGAAGAATAATTATACTTAGTTCTGAGGAAATTAGTATCCATAACACAATTACACATTTAAAAAGGGCTAAAAGTTAAAAACTATTTAAAAAGCCAGGCAGTATTGTTCAGTAGCACTGGCAAAATACAGACAGTTTTCTGCATGGTCTTTCTAGGCTTGTGATTTCCTGACTGCCTTAGCACAAATTATTTGCCTTCTCTCTGTTCTTTAGTAACTCCAATCTGTTTTTTCTTTCCTTCATAACTGCTTAGCTTTCAGAAGATGTTAAAATTTTTTTAATATGCTCAATATGAGATACTTAGAAGATCTGCAGGAGGAGATAGTTTTCTGCAAACCTGGCCTCTTAGCTATGTCAGTAGGCTGCCAAGAGTTGCACACAGCTTAAATATCAAATAGGTGTTTTGTAAAAATTGAACACAGTATAAATGTAAAAATTGTACTAGTATAAGTACATTAAAGTAACTAATTTGGAAAGAAAATCATGGCAGTAAAAAATCACAAAGGTAACAACTTAAGATTAGGTATCCAACACTATCCTCTGACCAGGGGCAGAGAGATGAACCTCAGCATGGGATGCACAGCAGAAAAATTCAGAGAAAAGACAGTAGGAAAAGCTAGAGAAAAGAAATTCAACCTTGTTTTCTGTTTCTTTGGTTAAAATACCTGAATTCAGAGATAAAATAGGGGTTTGGAGCCTGAAGTTTTTTTGTTACTTTTATGTTTGTCAGGTATGCATTTTGGTATTCAGCAGCAGTAGCAATTGTGCATTCCCTCATAAAAATACTTGCTAAATTCTGCAGCCTTTAGTCAGCCATTCTCCAGTATGAATTTCTATTAAAAATCGGATCTAAACCTAATGAAGTCAGTGAGAGTCTTTCAATTGCTTCAAGCACAAATTGCAAAATAGCAGCTAGATCCACTGAGGGACATGGGGATATGACGCCCCATAGAAGGATGTACACAGGTATCCCCTGCTGCTATGTGCCAGCTGTTGCCTTGGAGCTGGTAATAACCATGCTGTCTCTCTTGAGAGGAGAGTACTCCAAGGATGGAATTCCCGCTTGGAATTCAGATTTGTACTCAGACGAGCAGTTCCAATGGAAACATATGCTTGATGCCAACTCCTCCTCCTCCTCCTGGTATAAGAACACTTTTGGGCAAAGAAGTATAACACAGAATCAGTAAGGTGGGAAAGGACCACTGGAGGTCATCTAGTCCAAACTCCCTGCTCAAGCAGGGTGCCCTGCTGCACATTATTCAGGATTGTGTCCAGACAGCTTTTGAATACCTCCAGAGAAGGAAACTCCACAGCCTCTCTGGTTAATCTGTCCAGCACAGTAAAGAAGTTCAGCCTTATGTTTGAGAGGAACGCCTTGTGCTTCAGTTTCTGCTTGTTGCCTCTTGTCCTATTGCTTGGCATTGCTGAGCTGAGCCAGCCTCCATCCTCTTGTATAGTACAGGGCAGTATCGTGGGAGAAGAAGCTTGGCAGGAACAGCCAGGTGTGAATTACCTGGGTCTTTGGTGTCCCACTTTTGCAGCCCAGGCCCTCTGTCATGTCAGAAGAGAATGGTTGGCACTGTGGAGGCAGGAGCAGCAGCTCCCCTGTGGGACTGAAGTGCTGCTGGCTCTAACAGAGCATGTCCCTGTCGTGACCAGCACAATGGCTGTACTGTCCCTGGTCCCAGCCATGATCAGTCCTCCAGCAGCTATCACTTTTCCCCAAAAGCTTTCTGCTTTCCTTTGAGGGTTGTATTACTGGGTTGACGAGCCTCTGCAAACCCCTCTCTGGACTGTCTTCTCATTCTCCTGCATGTTACTTTCTTCTGACAAGAAGTAGTTATAACAAGCAAAGTCCAACTCCTGCTTCTGTGTTTGACTCTGGAGGAGATCCCTCAGGCTGCACCGCCCAGTTCCTCCTCCAACCTTGTCATGCTGATTCGTGCTTTAGCCTGTAGCTTCTATTGTTATATTTATTGCTAAACAAAAGGAGTATTTTCTTGCTCCCTCACTTAGACTGAGTAGAAGATAGTTATGTCCACCAGCTTCCAGGAGCTTTGTGGCTGCTGGCTGCTCAGAAAGCTTGCTTGCTGAGCACCACCTCATCTCCAGCAAGGCAGGGTGCAAAAAGCCTGATGGCCTCGCAAATTCAGTAATTTTATCCAAGCCCATATGGATCTTATATTATTCATGGCTTCTGATGGGCTGCATATTCCTCACTGATTTAGTGGTTGACTTGTGATGTTTTTCGATGAGTCAAATCTCTGTAATAGTGACACTACATCCATGTATGTGGTAAATGTGAAAGAAAACAGATGTCTATAAAAATCACTGAGTCTGATTTGGAACGATAAACAGTATTGTGATTAATCAGAACTGTACAGCTCATGTGTAGTATTTTTACAGGATGGGATGGAAATTGCTTGTTTCACACCTATATGATTTCTATCTTAATATTTGGACTTAATCAAATAAACTTAAGTATTGGGCTGCTTATTTGGGGGAGAAATGGCACAATTACTACTGAGTTTTGAAACTTCTAGTACAGTCATGAAACCTTGAATTCACTTCAACATTGATTTTTTTCTGGCAATATCTGCACTGTGCTCATATGTAAAAGGAAACAAACAGTAGCCAATGAGTAAGTGTCATCTACAAATGTGGAAAGATAGTGTAGCAGATGCTCCCCAATAGATTTCTCCAAATAAAACATAAATGTTTTTAGTTTTGTTCTTGCAAGTTGCCTCAGACTGAAGCTAAAACATTTGCTGAACTCTAGATTAAGGACAGAATCCTAATGCAGATTTAATCAGACACTCTGAAGCACAGAGTTACAAAATTCCTGAGATTGGAAGGCAAAGAATTTCGCAAAAATAAGTATCAGCCAAGACCTATTCCTGTAAGACTGGGGGTTGAATAATGGAAGAGCAGTGGCAGAAAGTAATAGCTGAACACAGAAAAATGAAAGGTCTGACCCTATGAACTAACTTTAAGGTCATGAACAGGATCTTACAAAATCAACACAAATTCATTACTGGAAGAAGCTAGGATAAAATCTTAAACACAGGGCAAGTGTGATGAGTCAGATCTGGTCAAGTGGTGTATACGTGCAAAATTCTGAATAAAAATAATCAAATTAACATGCAGTGAAGAGAGAATTTCCATAATGAAGCCTGTAGTTTCCTGAAGAGACTTCTCTAGATTGCTAAGCATGGTTTGGACAAGTCACAAGACAAAAGAACTCCTGTTTTTTTGGAAGGCTCTGTGTGCTCTGTAACAGGATTTTGGAAGATGGAGAGACGATTTGCAGTGCAGACATATTCTTTTGCTGGATTACTTTCTTTGGTTTCAGGATTGAGGAACTCATATTCTGTGGAGCCCTCTTAAAACCTTGTCCTCTGGCTTAAATAAAAACTATAGAAAGTTCTAAATGCAGTAATGAAGGTCTGGGTTTTGTTGTACAGAGGTACATAAGATGTATGTTGGTAAATGGACACTGAGTGTAGGTGTTAGGTATCTTCCATTTTTTTGGTATTGCTTTCTGAAAGATGATATTTCTCAGAATAATGTGAGAAGGCTTGGAACACTGATTTATTCCTGTTGGAAAATCATTCTGCAAATGACTCCAAATTGCAGTAATTTAGAAATCTTGAGGTTCTTTCTATATTTGGATTTGTACATTCTGCAAGCTTTTAGTACAAATATATGGATCTTTGGTAATTACTTTAATTCTTGAATATAACTTTAACTGAACTAAATACATGAATGTACCTTACAGGGCTCAGGCTTTGTGAGACATTTCTGCTAAATCGGCTTATGAATTTCCTTTTGATGAGCTTAATTGTTGACAGATTTTTCAAAAGCCAACAACAGCTTGCTCTGCTAGCTAGTATTCACATGAACTGGATAGTCTTGTGAAGTCCTTTATGCAATTTGCATAATATTTTCTTTTACTGTAAGATGAAGTGAAATCCTTTGTAGTGAACCTAACAATGTTAGACATTGTAAAGACATCAATCCAAATAAAATTTTAAAACCAGAAAAATTACCCTCCCAGCCTGTTCTTCATTATCTCAGAATATGCACGGCTAGAAAAAATAGACGTTTAAAAAAATATATTTTTCCCTCAGAGGACTATTTAGAAAAAGGTCCTAAATAATGATAGGTGATCTCCTAATGAAGATGCTATGAAGATACTTTGCTAGTTTCTTCAGTAGTCCTGTAAATTGAATTTTCATTTGGGATCCCTCAAGTCAGAAGGCATTACATATGCAAATCTTTTCATTAAATCAGTAAAATAAATAAGCCATTTTTCCATATATGTGAAACAGATAGATAATTTCTACATCTTATCTACCCAGAAATTTTTCTTGTTGGTGGTAATAGTCTGGAATTTCTGTCTTTGAATTCTGCTGTCTGGAGCATAGGTGGGAAGAGAACAAAATGTGAGCTAAGCAGCAGAATCTCTATCCATTATGATGGTTGTGGATGTCTGAGTGAAATGAAGCATGTAGAAGCCTGTAAAATGACTGACCCTGTTTTTCTCCAAGCATTTCTGAAGAATTCTGTTCCGTTAATAATGCCTTAAAAGTAATAAGGACTAGGATCTGTGGATTCTAGCCAAATGAGGCCACATCCTACAGTCCTTGCTTTGTCTTAGTGGAGTAAATTTCCCATGTAGTCATGATAAGATGGGGATGAAGGATTGAGTAAGGGTGGCAGGATGGGAAATGGTTTGTCACCTCCGAGACTGCGTTTGCAAACTGCTGGAACCACAAATGAGCTCACTGTTTAGCAAGATGGTGGATGCCAGCATGAAGCTTGGAAGTGCCAATTTTAATTAAAAACTGCATTTTCAAATCAAGTTCCTAGTTAACAAAGGGTGGGAAATTCTTCCCACCATGTAAGCTTTCTGAATGCTGTATTGACTGTCAAGATGGGTACAGCTTCTCCTTCCACAAAAGTCCTACTACCATCATCTTCCCCATCACCTCCCCCTGCCAGAAGAAAAAGACTACATTGTTTGTGGAATGTCTCCTCGTTCATGTCCTGTATTTAGGCCAGAATAGACAGATTTTATTTTGTCCTCCCCATCCCCCTTCCTTCATTGTTAACAATGGAGTGAACACGTGAGATTAACATGGCTCTTGACATGGCTCAGTTGTTTGCCATTTGGAAACTACAGATTTTTTGGTTGTATAATTGTAAGAGGGGGAAAAAAAAAGTATAAAAAGATTCAGTCATTTTCTGTTTATTCCAAAGACAGGGAGAACAGAATACTAGGGGAGAGATGGGGGAAGCCAACAACAAAAAACAAATTAGTTTAAGAACCAGCATGTTCCCCTTACTTTAAGGAACACAGTAAACATTTCAAAAGTGCATGCCAGCTCATTATCTAACCCAGTCTTCATTGGCTTCATGAAAAACAGCAGCAGTTAAGCAATGTTTGCCAAAAGCAAATTTGGGTACATGCATTGCTAAAAAAATGTGACATCCGCTCTGTACAGGTTCCTTAATCTGCCATACAGGGGCAAATCAACATTTCATCATTATTGTTTCTCTCTGTTTAGTCCTTTCATGCTTGCTCTTCTAGTCTGTTTTGATCATTGTTTATCCAAAACTGTGGTATGACGTATGATTTGAATTGTTAGCCAGAAACAAACCTCTGCAAGCATTTAAATGTGCAGAGATAGTTTTGGTTAATATAATCTCAAATATAATATTTGTTTTCAAGTATCTTTCTACTAAATCTTATTGTTTAAAAAAATCTTAAATGGACATGAAATATTTATGAATTCCTTTTTCAAGATTTAAGATTTAATTTGTCATTAATTTAATGTAGTTTTAAAAACTAGCTTTGTTTTCTAGTTCGGGAATAACACAGTATCTTTCTTTTTCAGACAGTTTGGTATGGCATATGCACTTTACAGTTATATTGTTAAAATACTGTGACAAAGGATTTGAATATGCTTTATATTCAAGTATTGCCATTTATTGTGATAACAAATGATATAGCATGTTTCATTAGTTGTTTCTTATAGATAAGATACACATTCCTTAGTAAATGCATTCTTCTATTTGTTCAAAATATATAAGTTTACAAATATTTTCAATCATATTGAGCTTTGTTTCCTTTGGGAGTAACTCTTACTCAAGAGAAAGGCAAGCATCTATTGAACAATTGTTTTATTAAATAGCTTAAAGAAAAAAGTTCCCTTCAGAAACCATACAAGATTTTCCCCAGAGTCTTCACATTTTCTGGTGTGCCTGTTTGTGTCCTGTGGGCATTGATTTCTTTCATCTTAAGTCTCTGCCTTCAAAATTATCAGGTCATTTTAGTAAGCTTTATTTGGCTTTGAAATCTACATACTCTTCTGCCATATGTTTAAAATTCAGAGTTGCTGTGCAGCTCTGATCATTAGCTTTTCTATTCCACATATAGTACATCATACTCTTTTTTTATGAGCAGAGAAAAAAAAAATCTTGTTTATTTGTTTCTTACACGTAAAGTTTCTGATTTTTTAATTTTTATTTTTAAAAAATAGAAATCCTGTGATTCAGAATTTATTAATGAAATGGGGAATTCTGTTGGTGGAAAATAATGCCACTTGCTTATGTTTTTGAAACATTTATCTCATTTTCCCATGGGGAGAAAGAAAACAGCTGGTGAAATTAGGATTTCAAAATGGGAAAAAAAATAGATAAACACCCATTTGACATTTTATCAAAAGCTGTAAATGCTGGTAAAATTTATCTTTGCTAATTTTCCCCTTCCTCAAAAAATCCCTCTTGTTCTTGTTGAATTTGTAAATCCTCATGAGAACCTGGTGACAGAGTGCAGATTGGATTTTCTTATTTTTATTTATTTATTTATTTATTTATTTATTTATTTATTTATTCATAGGGGGACTATGTGCTTGATTTTTTTAAGGTAGCTATGTCCAAACCAGCGTATATCAATATGATCCAATATTTATTTCAGGCTTTTCTTTGTGAAGCTTCACTCCCATGGTGTGGTTACTTCAGTCAATGCAGTGCAATCTGGCAAGGATGCTGACATGAAAAATTAAGGTGTTACAATTTGAAACCAGTTTTTAAACAACAGGAGAAGAGCATTAAGATGGTCAGTCAAAATAACTGCACCTTTGCTATTAGTGTTGATGGGGGAAATGTCAGATGGAGAGGATAAGAGGAGCAGTACTTGCTTGTACCAAAGGTCTCAGCACATTTTTTCCTGATAGCAGCCAGCAGAAGGTGCTCAGGGAGAAACATAAGAAGGAGGGCAAGCACAGAGTGATTCTTCAGCTTCTGACACTCGGCAGTTTTAGGACTCCCTGTGCTGAAGTTGCATCTCAAGCATTGTTTTTATGAACCACTGAGTGAAGAAGCAACAATAGGAACAATGGATCACTGTTCAGCATCAGTGGCAACTGCGCTTAGAAATAAGTAACAGTGCCACTTCAAAACGCTTGACATGGACAACAGAGACAGAAGAGCCAGGAAATTATGGTACTGCTAAAGCCACACCCATGGCCAGAGGCAACATCTCACAGCTCCTCCAAGTTGTGAACTCCTTGGGAGCTGAGAATCCCTACCAGGCAGAGAGGTAGGAGCCAAGCTCACCATTTTATAATGCAGCAACTTCTGCCCATGTGGTATCTTACTGGGATATGGTGTCTTGTTCTTCAGCGTAGGGGTTCCTGCCTGGGTGTTCCTGCTGAGATTTTTGCTTGGTGAGAGCTGGCTGACTTTGCTTCATACCAATACATGATGCCACCAGTCACCTGATCTCTTGAGGTTGATTTCTGCATTCCCACAGAGTTACTGTCTCATTCTTTGGTTCCTGTTCAAGGATCTGCTTCATGTAGGCTGAAAGCAATCCCATGTCTCTTCCTCTGGCAGGACTCTTTGTGGCCTCACCAATAAGTAGCTCTGCATAAGACTTCCAGCACAATGCTTGCCCTAATACGTGATCAGCGGTGTGTTTCTTTCCACAGAAAATCATTTGGAAAATGACACAGTCTGAAGAATAATGTGAATTCAAAATCTGGCTCCAAATTTCCTCGTGAACCAGTCTGCTCCTCTGCATCTGCAGAAAGGGACAGGTGGGTTGCTGCAAAGAGGGAAGCCCCTCCTCAGTGAGCCCCACTGTTAGCCAGTCTCTTGACTCTGCATGAGGCAGTGACTCCTGCTGAGTTCCTGCAAGTATTTTGCGTGCAGCGCTTCTCCCTGCAGAGTGGCAACATGCTGGGACACAAAATAGAAGGTCCTGTCCTGGTGTGAGCCCTGCACAGAACGGGAGGGCAGTTGTGATGGATAAGAACTGAGCTGTATTGGTGTTGTGGGTAGTTCCTGCTGTGTTTTGGAGACAGCTTGTGTATGTTTGAAGTTTGCTTGGGGATGCAGGGTAATGTGCCAACGCAGGTTTTTGAATAGCCCCTTGGGGCACAAATAGCCCCATTCACTGCAGGACATGGCTCTGAGTGTAACCCAGCTGCCAGACCATCATCATCATCTGCATGTGCAGCTCTTCCTTGTTTTACTTAATTTTGTTTTCACAAGAATGTTACTGAACCCCACGTGAATTTTGCTTTGGTAAGGACTGTGTTAAATCATCAAGAAATGTCAGTTAGCTGAGATTAGATAAGAATGAAAATTGTAAGAGTGTCCATAGTAATAACAAATGAAACGAGTTTTTCCCCTGTCACCAGTCTCCCTTTTCCTGAAATTCAGATGTTGTGAATGGCAGACCTTGTTTTCTTTTGCAGTACGATTATTTTTACATCCTTTATCTTTGTCTTTTGGAAAGAGCAAATAGAAACAAATCTTCACATTTTTGCTTGAAGATAAACTGGGATATTTTAACAGAGTAACTTTAAATAACTGTTTACTTTTACATTGATCACGGCCAGTTGTCAGGGCTACAACAACATGGCTAAACTCCCATACTTTTTAATAAGAACTTAGGGGTCAGTGTCTTTGAAAGTGTGAGAAGGATGGCATTGGTGCAAAGCAGTGGGTATGCTGCCCACTTTTCCTGAGAGAATTGCAGGACTGAAAATACAGCTGATGTGGGTCCCAGGGTAAGTGGCAGGGCACAATCTGTGAATTACACTGATGTACACAGTTAATGTGAAGAGAGTTTTTCTGTATTTATTTTTCATGGATAAATTTTTACCACCTGCTAAATTTAGACTGTTAGACTCATTTCTGCAAAGCCAGAGCTGAACCACACCCTTCAAATGTGAAGAGCTGTTGCATTAAATCATTGTGTTTCTCAGAGGGCTCAGTCAAATGAGGACAAGATTGAAGGCAGGTGCAATTTCCTTTCAGAAAATTGATAGATGGTGCTTCTGCATTCTGTAATGTGTTGGTTTTAGTCTTTACAAAATACAGCTTGAATTCTGTTATAACTAGTAACAAATCACACATCTGGAACAAAGAGGAATGTAGCCGAGCAATATTTTATATTTATCTGCAATCTGGTTCAGATCCCCTGGTTCCTTTCAATTTTAACTGTGCAACAAATGTACTCCCAATCTTCATTTTATCACTTGTTGTAACGTTTAACAAAGGTCATCGTGACCCAGAGGAAGCTTAAAAGGAAAGTGTTATGGTGGATCTTGGAAATGGAGTTTAACTGTGATGATGGTGGGCATGAAGCCAAGCCCAGCTCTCCTGAGTGTATTTCATTTGTGCTCTTTATTTTTCCTTATGCTGGGCTGGATTCAATCAAGGAGCCACATATATGGATGAGGCAGAAATGTTCAGTAATTAGTACATCTTTTTTCTCTGATGTCTTTTTTTCAAAAGAATACTTTAAATTGTTTACTTTTTCTGTGGTTGGATTGTTGAATTAATAACAAAAATGCAGCCACTGTTGAAAAGAACAATCTTCCAGTGGATGCCTAAAATATTTAATTCTGTGCTTAGTAACCACCATCTTGTCAAATCTGGTGACAAACTTTCTTTTAATGGGGATTTTACTTGCTCAGGTCACTAAATTCAACAGCATAATGTTCTTGTTTTTTTTAATTTGTGATTTTATCAGTTTAGTTTTTGCCTGCTTAAAGTCTGTTGGATTAGGCTGGTGCAAAGGAAATTATTTTTTGTGGTTCAGAAATGCCAAAGCTATCCTGATTTCCAAAATGTTCAGATATAAATAATTGCTCATATTATTAAAATTTATTAACAATTATATCAGAGAGATTTGTGTTATACTTTGGACTATTTTTTGCAACAGTAGAGAACCTATCTGTAATGTAGGCATTTGTGTATCTGTCCACATTTATAGCTGCTAGTGCTTCTGAGTACAAAACAGTCAGAAGGTTAATTTCTAAGAAATTATTAGAGCTTTGATGTATCACATAGTTTAGAAAAGCTTTACCAAGTTGTTTTTAAGGGCAGTATCATGTCTTACATGGTTTTTTCACATGCACAGGTTTTACTGGCTCTGTAAGACACTGTGGTGCTGTGTTTATCATGTTGTTGTGCTCAGATTTTAAAAAAATTAAAATTTAAAAAATTTAAAATTTATGGATTAATGTACTGTTGCATTGATTATGATTTCTGTTTCTTCTGAGGAAGAAATAACCTACAGTGCCTCAAAAGTGTGCAGTCAAGAATATGGCATACATTAATTGTGTTGTGTCCAGTGAAAATGGACACAAAATTTTTGTTCTAAACGTAAATATTCTTGTTTTGCTTCTAACTGCAACATATGCATCTTCTTGCATAGGAAATACACATACTGCTATTACTGATGTTATCTTGTAGTGATATTTCAAACTGAAATTGTATATTTCCATGTCTTTCTCTGATAATATTCTTCCTATTCATGCACTTAGTTCTGGTCATTATTGTATATTCGGTCAAAGGAAGGCCAAAATTCCTTTAAAAAGCCATTAACCACATTAAAATTTGTTACCAAGCTGTTCACAACAGCTCAGGACATGTGTATCAAATCACAGTATATTAGTAATACGTTTTCAGTATGCTTTCATTTCCTACCTCCCTCCTACCATTGTGTATTGGGCTATAAAAACAACTGGTGTCTCTAATCAAAGTAAGAAAATGTAGTATTCATCGTTTCAGGATGCCATGAGCAATGAACAGTACATTTCCTGTGGTTCTGTGATTAGTTTTCACTAAAGTGTATTACAAATGTAGCTGTAATATTGTCTCCAGTAAAAAAAAAAAAAAAAAAAAACAAAAAAAACCCAAAACAAAACAAAACAAAAAAAACCAAGAAAATGTATCAGGCCCTTTATTTGCCAGAATCACACTGAGTAAAAGTTTAACTATTGTGTCAAGGCTATCTTCTCAGCAACACAACAGGCAAACTGAAGCGAATTAGAGAACAAAGTACAAATGTGTTTGCATCCAGCATTTCCATGAGTTAATTCACATTTCACTGTGTACTTATGGGATGCCACTGTGACACTTGATTGATGTATACATGCTGAGTAGGTAAGGGAAGGGGAATCGTGTTGTAGCATACTTCCCTCATGGACTCATGGCCCTTTCCTTACATGTTGCAAAATCCAAACCCAGCTAATTTCTACCTGTTTTAAGCAGTGCATTCAATTAAAAATGATAGAATTTCACTTACCTGTGAGTGAACTGCCTAGTGTCTTGGCCATTCTGGCCATGGTAGTCGAGGTGGCCATCTCACAGAAGTCACCTCTGGTCAACCAGCAAAGTTGCTGTGCAGTGAAGAGACTTCAGAGACAAATCTAGGCCCTCTTAAAGTCAATGATGGTTTTGCTGTTGACTGTGATGGATTCAGAATTTGTAAAAATTATTTCAATATGTCCAAAGATCTGTTTTCTCAGAGCATTATGTGCAAATGTGTCTCTTCTGCAGTGGCACTGTGACCTGGGACTCAGGATGAGGGAGTTTGCAATGGGCCAAGAGCAGCTCATTGAAAACTTCCTTTCTGGACCAGAGAAACAACAGGCATTTCTGAAAATACCAGTAAGAAGGTGAATCATGTTATCTGGTCTATCTTAGAACTTCTGATTAAGTATTTAAGAATGTATCCCTAAATATGCCAGTTCTTTTAACTAAGTGATATTGGTTTAGTAGTAGTACAGTCATATTTTATTATCTTGCATGATTCTGTAGAACAAAACCCTTTAAAAACTTGTAGGACAAGCTAAATACCATTAAAAAACCCTTTATTATTATTATTTTAAATGCCAGAACAATCACAGAAGAATTCTAATCTTACTAAGGAAATACATATTTAAAAATATTAATACTTTGCTTCTGCTTGTTAAAACAGTATTAAAACAAGGTGTAAGCGTGCTTGTAGTTAACTCCCAGAGGATGTGGTGTCAGAAGAAATGTCACCCTGTCCTGTCCTTTTTAGGAAGGTGGCCTCTACCAGATGTAAGCTCAGAAATGGCAATTGCCATTCACGTAAATGACTAGCAGGTTTATCCTGGCTTTCTCTGGGGACATCTTGACTTTTGGCGAGAGGCAAAGAGCAGGACTATAAGAAAATAGTAGTTCTCATGGGAACAGTAAAAATATGTTGGCATTGTTTAATTCTTTCATAACATGCTAAATTAATTTATTTGCTGAATCTTTTAAAGTATTATGCCATTGGGGAATGTGTTTTTCATATAGCAGTCTTACAAATATATTAAAGTTTTAGGGAGAACAGTCACAGAGTAAACATCACTGGTTGTCCATGTTGGGTAACTGGGAGACACAAGGATTGATTTTTTGCTGCTTTATATGTTGTATAGTAATCAGCATCAGTGCAAAGTGATCTTATCTGTACATTTTGCACAGATGTAGACAACTGTAAAACATTCAGGATTGTGGAGTAGCAGATTCATGTGGTTCATAAATTCTTGCTAAGTACTCTGTCATAATACTTATTGTTTAGTAGATGCTTTTGATTAGGTAGATACTTTTGGCAGTTTTCATGTTTGATTCAAAATGTGTGGTTCCAGGCCACTGTTGGATATGCTTAGGACTAGGCCATTAATTTTAAGAGACAAATGAAATTTAATCTTCAGCTAACTTATTTTTCAGTTGGATTACTTTAGTAGGGTCATTGAGGTCATTATTTAAGTTGAAGGGAAACATTCTCTTTTCAATAAACCAAGGGTTAAAAAAAAAAATCTCAATTTTGTTCCCCATTGTTTTATTGATAATTCATAAGGTAATATCTTCAAAATTCCAGTACTGCAAGAAAAACTAGCTGTACAGCTGTTTGGAGAGACACTACACCAGAACCATGTATGCTCTAAATGGTTCTCTTCTGTTTACATGGAACACTTTTTGATCTCTAAATCTGTACATGTTAAAGAGGAAAGAAACAATCCAGGCCAGATTTTTCCAGATGGTTCACTATCTTTGCCCATTACCAGGAGCATCTTCTGTTTTCTACCATACGTCCTGACAGGTATTTTGAAGAGAGAAAAAGAACAGGAACAACTGAAAGCCTTTGGAGTTGTCCAGTTTTTCCAGATACGCCTCATCTGTCCATTTATCATCTGTAGATATTTCTGTGACTTGCCGTACATATCTAGACGTCAAGAAAGCCAGAATATCCAACATTTTTAAGAATACTGCAAATATCAGAGTTAACCTGTGGGTCAGAAGCACTTCATTTATTTGGAAACAGGAAGAAGCTGATGCTTGGACTGACAAGTTTCCCTTAGAATCAATGGATCTCTCAATATATGCCGTGCTTCTCATTTGCAGAATCCCTCTTACTGAATCTGCTGATGATCCTTTTCAGCAGACATCATCTTTTTTATTTCATTTTGGCATTTTCGTCAATTGAATGTAACAGAGGTGAGAGTTATAGAAGTTATATACTTTACAGTGAAGGCAAAAGAATCTTATAAACTAACAGACTGAAATTAGAAGGACCTATTCCTTATGCAGGGTTGAATTTAACGTCTGATTTTTTTTCCCAGAAAATTAACATACTTATTTTCCTCTGCCAGAGGTGATAACAAGCTAGATGCTAGCCTGCATCTAGAAATTCCTGAGTGTATTTGCCACCAGCACAAGTCCACCACGGCCAAACTTGGGCTTTTTAAGGAAACCTTGGCAAAAACTAGGTCTGTAGTGAGTGTTCCTTCAGGTGGTTCTGTGTTGCCTTTGGTATTTGTTTCTCAGCTGTTCTATGCTGATAATGTAATTTCACTGGGACAGAGTATGTATGTTTTGCTTATGTTACCACTGCGCCCAGCACAAAGGAATCTTCATCCCTAAACAGTGTTACTAATATGAAGCAAGGCTAGATAAACTCCAGAATTTTAAGAACTTTCGAAGTTCCAATCCTCACTGATTCTGGGCATTTGTCCTGCAGGAGGCATCAGCCTAGAGAGAACTCCAGGGAGCATCTGCTGCCTCAGCTTCTGTTGGAGGGACGATAGATAAGTATGTCACAGAGCATGTGTCTTATGTCGGCTGTCTTCTGCGCTAGGGTTTTAGGTCATATATAAAAAAACAAAACTCAAAAGGACTGTGGAAGCACACTGACAAAATCTCTGACAATAGAATTGTAGGTTCTCTGAGAGACAGGCATCTGAACATCTGGGAAAGAATGGTAGTGGAATTATTCGCAACTTCAGGAGGAGAAATCGTGCAAGGATTTTCTAGGTAAGTGTTCAAAATGTAAGAAAAATGGAGTAAAATTAGGATTAGATAATCCTTATCATGGCTGGGAATCACTAATGTTCAGCTGATGGAAAATATGTGCTCTAAAAATAAGAAAGCTAAGCTCAAGATCAGGCTATGCTGCAGGGAACCCAGAAAAATGTCCTCATTTTAAAGATATGAGATGACAAATTTCACTTCATATTTTCTCATTCCTTGCTGTGAAACTGAACTCCAGGTCTTATTATGGGAATGTTACCTGCAGATGAACTTTGTGTTTTTGTAAATAATAGATGCTTTTATGCCCAGGTTTAGTGGTTTTTTGCTACCCAGACAAATGCTCAGCTGGGGATAAAACCTCTCTAATGCTAAGACCAAACTGATTCAGGAGCCTGAAATCCAAAGGCAGTACCACAAGAAATGTAAAAGTGAAATAGTGAGAAGAGAAGCAATGGGCAAAGGATGCTGAGAGGAAGAAAGAAAATATAGAAGATATAAGTTAGAAACAATCATAAGTGGAGAAGTTTGTTTTCTGAAGAAAGGGGGCTAAACAGGAACTCGAATACAGATGAAAAGATGTTACACAAGATGGGAATGAGTAATAGTAGGAGAGAGAAATGGGAATAGTATGGTTCTTATTTTTGCTTTCTAAAATGTCTATTTCTAGCCTTTCAATAGCCATGATAATGAACTTCTGTTTTGGATAAGCTGCTGCAAGTCAACCCCTTCACTCGTAGTAAATCCTCATCTTTAGAGGAAAATGTCACTGTTTCCACAAACAGTCATAAAGTGTGTAATCAAGCTCTCAAGCAGTAGCATACTTGAGATCATAACAACATGTATACATCTTCAGGAACATGAATCTTAAATTCACTGCTGGTATTTTCCTGGGGCCTGGAAAAAGCAATGGATAAAAGGAGCATTTGTTTTTTCAAACTGTGGAACAAAGGGTATGATGTTGCTGAGTAAAACACATTGCTTATATTCAAGAAACTTTAAAAATACTGTAAAATACAAAAGAAAACCACCCTTTCCTCAGGTCTTGCAACGCCTTTGCATTTGTTCTGGTTTGTAATAGAATCGTAAATTGTTTAGGTTGGAAAAAGTTTAAGATCATTGAGCCCAGCTGTTAACCCAGCACTGCCAAGCTGGTTGTCCCTAAGTAGCTCACCTACATGCCTTTTAAATACCTCCAGAAATGGTGATTCTATTATTTTCCTGAGCTGCCTGCTGGACAACCCTTTCTGTAAAGAGATTTTTCCTAATATCCAATCTCATTCCCCACTGGTACAACTTGAGGCTATTTCTTCTTCTCCTATATCTTGTTACCTGGGAGAAGAACCAATCCCCCACCTGGCTACACCCTCCTTTCAGGTAGTTGTAGACAACAAAAAGGTCTCTCCTGAACCTCCTTTTCTCCACACTAAACAACCTCACATCCCTCAGCTTCTCCTTATCAGACTTGTGCTCTGGACTCTTCTCCAGCTCCGTTGCTCTTCTCTGGACATGCTCCAGCTCCTCAATGTCTTTCTTGCAATGAGGGATCCAAAACTGATCATGGAATTTGAGGTGTCAGCAGTGACAACTATGGCAGCGTGAGGTGGTTACTGCAGTGGTCCTGCTGGCCACACTGCTGGCCACACTGCTCCTCATACCTGGATGCCACTGGCCTTCTTGGACACCTGGGCACAGCTGGCTCATGTTCAGCTTCTGTCCACCAGGACCTCTAGGTCCTTTTCTTTTGGGCCATTTTCCAGCCACTCTGTCCCCAGCCTGCAGCACTGCAGGGGTTGTTGTGACCCCAGTGCAGGACCCAGAACTTGGCCTTGTTGACCCTCATACCAATGACCTTGGGCCATCAATGCCGCCTGTCCAGATCCCTCTGCAAAATGCTCCTGCTCTCCATCAGATCACACTCCTGCTTGGTGTCACCTGCAAACTGCAGGTGCCCTTGGTCCCCTCATTCATAAAGTTGTTAAAGAGCACTGGCAGCAACACCTGGGGAACTCCACTGGTGACTGGCTGCACTGGATGTGAATCCAGTCACCACAAATCTTTGGGCTCAGCCATACAGTCAGTTTATTACTCACGAAAGAGCATGCCAGTCCAAGCCATTAGTGGGCAGTTTCTCCAGGAAAATCCTGTGGGAAACAATGTCAAGGGCTGTACTAAAGTCTGGGTAGACAACAAGCACAGCCTTCCCTCATCTACAGCTGGGTCACCTTGTCATAGAAAAGATCAGGTTAGTCAAGCTTGTCAACTTAATTTCCTTTAATTTAATGCTAGTTTTATTTATTTTACCAGTTTTATTAGAGCAATAAATTTTTCGTGGGCTTAGGAAGTAAACAACAAGTCTTAAACCAACTAATTCTTTCTAAACTGTTTTTTTTAGAGTCCTGACTTGACTGAGCTATGAAAAGCATCATCTGTCCTTAGAATGCAGAGGGAAACTAACACCCCTGTGGATTATCAATTTGTGATGTACTGAGCATCAGTTGAATTGGCCGGAATGACTTCTATGGTGGTGTTATAATTTAAACAAAAAAATAGCCAAATACGTTGGAAAGAAACTCCAAGAAACTGTAAAATGCTTTATTAATGTTGTCAAAACTTAGTCACTAGGAACCATCAACAACTCAGCTTTTGCCTTGTGGTATGCTGCTTGTGAGAACAGTGCAGACTTTTTCCAGCAAGTCTGAATCACAGGCAATCAATCACACACCATGATAGGGAATTGACTGTCCCTCTGCTGGCCTTTGGGAAGAATGGATGGCTTAAAGGTCCTTTGACTCCAAAGATATTGCAGGCAATGGGTCTGGGTCCTATAACTGAAGCAGGGTACCTCTAAAGCTTTGTTTTTGGTCTCCCCTTTAATTTGTGGAGAATTTTGTGTTCATTGAGATAATCTGGAAATACAAGGGACTAATCTCTCTAACCTTGGGGATGCTGACAGGTAAGACTAGAATTTCTAGCAGTGTGGAAGAAGAAAAAATGTCAAAGAGACATTCTTGCTCTCATTTCCTTCCCCTTGCCAAAACCCACCACCTAAACCAAGAGATATAGTACACCAGTATGACCAGGGACAACGTCACTGTTTATTTCAAACTACTGTTAAGGAGATGTTATTTATTTAAAACTTCAAGCGAGATTGCAAAATTATGAGCATCATAATCAGCAAAGGATGTTCTCCTTCCCCTACCATAACATAAACCACAGTATGACAAATTAGCAGAAGCCTGCAGCAATCAGAAAACCCCAAACCTTTGCTCTTTCTTCACAGAGGTTTTCAAGATAAAACACAGAAATATTGAAGCTACCCAGGGCAGTGGATGAAGAAGCTCAGTGCCACTGTCAGAACCTGGCTTTCCCTTGACTACCCCCATAAATCTTTTTACGTTGGATGCAGAGAAGACTCGTGCATGCAGAAGATTCTTTCATTTTACTTAGTGCCAGCCAATAGTGGACAAAGTACTTATACTATGACAATGATATTTTACACATTCTCCTTCATAATAGACATAGTGCCTGTAACAGTAACCTACTTGCAAGTATAAGGAAAAGAGCAATGAAGAAATATTCTTGTTTTGTACCCTCATCCTGTTTGTCTTGTACATTCATATGCATGTTGGGTAGAATTCCATCTTGGAAATGATGCCTCTCTAAAAGGCTAGAAAAGAAACTGGTGGAGGAATTGAGGTCCTGCAGGACTTCAGTAATAGCTTGGGAAGAGAGGTGAAATGTCATTCTCACTTTAACTGTCCTGCTGGTTAGAGCCTTTACACTTTGGTGATGAAGGAAAAATGCCATTTGGTTTAAATAGGCAGTCTCTCTGAATGCCCTTTGGTGTTAGTTTCCCTTGTTTAGTGTGTGGGTATCATACATGACAATGGGAAAGAGAGAAATACTTTAGAAAAATAAACAAACAACTCCTCCCTCTCTCTGTCTCAAAAAAAAAAAAAAAAAAAGAAAAGAAAAAGAAAAGAAAAAACAAAGAAAAATAAGAAACTGTGGTTGTAAAACCACAAAAATTGGTATTGAGGCTCCAAGGCAAGTGTAAGCCTTGGAATTTCTTTTAGCTCTTAAAAAAAATAGTCAAAACCAAAAAAACCCCAAAGCACAACAACTCTCTTTCCATGGAATCCAGCTTAATGATGCTCCCCCCCTAGCTTTCTTTTAGGAAGATTTGAAAGAATTTATTTAAAGCTTTGGCACAAGTCATCTTTGCTGCTTTATGTTCTATAAAGCATGTTGATTTTTTTGCTATTTGATTTTTACTTAGAAATTTAAGAAATGCCAAGTCTGCTCTGTTATGGTTTTCCCGGTGATTTCCTGCGTATCTCAGAGGATAGGTATTCATTTCTTTCTCAAAAGAACAGCAGGAGTGAAAATGTGAAAGAAAATCTTAATCAAAGCCTGTGTTAGTTGCTGAAAAAATAAAAAGTAATTTAAAACAAAAAAGAAGAAACAAAGACTTCAAAATAGTCTCGCTTTCGAAAGAAACGAATAATTTCTTTTCGGCAGTTGTTTAGTTTTCACTCTCTTGAGTTTGTAATATGATGTGGTCAATCATGAGAGTCATTGACAGCAGAATTTCTAATACAAAGAGAGAAAAATAAGGGGAAAGAAAAACGTATGCAGAGGGCTAATATTGAGAGGAGCTGTTCTTTTTTCTCCAGCTCTGCATGGAACACACCTGGTGACCCTTTTGCACTTCAGTTCCTTGTTAGGTGAAGGATGACTGGGAACACTTATGCTATTTTTTGTCAAAGTGCACCAAGATAAAAAGATGTAAAATTCTTCACAAGTTATTCTTCCTTTTTGTTGGAGAAGTGGTATTTGATTCTGATTTTGTGTGATACAGCCCTATTAGCCCTTGTTGGCACTTGAAGTATACATAATAAACAAGTTATTATTTATAATGTATTGCATATATTAATGGGAAAAAGAAAATATGATAATACATAATCTGGTGTGATTGTAGTGACTAAAATAAAAGCAAAATTAGATTCTTTGTATCTAGTCCCTTTGAAGCATCTGATTCTTGCAGGTTATATAAAGGGTGGAATATGAAAAATTGCATTTTCAGTTGCAACTCTGGGGAAGAGGACATCAATGATCAGTTTTGGAAATCTTGGCCAATAATTGTGGATGAGCGTAGGCATGGTAGGGAAATGCAGGGAAAAGTGCATTTCTGACTATTGATGGTACTGTTTTTCAGTGTGAGCTGATGAGAATCTGCAGACATTGAATGGGGCAACAGTCACCACTGGAGGCCAAACAACAAAATGATCCCTCATAAAATGTGATGATTCAACTGCATGGATACTCTGTAATGACATGGGTCTTTAGTACAAGTGTCTCAAAGAGACTGATTTGAAACCAATTATAGGATAACTACCACGTAATTAATGCCTCAGGAATCCAGAATTCACTGTCTAATGTCTGAGACCAAAGGTTAATTATAAGTGCAGTAGACATTAAGGCAACTGCTGCTATATGGTTTTATGATACTTATTAAGATTAAAAAATCAAATCTATTTTAATTAAAATTGTCAAAAGAGATCTTGAACTCTTTCTTCCCTTGTGCCCTCATCTGAAACTGGAATGTCCTACATTTCATGGGTACTGATTTATGAACACAGATGGGTTAAACTGAATGGGGAAATAATAGACATTCCAGCTGACCCCTGTGCTCTATTTTTCTTATAGAATTTTTTGTTTATCTGGACATTAGAAATGGCTAAAGTGTGTAGGTAGTTTCTGTTGATGAGCCAAAGGTCATTGGTGGAGCAAGGGGTCAGAAATTTCCAACTGTGTAACTACATTTGAGGGGCTCCTACATTGAAAATTTGAGCATCTCTGCCACTATGGGCAGTCATTGATTTAAAAACAAGGTGGGTAGAAATGAGCAGTAATAACAGAGGATTTCTGCCATCCAGCACCATCATCCAGGGATCATTAGTCACTGACTGTCTTGTCTACATTCCCCAGGAGCCTGAGTGTTGTCTTTTGTACATGCACCTTAACATGGACAAGAAAAAGCATCTCAGTACCTAAATCACATAATTGGAAAGGGATCTAGCAATAGAGTATTCCTCTGCTCATGTCTTCACATATTAGTATAGAATATAAAAAAGTAGATCAGTTCTGTATGTGGATGGGAACATAATATCTGGTGACTGTAAACAGCAAATGTGTTTTGTATGGACTTGCTGAGATGCTCTTTTTCATTCCAAGTTGAAACACGGCAAGCCCATTAGTCCAAGTTCATGCTTTCCTCCCCTTTCCCTGTGTTTCTTTGGTATACTTAACAGTGAAATCTTGACATGTTTGAGATGAATATGGTTGGGTTTTGTTGACCACTTTTTTGGGACAGGGAAGAAGAATGTTTTGGTAGTTTCAAGAGATAAAACCAAACATGTTGAAGCAACATATTTTGGAATAAATTAGTTGGTGTTTGAATAAGGTCAGAAGACATGTAAGAAGTTTAAATTAAAGAGGTAGATGATATATCAGTGTGGGAAAGGCAAAGCTGGCAGATTTGTGAATTTCAGATGGGCTAAATGTATAAGGGGTATTCACATGCTGGGACATTCAGTCATTACACAAAAAGAAAAAAAAAAAATTGAAAGAGTAGCAGCTGCTGACTGATTTCTAAAGGTCACCACAAGGGGTTTCCCCCAGCTTCAAGACTGAGGTACTTGAGCAGAATGAGAATGCTCCAGTTCCCTTTTAACTAATAATATGAAATCCTAGATCTTCCACCAAATGAGTTATACCTGCTCTCCAGGCTGTTATGTAGTCTTGGTTTGTGTGGCAGCCTATTCTCCATCTTTCTCCATGGAGCTTTGCTACTGGGTAGGCAGTAGTTGACTGCTCACTCTGCATTGTTTCACTCAAGCATGTGAAGAAGTGTTCAGATTACACAGAGAAATGTGTTTCTCCTCCTTGCTCCCTGCATATACTGTGCATTTTCCATTGAGCTGCTGCTTGATAAAGTAAAGAAAAAGTCCTGGTAGAAGAGGAAAAGGGATGCCTCCTTACAAGTAAACATACTGATCTGTTCAGCTTCAGTTTTTGCTGTCTGTTTTGGGCCCAGAGCTTCTTGACTGTGTTTCAGGGATTGAGCATACTTGCAAGTAGGAACATTTCTTTGGAGATGTGATTTTGACCTCCCTTGAGCTAAGAGAAGAAATGAGATCCTTTACTGCCTGGGCAATTACTGGGTGATTATATGAAGACAGGAGTCCATCTGCTTTCCTAACCTGCTTTTAATAGGAAAGCATTAACCATGGATTTGTTTTTGTTTGTTTGTTTGTTTGTTTGTTATTGGGATATTTTTTTCCCCCCCAGAGATAAATACGTAATGTGAGTTGAGACTTCTGGTCTCCAGAGACTCTGTAAATGAAACTGCTGCCCTGAATGATCAGGATTTAAAGCAGAGCACTCATCTAGGCCACTTCCAAGGGGTTACTTCCTGAATATGTTGCCATCAGCTGCCTGCATGGTATGTTGGCTGCTTTGGATTAAATTCTGAGGCATGAATTTATCCTCTAAATTGAATAAAGAGCCCAAGACTTTGCTTTTTGAATTTTCCAGTGGGATCTGACGTACAGAAAGATAGTGCCTAGCACTGAATTGGCTTACTCCCTTATTGGATCTTGCCCAATTTAGCTGCAATGTAAATTAACATACTTTTGAAGCATGGCTGATAATTTTATGGACATTTTTTTAAAGAAAAAGTTCTTAGTAATCAATATGTTAGCAAGAAGCTTATTCTGTAGAAGATTCCTGAAAGATTATGCTGCAGAATAAGCAAGAATACCCCATTACACTCTCAAAATTATCATATCATGAAACATTACCATGCAAATATATAAAAGCAAAAAACTCAAAGGAGAATCAACAAAGTGCAGCTGTAATTTGCATTATTCGTGGGATTTTTTCTTGCCTTCCTCATAAAAACAATTATGAAATAAGGACAAACAACTTACCACAATCAGGGGTATGGTCTGGGAAATCTTTGTGCTAAGTATTATAATCTCAGGAGCATGTAAGTGAATCCTCTTCACACACACATACATGCTGTATGAGTTGCTATCCGGAGACCTGTTTTATCATGTTTTGCACCTCATATTTTCCTCCCTGCCCCTAGAAAAAGCAGGTAAGTAGCAAACCTTAGTAATTCATGTACCAATGTAAATGACTTCACAGAAAGAACAGGGTAATTTTGCAACTGTGATACCCCTAGTGGAAATAATTATCTCCAGTTTAAACATTATAAATCAGTGTTTAAGGAGGTGCATGTTTAAAATAGACTTTTCTGTTTAGGGCCAAGTCTGCTTTCTCTCAGGAGTTAGTGCCTGAATGATAGGTTTTCTTGCTACTGCTTTTCTTCATTGGTCATGTATTACTTCTTCCCAGCTTGCCTCCTGCTGAAATAATTGTGGTACTAATAACAATGTGTGGGGAAATGACCAGATGTGGTAGTTTTTTTAGACAATTATACCAGTTTTTCCAATTTTCCAGACATTTTTTCATTTCTTTATTAACTCACCGGTGCCAGGAATTGGATTTTTCCAGTGCATAAATCCTAATTAGCAAGCCAGAGAATTGAGTGCTCCATTTTACTCCTGATGTGTCATTTCCCCTCTGTTCTTGGTTAATTGGCATTTAAAAAAGTCAGCTCTTGTGTTTTTAAGGGTAAAAAAAAGAAATACGGGAGTATTTTGGGACAGAAATGAAAATACAGTAAAGGGACAAAAAATTAAAAGAAGGTGAAGTTGGGATCAGGGCCTTCTGGTAGCTCTGGGATTGCAGGACATGGAGACAGGAAAAGTGGTTAAGCTGCTTGAGGTTCAGCTACGTCTTTCTGCACTGGGGAGACTGAGCCCCATCCTGCTGTGCCCATGCTTGTTGTGGGTAAGAAGGGATTGTGTTAAATGGTGCCAGCCCTGAGGAGCATCTAGAGACTGGTTTGGTAGAGCAAAGACAGTGTTTGGTGCACTGCTGATGTGAGTTGCTCTTACAGGCTTTCCTTGCAGCCTCCTTTTCTTCTTATCAAGGACCAGAGATAGAATGGAGTAGGAGGAGGAGGCAGGGGCCTGTCAGGAGAGAGGGTATCCTCAGATTTTGAGTCTAAGGATTCTTTCAGGCTTAGTATGTGCTTAGGGATGCCCTGAGCCTGTGGGAGGGGTTGGTGGAGGGTTGTCAGGGGAGGAGGAGTGGTTGTGAGTCTCAAGGAGGATGAAGCACTATGTCGGGAGAAGGGAATGGTACCAAAAGGTGCTGTTCTGAATAGATAGGATTACAGGAAACAGAAGAGGTTTATGAGGTTCTGAGATTCACCTCTGAAGAAGAAAGAAGGAAGTGATTCCATTTATGAGTGAGGGAAAAAAGGTTGTATTTTCCTGTTGGCATTGGTACGTTGCAGTTTGAGGCTAAAAAAGATTCACTCCAAAAGACAAGATGAGAAAGAGGAGGTTCTTCCCACCTTGTACTGGGCAGTTTGAATCCTGTGAAGAAAAGGGGGAGACTGTGGGTAGAATGTGGTGCCCTTTTTTAGCTTCTACCAGGGTGCTATAAAGGACAGAGGGAAGGGAAGCAAGCCTGATAAATGCAGTTCCACAACTTAGATGGCAATTGGTAAGAAGGGAAATAAATAGCAAAACTTTTTGTCAGCTAGGAGGGGGTAACAGTTCAGATCTTGCCCCATCTCCATAGAGGTCTGTCCAAAACTTGAATCTTTTGAGGTTCAGAAAAGGATGATTATTTTTTTTTTCTTTTTTATTTTTTTTTTTTCCTGTGCTAATGCATTAATTGGTTCCAGGCAGACAGGGAACAGCAGAGCCAAGATATTGCAAGCAAGGCTGCAGTCCAGGTAATTTGAGGGCTGTCAGGAGACTGAGAAGCACCAGAGGTCACAATAAAACCTGGAGTCTTTCATTTTCCAAAATGTTTCATGGGTCCAAGAGGTCTGAACAGTGTCATGTTTTTGGGTGCTCAAATAGAAAGGAAGGAAGGAGGGAAGGAAGGAGGGAAGGAGGGAAGGAGGGAAGGAGGGAAGGAAGGAAGGAAGGAAGGAAGGAAGGAAGGAAGGAAGGAAGGAAGGAAGGAAGGAAGGAAGGAAGGAAGGAAGGAAGGAAGGAAGGAAGGAAGGAAGGAAGGAAGGAAGGAAGGAAGGAAGGAAGGAAGGAAGGAAGGAAGGAAGGAAGGAAGGAAGGAAGGAAGGAAGGAAGGAAGGAAGGAAGGAAGGAAGGAAGGAAGGAAGGAAGGAAGGAAGGAAGGGAGGAAGGAAGGAGGGAGGGAGGGAGGGAGGGAGTACTTTGGAGTTATTCCAGCACTGCTGTGCTGTCCTTAAAGGGAACCTCAGGAGATTGTCTCCTAACCCTGGGGACCATGTTTCTGTCTCCTGGAATCATTTTCCCAGCTGGACAAGATCAGTCCTTAGCACTGGATTCTGCACTCCCTGACCTGAGGCACAGGAGTTACCTTTGCTTCTGACCCAGTTGGGTGCTGGTGTTCCTGGCTGTGGGTGCCTTTCCCCACTAGCCAAAGTTAGTCCTGTTATTTATTTACTACTCACTTTGGTTGTTGCTGTTTTAAAATATGTCATTGCAGAATTCATGCCTAACAGGTGCTCTTACCTTTTATGTAAGATAAAAGGTGTGTTGTCCTGGTGTGAGTGCTGGGAGAAAAACAGCACAACAACAGCCTTTGGGGGGCTGCATGGCCAAATCCTGCCCTGCCAGTGAGCAACAGCACACTATCACCAAACCACAAGAGCTTTCATATGAGGCTTTTATTTAAAGGAAGCAAAAAAACATGCTGGTTTTAGTCATAATTATTTCTCTTTTTTATTAGCTTTTAGGGAATGAGCAACAGTTCAGTGGGTTGTGTCTGTAGCAAATACAGGTTATGAAATAAATGTATTTCATTATTTGCTCATTTTGCAATGAAAGACTCTCCGAATCTGTCTCCTAAATGGTTTAACTCAACATTAGAAATGATGCTGCCAAATACCGACTGATACAATAGATGATGAGTTTCAAATTCCTCTTTTACATGGGGAATGTGATATAGAACAATGACCTCAATTTTCAGCTGTGTCCTCAGATTCACCTCCTTTTTAGCTGTTTCTTTTTCTTTTTCAGTATCTTATCATAGTTTTTCAAGTCCTGAGGGCCTTATGAGGGCACTAATATTTAATAATTAGGCACTATATCTCTGATGGTTCTTTTAGTGACATCTTTTACGACTAATGAGCATTTAATAGAATGTAATTAGAAGCTCTGATCCTTAGACCTTGACCTGTCTAGACCTTGTATACAACTAAGTGACTAGACAGCCCTTAACACTCATTAGGAGTTATCTGCACCCCACTTGACAAAGCTATGTGAGGAAACTGTTTAGATTTAGCCTCAAGCCACCTGCTTCGTAATCTGTTGCTGTGCACTCAGTTGATCCTGCTGTCCTTACAGTAACTGGAAAGCTACCAATGGTTTCATTTTAAAGCAAATATTCTAATTTAGGAGGCATAGGATGGAAACCTGGTTGCTGTATTTGACAGTATGAGATCTTCAGAAAGCATGTAAATAGGAGAGATTATTTTGGTGTTATGGAGAAACATTTACATTTTAAAATGAAAGAGGAACATCCAATGGTAGTTAAGGAAGTTAGCAAAATGTGTTTTGATATGGTATATTCATCTGGGATATATTTAATAGGGCTCCTTTTACAAGTAATATATTTTTCTTCATATTTCTGGAAGTGCCTCATATCTTTAAAGTGAATTGACTCTTCTGTTACTGGTTTTGAAAGAAATTAATTTAAAAAAATCTTTATATGCTTTTATGAGAAGCAGTCTATTTGGCATGCCACCAAGAAACACAGAGAGCAGGTTTCTTTCTTTTCCATTAATTTTTGGATGTATATGTGCCTATATTGTCAAATATTCTTAAATCTTTTACCTAGTCCATATACTTATTCTGTCTCTTTGTCCTTTTTCTCACTTTCGTTTCTTTTTAATTGCATAGACAGTTGTTTTCTGAGCTTTTACTCAGAATTTGGAGACCATTACCATTCCACATGTCTAGGGGTTTTTTTAAAGATAAATGCGACAAATCATGTAACAAAGGAAAGAAAAAATAAAATTCTTAGTGTTTCTTTGATAAATTTTCTGTGGCTTAGGAAAAGGATCCAAATACATTCTTAATACATTTGATCTTGATCCTTTCTGGAAACGATTATATGTAACCAAATGCATCCATATATAGAAGACAGATTTTTTTAAAAGAAAGTGTCCAAATCATCTTGCTAATGCTGATACAACATTTCAATTATTTGTCTTTTGAAAAGGGTTCTGTTTTGAGATATTAGTTGCAAATAGAGGAAATGAAGTGTTGATGTAGTAAGGAATAATTTACTATGTCTGGAGAGTTCTAAAGCAAAACATCTGGATCAATTTGTTTACAAAGTCCCTGCAGATAAAAAGCACTATCTCTCCAAAGGATCAGTTTGTGCCCTTTCTGAAGAATCATTAAAAAAAAAAAAAATTGCTATCATCATACACAGAAGGCTCTTGGGAATTTGTAAGTAGGGAATCCAAGGATGGTTTGAAATCCCGTTTCATAAGAGATCAGCTAGATGCTGAAAATGTGGTGTGGCTTTATGATCTTAATTTATTCTGTCCTTCCCTGTTTCTCTGCTTTCTCCGCTCCCTTCATCTTAAAAAATAATATATTTTAGAAGCTGAGAATAAGTACAGCATGTTAGAGATATGGCAGAAATGGATGTGGAATGAAAAATAAAACCTTTGGTTTCATATGGACATGAACATCCTCTCATAACTGAAACTTTTTAAAGTTCCATCCCTTGGTGCTATTGAATTTAGTGGGAGATAAACCCTGACTTAGACATAAGTAGCTTGAACTTGTGCTTGAAATGTTCTTTAGCAGAACAAAACAAGAACTTTCTTGTATTCATGTGTTGAAACCTGGAAGAGCACAGAATGCTTTTATTTGATATTGCTCCTAATATTGAAAGATATTTTTGGCTCCTCCTTTAACAAATGTAGCCACAGCAATTAATATCACGTTAGTGAAGTTTGCAATGACTTTATCAATAGGCTGAATTACAAGAGAAATTTATTTAGAATGTTGGTACTGTCTCCTTATGGGAGTATAGACATTCTGCAGGGTCTTTGAAAGTTTTCTGTTATATTTAGTACAAGCAGCACTTAGCTGTGTTAGCAGTAAGTTGGTGCTGGAGGTCTGTACAAAATAGTATTTTCAAGAGCTGCTTGCTTCATTCACTTCCCTGACTTGTGGGGGCTTTTTTCAGATATTTTCTTCATTTACAGGAATTTTCATGGAAAGTGAGGCTGAGCCATGACACATAAAGACTTAATGGATATTTTCCCCTAAGAGGACACTTTTTACAGATGTTACCTTGATTGTTTTTTCTCTTCCAAGTTTACCTATTATGCATCCTTTTCGTTAAAACACTGGTTGACAATACTAACACTGAAATTTAAATTTGTGATTAGAGAATTTGCATGCTAACCTGCTTCTGTTACTTTCTTGAAAAGGTCAGAAACATGGGCTGATAATGTCTATATAGCCATCCCTTTTCAGCTCCAAGGGCTCTCCTAGAATTACCTCTTTTCTGCTGTTGAGAGAAGCAAAACCTCCATTCCTCCTGGGGGATGTTATCCTTGGAGTGTCAAGGGAATGAAAGAACCATGTAGAGGAAGAATGGCCCTGGGACAGAACATGGGTCTCATTCCATCCTAAGTTTGGTCATGAATCTGAAGGTTGTGGTTCAGACAAACTTCAGAGCCATTTCAATTCAATTTCAGCTCAGCATCGGCATCCACAAAGCCCAGCTGAGAGTCCTGTTGTTGTTGACAGTATACTGAGCTCATAAAAACAAACAGGATCATTATATAAATCAAAAGAAGATGAAAGTAGAACCCACATCTTCCAGCTTGAATACTAAAAGTCTGCCAGGAGGAATAAAAGATACTTCCTGTAAGGGTGGTGAGTTGAAAACCTTTAGAGTTTTCTTATTTTGCATGGTAAAGAGAAGGGGAAAATTGTCTTATTAAGCCCTATGTATATGGATGCTTTCTCATTCTAACAGGTTTATTTAATATTAGCAACTTGTCCCTACTATTTAAATTCATGTTATGACACCAGCCCTGAGAAATGATGCTGGTTATCTCCACCTTGGAGTTCTGAAAGGATGAAGGAAGTATTTTTGTTTCCCAAGCAAACACAGCAAAGTCTTTATACTTGCCTGGACTAGATGTCCTGCTGTTTCTAGATCATGCAGTATTTATTTAATTCTGTGTTCCCTTGCAGAAGGAGTGTGTTTTCATGCAGATGCTGAGTAATCTCTCAGTAGTGTGGAGGACATTGCAAAGAGTTTTGTGCAGTGTTTGTATTTCTTGGTGTGGAAAAGCAAAGTGTGTGCATATAACTGGTTAATTAGGTGTCTTTATATATTTGTTGATAGCAGTTAAGCATTATGATCTAGCAACAGTAGGCACTCAGAAGTCATTACATATATTTTTTTATTATGAAGTGGTTCAAGCACTAGAACCCATGTTTTAGGTTTATTTTGCAGATGTGTTTTCTTTCATAATTCATTTCAGACCAGAAAAACAATTCAATACATTCTTTATTTTGTTGTTTAGTGAAATAAACTCATGTTCTTTTGATAATTGCTGGAGAAATTAATGGAGTTTTTGGAAAAGGTTTTATGATATGTAAGAATTTAGAGTGAGATCCAAAAAAGCACTTAGGTGCATAAAGAAAAACTTAGGCAGAATCTAGATACCCAAATCCAAGGGAGTGATTCAAATGCTCTGTGCAGAGACCGAGAGACTGCAGAGCTGAGGCTTCTCATGTTGCTGAGAGCCCAAGGTTCTGCCCAAAGTGCTCCAGAGCTGTGTCTGTGGCACAGAGGATGCAGTGTCATGCAGCTGTGGCAACACAATGGGTGATAGAAAATGAGCTGCTGCAGCTACTGAGGCATGGAGTGAGACCTGATACAACCAGCTTATCATAGTTTTGCTCCTATAGACATGGCATGCTTAAGAACATGTGCAGTCCACAGAGAGCAAGAATTTGGTGCTGCTGTCACTGAATGCATTTACTGCTTGATTTCAAATTGCAGAGGCTTGTGCTTTCCTTGATGCAAGGTCTATTTCAGCCTTATTGAAAATGTAAAAGTGATAGAAGGAGAATTTTGAAGGAAGAAAGCAGTAAATTTTTTCATTTTCTACCTTCCATAAATAACTAAAATGCATTAATTATGGTACTTGCAATTTCTAGAGACATACTGTTTTTATGCATTAGCAGTGGGAAGATGCTTAAAAATGGTACATGGAGCTAAGAAACAATAGCAAAAGTGTTTCAAAAATTGTACTGAGATTCAAGTTTTGTCTTGGAATTTGAAATGCTGCTAGTTTAAATTTTACCTGTCTACATGGGGAGCTAAACTGTCTTGGCAAGGCTCCACTCATATATAGAGTTTCATTCCAGTTTGTAATAGTTTCCACAAAATTCTAGTGCCATGGAACTTTATGTTCACATCTTTAGTGTCCCAGACAAGGAACTACATATTTTTGTCTATTGTAGATTGATTTATAGTAAAAAATAGTAAAAAAAAAAAAATACATTAATCTATATGTTGGCTGGCAGCAAAAATGTAAGAAAAATTGATGACATCATTGTTCTGTAGCTGATAAGCTCTTTCCTTCTGCTGTAAACTGGATAGTTTAGAGCATGCCTGAATAAGCTGGAAATCCTACAAGATTTCTAAGTGGAAATGGACATTATATTAATTGACAGCTGATTAACTTAAAATAATTTTTTGAGACCCATAGGATGAACAAGTGGTAAGACTAGAGGATTCATATAGCAGCTGACAGAAATCAAACCTGTCTGATTTCATGTGTTCTAAGTACATTTAACTGACTATCATGTGTTGCTTACGGAACATGACACAATCCAAGTGGTTCACGACCTTCTGTGAGCAGCTTTATACATTGTATTTTCCTCACCCAAATGTCTGAAGACCAGATTAAATCTCTTTCTTCAAGAGAGGCCAAGATTTTCCAGGGTTTTCACTGCTTGTGGTGATTTATAGCATAGGCCAAAGTCCATTTGCTGGATGAGAGCAATCCCTGCTCAATATGTTAGGAATTACACAGTTTGTCTCACTGATGTGTTGATTGCATCTCATTCATATGTGAGAAAGTGGTTAGTTCTTTTACTCTAGTGTCTTCTAGGAATTGTGTTAACCCATGTGCATGAAGATTGGCTGTGAACTGTAAAGAGGGCACTGCTGGGTGAAAATGGCTGTGACCCTTTGCACAGGGGAGCCTCCATCAGACTTTTGCTTCTTCACTAGAAGAGCTGGGGAGCAGAGTCTGGTGGAGCTGACCAGCTATGTGTAGATGACAGCCCAGTCAGGTGTAGAAAAGGACTTGAAGGTACAAACTAACTTCATTTGAATCAGAAGTCTCAGGGATTTTGTTATAGGAAATTATTCCAGAGAGGCTCCTTCTGATAAATTGCCTCAGATTAATTTTCTGCACAAATTCTCAGGCAAGTCTGTGCAAGACAAATGGTAACAGAAGTTGCTATCTCAGGGGTTAATCTGGAAGATTTACATTTAAATTCATACTCTACTGTTATCCAAATTAGCTTCTCTGTGTAGGTCAGTCTTCACATCTGTCAAGATGCTGGAATTTCCTTTTCTAGTTATTCTTAAAAAACCCCAAAAATATATCAGTAAGCATAGTTATTTGCTTCCCCCACCATCCTAGGCAACCTGAAATTGTCACTAAATGGAAATTTCTGCTTTTAATACAGATGACATGGTACCCAAGGTTTTGAATAAATTACACTGACTGTTAAATTAACTGGCACTGGAAGTCAGTGGCAGCATTGTAATGAGCTGTTACTAGATCATTTACAGTCAGGGAGCAACCATATAGCATTTACGTGCATATGCTGCTCTACTGACATGGGAATTGGTCTGACACACTTGACCTATGTTAGCTGTGGAAATTCTAGACTGAAGCCAATTGCTACACTTCCCAAATGCCACAGGCAAACCTGCTCTAATCCGGGAATCTCATTCCATAATATAAACTTCCATGTACTTTGGAGCACAAAACCAGAATGTATCGTGCTCTGTTCAAATATTTAAGTTGCTCTTCAGTTGATGCCTTCACTGCATTCCAGCTGCAGGAGAGAGGAATTTGAAGATGGTTTACTTGAGCCAAATTTTGCATACTTTAATTGGGCAAAATATTCAAAGGCCACTATAGTTCAATATCTTTTCTCTTTTCCAGTTGATTTAAAGTGATGTGATAGACAGAGCTCTTCGATTGTCATGTTAACCTAGGGAATTTCCTTTCATAAATTTCCTTCCCAGATCTCCAAAATATGGATTCTTCCATGGGACTTAGAAGAGAGATCTATCTGCAAGAGAATGTTTAAGACTGACACTGATCTTGTTTTGGAACACTGCTGGGAGTCTATGGGTTTCAAGGAAACACTTGAGGACAGCAGCACATACTCATAGCTTTCTCCCACCTGCCCTCCCACTCCTTGACAAACACCTAAATCTGTCATACTCAGTGCATTTTACTCCTCATCTGTAAATGCTTTTAGGCAGAAAACCATGGATGTTTTTTACCAAACCCTGAAGACTGGGGTTGAATTTTGGGTTCACTAAATGTTCCTTTAAAAAAATTTAGAGAAAACAAAACAATCATTAAACCGTCTGCATTAAGCACTGTTGATAGGTCAGGAAAGAACTGGGAGTAACAGAGCCTAAAAATTTCATATAAATTCTTTATTTATAAAAATAACCACAGAAAACATTGCAATGATGCTTCTTACAAACCACTGTTTTGAGAATATAATTCCTGTAAATTACTATGGATTAAAAATCTGCTTTAAAGTTATTTTGGGCATGTTTAAAACCACACCTCCTCCCTCTGTTCTATTTTCTTCTGACAAATAAGCAGCAAAGTGACTATATTTTGAAGTAATTCTTTTGCTGATATGAAAATATTTTACATTACTGTGTCTTGTTCCTTACCCCTGAGGATCTCAAAGCATATTAGATACCATATGTATCTGTAGCAAGTGGTTTGCTTCCTACTGACAAATATCCACTTTTGAGGCAAATGCAGCAATGCATCACAGTTCATTTGAGGGGTCTATTCTGAGGCCCAAAGGGACTTGCTTTTGGCAGGAAAGGCAGAATTTCTTGTGCAACTGAATTTGAGCATGACCTTGAGGATACAAGAGAGGCAAGGGTCTCATACCCAGCCTCTTTCTGCCACATGCAATGAAGAATCTCACCAATATGCCATGTGATATGTAGATTAAGTTAGCTATGCTGATTATTTGACACAGAAGTTGGAAGGTGTTGCTTTTTTTTTTGCTTTTTAACAACTAAAATGTGAGCTCTTCCTTTACTTCTGCTAAAGTAGGCACAGGGTAGAAGAGTGTTTAACCTCATAGTTCAGCCAGTTTCTGCTAATCAGCAGAAACCTGGGAACAGCACATATGCACTGTCTATCTTAAATTGCTGATTAAAATGGTTTAGATAAATCCCCTGTGTCAGGACATGTATTCCAGTACTAGAATGAGCTGTTGAGTGTCTACAGCACATCAAAGTGCTAAACAGAGAGCATGTTTTAAAATCCAGGTAGAATGATGTCAACATAGTTCTGTATTGGGCTCAGTTAGTCCTGAAAGATTTAGATGTTGAATCAATCACATATAATGAGTGGTCTGGTGTGAACTTAGGTTCCTCCGAGTGATTGGCAGGGAGGCTCTGACCTGGAATAGTCTTGCTCTTGTGGAACAGAGAACTTCTTGACTAAATGGAAGACCTTAGATTGTGTGAATGGGAGGGCTGAAAGTTCCCAGGAAGCAATTTGTTTGTCTTCAGAAAGAGTACTTGCTAAGCATGGTTTCTGGCTCTATTTGTATTGATTATGTAATAGCAGGTTGTACCATCTGTTTGGCAGTGATCTATCATGCTGCTTGCTTCTGTCATATATTTCTATTGCTAAACTTACCTTTGAGTTTCAGTTTAGGTTTGAGGTAATGGATGTTTCAAGAGAAAAATGAGCCCTGATCGTCTTCCGGTCTCTCTTATATTTTCTTGAAGTGTCTTTCTTCTATTTGATGGGTGGACAGCAGCATTTTTAACAGATGTTTTTCACAGGCTATTGCATAATTATTTTTCAAGTGGCTTCTAAAAGCAGATGTTTCCATGTCTTTGATCTTTCTCCTCCTGACACTTTAACACAAACAGCAGATTCCGCTGCTGCTGTCCTTTAGGTCCAGTGAAAGAAAATACCATAACAGTGATGTTGATTATTTTTTTCAGCCTATTTGGCAATAATAAACATGTACAGGCACAATTCTTCTCCCTTTCTCCCTTGTCACTAGCACTGCTTACAGATACTATCTCAGGCTTTCTCTTTTAGAAATGCTGCCTTTATCCATGACCTTTGTCCATAATTTAGTATTTGATCTTTATTTTCTTCTACAGCTTTGTTTCTGGTAACATCCTGAGCATGCAACTGTGAATCTTTTACTCTCTGGAGCTTTGGTGTGTAATTTTTTACCTCATGCCAAGGTAAATCACAACATCACTGTGGCATCTCCATCACTGTGAAGACCTTTTGACATGATATTTTTTTCCCCAAATAACCTCATTTTATTTTCCTCTCTTGTGAATAGCTATTCAACAAATGGACTTTTCCATTGTTTGCAGAAATAACCCTGCTTTCTTGTAAACCATTTTGTAAGAGGACTTCCTAATTTGGCTACTTGTTCCTCAAAGACTAAGGGAATGTAACTAGGAATGAAATAAAGGGCAAGCCCAGACAAGTTTCATCCAGCCATAATTTATAATTACAAAATATGAACTCTAGCTGCTGGTCTAAAATTATAAATATTTGAATCAAGAAAACAAAAGCTTTCTAGTAAATCTACCCTCTGTCTTAATTTAAACCCGATACATTTTGCCTCCAGCATGTAGAACTTCATCTGATGATGTCACATTGCAGCTACCTGACAGACATTCTATTCTCATTCTGGCTTATTTACTAATTAGTGTAGGTGTAGTAAGAAGGATTCTGTTTTCATCTGGACCTCCTAGCACTGACTGCAGCACTTTGAGCCGTTCAGCTGGTTGTCAGCCCACCTCTCCACTTATTTAACTCATATTCATGTTCTGTAAGAATGGTATCGTCATTGAGATAGTGTCAAAAGCCCTTCCAAAGTCAAATTACATCCACTGCTTGTCCACCAGACTAATCTTATCATAGAAGAGGTGATTTCCTAAATCCATACTGACAAGGGTCTCTCACTTTTTGTCCTGAGTATGTTTGGAAATGGCTTCAAAGATTGGCTTCAGCCCCTTGCCATGCACCAAGGTGAGGCTGACTGGTCTGTAGTTCTCCAAAATCTCATTCTTGCTCTTCTTGAATACAGGAATCAGAATTCTTCCCATGTAGAAACCTGCTCTGAGCACCCTAAGTTCAGAGATAATTGAGAATTGTCTCCCAATGACATTGGCCAACACAAATGTGTGCATTTTACAAAGTCACATGGACTCATGTGTGTCCAATTTGGTTAACTGTTTCCTGATATTTATTACCCTTGGTGGAAGAGTAATCCTTGGTCTTGACTTTCCCACTGGTGTTTAGGGTCTGGGATTCATCAAGGTAAACATCTTTCCTACTAAAGATTAGGGTAAAGGGGGCATTGAATATAAAATCATAGAATCACAGAATCAGAGAACCACGGAACAACACATGTTGAGGGTGACCTTGTAAGAACATACATGGTCCAACCTTTTGCAGAAAAGGGAGTCTAGAGGAGATTATCTAGTACCCTGTTCACTTGTATCTTGAAAAGCTCCATCCAAAAGATGGGGTCTCCACTGCACCCTTTAAGAGGTTGTTCCAGTGACTGTTCTTATGAAAATGAAAAATGAAAAAGGTCTTTCTTATATCAAGATGAGTGAGTTGGCCTTTTTGATGTACCCTGTATCTTTCAGCAGCTAGCCCACTTTTGTCCTGATTTTCCTTTTGCTGCCACTGTACTTGTAGAGGCTTTTCTCGTTCCCTTTCCCATCCTCCAGCTGCTGGTGGGCTTTGGCTTTCCTAATTTAATCTCTGTGTGATTAAACACTGCCTTTGTATTCTTGCTAGGTTCACCTGCCTCTCTTTCTACATCCTGTATGCTTTCCCTTTGTGGATGAGTTTTTTCAGGACCACCCTTTTCATCCATTCAGGCTTCTTGCCACTTTTGCTTGAGCTCCTGCGTGTGGGGACAGACAGTTTGGCAGCATAGAAGAGGTGATCTTTGAAAATTAACCCTCTATCCTGGACTCCTCTTTGCTCCAGGACTCTCCCATGGGATTCTTCCTGAACTAGTTCTTAATCAGGCCAGATCTGCTCTTCTGAAGTCTAATGCTGTGACTCTGCTTCTTGCCTGATTCTGTCTTCTCAGGATCCTGAATTCTACCATTTCATGGTCACTGCAATCAAGTTACCCAACCTTCAGGATTCTGACCACTTCTGCATTTACTCCTTCTGTTTGTAGCACCAGGAGGACAGCTTGAATGAATGACAGGACTTTACTGATCCCAGGAATCAAGATTCCTCCAAGGAGTCTTCTATTTCCCAACAAAAATTTGAAGCTCTGTGAAGTATTTTTTTTCTTTTCCCCTGCTTTTTCTTTTTCTTCTTTCCTGGGTTGGTGATTATCTTAGTGTTTTAACTTTCTGGCAAAGTTAGTGATCACTTCGCCAACAAAAACAATTTTTATCAGTTTTATTATGACATAAAAGTTTGATGAAGAATGAATTTGCATTTGACTTTTCATATTGTTGCTCTTTTCCCTGAACTATTTATCCTGGATCTAATTGTTTTTCCTGCTGTGTGATAAGTCCTGATGACCACAAAAGGGTGGAACATGACAGAACATGTAACAAATGAAGATGCTCTTTGTTTCAATTTTTCTGTTCTCCAGGTATCTATTGAATTATCTACTCGTTAAGATGTTCTACTTTATCTGGTCTTTCTCATCTGTTTTTTCAGGCTCAAATTTCTTTTTAAAGTGCTGCTAGGCATTCTTAAGCCAAAAAAAAGAGGCATGTTTACTTCAGCAAGTAGAGATACAAATGTAGTCTTGCAAAAGGAACCAACTGGTCAGCCTTGTAAAACCATGGGAAACTTTCTTGCAGATTACAGAAAATGAAAGAAGAAAGTTTGCTAATTGTAGTATATTTGTTAACTAAAGTGGAACAGTCTAACCATAATCCCAGCTGTACAAAAAAAAAAAAAAAAAGGAGAAAAAGAAAAAAAAAAGCTAGTGGCTGCTGTACTGTAGTATTTCCTTCTTTTCCAAAGCATAATCCAACTTTTTCTTGAATTAATGTACTCAAGTCACTTTAACTGCTGGCTGAAAAACTTTTGGCAGTTTGTTTGATATTCCAGCCAATCTTTGTATAAAAAATCATCTGAATTGTTTATAGGTTTGTCCTTCTGTCCAGAGTTTATTCCATAATCTCTTATTTTGAAAACAACTGTACTTACAGGATGCTCTTAAGTAGTTTTGGCCTTGCATTGAAGAGTTGTGGTTAATGGGCAGGAGATTCATAGACATTGGAATCATTAGACACATGTTTATCAACAGTTGAATAAAATAAATGAGTCAATTCCACCTAAATATTCTCATGTAGTATCCTTATTATGCAGTTTGAAAATTATTTAAGTTTTCACAATTAACTCTTTTGTGTTTTTTAAAATTCTTGGAAGTATAGAGTCACAGAGAAATAAATGACTTGTTAATTACTCTCTCCACATTGAATGTAGGCTGGAAAGGGAGCTGACTATGAGATGAAGTTAAGGATTATTATGACTATTTCTGCTGATTCTTTTTCCACTTTCAATGTGTGTATTATGTTGCCAAGGTAGGTAGGAATTTTTGGACTCTCATAATTGCACATTCATGGAATTTAGTAGTAAGCTGGTGTGAAGACTGTATGCAAGGGTGTAAGCAACACTTTCATTTGCTTAAGAGTATACTTAGATTAATCTTGGCTTTGAATTTGATTGAGAGGAAAGACAGTAGATGGAGGGCATTGCCATTTTTGAATCTGACCTGGCTCTGGCTGAAGTCAATGTGCAAAGTCTGATGTCTGACTGTGCAAAAAAACCACTCTGAACTGTGTTTGAAGATTTTTATTTGCCACCTAAAAGAATTGGTGCTTAAAGACTGGATGTGGCACGTGGCACTTAGTGCCATGGTTTAGTTGATAAGGTGTTGGTAGGTCATAGGTTGGACTTGATGAACTCCAAGGTCTTTTCCAAATGAATTGATTCTGTGATTCTGTGACATTATTTTGTGTCTGGGATAGATAGCTCTGTGGAATAGGTTTAATCAGTTCAGCTGCCACATTTCACTGATATTTCTGCAGAGTTTTTGGGAAGGAAAGATGTGAAATAATGTTTTTTTAGTCATCAGAGAATCCAAACACGACATTTATTCCTCATAGCCATAAGACTAAATCTGTATGTGAATGATCCAGCTTTGTTCCTAGGCAATAAATAACACATGCTGCTAAAAATAACCAGCCATTTCCACCAATTGTTCAAAAAGGGGAGAAAGGTTTTGTTGAAGGGGCAATTAAAATTCCGAAATAAAATACTTAAAAACTCAGGAAATTGCAAAATGAACCTTCATGCTTCTCTGTGTATTTTCACGAAGTTGCAGGTTTTAACTGCATGATATTTAACTAACTTAATGGTTTCAGATTGTCTGGAATTTATGTAACACCTTTAGAGATTTTTAAAGAAAGTGAGGCTCAGAAAAATTGATGACTCACTGACGATAGGTGAGAAAAAGGAAAAAGGTAGTGACTAGGTTTGGAAAGTAGGGGAAGTAAATGTTAGAAAGAACAGACTGATCAATATAAATACAATTTCCCTCCAAATTCTGGAGAAATTGCAGACAACCTGAATTTAAACATGTAGAATACACAGACAACAGCACCCAATGTGTGAAGAACAATCAGTAACAAATTGCATCAGTTGTCTGGGTCAAGCCAATCCACAACAGAGCAGCAGACCCTGGATACAGCAGAATTAGCAAGTCTGTGCAGATTGTAGTAAGCTCTTTTAATATTGCTTTATATAGCATTCTAATGAGAATCAAGGCAAATATTCTCAATTAACCTGCGGTGCAGTGGGTGAAAAAGAGGCTTACTAAGTGCATCTAAATACTAATTTTTAGTAGTTCTTTAATGTATTGAATGAGTATCAGTTGAGGCCTCCCAGCATTCAAGGTTTTAAGTAGTGTCTTTATGATGGTATTGAATAGGCTTATAAAGTTTGCTGTTGACACTAACTCTATATGCACTAAAGACAATAATTAGAATTCAAAAATGCATTTAGCAATGAAGTTCAGAGATTGTTTGACAGACAAATAGGAATTATTGCACTTAGCCAGGAGTAATCAACTGTGTAAATGCAGAATGGATAACCCAAGTAGAAGCTGTAGAAAATCACTAAGGTAACAGTGGGTCTGAAGCTGAATACTAGTTGACAAGATGATTTTAAGGACAGATCTGAAAGTGTTTGGGTTGATTAACCTAAAGAAGAGAAGACCTAAGAGAGGACATAGTGGGAGAAGAACTAATAGCATCAACTGTGACAAGAAAGGTTCTGATTAGAAGGAAGGAAAACAGTTCTAATGGCAAGGGAGGTGAAGTGCTGGAACAGATTGCTTACTGTTAGCTTGGAGCATCCATCAAGAGATGAGACAAACAGCTGTTAGGAATGACATGATTATAACTGATCCTGCTGTACTGTGGGCTGGGTGGAAATGGGTAACCTCTGGAGTAATTCTGTGTTTCTGTTTATGACATTTTCCTGCAGAGTTCTTATGAAAAACAAGAGTTGCAAGTGGAACACTTGTGCTTCCTGCCTTCTGCAAACTAAGTATTTTTACAGCAGTGTATCTGCAGTACTCAAGGAATCTCCTTGAACAGAAAGACAGTGGCAGTTCACTTTATTTAGCAGGTAAGCATTTTACTAAATTCACTCAATTATCATTCATATTGTGTGGTGTGGGTTTGGCCCAAAATTCACCAACAGGCAGAATGGGTTAATAAAAAGGGCAGGCAACCAGTCTTGCTTTGCTGCTGACTCTTTTTGTAATCCAGTTTAAATCCCTTGGGCTCCCTCTGGATTCTTTCCCCTTTTTTTTTTTTCTGTATTTTTCCCCCCTACATGATTCAAGGTCTTGCTTGATGCAAGCACTGGTAAAAAGGGATTATGCCACTGTGGGTGTTTGTGTAGCACCTGGTATTACAGTGCTTGAACTTAATTGAATATTCAGTGTGCTACTGTAACACAAGTAATAAGCCACAATAACAGACACTGAAGACCACAAGTCTTCCTGTTGACTCCAGTGGAAGTAATTGAATCAGGCCTTAAATGAATGAAGAGGGGATCTTAAAAGGATATTCTTGGTCAGTAGTCTCTCCAAATGTCTTCACGTCCTTGTGCCATCCTATTCTCCCATTCCCATTTCCTTGTGTGAGCTGTCATCTTTCTCTGATTTGATGTGTCCCTGCTGCAGCGTTTTGAAATACAGAATGCATGAAATATGCCTTTCATATGAGCATGAATTCTAGTTTTGTTCAGACATGTCTGTGGTCAAAATCTGATATTCTCTGTCTAGTCTTATAGTTCAGAGGCCACTCTTTCAACTTATCTAGGAAAGCATATTTTCCTAGAGAACTGGCTAGTATATGAGGAATATAGAGAATGGAATATTTTAAAAATCATGTGTTACTCATACAAAAATGCAGGGCTAATAGCACAAGTCATATCATGCTACATTTCAGAATCTATTTTAATCTGGTTTTTACTTTTCCTGTCATTTAAAGCCAGTATTTCTTTAAGTTTTACATAATTTACTTTTTCATTGGGAAAAAAAATAATCAGAGTCTAGCTAATGGTGAGACAGCTTAAAAATAATTGTAACTAGGAACTGGGCCATGATTAAAATTGTTCAGCTGTTCGTTTTATTGTTTGTTCCCAAAACCTTAAATGCACTCTCTGAGAACAATAACAACAGTTAGCATGTAACTCCGTATGGGCCAATTCATGCAGTCCTCTCTCAGCCCTTTCTTCCTGCAGAAAAACTTCTGTTTAGGAGACTTTTTAAGGAATTCAGGGCTAAAACTATCTCTTCTAGCTATTTGGTAATTATAACCTGAAAACTATCAAAGAGAAAGGAGAAAAAAACAGAAGGAGGAAACAAAATGAAGTCTACCTTACCAGCATAATTGGATTGGAGGGGGTGAATAGAACAGAACAGGCTGTGATAGCCCTTTGAACACTCTCTGCATCTTTGTCAGCCTCTGTGATATTTGTGTGTGGGGTGTTTACTATTGGGTTTCCTACCCAATAGTAGGAAGAGGGATGAATCTCTGCAATGAGGGTTGTAGTGATAGCAACTGCAAAGAAAAATATAGAGAGAAAAAAGATGATAGCCACTTGCTACAGTAAAACAAACTGGTTTCATAAGTAAGAAATCATATTTGCTGTCAGTTGACCTTAGCTGAGTTGTGGAAAGTTGCAGCTTCTTCAGGCAGTGGCTGGTTGACATTCTTGATTGCTTGATTTTCCTCTTTGAGTCTACAGAACTAGGCACTTTTGATGTTAAAAATTGACTGCTCTCCTACACATCTTCTGAAATCTTTTTCTGTGTTTCCACATGCAGAACAAACTTTTAAGACTGATGGTGGTATGCAGGGAATTGTAACCTGTTGTGGCTGAACTCAGAAGTGATAAGCCACATTTAGGGTGGGATTCTCAAACTCCGTTGCTGTTACACAGCTACTGGAAGGTACAGTCTTGCAGGCACCTGTGGAAGTTGCACCCAAAGTGCCAATTTATAGCCAGACAGAGTATATACAAAAAGTATATAGCTCACAATGCCTTTCCACTATAAAACCTCTTATGACATTAATATTTTGATTTCACTGAATTTCAGCTGGGTTACCAAGTGTGTATGGGATGCACAGTTGGGTCCTTTTATTACATAATTTAGGAAGCGCTACTGTAAGCATAATTTGAACCTTTTCTCTCAGGGGAAGTATTGAAACCTCATTCACGTTTTAGGATGAGTAAGGATGTGGTGTTACTCACAGCAGGAACCTCATTTAGAGCCCATTGATGTCAATGGAAACACTTCCCTTTGCCTCAGTGGGCTATGGACCAGGAATATGCAAGAGTAAGTGAACTAAGGATTCTGCTGACTATATTGTACAGTATATGCTGTACAGTTTTACTAAAATAAACACATTTACTTAGCCAAAATACTTAATGTTTAATTTAAAAAACATAATATAAAAAGAATGGATTTTGCTTTACTGATGTTTTAAGCTTTAATTTAATGTAACATAGTGAAAAAGACACCAAATATTCTAGTTTTGTTTCATTAGAACCAGATGGTCCATGAAAGACTTTTGGCTAAACTAGAGTTGGGAAAGCTTATAAACTCTGACTAGTCTGAAAATGTGCTCAAAATTGCTAAATCAGATGATATGCCCAGTTTTATAATGTGAAATTCTTTGGCTGTTTTACTAACATCATGGTAAGGTGCTGTACAATTTAGGCAATTACAAGAAACTCTTTTGGATGCTACTGTCATTATTGTTCTGCTTTGGGATTGGAAAAACAACAAAATTGCTCTAATGCAAGTGAAGTATCCGAGAAAACATCACAGTGATGTTGTTAGTGAAGAACTAATGAGGAAAAAGAATTGTTATTATTGACTTATTTTTTTTATATGATGAGACAAATTTGTTTGTCTCAAAAAATTAAAACCCTCCAACGAAATTCCCCAACCCAAAACCTCATGACCTTTATCTTGAAAGAATGATAAATCTTTTCTCTTTACCCTAACAACACTGCTGGTATGGTAAATATACATTCCCAGCTGACAGTGATCAGACAGAATATTAACTCCACAATGAAATATTAAAGTAATAATGGCCATCAGGAATGAGACATGCAATTTGAATTTACTTCAGTACTCTTTTCACTGCAGTCCTTCTGTGTCCTGGAAAGTATCTTGTGTGTTCTGATAAGTAGAAGGCAGGGGCAGTTTTGATGAGGTAGGCAGGTAGGAATTGAAAAAAATTGCTCTGAAGAAATACAGATAACCTGAAATATATTTCCTCTTGCTAATAGAGATTGAGAGAAAAACAAATGCCCATAATAGGTCACTAGAGTTCAACTACATTTAAGGTCAAAGGTAACTTTTATGGCATTCTGTCCTGACTTATATAACAGATTGCTGATTGCAATTGAATCAGATCATATCAAGGGTCTTTGGTTGCTACTCTTAAAGGTCTTGATTACATTATACAATAGTTTCATACCTTGGGCATTAGGACATTAGGAATGGATTTTCAAAACCTTTTTCCTGTGATTTCCTACTAATCCTTCTCAGGTGAGAACTTCTTGCCTCTGCTGTGTTAGTGGCTTCATTGTTCCTAACTAAGCTGTTTTCATGCAGGATCAGGTTCTCTGGGCAGGTATGTCTTAGTTTCAGCACTGAAACATGGTCTTGCTCTGTTTTGCAAATACAGATTAAACTGATTTCAATAGGGCCACTCACTGAGTAAAGGCTGGGATGGAAAGTCCTTTCAGGAAGTCAAACTACCTTTAAAAGAAAACCAGTTTTGCAACCATAGCAATATGAGGGCTACAGTAGGTAACACAAATGCTCAATTCAGCAGCATTGTATGTCTAAAGAAGTCAAAGTTATAATTGTTGTATGACATTTAGTTTCTTTCTAATTTCTTACCCAAATCCCTGGTAGCTCTGTTGGCCTGATTTTTTCCCCAAGTAGCTGTATATGTATACATATGTAGGCGTGTGTGCAAACACATATTTTCATGTGTATGTCTGATAAGGGTTGTGAATTTATATCAGTGATTTGCACAACAAAATCAGGAGGGTATATATAGCCCAGCAAATATTGACAAGTCCTTTGGTCTTCTGTAGTTTCTCAGTAGGGTGCTGGCTTAGGATTTTCTTTGCTTTTAATCTGTCTGGATTTAGGACATGCCTTTTCCTTTGAACATTAAGGTCTAGTGAATCAGGCACCCCTGACTTCATACATCGTAATTGACAATTTTCCTCTATTAGGGAGTTTAAATGAAAAGTTTTACTGCCTCTACATGCTCAAACAGACCCTTTCAGAATTAAAGATAATTAAAAAAACTTTAATGATCATTAAAAGGCATGACTTGCACAATTCTCTGTAGAAAATCATAGAATTGTTTTGTCTTTGCCTTATTAGGCATTAGCACTTGTTTGGAAGATAACTTGTATCTTAGTGAGGTTTTTGAAAAACTACTCTGTCAAGTTTGTCAGGGAACTTGAAGCAAGAAAAACTTAATATGACTTTGGGTTAATATTTCTCAAGAGTGTCTATGTCATAAAACCCAAGACATTTATTTGCATAATTTGGCCTTAGGATACAGGGAGGAGTGGGGAATAGGCAGAGGAAAATATACTGGAGGAGTAGTAGAGATTTTGATCAGAGAGACTGTCAGAAGATTGTGAATTTGCACAGAGCTGTATGTCTTAAAAAAATTAAGTGGAAAGAATCTTGACTCAGATGTCTATAATAATTTCTTAATCTGTGGCCTACAATCTGTCCTTTTAGAAAATGCAGACTCTTCAAACCTCACATTGTAAAATCACTGTGGAAATCAGAGCTCAGGCAAAGATTTAAGTTCAGAGCAAGCAATGAGTTTATATTAAAAGATATTTTACATTTTTTCAGTGGACCTGATTGTTGGTCCACTGAATGAATTATGTATCCAGACAAGTCCTGCAAAAAATTAAATCCTTCCCTTTAGAACTAATGTGTGTCTTTGCATTGTACCCTAAGTATCTAGCACCTGTGCTAGAATAGGGACCTAGTGGAGATCCTGAGTTGTACTTTCCTCCCTGGCTTCTGCTCCTGCTTTAGAGAGGAATGCAGGAAATTCTAGAAGAGTCAAACCATCACTTCTCCCAGAATACCAACTCAGTGCTGTAGGTCTTTGTGGTTCCATCACAAGAACAGCCACTGCTCAACCATTTTTAAGCTTAAGTGTTCTCCCTGGCCCGTGTGCTGTCAAGTGGCCCATGCACACGGAGCAGCTCTTGGATGTCTGTCAGCCACTACCTGCTCTGAAGGGATCAACCTATACAAGGAAACTCAGATGCTGTAGAATGCCAAACACTCGTTAGTCTTCCTCATAACAACCTTGGGCAAACATAAATGTCTGTATACACTATGCTGAGCAGGGTAAGTATTTGTATTTGTTTAAATGGAGATGTCAGAACATGCATCTTGTGGCTTCAAAGTAGTTTGGTTTAAATATGAAAGATAATATTAAAAATGTCTTAAAAGACAATTTTTATGATAGGTAAAGACCATTTCTTCTTCTTCCCCACTCACTTTATAGCTTCCTTCTGCAATGTAAATAAAATTATAACTGGTGGTCTGGCAACTTTGACAGTTGTAAGAAATAGTTATTGCAAGAGAGAAGCAAATAACCTAATGATTTACTTGTAGCCCCATTTTTCAAATTTACGTTTTGCCCTTAGGTCAAGAGATATTTGAAAGCTGATGCTACATAAACCTGTGCTTTGGTCCTAGAACTAGCAGATAAACACATGGTAAATACTGAAACCCCAAACAGAAAAACTGTTTTGAGAGTTTAGGTTAGAGTCTAGGAAGTCAGGAAAAAGGGGAAGGAAATACAGACTTTTTAGTGATTGCTTTAAAGTTATTTTACATGTTAGCTCACAATGAGATTCTGTAGCCCTGCTTATGAGGAAAGAGTATATTGTAATTTCAAAACAAATTAGAGAAATATCCAATAGTCCCTTAAACTGTTTGAATTCATTTAATATCAAGAAGTGAAGAAGCCAGACAAATGCATGGTAGTGTTTTAGACTGACTGACCTAGTTGAAGGTTGCCTCATAGGTGCTTAAGGCCACACATGAAGTAGTAAATGAAAAAGTGCTGTGAATGGGCAGCCATGTTGACCCTTACAACCAAAAGAAAAGTGCAGTTCATTTGAAAGTTATAACCCAGCATGACCATACTCACCAGGAATTGTCAGGACAATGTGCAGCAGAAATTCTCGTCCTACTTTTCATTAGGTGACAAGGTGACATCGTGCAGTGTGTACTAGCTCTGGTATTGACTTTGTGCCTGGGGGAAGCTGTTGGAGAAGAGCACAAGGAGTAGTTTTGTGCCACAGCATTCATTTGGCATTGGGAAGCTCAGTTCATGTATTAAAGTTGTAGCTTCTAAGGGCACAAGGGAGCACGGCGAGTGCTCCCCGGACCTGGTGTCGCACAAAATATTGAAGAATCATTGCTGCTTCTGCAATCTGTTATGTAACTCTGTAATAGCTCCTATGCCAATGCATATCCACAGAAGGATGGTTTTCACATGAATCAAGCCAACCAGCCAGCCAGATGTTTTGAGGCACATAATGTAATTATTGATATGAAAATCAAAACAAGGTACCATATAAAGGCAGCCACTGTTAGATCATTACAGATGGGACCATCAGTCTTGTTGCTGTAACAAACTCTGTATTCATTATTTTTGCTCAGGGTATTTTTTTCTTTGCCTGAATTGGCTGTTCTCTTAATGAATATTGCAAATCATAACCCAAATTATATGCCTTGAGCTGTCTTCATTTTTGATTTGCAATGAAGGTTTCAGGAGCTTGATTTGTGCCATTGCAAAACATTTCCTGATGGAGGAAAGGGGGAGACATACCATGGAGGGCTGGAGAATTCTGTGTGACCAAGCAGTGAATCAGACCTCTGATTCTGATTACAGAATAATCTCCATGCTGTGTTTGGACTTCACCCTGGACTCTCCTTCACAGGAGGTAGTGCTGATTTTGATGGTGTTTTCATAAAGACTTGAAGTGTTTCAATGAAGAGATTGAAGCTTTTACTGCTAGTGATGTATGTCAACTCTGTTAGTATCATAAATGGAAAATTTTGGGGGAAGAAGTGAAAACATCCTGATTTTTTTTCCACACTGACATAAAAATTGACTTTTTAAACTTACTTTCTTCTCTCCAGGTAATGTGTTTTACCTTTTGAAAGATTGTGGATTAACTTCTGGTTGAAACCACAGCAAAATAGAAGAAAAATCAGAAGAAAACCATCAAACCCAAATATCTGTTAAAAGCTACTGAGAAATGTTGAGATATTTCTATTTTTCAATTAAATCATACGCTTTATGAATATTTCACCTTTGTACAAAAAAAGTCATAAAGTTTTATTGACTGCCACAATTTGCAATAAAAGTGGAGTTCCAATAAAACAATTATGAAGATTTTTAAAGACAAATTAATCAGCTCAGAATCCAAATTTGTCTGTACCATAACATGCAGCAAGCATATATGTCCAGTGGCAACTGGGAATAATATGCAAACACCTGTTAACATCTGTTTTTCTGTGTATCATTTACTGTCCAAGCATGACAACCTCGTTGTCACATTGACCTTAAACTAAACTCAGTCATGAAATAAGAACAATGAGTCACAGTAATTGCTTGGATCAAGCAAAGGACCAAAAGCTCTTGGAGCTGTTCACCTTCAGGGCACGCTTTATAGCCCAGCTTCTTGAACAGATATCTAGGGAGAAATGGGATGGGTTGGCCTCTATGAGATGGGAAGATGTTGTGCAATAGGATCTTCTTGCTGGCTAGTTCTTTCATGTGGGTGGAGTTTTGTTGTTCTAATTTTTATTGTTATGGATTGTGAGATGGGGAATTGTTTTTCCATTAGCAAAGGCAAAACAACTGCTTTCAGTGTAGAGTGACCTTTTTGATTATGTACATGAACCACAGACAAAAAGAACACAATAAAATACTCCACGGGCAAACACAGTGAGCTTGACTCATCACTGTGTTACTCCAGTTCTGGACCAGATCAGTTCAACTGAACAAAGATGGAACTTTACCACCCATACTATCTGAAGCAAAGGGATCTCATTCTGCCCTGACCAGAAAGCTGAATTGTAGAGATGAACACTGCTCATTCTCTGTGGAGAGAGAATTACTATCCATGGTGATCTAGAATGTGAAGAAAAGCTTGGCTCAGAATACTGAGGTGGAGGATATATATCATGTGATATGTACATCACATATACAACATGATTCATCCTGACATGGCTGTTTTATGAAGAATGTTCTGAACAATTAGACTAAATAAAAAGGTCAGTAGAAGTTGCATTTTCTAGTTCACAATGACTTCCATAATATCAGAGAAGGTGTCAGCACTTTGACTGTTTTACAGAAAATACTTACAACTATGTCAGTTCTAGGAAATAGGCCTTCTAATGGGTAGTGGCTGACATAACACATATGTCACACTTGTCCTTGTTAGGATGTTTTGAGGCTTTCCTTTGAGTAGCTCCCTACCACAGAAATAAATCATCTCCTCATAGAGAGCAGATGAACAACAACATGTGAAAAGAGGATTTATGGCTGTGGCTGCTTTTCTAACTGCCGTAGGTGCCCCGCACTGCAGTTCCATAGTGCCTCCTAGAGGCACTGGCTCCAGGCAGGGATCTGCACTATCACTGATGTGTTGGGGCAGCTCGCAGTGCCAGTTGTGTGTTTACCAGCCTGTTGGCCGATTTCCTCAGCAGCTGTTGTGACTTGCGAATATTTGATTTGTTTAATGCGATAGAAATGTTTGGTTCTTGGCCTCTTAGCCACTGTAGTGTGTCTGTTAGAATGAGATAGTGCTCTATGGTTTCTGGCTTTCCTTTATTCCCTCACTGTGGATAGCTACACCTTCCAGGTGAAAAAAAGGAATCCTTGCTTTCTAGGAGATGGCAAATCTAGGTGAGAATTATGCAATTCTGTGAAGGACAATCACAGAGCAACATGTTGATTGGCAGACTTGACTACATTGTAAACACTTTTCATCTTCAGCCAAGTTAATGGCTTGCAAAACCCAGACAAATTTGTTTCAGATAACTGATTCCAGTAGGCTGTACTCCTGAAAACAAAGCAAATTGTACACTGACTATGCAAGCCATGGGTATTCTCACAATCTCTAGATGGATGCCTGCTTGTCAGGAACATGTTCACCTGTGTTGACAATGGGTTACTTCCAGTAGTATAGAAAAGAATGTGGAATGCAGATTTAATAGAGGATAGAAAAGGATGTGCTTGGACATTTAACCTGTCACTTCTTTTGGCACTTGGGATCCAGATGGTATATTTCTGGCATCTGCATTGTCCAGGCTTTTTTTCTCTGTAACTTGCCTCATTCACAGTGGTTAGGACTGATATTATGTGACACTGTTTTGTACAGACCATTAAACATTTCTGAGATGGGTTAAATCATTTCAGTGAGCTGCAAGGTTTTCAAATACTTTCAGAGAATGACCCATTTCTGAGCAGAAAAGCTTCCTGTTGGACACATCCCTTCTGCTCACAGCTGTTTATATCATTGCTTCCCATCTGTGATCCTGTTGTCCATTTGCAATCACATTGTTTCCCTGTTCAATGGGGAATGCAGGACAGGACTGCTAGGGAAATCAGAAATATTTAACGTGTCTTCCAACAGTCTTTACTGTGATGTGTTTTGTTCTTTCTGAACAGAGGCTAGTCATTCTGGATAATGCTACAACTGATTTGGCCAAACCGATGAACTTAAAAAGTTCATCATCCTGTTCCTGCTCATGCTCCTATGCCTCTTTCTTCCAGTGTATCTTGGCTCCTTGCACTCATTTGTGATTCGAGCTCCTGTGGCAAATCTTGTCTTATTTATAGTTTTCATTATGGTTCTGGTATTAGGACAAGGTGTTTTTTTTCTTGTCTGTCCAGAATCAGAAAAGGCATCTGGACCTTTATCAGGCAATTAAGCAGAAGGGCAAAGCAGAAGCAAAATCAGTGTAACTGAATAGCTGAAGTGTGATGGAAATTCTGTCAGAACTGATCCTTGATGAGTGGTAGCTGAGTAATAATAAGGGTATAGTACTAGGTAAAGTATCAGAAAATATTAAATGAACGGGTTTATCTTGGTGTTGCCTTGCTTGTCGTCTTCTTGGATCAGGATAAGAAAGGTGCATGTGTGTGACACTACTAGTTTCTATTAAGTGGTCTTGAGGCATTATAGCTTGGATTGGATAGGCTTTTTAAAAAACTTATTATTATTTTTTATTTTTATAACAATTAAATAGAGGTTTGACCTGGAGTACAATGAGACAGATGGTGTCTAATGGCAAAGTTTTGACACTGGTAGTGATATTAAATTTGGCAAGAAACCAGTTCTGTCTAGGTTCATGTAGATGTACCAGACTGTTTTGGTTTTGTTTTTTTTTTTCCCAATGAAATCATCAATTGTTACTGAGACAGAAGGGAAGACTTGATAAACCTCTGCATTGTCTCAGAAAAAAAATTTCTATTGTTCATATATGCTAACATCCAGTTCTTTGGGCAGGCAAACAGTGTGGCAAAGGGGAAAGAAAAGGAAAAGCAAGACTGTATATTGGGTGAAAATAGAGCCCAAATGCAGATTCTGTTTCATATAGATGAGCAAAACTCAAAGGCTGTCAGGAATGTGTAGTGCATCAAAGCTGGCTGTGTGTGAAACCAGATGGGTTTGTAGCTGAAACAGTTCTATTTCTGAGGATGTTGAAAATCTGCCCTGAGTGCAACCTACTCCCCAGGGGTGTTCCTCAAGCAGTTCTAGGTCTTGGGGCAATCTCAGGATTCCCCTGGAGCAGCTTGTTGCTAAACAATGAAATGCATTTATTTTTCTAAGCCAGAACGTTGTTGACATTTCCTTCTTGCAGGAAACTAGGAGGTGCCATATTTTGACTTCTGTTTAGAATGAAGACTTGTTTGGAAATGTGGGAAGTTCCTCTCTACAGAGCAGAATGTCCAAGTTTTTATCAGCTGTTGCAGAACATTGTCGCTCTCTGGAAATTCAGACCTTATACCAGATCTGCAAGGTCAAGTCAGAATTATGCCCTAAATTGTGTTGATCTCTAATTTAGAACTAAGTGTTGAGCAATAGGTTAACTAGTGGGAATCATTCTTTCTGCAAAAGTGTTCTTCTTCTGAGATAGGAAAAATTTAATCCTTTGTATCATTCTTCTTACTCTTGAAGAAGTCTTGAGGTTGTAATAAGAAATTGTGTTTGGGCATTTAAAAAATCATATTTTTCATTCTTTGAAATTGGATTGAGGACAGCATTTGAATACAAACTTTTTGTGCTGAAGTGTGTCTGAAATTGAGAGTGGCAGGTATAAACTAATGGCTATGAGACACCGTAGCAGCAGCTAAAGAACATTTATCTCCTGCTAATTGTCTCCACTTCCTTTACTGAGGAAAATTGGACTACATTCCTTTACTGAGTCTCTTCTGAAACACTTTTGCTGTGAGACTTCAGGTGACATAGTCTTCCAAGGTCTTCAAACATGGAATTGCTATTGTTTCTCCAAACTTCACAATGCTATTTTGGAGAACTGACCATTAAATCATCTGCAGTCAACTGACTGACCCCGTAGTGTTTTAATGAAATCACTTTCAACAGTCCTTATGAGCAAATTCCGTTGTAAATTTTCTATTTAGGAAGTGTTGTCTACATAATTTCAGATATTTCCCTCAGAGATAGTGCAATTAGTTTCTTCTTTGTATGTCCAGTTGCAGATTTATCTATGATGAAAAATTGTATTACTAGCATCCAGTATCAGTATCCGGCATGCCTCAGATTCCACCATTGATGCTGTTGCCACTATAAAAACAACAACAACAACAACAACAAAAAAGACCAACAACCAAAAAAAACCTGCAGAGTTAAGAAAAAAAAATCTCAAACAAGATAATGTACATTTAGTTTATGGCACAGCTATGCACCTATATAAAGAATTATGGGGTCTGTTTTTCTCTTTATGAAACTAAGTGATGAGGCATGTCTTGGACTTATTTTTGTTAACATAATTTGAGCAGGTAAGAGCTCTGTGTTTTAGGGGTAAAATTTTGTGGTTATGAATATTTTTTCTGTGAATGGGTACTTTCCCACAATGAAGCAGCTGGCTGAGTTAGATGAGATCGTCAGTATCCAGGAAGATTTTCCCTGGAAGTTTTTCAGCACTGCAGAGATGGAGAGGTCCCTTGGAAGCTCTTTCTGCTGATACATACTTCAGGCTGTCGGGAGCTCTTTGCTATGTGTTTCTGTAACTTCCATAATCTGTAAACCATACTTGTGTGGTCAAAGTATAGCTGAAACGGAAAGAAGTGTTTGTGAGCTTGTGACTGGACTATTTACAGTTTCATAGAAGAAAACCAGCTTTATCTCTCTAATCCTTCTGCTGGCAGGCAGGACACGAAAAACGAACATAAGACACTGTACCTATTTATTGCTTAATTTTTCTCCATAAATTCTAACCTTGTGGTTAGAAAACCCAACAAAATCCAGTAATTCTCAAATGTAAACAAGTAGAAAAATAATACTCCAGAGTGCAGGAGTTTGTAAGTATCCAAACCCTAAATATGTTAACACAGCTGCATATCATGTGATCCACTGCAGTTGTAACACAAAAATATGTGAAATGTTTGAAAATGTCCAGAATACTGCACATTTCTGATGATCCCCTAACTTAACAAGAGCAAAGCAACAATTAGAAATGTAAATGGAATGAATAGAGTTGTGCTGAAATGACACAAACAGCACTTTTCCTTAGCTAACATTTAAAGTTCCAACTAAAGCCCTCCCACAGTAAAGCTGTGTAAGCTAGAGGTCTTGCAATGCTTTCTGAATGTATTACTCTGCCTGTGAGCGATCCAGCTGTGTTTTAAGGCATTCTCATAACCTGTTTGGGTTTTTGAGGAGGTCAGTGTGCTACAGTTCAGTGAGAGGCAGTTTCTTCAGATGTTGCTGAACAAGGTAGCACAGAAGAAGAAACATTCTGGTTGTGCCAGTGTGGTATTTCAGCTTGCTGTTGCTGGTTTCTGAACGTCTTGTCTGTCTTTAAGCAGTGTGTTCTGAATGCAGCTCCACGACTGAAGATGTTTGTGGCTCCTGGGCAATGGCTGGAGTTCTGTGCACTCCAACTCTGCCCTCAGCCATAGCTGGGTTCCTGTGTCAGGTAAAGCAAAGCATTGGTGAGAATACCAGCTGTGTGTGCAACATTTAGAAGCTAAAATTCATCATTAGTCAAGAAGCTAACCAGTACACTTTGAGTGCCTAAAGTGCAGTGAAAAGCTCACAGAAAGTCACAAAAACATGGCAGAAAGCAAAACCAATTGCTTAGAGAAGTATTATGGAATTTACTCAGTCATGTGTTATCTACATGCCAGGTCTTCTTTCAAAGACATGATGTTTTTTCCACATAGCTACTGTTTAGTAATAAACCTAACCTTCTGCAAATAGCTTTTTGCCCCTGAGCAATAAATGCAGGATTCAGTTATAATGATAACTGCCGGAGATTAGAAGTTAAGCCTCCATGAAAAAGAGAACAAAGGAAATTAAAGTGTATTCAGTAACATTTACAAAATAATTTTAATTCCATGCAATTTCAAAAGCTATGTTTCCATGTGTTAATAATGTCAAACAAAAAAATAGCCCTACTTTTATTTTTCTTTTTTTCCCCCTTTTAAATATATTTTCTTCTCATCTCCGCTACTTGAGAAAAAGTGTCATTCCTTGGTTTAATCCTGCTCAACATTTCTTAAAAGGCATTTTGTGAAGTAAACTTTTCTGCTTCATAAAGTTTTTATTTGTTGTATTTTCAACCTCTGATGCTGAAAGAAAGGCATCACCTTCTAGTTATTTGGTACATTCAAAGAAAATGTTGCCAGAATACATGGTGGTCGGTGTTGGCTTTTAACAGGTTTTAACTGTCTCTTCCTAGAAAAGGCATACTTGGAATTAAATTCAGCAAGCTCAGGTGTATAGTTATGGCATCTTTTCTTAGGATCTGTCTTCTGGGACAGGGTCTGCCATCCATGCCATTATTCAGCCAATGTGAGTGACTAGTATGAGGCGAAAATGTTTGATATTGATTCTCTGTCATATTAGAAATCATTGCTTTTGATAAATGTTTTGAAAATATATTTTTTTACTGCTATCACTGCCAAGAACCTGGGTTGACTCAAAAGGAGTGTGGCCAGCCGGCTGAATCAAGTGATTGTTCCCCTCTGCTCTTGTGAGACCCTACCTGGAGCACTGCACACAGTTCTGGTGTCCCCAGTACAAGGAGGACATGGAACTCTTGGAGCAAGTCCAGAGGGGACCTCGAAGTTGTTAAGAGAACTGGAGCATTCCGCCTACAAAGATGGAGAAATTTGGGGCTGTTCAGCCTGGAGAAGAGAAGGTGGTGTGGGGAACTCGGCAACCTTCCAGTGTCTGAGAGAGTCTGCAGGGAAGTTCTTGATCTGGTGCTCTTGGGCACCTTGATCTGGTGGGAGATGTCCCGGCACGTGGCAGGGCGGAATGGGACCAGATGGTGTCTAAGGCCCATTCCAACCCTGCAACATTCCATGGTTCTGTGATTATGGCATCTCTAGAGATGTACAAAACTTACCAAACAGAAGGGCCATTTCTTCACAAGCTTCATGAATTCAGGTATTTGATGCTATGTTTTGCTGCTTGTCCAACCAATGCTTTGTGGAAGCAGTGCCAAGATGCAGAAAAGAGCATAGATTGTAGAAATGAGTAGGAATGGTGCAAAGGCTGGATTTTGTCCAGAACTTTTCTGTAAATCAGGCAGTTGATCTGAGATGCAGTGCCTTGATGCTTCATGTATACAAGCATTTCCAAATATGTGTGCTACAATGAGTATATGTGTGATCAACACGATTTATTATATATAAAAAGTCTTATCTAGAATAGCTTGGTATTATATTTACCAGACTTTTTGCTTTACTAGAGGCAGGATATTCCTGTTTGAAGGACTATTATTTCTCAAAAGTGTGTATATCTTCTAGGAAAATAAGAGAAAAACTGAGTGTCAAAAAAGGTCATTTCTGGTATTGAGTGAATTATTTAGGATAATATGATTCTTATCTACCTGAAAATTTAATCTGAGAATACTGGCAGAGGTGGGAAGGAGGTAGGCCTTCTACCTCCTCTCTTGGTGGTTAAGCTGTTCATCTGCAGTGATGGGTGCTGTGGTTTAATTCTGCCTTCTGCTCTGGAGATTTGGATCCTGCTGTCCTGTCTCTTGGAATAGGACATGAGCAATTAGCAGCAGTAAGGTCTACTGCAATGTGTTCTCATTTGCTCCTCTTTACACATTTTTGCTTCAGAGGAGCTGTCTGCATGTCTGATGCCCTCTCTGTCAGGGGCTTGTGCTGGTCAGCTGGCTTTAAAGGTGTTCAGTTTGGTGGTGGCCACTTAAGTGCTGCATGCAAAGTGAACCATTTTCAATACAAGGGGTGAGAACCTACCTCACCATCCTTCAGTAATGAATCACACGAGCAAAATCAGATCATAGCTCAAATCCATGCCCTGTCCAATCAAGACAAGAATTTGAATCGGTGTTCCTAACTCCCCATAGGAGTATCTCAGCAATTACTCTTTGCATAATTCCAAAATGAAACTGGTCCAATAAGCCACTTCATGCAAACTACTTCAATGATAGTTGGGAGTGAAAGAGCAATAGAGTAAGAATGATTCTTCAGCCTTGTGTTAATGGTACTCACTTTGGAAGCTGTGGCTTCAATACAGTAGGAAGCATGTTTAGTATAACAAAGAGTGAATTGTATATAAAAACTCAGAGAGAAAAATCCCTTTGCAACAATTTTGTAAATCTTGTATTGTATTTCCTTGTCTTTTATGTTTGCGTTTGCCAAATGTTTGCATTTTCCAAAAATGCTTCCTCTGAGACACATGGAACATTTCATGTCAAATGAAGTACAGTGGGCTGGGTGGGGATGGTAGTGGTTTTGGTGTGGAAACCTGGAAAAATTGTGAATTTGGTTCAGTTTGAACAACATTCCTTTTCAAATGTTTGGCTTGGCAGCTGAACTGAAAAACCAGTTGTTTGACAGCCCTAAGCCCTCTTTTGCAGTTGGACCCTTGTGTTTTACTAGGAAAATTGTAGCATTAGTCCCTGGAGCTGTTCATGCATGGCACAGAGGCATGAAATGGAAATCCCACTAAAATTTAGGGTTGTCTGAATTTTTTGGAACTGGGGGAACTCTGAAGTGAGATTAAATGATAGCATTCACAGTATTTGCATTATTGGACTCTCCAAGGACACACTGTTGTTTTCACAGATTCCCTCTGTCACTCACTTGTCAAAAAGATACCTTTGATCCTTATGGGAAATATTAGGAGGAAAGCTCTTGACTTGTGTGCGTTGTTAGCTGGGAACAGAGACATTCCTTATTTTAACTTGTTCATTCCATGATGTAATGAGAACATTTTAAATGAGGACAAGCAAATTGCAAATTGCAAGCTTTTTCCTAGATGTTGCTTATAATCAAACACACCCAATCATGCTCTTAAATACCTCATAATTAAACATGCAAAAAAAGGGACTTAATTTGAACATGTAAATTAATCACATGTTGTAACAATGGAAATTCATAACTGAAAATCCATTAGCAGACAACGCTGTTCCTCATTCTTTTGTTTATATGTTTATACTAATCACGCAACAGGATTTTTGGTGCATGTCACCCTTTGAAAATCAATTCTGTATCAACTTAGGAGATGTGTTCCCATTTCTATTGTACAGCTTTGCTCTATAAATGAAAATAATTGCAAATTAAGCCCCAAATGTCTAAAGAACAGCAGGAGTGACCATTATTTGATGTATGATGCACATCATGTCATTTCTGTGTCACTACTCTAGGGGTTAAATAAGTATCATGTTTTGGACATCTTAGGAAAATAATAAACAATGTAGCTCATCCAAAAAACATCTGCTCATATTTTCTTTGTTAAATAGTAGACAAATATATTTAAAATGTGTTTTCAATTGTCTGCTAAGAAAATAAGTTTGCATAAAACCCACGCTTTTATCCTGAAAAAAATTTGTGAATTTACCTTCTGTGGCAATTTAGAAAAAGCCAAAATTTATGCACATTGTGTATTTAGCAAGTAAAGAACTCAGTTGCTGTGGTGGACTACATTAAACATAGATGGATGAGAATGAGGTCAGTGGAGTGAACACAAGCTGTACTCCTCAGAGCTACTGTGCATGCACATGGCCTTAAAGATGTTTACCCAGTGGAAGTCTGTACTTGCCTGTGTATTTCAATGCCTGTGCATGATAGGCCTTGAAGCTTTGCCTAAAAAGCTCTTGTAAAAGAAATATTCTTTTCACATTTGCATTGTGGTTGAACACTGGCAGCACTTGAGTTGACAGGGTGTACCTGACTGTGAGAATCTGAATTCACTGGAGGGCTTGGGCTCTTTATCACCTGATGGCCACCCTGGTCAGCAAAGCCTTTTTCATTGACTTGGATCAGGCCTTGGAATCCCCCTGCATCAGCTAGTGCTTACTCAGTTCAAAATATTGCCTTGAGCTTTTTCACTCATGCAGGAAAAGTTCTTCTCCACTGAACCTCTTCTCTGTTTTTATTGTGTAAATACTACTTGATCCTCAGTGTCCTGCTTCGTAAGGTACTACACAGCTGTCTTGGGCTCTGGACTTCATGCCACCCTCATGTAACACCTCCCAGTAGGTGAGCCACTTCCACCCTGTTGCTTTGTTAATCCCTTTTAAATAACCACTTTTTTATTGTGCTACTTACAGGAAATACCTCTCCAGTAATGCCTCTAAATCACTTGCAGCCTAAAATGTTGTCATATGCTTCTTAAACTTAAACCTCCCATATTGCCCTATTCGATATGCTAACACCATGTCTACACACACACGCTGCAGTGAGTTATGGTGAAAATAAGGAGGAATTTTTTTAAGGAAAACTTCTCACCTTTTTGCATAAGAAGTGCTAAACTGTGAGGGAAGCACTTGGACATACATGAGAGCTTGGACTGGTCTCCTATCAAACTGGGGTCTAAATAATGAAGGGGAGCTACACTGTGACAAAGTGTACTAAGTGTGAAGATAGGAAAGCATTCATAAAAATGCAGCAAACAGCTTTGTGATAATTAGTGGGAATGAGGTCATGGCCTGTCTTTCTGTCCTGCATGAACCTTTTCTTTATTATTGTAGCATCACAGCTTATGAATCAAGTTTTTTGTGGACTAGTACCATTTCTCAGTTGTTTTTGCTTTCTCTTTTCTCACAGTAAGATGCAACTTAAATTCCTAAACTCAAAACCCCCAAAAATTCAACCCGCAAGCCTCAGTGGTATTTGGAGTTTATGTATTCTTTAACCGAAGACCTTTGCATAACCAGATACTGGTACATTTTTTAGTGAAATTCTTGAAGCTTTGGACTTAACCACTGCTTCTTGCAGTGATATGCTTGAAAAAATGTCAACTATGTAGCTGTAATGGAGGGCTGTGGAGTTGAGGTATGTCCATTTTCTGGAAGTGGCAGACTGGTGTCAAGGTCTGGATTGACCTTCGGCGGTGTCCTGGCTCCAGCTTGAACAGTCCCATGGTGACATCAGAACTTTGGCATCTATGTTAAAGCATTTTTTGTGTTATTGCCATTATTTCAGAGAAAAGTTGATGATCTCGCATGAATGAATCTACTACAGATGTATCTGCTGGAGTAAGCAGAGAACTTTAAAGCTTTATGAGTTGTGAATTGCATCATTCATTTTTCATAGGTTATTAATTCTGAAACTTTTCTGTTGCCTACAGCAATAGACTTGGATGTGTATGGGAGAAGTTCTTCAAATTGTAGTCAAAGAGACTTGATTTCTGAAAGAACAAAAAGGAAAAATATAGCAAAACCCGTGTTGGAACAAGAGTTCCAAAAGTGCTTAAAGAGGCTTGAGAGTGAAAGAAACACACAAAGGGTTTACTAGGCTGGAGTTAAACAGAACTAAGTAGGATTTAGAAATGTACTTAGAAAAAATAATCCTCAAAAGGAAGAGAACAGCATCCCTTTCCACCCAAAATCAAAAAGGAACACTATTAAAATGTTCTTAAACTTGTTCTTAAAGTATTTAGTTTCTTTTAATAACACTCATGATATGTTGGGTAGTCCAAAAGGATTGTGTGTGTATTGGCAAGCCACAGTAGCCTTTTGCATGCTCAGTCTTCATCTAAGTGTGTTTCAGATCTATGTGTGATAAACCTCATTTGCTAAATATGGGAGATAGATCTATTCTATAACACAGATGTTGAGTATGATGTAATGAGAAATCTCATGGTCAGGACCCTTTTACTAAGATATTTCTGAAATTTTGTGATTGCTTTTCTTCTGGATCTTCTGTACAATCTGCATTACCACTCATTTTATTATGGAACACTATTGGGAGCAAGCAGAAATAAAATCCAAGACCAGGCCTTTCTTTTCCATATTTTTTTTTGGATAATATTCTTGTTCAGGTACCGTGAATGGGAACATAATCCATCAAGAAGCATAGGGTTCAGCAGCCAGAGTCTGGAGCAAAATAATCTGGCACTGCTATTCTGGGCAGTAGATCATTTGTGGCTTTAGACAGACAGAGCACATGATCTTTCAATCTCAGTTTCCTTTTCTGTAATGTAGAGTGATGAGAATAAAATAATTCTTATCTGACACAATATTTCTATTTACTATAGACAGATGAAATGGTAAAATGGTATGGAAATAGCCTTAATGAGGATTGTTCAATATCAGATCATATCCATCATTCATAATTTAATTGTTTCAATTTTTTAGTGAACAAACTGAGTTCATAATTGAAGAGACCAAAACATTTAAAGGTTGGATTTGTATTCTGGAGAGTATTCAGAATTTCAAGAAAACTACCCCCCCACTGTTTCATTATGAGAAATATTCTAAAGGCTTTCCAAAAGTTTTGTCTTTATGCAGAACCACAGTCTGTTTATTTCTTCATGCCAAAGATGAGGTTTGGCACAGGATTGTCCCATAGCCTTGCCAAAAGCTCTCCTAAGAGCACACTCAGTTAGTTTATATTACTACTTTTGAGAAAGGAAACATTAAAGAACCCATATTTTTAATACAGTATAAAGGTCCTCTGAAGGCTGAAAATGCCTCCCTCTGGCTCCACCTCACTGCAAAGGACTAGGGTATGTGAGGGAAAAAGGAGTCCTACAGTCAAAGAGCTGCCTCTGTGTGAGGCCTGGGAGCAAGGGCAGCTTCACGCTAACCCTCATTTCCCTGCAGGCTACGTTTTCAAAAAGTGCTTCTAAGTGTGGTTGCCCAAGTGGAGACAACCATGGCTTCATTTTCAGCAAGTCTGGGCACTCTAACACCTGTTGATTCAAGTGAAGATGGACCTAGGCTGTCTCCTGCCAGTGTTTCCAAACTTCTGCAAGCTCAGGGTACTCAGTGTCAGGTCTGCCCCTCTCCCTCTGTGTCCCTGATGCACTGATGCATTGCCTTTGCAGCTTCTATAAAAGGTCACTAAGCCAGAGAAAGGCCATGGTTATTCTATTTATATTATTAATATAACTTACATATAACTTGCATTTTCTCTGCTCTTATATTGGTATAACCCGTAACTGATGTCTGGAACCTTGGGCCTCTCCCTGCTACTTAGAAGGATGCACCAGGGGTAATTTTTAATTTTGACTTTGGTATTGTTTTATATATTTGGGAAAGAGAGATTTGAGAGAAATCGAATAATTGTCTGCTAACTCTGCTGCAAAGAGACTGCTGATCACCAAACTATTTCATTTAAATGCAGAGGGTTTATTTTTTACGCTTCTATGAAGTCTTGAAATCTGAGATAATACAAAATTTGAACAAAGAAGGCTATTGTCATAGAAATGACCGAGTCTGTAGGCATGCACAGAGTGAGAGAGCATTTTAGGTGATTTTATGATGATCTGTGCTTTAAAAGAAAAATGTGTGTATGTGTACCCCTGCATCTGTGTATCCATTCATCCACTCAGAACTCAGACTGTCCATTAGAAATGGAAGCCAGCTGTTAAAGCTGTCACCCAGCTGTGTATCTGCCTCCTCCTGGGGTGTCCATTCAACCCCACAGGCTGCATGGGGCAGGCACAGTCAGCTATCAGAGAACTCAGCTGAAGCACAGAAGACACTTTTTTTCCATTTGAGTTCCCCACACCATATGGCAGCCAAATTTAATTTTCAAATATGCTTTTTCCCCCCTAATGAAACTGCCACTTCCAGAATTTCATGTTTAATCATCTTGTTCAACCACAATGCTTCTTCTTCCTCCTAGGGAGGAGTCCAAAGAATTTTCATTAGTTGGCTGAATATCTAAATGTTAGGGATGTCTGTAAAAAAATCTGCATATTAAATCTGAATGTCCAGTCTTGCATCAATGGGTTCCTTTTTCTTTCCTGTAAGAATAGCTGTCTTTGAGACCTATCAGAGCTGCACCATTGTGGATCAACCTTCAGTGTCCAGGCCCTTAACACTTTTTATTGAAAGTTAACACTGGAGTTACAAAGCATTTCCAGTATGATGTGAAACTGAAGCCATGCTGAAAATTCTTAAAGTATTCAAAGAGGGGGTTATTTTACAATCTGCAATTATGCTGAATACTGGTGTTTCTGGGCAGAGTAAAAGTGGAAAACTTTAACGGGTAGGTCCTCCTGTCATAACTTCACACTGATACTCAGATGTCAGTCTTTGAAGAGCTTCATCCTCTTTTATGCTGTAAATATTTTGTTTAGTTAACCGGCTGGAGGATTTAAAAGGAAATCAACATGTTCTGTAGACTCAAAGTGAGGACTGTTTATTTGTACATTCTGACTGCCTGCATATTACAGGCCAAAAAATATTCCTCTGTCACATCTGCACTGAGCCCAATTCCTTCCATGTTTGATTAAAATGTTCCCTATAAATGTAAACTTGTGAACACAATTTCTTTTGTACTGATGTTGATTTTGAAAAACAGTTACTCTGAGCTTAAAATTAATAAAATACCATATCCTATGGTACTGAATTCTCTGGTTTTCTAATGAGGCACTAGCTCTAGTTGAAACCTCTCCAGTGTCTAGGAAATTCCCAACAGCACAATACTAGTAGATTCTCTGAAGCCTAATAGGTTATGTTCATGCTAAACCTTTAATTTATTAGGGTTAAAATTCTTATTAACAGCATTCTGTTCACATCCAATGATTTTCCTGCCTGTTGTTAAGAACCTAATTGTTTTTGAGGTGCCTGTTTTTATCAGATGTAGTTGGAATTGGTGATCTTGTCCAAAAGATTATTGAAGGGGTAATATGCATGGGACCCCTCATGCAGCCAAAGCTTGACTGCATGAGATCTGCTTCCCTAGGAAATCTGGCACCTGTTAGACATATCTGAAATTCTGTGGATTTTTGGTATTCTATTCTCACTATTCATTAGAGGAGGAGAGATAAAGTTTCATCAGATGCAAATCATCATTCCCAGAGGACATCAGCAATGACCGATGGAGCAATTTCTTTCTGACATTCTGGCTCTTTCTGGGGCTGTATTGCATCATGGTGGGTCTTTGATATATGTGTTTGAAATACACTGGTCTGATAGACTGGAAACGAGAGTTAGTAAATAGTTTAATTTTTTGTCATGTTTTCAAAGTACTTCCTTATGTCAACAGCCAATGGGCAGGATGCAAGTGAAATGCTGAGACTCTGTTTGCCTTGACATCTGTTTGTATTTGCTATATCTGAAGATGCTCCTAGATCTTGTTACAAAAATACTTTTCATTTAGAAATTCAGACCTCCTCTGATGTAAGCCCCAAACATTTCCATTTCTAAGTGCAAGAAGTTGATCCCTATGTAATTATGAAGTGATGCCAGTTTCTAACCACACTACCTTACCTACCCTAGTCCTTTGGAAATGTTTTACTTGCAACAACTTTATATACCAAACATGTTTGTTTAATGAAAATGTTGTTATGATAACTATAAACAACATATTTTTTATATGACGAATGTTTTCATGAAGTTGGTTTCATTTTCACAGGTCACTGCTTCCTTTTCAAGCCTCACAAACAGTTTTCTCAATCATTTTGGGCACTGAGTTGGTACCTCGGCACTTGGATCTGTGTCATATGATTTGATCTTCTTTTCAGTGTTCTCCTATTTGTCCCCGTCCATGTGCTGTTTATTCTGACACTTTTTTTTCCCTTCATGTGTCATTTTATGACAGTGTTTCTCCATGATGTGCTTGCTAAAATAAGTGAGATATCTGGAGAAAAATTAGACTCTTTTTGTGGAAAAAAAAAGTCTGACCAATAGGCTACCTAGAAAGTAAGTAGTTGTACTTTTTCTGATTTCTTATGTGTGTGTGTTGTTATCTTAAAATCTACATTCATTACTTTATCTACAACATAAAGCATATTTTGTAAATGAGCTTAAACACTCTATCAAATTGTAATTTTTCATGAATAGTCTCTCTTTATTGCTAATGATATGCATCACACAGAGTTTGATATACTGGTTATACAAATAAAGTTCATCTGAGGTAACACAGTTTATTCCTTTCTCAGGCATCCAGCCTGGATCTCAGCTGCAAAGTAAGTACCTCTCCACATCTCATTACCAAAATAGCAACCTTCTTAATCCTTTGCTGTGAAGAACAAAGGTTCGATTCAGTCTCTGGAGCAGAAATAGGATCTTATTAATGCACTGGCAACTACAGTGTTGTTATTTTTGTTAGAAAAGAGAGAAACAGGAATTTGCTGATATATGTTAGATTAAGGGCTGTTATTGTTTTGAGATTAATTGGATTGTTAGCTGGGCCTTTCCGATGTCAGCTGAAAATCTACAAAATACCTTGCAAGTTATTATTCTGGATGAGATCAGGAGCTACTTCCTGGAAATTCACTTCTATTCTTTGTATTTGTTCTGAAAGAATCACTGAGGCTATCAGTTAAATGGTGTATTGTTTACTGTGCAGGGAGAAAAGTTCTTGAGTCGGTCTTGCCTGGAGTGCTGGCCCTGCTGGACTCAACCCACTTGCCATCCAGTGGATTAAAGCTGAGACCCAAGCCACCAGCAAGGTACCTCCTGCTCAGCCTTTGGGGAGGTCTGTGCTTTGGCCAAGTGTCAAGGCTTGAACGTGTTACAACTGACACATGAATTCACATTTTGGAGTGTTAGAGCTTCAGTGATGTTTTATGGAGTCTTTTCTTTCTTTCAAAATATTTGCTGTCATGTAGTGTTGGGCTGCAGTGGGCTGTAGCATTTGGGATCCCTGTGGAGTAGACTGTCTCGGCAGCTCATCAGGATAAAAGTTGAAATTAGGATTGCAGAGAAGAGCCAGAGAAATTCCTCTTGGTGAATTAAATGTTGTTGAGCTCGAGGACCTGGAAAAGGGTTAGTGATGTATCTGGGTGAGCTCCCAAATTGGTATGAATGACAGGCATAGAAGGTATTGCTCAGAGCAAAAATAAATGCAGTGTAACTGATCTGTTGAGACCAGCAAACAGTTTCTGGAAATGACTGGTGCTTGATAATTTTTAGTGATAGGCAAATGGCATACTCCAAATTACGTGTGGTCCATTGTGTAATTCTGTGTGGGTGTGGACCTTTGCAGGTTATTGGCCTATGCCACCTGGCACAAAATGTGTTTGTTTAAGTCTTAGCATGTAGAACTTTGGGTGTTTGTCTTCATGTGTATGTGAAAGGTTCAGGGTTAAGTGAGGGAGAACTAACCAGAAAACTGAGATCAGCAGAAGCATTCTGGATAACTGTTCCCAGGCCTGAGTAATGAAGACCAGTAAGATGGCATTTGCAGTGAACCTCAGCTCTCTGCTTCTATTCCTCATGGTTAGGACCATGAGGAATAGAACCCTGTGTTTGGCCTCCAGGAGATATGACAAGATATGTCTATTGATGGAGTATGTAGTCTGAGACTTGTGGCTTGAGTATGTGAGCTTTTATTTGTGAGTGGGAAGAGATTTCTGAGCGTAGTCTAAGGCAATTATGTAGTATTAATTGCTAATTTACCCTGATTGTCCATGTCACCAGAAGGCTTTAAGTATCAAGTTCTGATAGAACAAGAATGTTTGAAGTACCAGTAGGGATATTTGGGCCCAAGCCTATTCTCTGTTATACCACTGCAAAGTTGGGATACTTGTATTGACTTCTGAGTGACAGAGCAAAGCAGGACTGGACCTGAGAGACGAAGCTGTGAGTTGCCTGTGTGTGCCTTGGGCAGTGAAACAGCTGACTGAAGAAACAGCTCATGTACTGCTTGCATTTCCCCTTGATGATTTCCAGCTGTCCTCTTATCCCTGGCATGCAAAACATTAATTAGTTTCAGCTTATGAAAATAAGTGAGAGGCAGTGTGTGCTACCCACCTTATAGTGCTGCACATAAACAAGACACTGCAAACAATGAATTGTGATCACAAATGCTAAGTGATGTTGTTATTAAGCCAGGGGCTGAGTAAAAAGAAAGTTCCTTTGTTGCTGAACATAGTCTAGATGGTTTCTCAGCCTCTCCAATAGAGGAAGACATGCTTACATGTGGGAGATCAGTGTGTATTGCATCTAGACTATATATCACAGTGTCACAGAAATCATGCTTTCATCTCTCAGTATTAGCTGAGGCAATAGAAAGAAAAGAGCTAAATAGGACAGTAAATGAAGAAGACAGTATTTATTTTTTTTTTCAACCTGTAAACATATATTGATAGAATATTAAAAGTTTGGGGGGTTTTGTCATTATAGTTCTTGCATGTTTTCAGATTAGGATTCCTAGATGGTTTGTCAGAGTATATGAAGAATTTGTAGGTATAAAATATATCCAAAGAATTCACACACCTTAATTTTCAAACCTGTTATTGTCACAACACAAGACCGACTAAATATATTTTTATGCTGCTGCATAAGATCTGCCACTACCCAGGCTGAAAAGAAAGTATTAGCAGAGAGTAACTGAAATCAAGAGATGCAGGAGAAAATGCATTAAGCAAAGCATAAAAATCCCAATGTCTTAACACCATTGCTAGTCCTAAAGAAAGATTTTCTGAATTGGATGGAGTGCTACAGACTCTGTTTAAAGCAAATTGAAAAGGACAAACTCAAATTTAAGTGAATACTAGAGACAGTGGACAAGGTTATGCAAAAGTTGGAATATGTATGGATGCTGCAGTCATGATGGAAGAATTTCTGCAAAAAGGAAAAGAAGGTGTTGACAGGCTGGTGTTGCCCAACTAGAAGTGTTGTATAAGCCTGGAGAAATTATCCCTATGATTTAAAAATATAAATAATAAATGAACTACAGATACTTGCATGGACAAGAATGAGTCTGAACAAATATACTACTAAAAAACAAAGATTACTAAGATTACTTGGAAAATGAATCATAGTGGGGTCATCAAAAACCAAAATTAGATGAATTGTGGTTGAAAGATTAAATAGGCTTTTTGGTTTTGGTCATAGAATGTAATTGGGATGAAGTTCTGTTATGGTGGTGAAGGAGAAAACTGAGAAGAAAGAAGGAAATGTTTGGAAGGGAGAAGTGGCTTGTATGACTTCTTTGTCTTACATTTAACTCCTGATGCCATCTGAGTTCAGATGTGCTGAAGATATCCAAGTAGGTAGTTTCCACTTGATCTATTGCATTAACCTAGATATGCAGTGGGTAGAGGTGGCAGACAAACTTACTGTTATGTGTTTTGCTGTAAAAATGGTGAGAGAAAAGTAGCCCAAGATCTAGAAAGGGCTGGAACAGACATGATGGAACTGCACAGTAGGCTGGGACTGTAGCTGAAAGTGGACAACATTCAGAAGCAATCCAGTTATTATCTCCCATTTCTGCATTTTACTACAGAAAGATAAAGCAATAGGATTTTTGTGCATTGTAGAAAGTTTAATTCTATGAAAGCATCTGGTGTTTATCTAATTTCTAAGATGGGCACTGTTGTAGGAAATCTCATGTGCTGCCTATGATCTTAACCAGAGGGTTTTCAGACTGCGGTGTTGAATTTAAATATGCCTATCTTGTCCATTCAGTAATACTTTGTGAGGTGATGGTACTCCCTGTCACCCTCCAGGATATGGGAAATTACATTAATGAAAGGAGTTTGGTAGAGCACATGTGGTTTTATGTTTTCTTGAGGAGACAAATCCTGAAGGAACACATGCTTTTGAGCAGGAGATCCCTCTGTCTTCTTAGTGGAGCAAGACTTACTGTGAAGTCAGAAAAGTGTCAACCAGGAAGAGTTTTGATACTCAAAATAAGGAATAATCATATCAATCCAGAAAGCAAAGGAAACTACCATGCTCTGGCAGTCTTTCCAAGTTAGTGAGCAAAGCCAGCCTTTACTGAACTGTGAGAATATTGCTCAAGATCATCCTGCATTTCTACTCCTAACTGCTTGAAGGTATGTCTACTCAGAGTTTGGCAGGCACATATGAACTGACTCTGTCCATGTTCCAGGCTGGCTGGGTGAAAGCTGCCTGGGAATGGGAATCTGTGTAGCCATCATTAGTATGTGGCTGAGCCTGAACTGGTAAGTTCTGCTGGGAAGCAGAGTATATTAGTTTGGGATAAGAATTAGCAGGTTGCAGTTACCAGACTTTAGGATCAGAGGCAGCTTCTACCAGGGCATTTCGGAGCATTTGCAGATGGAATTGCATCTTTTTGTGAATCTGCCATGGAATTACATCCTTAATATGTTAAAAGGGTTAGCCAGATGTGATCTGGAAAAATGGTGCCCTAAAGACAGGACATTATAAAAAGAAATTTTGAGTAAAAATCCAGTGCCAAATTCCAACTTCAGCAATTTGCTTTCGGGTGCTTTCTCTCAGGTCTAAGGATTGATGTATGCTAGTGTTAGAGGGAAAGACACAAAATTGTATATTTGAATCTAAACCCAGCTGGTCCGTGGAAAGGACTGTGCACAAATGAGCACCTTGCAGTAATAGCTGCCTGAATTAAATGTCCTTCCCTATACAGTCCATTACACAAAACACTTGTTCCTTTGTTTACAACGAATGGAAAGTGCTAATGGCAGCTGATTTATCTGATGTCTCAGGCTCCTGAGTCACTTAGGTACTTTTGAAGATGTTCTCTTTCAAATTAATTTCTATAATTTATTTCCATGCGTCTGATTTTCAGAAAAAAAGCTCTGTTCCTAATAAATTCATGAGTGTTTAAAAATTATTTTGTCCTTAGCCTCAGGAGTCCATTAGTTGCTGTGTTCTGGAAGCAAATGAAAACAATGCATTCTGTAGGATATAAAACTATTTCTAACTGTGCCAGTGGATCACTGCAATCATTAGGTTAATACCAACTATTATCATCCAGGATGCTCATCTGGTTTTACTGAGCTTTGTTAACAAAATGGAAATTATTAAAGTCATCCTGTCTGTCCCTCTAAAGTTCTGCCTGTGAATGAGTCACTGTTTTACAAATGGGTGTTGCCAGACACTGATATTGAATACGGCTCCAGCCATCAGAGCTCTGGGTCCAACACGGCATTCTTGGAGTCCAGACTGGAACACTGAAATTCCCATTGAAATCTGTGGGAATTCTGCATGGCCAAAGCCCAGCTACCTTTATGGCTGGCTGAGGCAGCTTAGAGAGAGCTGTAGTTCTATGCATGTAGTAGCCTGGGGACTCAATATGAATTTCATGCATCTCTTCACTTAGTCACTTGAAACCCAAGATGGAATTGAGGATACCACATTCCACTTAGGCTTTGTTTGCTTGAGGTCAGCTGAGTGCCCACTGCTGCCTCTGGACGTGACACCTTCCACCCCACTGGCAGAGCTGCTGCTGTGGTTTCTCTGCTCCCTGGACACAAGAATTATTTGCACAGAGCAGTGTGTCAGCTGCCCTGCCCTGCCTGCTGCAGTGGTCCTGGCTGGCTGCACCAAGGGTGGAACATGCTTCAGCCTTTTCACAGACGTGGAGCTGTTTGCATGTCCCTAAACTAAAGAGCTCCCAAAGATCTTCTTGTGGAGTTGCTCACAGTAAGCTGTGTCTTATGGGCAAGGTTGACCCAATAGTTAATTCTGCTTGTTTGCCTCACATATGAGACAAGGATTGAATAGTCCTGGCTTTGGGGAATTTCACATCTGGATTCAAACTCTTTATGGCTACTGTTCCCTAATCTGTGCCATGGGTTGTTCCCAAGTCATAGTTCTGTACTTTTCCAAGCTTTGTGTTTCATATCGTCCCCTCGGGGTCATTTGTAAAAGTGGGAGGGCCAGATTGGTAGTTGCAAGAAAGAGAAGTCTCATCACTGACGTCAATGCAGCTCTTCCATTTTAGCAAGGGATCAGGCCCATCTACCAGTGTCACGGTCTGCTGGGGAGGAGGGGAGGCAGCCTCAGAAGTGTTGGGTTTGCAGTTCGCCAAGTGACAAACAGAGAATCTGAGTGCGGTAGCCAGGCATGTTACAAAACACACTGTTGGAGAGACAGCTCTCTCTGGAGGCTTCAGTCTTGATTTACTTACTCCTGGTTGTTGTCCTGATATTCCATGGCTTTCAGACAATTTAAAAAAAACCCCTCAGTATATGGCCTTCTGTGAGGATAATTGGCTGAGACCCCTTGTGGGATTTCTGGGTGGTTTCATGTGGTATAGGAGGCCAGTTGTTGGCATAGCTGCTTTTGTGCAGCTGGGTAAGGCTGTAGTGGAAATCCAAGGCTGGTTGCTCTGTGTTACCAAATGTATGACTACACATAGGTTTAAAGTAATTTAAAGCTTCCAAATATTTAGAAATCTTCAGATATTTTAAATAATTTTGAAAGCATGAATTTAAGGGAATAATGCTGAATTGAAAGGAAGGGAGTCTGAAAAATGAGTAAGGCAAAAAGAGCTAGGGTTTTCTCAGGTGCAAAGGGGAGTAGAGGAAGGGGGAAAGACCACAGAGCCTTTCAGAGATACACTAGTGCTGTTCCCAGAACTCTGCCTGTTTTGTGCATTTCTTCTCCTTTGCTTTTGCTCATCTGAGCAGTTTCTCCAGAAATCAGCGACTGGAAACACATAACAAGTAATTCTCTTTGCCAGGTAAATGGGAACAATAGTTGAGTGGGAAAGAATGAATCACTGCCATTAACAAGAAGACTAGGGTTGCTCTCATCATCAACACAATGCAGTGTCTATTCTCAAATGTCAGGGCTAATAACTCACCATTTACAAATTAGACTTAACCCCCTCCCACACAAACCCACATAGCCCTTGCTAGCCTTCAAGCTTAGGTTATAGTTGCCTTTCTCTGAGGGCTACCAATAAAACCTTCAAAATACATATCCTCCAGACAGTCTGACTTCTTTCAAGATCAAATACTCCTCCCCTTTTCCCTTTGGATTTTGTTTTAATTACAGCTACATCACTGAAAATGTGGAAAACCCATCTAAAGCCCTAATTATCCTTAATGTAAGAGGGCCATTATTGTCTACAGATGAAATGAATAATACAACCAGTAAGAAAGATTCCAAAGTTTTGATTACCTTAATAAATTCCTAAAAGTGAAGGAACTCACAGATCTTTATCCAATGCAACCACAAATTATTAATGCAGGTGGGAGTATCAAAAGCTAGAGTGTTTCGGCTGGCATCTTACAGCATCTGTTGAGATGGTGTTTTTCATCCAGTGTACTGACGGATTATAGCTATAGCTGCCCAGAAAAGGTGTGACAAGGATGCCAGTTTCCTAGATAACCATCATGTAGGTGTAGAACATGAGATGCTGCTAATTTCAGACGCTCATCAGGATATTAATAACCTCCATACTTTGAAAGTAATGGGCTTGTTTGAATTCCTGGTCCCGAAATATAGACAATATCTAGGATATGTTTTTCATTCTGAATGGCTTGTAAAGTGAAGTTAAAGCAGGTAACTGGAAAAAAAGACGCAGAAACAAATTTGGGACTTGTTAGTAGAGTCCACTTAGCAAATTCTGATTGCCCAGTCCAACACCAGCAGTTTTTCATTAATGAATAAATCATTCTTTCTTTGTAGATTGAGAATTCTTCAAAGTGATTTACATGCAGTTCTTAGCACAGCTGTTTGCTGGGGGTGTGTGCTCTGTGTGGGGGATCTATCAGCAGTCTGGCTACCTCTGTGTGATCTTGGGTAAGGCCTGGATAAAAATCAAAGGCCAGATTGTTCTGTTTTTCCAAATGTGTTGCCTGGGGCCTGCTAATTAATAGAATGTCTAGGAATGTCATACATCTATTGAAAAAAAGTGTCTCTTGAAAATTGCTATTGTTTTAATTGAATGTTGTCATTTTCACATAGTGACCAATATCTCAGCCTACCAGTCTTCTTGCAAGAGCAAACTGGAACATGGGAAAACTGGACACTCATAGGAAAATGCTGTCTGTTTTTAAGTTATTTTTTAGCATAAGTCTCACACAGTCATAAATGCTCTCACATGTTGACTGGGGGCCTTATCCTGAAATCCAGACTTGTGTTTCATTCTTATGAGTTATTCCAACATAAACCAGTGCTGGAGGCTGACTGTAAACAGGGGTTAGAGAATTGAGTTGATTTTGACCTAGCAATGGAGCATAACTCTGGAAACATTTGCCGGAGATACGGCACTTTGTGTCACGGACAGGCCAGCAGAAATCTGAGGTTGTGCATGGCAGTAGGCATGCAGGGATGTCTACCAGTAAGTGCTTGCAGGATTGGGTGGTAGGTGGTCCTAGTTTATTTGCTGTTTTAACAAAAATCTGGGATTTGTTATGGAGTGAGTTAGTTCCTCTGGGAAAGGTGGGTGTAACTTGTCAGGACATGAAGGATAACTAACCTCAGACATTTGGGAAGTTGTGTGTGTGTGTGTGCGTGTGTGTGTGTGTGTGTTTTGATGCATATGATTTTGTTATGTAAAATAGTGAGGCTCACCCCCTGCTCTGCCTGTGGGTTTCTGCACAGTTCTTTTGAAGAAGGGTAGCTCATATGATGAGGTGAGAAAGAAGATGAATGGAAATAGAAACCAGGAGGAATCACTTCTTCAGCTGAATAGTTATAAGTCGTTCTAGAAATCAAATTTTTTTGTCCTGTTTCACTGGGCATATACGGGGAAAAAGAGAAAATTATCTAAAGGTTACATCTTGATTTTTACAAATTTATTTGGCCATAATTTATTTGTACATGATGAGAGACATTTTTTATGATATCTGACTGTAAGCATTCCCCCAATGCACCACATGCTGTCAAAAGAAGTTAAAATTCTTCTTTTTCTTTTCTGTATAAGTCTTGGATTGGAAGCTGTTTTCATTTGATTGGTCTCTACCAGTGCATTAGAGCAAAGGTGTGTGCTTTGGACCATGGGTATAATTTTGAAGGCTTCTTATGTTGAAAACTCTCTCAGTTGGCAAATAGATCATTCAGTGCTATATTTTCTGGAAACCCAGCAAAGATGATGGCATTTTGGAGGCGGAAAGAAGCAATAGGGAATGAGGGGGAGTATCTTTTTATCTGTCAAATGCAGTTGTGGTATCTCTGCAACACTGCGCTTTAAGTGCAGTGTGCTGGTCTTGGCTTTTATGAGAGTTCTGGAAGAGTTTTGTGCACTGCACAGTCTGATTGACAAAGAGGTTTTCTGTCCTCGCATGACCTTCTTTTAATTTAAAAAAAATTCAATAAAAGTTCAGCCACACAGCAAGGGATGAATTTAAAGACTGCACACCATGTGACAGTGGTAAAACTTTCATAATAGCCGTCATATTTGTTGGTTTAAAAATCAACTTCATTGTCATAGTTAATAGTTTGCAGCTGCTGTAGAACAGAGGCAAATTGCTATGTATGTGTCAGCCTTAAATGCAAGTAAGATCCACTGACTAGGACGACTCGGTTAGTTTTTCCTATCTATTGGTAGTATTGCTGATCATCATCTCTACGCGATGAGAGGATTTCATTGCCACATTTCAGCACTGCTGAGCTGATTATGTGATCTTGCAAGTAAAATAAACTTGTTTTCAGTGTCCTGCCAAAATATACTCCACAACATCCCATTAAAAAGGCTTCCAGGGTCATGCATAAGTAGGTGCAACCCTCTGCAAATCTATGGGATATCATCAGCATTGATTTAACTAATGAGGGTAAGTTATATGAAAATTGTTAAAGAATAAGAATTTAGCACCTAATGTGAAGCTCAGTAATAAAAGCCTTTTTGGAAGATCACAAGGTAAGTTCTCTGCCAACTTATAACACATGAAAGTAGTTATAATTTCCACCAGGTTTGTATCAGATGGGAATGGGAAGTAGATGAAACAATTCTGTCTCTGTCATGCTGGTGATGTGCAGAAGGTGTGTAAAGTCAAAACAGTCCAGTGGTCAAAGTGTAGCAAGCAGGCTGGACAGGCAGAGGAATATGTGAAGTGTCTGTTGATTATCCTGGACTGAAGTCTATCCAAGAAAGCCTCCCTATGGCACTGGGAGTTGTGACAACCATAGGAAATTATGTCAAAAGGGATCTGTTTTTCACTTAGGATGGGCAAAGGTAGTGTTACTTAGATTTAGGCAGATACTACTTTACTTCTCCTTCTCCCCACAATATCTGTTGTTAAAGTAGAACTGAGTTTAAACTGTGGACCTAAGGCTCCAGAATGATGTGTGAGGGGTATCCCTTTGAAGTGATCTCAGAAGGGCTGTGGTTATTTTAAAGCAAGGCATCCCTTGTTGTTTCAGTCTCTGTGGAGAAGTCATGGAGTTCAATAGCTGCAGGTCAGGCTGCCCAGGATGCTGTGTTCTCATGGCTGAGGGTCAGCGTCTCCTTCAAGAAAGTAAATAGTAGAGGAGCAAAAAAGGCTTAATGACTGAGCTTACAAGAAGACATTACTTTTAATGCTCAAGTCAAAGACTCAGAGCTTAAATGGTGGGAAAATTTCCCCAGGGAAGAGGCAGCCCACGCAGTCCTGCACTGGATTACTGTTAGTGCTACTTCACTTATTTGGTTGAGATTTCTCATGTGTTTCCTGGGCCAGAACCTGACCCTCAGGTCTCATTTACAGTTCAGAGAATTTCAGTTTGGCATTCCTGTGAACATTGTGTAATTGCAATAATTTCAACTCTTGTTATTCCTTCAAACTTGGATAATTTGTCAATGTGCTAGTTTATTTTATTCACATAGAGACCGTCACTAGCACTGAAGTCTAAAGTAAATACATGGGATATCTAGTTAATCTGTGTGGTTTTTTTCCTGCAGGCCCTCTGTCTTTATTGGTTTGTGGAGGTTGCTTTGTTTTACAAACAAATGGAAGTGTATACAAGATGGGTGGGACCTTCAAAGCACCCTGTTCAGTTTGTGAGGGCTCTAGGAGAGCGGCTCTGGAGTCTGAAAATGCCACACAATAGGTACCTCCCTCCATTCCTGAAGTATGTTCCCCATCCTCTTGATGGAGTTTCCTAGCCCTGAGGAGTGAGGGACATCTGGGCTGAGCCCTGGTTCTTTGTCAGCCAATTCACAATTAGACAAAATGTCTTTCCACAGAAAGAGTAGAGAAGGAAGGAAGATCATGGAATCATAGAAAGGCTCAATCCAACATGGGATTGAACACTTGTGGGGCATCCAAAACTTCTGTGGGAAACCTGTTATGTGTCTCACCACCCTCAGAGTGAAGATCTTTTTTGTAACACCTAATCTAAATCTCTCCTCTTTTCATTGAAACGCCTTGTTCCCACTTGTCACAATATGGCCATTTAAAATGTCATTCTCCCTGTTTTTTAATAAGCCCCCTTTAAGTCCTGGAAGACAGCAATGAGATTTTTCCAGAGACTTCCCTTCTCCAGGTTGAACAACTCAACTTTCTCAGCCTTTCTTTGCAGGAGAGGTGCTCCAACACTAATAATTTTCATGGCCCTCCTCTGGACTCGCTCCAACAGGTCCATGTCTTTCTTGTGCTGCAGATCCCAGAGCTGGATGCAGAACTCCAGGGGGGGGTCTCATGAAAGCAGAGTAGAGGAGCAGGACCACCTCCCTTGACCTGCTGGCCGCACTGCTTTGGGTGCAGCTGAAAATGCAGTTGGCCTTCTGGACTGTGGGCAGACCCAAGAGATACTCCTGTTAGAAAAGGTGGGACAGATGTCTGGAAGAAAACAGCTATAGATGTGCTGGAACTGCCCCTTTAGTATTAGACCTGCATCTATTTTTCTGCCTTTTGGGAAAGAGGAACTTGCAAGTTTTTGACCAATTCTGTTCTCTGTTTCCAACATCCCTGAGTGTTTCCTGAAGGTTGTGGACAAACAGCCATATTTTTCCTTGATGGTAGTCATTCTTTTCTGAAGGAGCCTTCTTCATTTAGGCCTACAAGGGCAGTTGGCCTCTGTGATTACAGAAAGAGAGAAAGACTTTATTTAGAGAGACTTTATTTAATTAAATGTAAAGGCATCTGAAATACAAACATGCTATTATAGTAGTCCTTGGGCATTCTGTTATGATCTGTAGATATAAAGCAAATGTAGACAAGGGACAGTAGGTGCTGGCTCTGCCTACCCTAGAGCAGATGTGTAAAATGGCAAATGGACTCTGTCCATAGCAGTGTCTCTATCTATTAATTAAAGGGGGACTGAGGCAAGAAGAACATCTCTAGAATTTTTTGTATTCTGCTTACAGTGATGGAACAGTTGGTAGAGATGGTGATCTGTATTTTTTCTTCCTTCTCATACTGCCTTCCTTCTCACCTCTAAACATTGACATGACTTTTCAGGGTAGGCATGAAATAAGTCTGTTGAACATAAATTTTGATTTTTGTCATTGTAGCTTTGCCTGGAACAGCACATAATCTACTGGCATTTTGGATCTGCAGGAGAAAACCAGAATGTTTCCACCATCAAAGGTCTCTTGAGTTGCTGAAAGAAGGCTGGAACAGTCCTGGTTTTTGGACTTTCTTTTCTTAAGGTATTTTTACTCCTATCTGATTTCCAAAGAGGAGTCTGATTTTCATTTTACTTTGCCCCACCCCTGTGGCATTTTTGACATTGGCCAGAATTGAGAAACCTTGAGTTGGAAAGGTGTCATCAAAACAATGACTAGATATACTTGGAAGAAATGTTTATTATTTGGCTTGCTGTTGCTGAGAGCTGCTAATTACCAAGCAATTATGACACAGACATAATTTTTCACTGTCTAAAACTGCCTCTTGGGTTTAATATCTGTCAGAAAACAAAAAGCAGAAAATTTTTGAGGAGTCCAAAAAGGGCCAAGAGATGTATAAATATTTCCTCAGGGTATCCTTTGCTACCTTGGACTTCAAGGCCAGGAGTTTGGCTATCACTGCCTCCTTAGAAAGCATTCTTGGCTCCAATATCCTGATCCATCTTTTTTCTCCTGGCTTTTCAAATAATCAAATCATAAAAGTAGTTAGGGAAGTACATTTTGCATCTGTAACTTCTATGATCTTTGGATGCTTTAGGAGTCAAAACTCCACATGGATTTGCCACAGCTGAGAGCTGTGTGTTTGACTCAGAAATCCTTTTGCACACAAATTAGAGGGCAACCAGTGCAAAACAATGTGGTTATAATGCATTAGCTAAGCAGGAAGCATGGAGATCTGTCTCTGCTGTGTCAGGAAACAATTTGTCTGTGGAAATGGCATGGCACAGTGCTTGGGAAGACAATGCTGTGAGCAATGTTCAGTAGGCTGGCGGCTTGAGAAGGTCCTACAGGGGCACTGTCAGTGCATCAATAGGCCTGATTTATCACTGTATTATATTAATTCTACTCCAGGGTGACTCCATTCAAGTGACTGAATTTATCTTAGTGTAAAGCTGGGAAAAAATAGTGCCTCATTCCTCTTGCTTTTTGCATGAATTTCTTCCACAGAGCCACATCAATACTTTCAGTTCTGTCCTCTTCATGCCCAGCTGTGACAAGGTGGGAGCTGGAAGCTTCTTATTGTTGCACAGAGGAGCTGGGGTATATTCCTGGTACTGGCAGAAATTTCTGAACCCCAGATTTGCCAACTAATCCTTAAAAATGCTTTCTGGTGAAGACAGACACATGAATCTTACAGTGTGGTTCTTGAGAAGGCACTTTGAAAATGGGATTTACTGTTGAGGTGGAACACCACAGGCTGTCACACCACTAAGCTGAGAGTAAACAGAGAAGAAAGCCTACATGAGAATGCCATGAAAGTGGATATAAATGAGGGAGGGAGTAAAGTCTTGCATCCAAACAGAGTTTAGCATTTGCCTGTAACATGCAGGTGCTTTGCCAGCATGAAGAACAGAAATGAGAAGTGAAAATCTACATCTCCATGTTCATCTTTCAGCAGGCTTCCAGGCATGCACATTTCGTTCAAAATCACTACCAAGCTGTTTATGATACATCTGTGCCAACTGCAATGTTTTATGTAGTCATTGAAGCCAAATCACTGTGACCTGATGTGACTCAGTTTTCTAAAAGGGTGCATCTTGAGAATTCTCATTTTCTTCAGTTCAAAGTGAAACACTAGGAAAAGTGTTGGAATGGATCTGAAAACAGTGCAGCATTCTTATGCAGAGGCAAGACTGCCATTCAGGCAAACACCAGAAGAAAATCTGTCTTGGGTGTGTTTTTCAAAATGAGTCTGAAATGTTCATTGGAAAAGTGTCAGGAATATGAGACTTAAATGAACTCATTTACATGCTCTGATTTTGTCTATATCTGTGGTATTGGGAAATGCAATAATAAATTCTGAGTGCTATGTTCCTGAAATTTTAGTTCACTTTTTTTTTTTCTGCATGGAAATTTTTTTAGGCGTGTATATGAAGTCTGTTTTTTTTTATCTCTGTTTTTATTTTTTCCCTTCGTATTTCTCTTTGTTCTTCTCCATGTTTCTCTTAATATAAGTTTTGTACCTCTACATAGAGAGGTACAAAGACTTATGTGACTTTTAAACCTGTTAAGCATATGGAGAAAAATTAAGTGAAAACTTTTCTCTTGTCTTGGTCATTATTTTTTATTTTTTAAGGGTTTTTTTGGTCTTTTTCTGACGTTGTTTTTCTTGGATTGTAGAAAAACTCTTCTTTATATGTTTAGCTGTTTAGATATGTTCTCATGCATAGGTCATGGTTTATTATGCATTTTATTCTTGTTTCCTGAAATACTACTGAACAAATCAACAGTAAAATTTTCCAAAGTTCTTCAAATTGAGGTCAGATGCTTTCAGGGTCAGAAATCCTCTGGGTCAGCATAAGATATTTTGATACTTGAAATTGGTCATCATCTTTCTCTTCAGTAGCACTGCCTTGTTTTAGCTTCATCTGAGATTGAAATGAACAGTTAAGCATTGTCAGAATTTATAATTGACAGTTTGATTTATGTGTGATAATACTTACCAGTGATGCTGGGTTGTTTTATTTTTTAGAGGTTCCCACTACAGCAGACAACAACAGACACACATAAAAATGGCTTGCGTTGTTTTCCCATGCAAGCTGTGAAAGTTGTTAATTTTTTTAAAAAAATATAGTGCTTGATGATAGGCTTCCTTCTGATGAAATGAAATTCAGTATCATAATGGATGAAATAAGGAGGAGGAGATTACCCCAAATGACCTTTGTGTTTGAATCTTTATTTGAAAGGAAAAAAGACTTTCTTGAATGTACTTCCAGATAGTATCTACATTTCTTAGAAACTTGCAGGGCTTTTTGTGGGAAACCCCCAAACTATTTCTATGTGGCTTTGGCCAAAATTATTTGGTTTTCTCTTACCAAATTTCAAAAAGGTTGAATAGTTGGCTTTTCTGAAGGAAAGGCAATACTTTCCATATAGAAAAGTCCCTGGTTTTTTTAGCATTGCCTTTTTTTTTTCCTTTCCACATTTCTGACAAGCAAAAGAGCACAAAAGTGCCTGGAAGTACAGTTCTTATGTCATGACATTTCAAAGAGAAAATAAGATTTACAGTCTGAAGTTTTGCCTGCTGCAGCACGTCAGTGCCAATACATTAGGCTCACAATTTGACATAAATACAAACACAGATTAGTGTTTGTTCCACTGCAACATTGCAAATACCATTATGGCTAATTGCCATTGACACCAGTCAGTGAGGAACAGAGGCTGTAGTTGCCTAAACAATCTGTACTATTACTTAAAGGGATCAGCTGCCCTTTTCATACCCCTCTTCTGTGATTGCTGCAGTGTTCATGCTAGTGCAAAATGTGTCAGATAAGAAAACTTTGCCAACTGAAAGCTAATAATATGAAAAAAAAGAAAGTTAATATGAACAGGAGGGAGTGGCGTAAATAGAGATAATGTAATTTGGTTGATGTCTTAATTGATATTGCTTTGAAATTGCAGTGCAGTCATGTTACATGCTTGAGATTTGGCAGTGTTGGTGCCTCAGGGAATTACAGGTGTTCAGTTTTATGGGGCAGTTCTGTTTAAAACCAGGCTTGGGTGCTATACCTGCTGGGCAGTGTGCTTTATGGGGTGTTTCAGCAGGTCAGCATGAAGGGACAACCCTGGTCATGAATTTTTTTTATCCCTTGTGCGTGAAAGAGTCTGTGCTTGTTTCTGTTGCCCTTCCTAGACACGTGGAAGGTGTTCTCAGGTAGTGGGTTTTTTCCTATCCTTGTCTCTGTAGACTGTGAGACTACATTTACAGAGTCTGAAACTGCTTTTCAGAATGTGGGAGTACAGTATTGTTGCTGTTCTATTTCTTATTTTAAACCAAGGGATTGTACCTCCTGACTTCCCTAAATCAGGCTTGGAGCCTTCAGTTTTGATTGAAATGAAGATGAAGGCTTAAGTGCAGGGATTAGATAGTTAGGATGAGGGTTTAGAAAATACCCATTTTTGCCATGAGATAATTTTGTGATATTTCTGTAAAGAAGGCTCTTCAACAAAAACTGGAAGGAATTCGGCCATGAGGAATTCCAGCAGTGAGAATTTGAGATGTTTGGGAAATCAGGAGCAAACTGAAACTGAGGTCTTAGAAATGGTGGTATTTTTTTTCTTGTGCCAAAAAGCAAGCCAAGTTATTTTGTCCTGAGCAATCTGTAGATTTAATCTCTCTTGAAGTGCCCAAGGGGTTCTCTGACAGAGTTTTGGAATCTGTGGTTCTCCTTGGTGCTGTGTTTTACAGTTTCATAACAAAACACTGAAGCTGATTTCTGTAATGGATAAAGTGGAGTTCACTATATATTTGATCTCTTTCAATAACTAGAAACCTTAACCATTTTGTAAATAAAGACTCAGCCCAGTGTGAATATGCCTAAAAAAAGAGAAATTTTATTGGATTGTGGAAGTAGTGTATCTTGTATCTTCTTCACTTATTAAAACATAAGGCTTTAATTTCAGAGTTAGGAATAAGAAAGATGACAAAGATTAGCACTAGATTGGAAACTATGAAGCCTGTGCCTAACTCCAGTGAAAACAGTTATGGCTGAGTCATTTTGATGAAAGCATTTACAGCCAATAAATCCAATGAATAGATCTATGTAGACCCATGGAGGCAATGATTACACGAGGAAACTTGAGAACAATATTTTAAGGTGTATAAAGTTTTTTCATGTGCCATGAAGGTGTCTACTATTGTACAGATTTCCTTTCTCTTTCCCACACTCTATGAAAAGTTGAGGCCAGAAACAGCTTGAAGACTGAACATGGTATGTCCTTAAAATCCAGCCATTCTTGTGCACATCTGCCAGTAGTGGACATTGACCTTTTCTTTCCTGCTGTGGGAAGACCTCATTCAGTTCAGGAAATATCAGAGAAGTGACACAGCTCTGGCTTAGCACAACAGTGACCCTCTGAAACGTGGCCTTGAAAATCCTATTGTGCTGGCAAGCCAGGATCTCTGAGCATTCCCACTGCATGCAGTCTTTGGTGTGGTTAGCAAGGGTAGTGATGGTTTAATCTTTGCCCTTCTCCTTTAGCTATAGATGTGACTAACAGTGGGAAAAGCTAATGAGCAGATGAACGGCAGATGTTTTGAACTTTCAATATTTCTGAGATATTTAGGTAAAGCAAGGTAGGGCGAAATTTTGTATAGAGAGGTAATGCCTGTTTCTAGGTGATATGATAGAACTGGAAAGAAACAGTAGCTCTCACTTGATGAAAGCTTGTCACTTTTTCCCAATTTCTACATCAGTTGCTCCAGTGATGTTTGCAGCCAGGTAAAATCACTGGGGTTTTTTCTTACCATTAGTTATTTATTAAGTTTAAAGACAGAAGACAAAATAATATAACCATCTGTTTTGTGTGGATGTTGCAATGTGAAGCAACCCTGAGGAATATACTCTTCTGTAAACTGATGCTGTGTTTTGATTTGTGTATCTATCATAAAAAGTATTTAGACCGAACATAAAAAAATTGGAACTGTGATATTTTACTAGGAATAAGTATCCTAAAATGTATATTCAGGTAAGGATGAAACATATTAACAGTGTGATGTTTGTATCAGGTTATCCTTACTTTGCAAACTACCTGAAATGATGTACCTCACCCCATCACTACCATGTTCCGTCATAGAAATCCAGTTTCTCTGAAGTGTTAAGTTCACTGCTGTTCAGGAAACTGTTTCTTTGAATTCCCTTTTCTCTGTTTTTAATAAATCTTGGTTTTGGCTACGATCACTCTTGCCTAGGTAATTTTACAGAAATGCTTGTAGAATGCTGAGGAGCTAATCAGCTTTATGAAGAAGACCTTCAGACTTTCCAGAACTTAAACGTTCCTCTCAGTGTCAATCACTATACAGGAAAGAGGTTATTCTGTTATTTTTAAGTAAATTTTGCCTGCCATCAGGCTCCAGTGAAGAAACAAACACAAAAATACAAAATCTTGAAGACTAAAAGAAGGCTAAAAATTGGTGTTGGTGGGTGGCCATATAATATTTAAAAAAAGGATGAAAACAGTTTAATTTATGCTTGGCTCTTGCAGTGCATGAGGAATGCCATCCCTTAGCTATTGTGTCATTTGGAGCATTAGTCACAAAAGGAGCTGTGTTATTTGCTGATAATATCTGCATATGGGAAATCCTCAGAGGATTTGTCAGGATACATCCATGACTGGCTGGACTCTCATGAGCTGTCTGGGACAATCAGAGCGTGTTGTATGGGCAGCTCTCTGTCTGCACTAAGGTAATTTTGGCCTGTGAAGAAAGCTGTCAGACATGCTGGACTCCTGTGTTGCAGGTGGTGTTTCAAATGCAGTACCTGGGTGGCAAAGTCCTTAGAAGTGATTCAGTAGGTTAAACCCAGAAATCTGAGTTTGCCAAGTATTGTCACAGAGAAATTCTTTCAGCAGTTGTTCTAAGACAGCTTATTAAAACATAAGGCCTTAATTTCAGAGTTAGGAATAAGAAAGATGACAAAGAATAGCACTGAATTGGAAACTATGAAGCCTGTGCTTGACTCCAGTGAAAACAGTTACAACTGACTCATTTTGATGAGAGCATGTACAGTGCTAAGATAGTGGCTAAGACAGAAACTAATGGCTTCAGAAAATGAATTAAAAAAAAATAATTCTTACTCCTATTAGAAAAAAATGCATTATGTCTGATTTTCTATCTGTAAAAAAATTCTCAGAATAAACACAGCTGTTTAATGTCTTGAGGTAGAAAGCCAATGTCTTCTTCATGTTTTATGATCTATGGATTTAGTATCTCAGGCCCCTTACATAGTAGCTCATAAGCATTTTCCACTAAGCCATGTTGCATGGTGTGCTTGAAGATGAAGTTTAAAGTATCTGTTCCAATGGCTACTTTCAGGCTGTTTGACAGACATTTGTACGGGGTAAAATGCACAGCATAACTCCTGGCTGGTCTTTCAGCAGTAAAAACCCAACATCAAATTCATAACTTTATCAACACTTTAATTACTTTGTGACCTCATCCTAAAAGGACTGGGTTAGGTGCATGCAGGGCACATGATGTGTTGGTTATAGGACATATTGGCAACCTGATATCCACGTGTAATATGATGTGTGACATATGTGAGCTAGAATTATATATGTGAGTGCCACATTTGGGGAGAAGCACACTTCCTAAAACATGGAAAATGAGAAACTAACCTCAAATATTTTCTTATATATATGTACATGGACTTAGTCACTTACTGAATTAAACTTAAATAAACAAATAAGACTTAATTTGTGCACGGTAGAAAGTTCCAGCCTCTTTTCAGTGAAAACTTCACCATTAGGTCTTAATGAATAATTGATTTTTCCCTTTACTTTCTGAACTAAAAAAAACTAAGAAAGTATTTCAGATTGACTCATAGTGAAAAAAATTTGTTTATCTCACTGTAATGAAAAATCCAAATGTAATGCAAATAAAACATTGTTTCTGCTTACTTTAAACATTTTCTGCACCAAAATACTTTATTTCATATGCTTGTGGGATTTTTAATTCTCCTTAGTTTTAAGTACATTTTAAAAGAAGACAATTATTTTGAAAAGTCAAACCATTAAAAACAAACAAATATTTTCAAGGCTTTTATGTAGCTCGCTGCTATCATCCTAGCTACATTTTATAGCAAATAGTCTACTAAGTGTTGGTTTTTTTTAATGTTGATTTATAAATGGTTCCTTTAGCTGTCCTGGTCATTTTCTGATGGCTGCTTGCCATGCTGTGATGTGTTTCGCAAAGTTTTCAGAGAATTGTGGTGGATACAGTTTGTGCACCTGAAAAATAAATATGGATAAATACATGTGAAGGCCCTTCCTTATCTATGGTTGGTGCAGGCTGCAGGTTAGGCTTGTCTTAATCTTAAATATCTTTAATTTCCACAGGGTAAGTGAACCTTTAGGATTCATTTTCTGTGGTTGGAAGGGAATCAGACTAACACTACGTTATCTAATGATTCATCTCCTCTACATTTCAGGTCTCCATTTAGTTGATTTTGGAAAGCATGAAGTGTTTGAGAGGATTAGGGACAGCAGAAGAAGAGGAATTCAGAGTATGTATCGAGTAAGGGATGTTGACTGTGGAGGGAGATTTTGGAGCTTGTGTTTATGGACAACCACATTGCAGAGTTCATTTGAATGCTCTGGGTTTCATAAACTTATGTAGCCTGGAAGGCAGGGTCTGTTGGAAGGAGTCAGAATTTCAGTGTAAATGATTTACCCAGCTGTTAAGATAACACCTAAAGAGTTAGTGGTAAGTTAATTTTTTTAAAGGTCTAATTTAAATTGACAAACACACTGAAAACTGCAGATGGGCTCAAGCTGAAAAGTAGTGTGTGAAGCCTTTCCAAGCTCAGGCAGGTTGGAATCCAAACCTTCTCCTACTGCTCTGGCTTTTGGTTGCTTTTAAATTCCTCTTTGGTTCTTTTTTATGTCTTGTGTAACCTAAGATGGTGGGAACATCTGGTTACAAGGGATTTACAATTGTATGGGTGGGTGTTTAATGAGAATTCACTTTTTCTCATGTGGAGCCCTGATTCCTGAGCTCAGTGTCCACTGTTGCCTAAAAGTTTGCTGACTAGATCACAGCTCCAGCTAGGACTAGTTCAGTTCTACTAAATTTACAGAATCCAAAGTACATGAATTTTCAAAGGCTTTGCATCAATCATTCCACTGTGGGGCTGGTCTGCTCTCAGCCCCAGTGTGATGGCTTGCAGTGAAGAGGCCTCAACAGTTGCTCTGTGTGTTTCTGGAGAGTGTAGAAATATTATTATTGTTAGACACATATAATGCCATCCAACTCTTCATGCTACAGATTTGACAATTATTGGAGTGCTGCTTTTCTTCTTGAACAGTATTGAAGCAGTAACTAAAATTTGGACCAGTAGCCAGGAAGTCTGCAATTGATGGAGTGACAAATACAAAAGCCTGTTTTAATTTCATCATTCCTCATTTGACAAGTGTTTACCTAGACAGTGTGTAGTCAAAATGAATTGTCATTTTTTGCCACCCCAAGTATTTGATGTGTCAAAGCTCCTGTGAAAATAGATAAACAAAATCTGAAATTTCCAGATGGACAGAACTGCAAGCAATCTATCCATGATTCAAGTTTGAGAATGATTTGAATCACTTGTTGCAATGCAAGTACACGTCTTAAAATATTAGGACTTGTATCATGGAAGACTTGCTGTAATAGTGAAAACAATCTTAGTTTCTATTCAAATAAGTTATGTGTTTTGATTTTGGTGGATCCGATTTTATGTAATTCTCCACATTTTCTTAGATGTCCTGCCAAAAGAAAGCAGTGGAAAACGTTCCCTAATGAGCCCAACACAGGCAGATAGACCAAAACTGTCCTTGGCAGTGGAGGTCTGCTGTATTAATGTTCTGGTGAAATTGTGAAGAATGCTGTTGAATATATTTCCTGTGACCTGTCTTGTAGAAATCTTATACATTTCTGTGATGAGTACATTGAGAAGCAGACTGAATGCCCACAGCTTGATTTTTCAGAGGAAATTATATGTGCCCTCTAGTAGTCTTTGAGATTTTACATACTTCAAAGTGCAATCTGAAGGTAAGTAATATAGTTGTTCTGTACATGGTTTGAGAGATGTAGTTTGCCAATATTTGAAATCTCATGTGTGGACCTTAAAAGTGTAGATACCTGGAAGTGGAAAGTGTAATAAATTTCTGAATCTTTTTTTCCTCCCTCCTTCATTCTTATCCAACTGTGTATGTCACAGGTATAGATGCAGAAATACACATGAAACATGTAAGATTTATATTAGCTCTTTCTGAATGAGCCATACAAGCTCTGTAACTCTGCTCATTATCTGGAATGGTCAAGCTATTTTTTGTGTAGACTAGAGAGGGAATTTACATCAAGATAACATTTTTGAGTTTAACTGAGGTCAGAAGGGCATAGCCTCAAGCACTGAGATTCTGATAATAGTCATGAAATTTCAATAGCTTCTATAATTTTGTATATTACTGATGAAAAGTTCATGCAAACAGCTTATTGAATTTTAGAGAAAATCTTCCCTGTTTCTCTATGAGCTCAGCCCTGAAATTTCTTACAGTTATGTCGGTTTTACATCACTTTCTTTGCTGAATTTGATCCTCCTATGTAGAGTATAAAGAAAGACTCATATTCTGTGTGAAAGGGAAGAAAACTACATTGGACTGAAGCCTCAATCCATATCTCATCTTTGTCTTCATACAACAATAGCTACTGCCCCTGCAGTAACGGAAAGCTGGAATATCCCCATATCTGTCAAAACGAAGAGCTGAAATTAAGAAGAAATTATTTTCTGACCCCATACTCACAGACGCTTATTTCCTGAAACATGCAATTTTGATGCCGAATTCATTGTTCTATCTTGCATAGCTACAGAAATTATTAGTGGTCATAAGTTATTTATTCCTTTTAAAAGTCCTCTTACTCAGTGACAGCTAGGAGCAGTTTGTTCCTCAGGTCCACCACAGATAACACAAAAAAGTCTTCAGCATTTTTAAACTTTGTAACATTTGTGACAGCAATATCTGAAAAAAAAACCACTTTACCCCCACACAGCATTTTGTGTGGTGTTGGACTTGGCTTTGAGACAGAGGAGAAAAAAGCACATTATGTAGTGTATTATTTCCTTTTAAACATAGCCTAAATTATATGTGTCTAAGTTAACACCTATTTTCATCTTTGCTTTCTAAATGTGACCCTTTTGTTTTATTTAATGTTCATGTTTTAAACAGAAGGTGGGAGGAAGAAAGAAAGAAAGAATGTACTGAAAAAATGTAATTTCCATTGTGAAAAGAGAGTGGTATTTGATACTAGCTGGTGCTACATAGATTTGGCTCATATTTCCACATTTTCTGTGGTGTAGGTCTTATGAATCTTATTATATACAGTGCAAAAAAAAATCTAACATATTAAACAATGTCTTGCATTTGTATAAATCACTACAGCTTTGTACTCTATGCAGGAGAACTAAGTATTAATTATATTGGGGGGTTGGAATACAATCTCTAAGGTCCTTTCCAACGCAAACCATTATATGATTCTCTGATTCTGTGTACTATATTACACAGGTATTAGGTTTTGTGTGTGTTTTGGTATCTATTGATGAGAATCTGCATCTTAGATACACCTAATAATTTTATGTGGACATGGAACAAGGGAAGCGTTTTAGTGGACTATTATTTGCAGTTTTCTGCACTGGGGATGAACTGCATCATGTAGTCCCATCCCTAACCTCATTATCTTTCATCATTAGCCAATGATTACTTTTTGCTCCTGCACTTCTTTCAAGAAGCTCTTTCAAGGCTTTGTGCAGCTGATTGTAAGGAAACTTGTTCTTTTTTTTTTTTTCTTTCCTAAATTAATTCAGGCCACTTTATTTCTCTCAGAACATAACCCCGTAGTTAGTCCTCCAGTTCTTACCTCATGCTAGCACAATTCATAGAGAGCAGCCACATTTCATCTGTGCTCCCATTTTTGTCTGTCCTCCCAAAGTAGACTCTCAGTTTCCTAGCAAGGATGACTGGACCTTCCTTCCACCTATTCTGGTCTGAGTTCATCTTTGCACACAACATAACACAGAGCACTGTCTTCAGTTTGCTGTTATCTTCTAATTAATACATTAATACAGCCCAATTTCTATTGGAAATCCTTTGCTTTTGCCATGGGCTAGTATCACATTGTGCTTTGTCATCACTCTGGTGACTCACTGTAATTTTGTGATTAAATTCTATGCCCAGGTCTTCTGCTGGATCTTTCATTTCCAGCTGACCAGAACATTTTTTGTAATGGTACTTATTAGTCATAGTAGGTTTAGTGAGGAAATATGTTTGCTATCATATTCAGGAATAAGTAGGTCCTACCATATTTGGTAGCATGTTTTTTCCAATGGGTCTTGGAAATTTATGTGTCCACACAATGATACAATTTCTGATAGCCATTTTCCTTCCAACAAAATATTAATAAGGTCCTCATCCTTGTTCAGATTTGATCCATGTGAGGCGGTGGTAAACTTCTGACCCTAATTAATTTTAAAGTCCTTCATTCAAATTGATTTTGATGTTAAAATCTATGGCTTTATCCATGTTACTACAGAGTTTTGCTTGCAGAAATGGTCTTTATTAAACTATGGCAGTATTCTACTCCTGATTTTATTTCCAGCTTTCAGAAGATTATCATATATTTCAATATCCACTTTCCAGTAATGAATGTTAGTCCACTAAGTCTTGTTATGGCTGTACTATGTAATTTCAGGTCCTCCCCTGTTGGTTTCACTTCCTCTGGTTTGTAGCCTTGCCACCTTTCATTGGTTTCCAAATAGCCAAGTTGTCTCTGTGTTACCTCACCCATTTCAACTCAATCCTTTGTAATCCTTTCAGTAATTGAACTGTCTCCATGACTACTCCTATATTCTCTGCTTATATTTTTCTCTTTGCTGCTTCTGCTGATATTTTTTTTGTTTTTATGGAACCCTTTCAACTGTTTTTCTTTTGCCTGTGTAGCAAAGTGGGATTTGGAGAGTTGAACATGACTTTTTTTCCAGTTTTCTTCTTTGGGTCTCTTAGCTTCTGAATGGTGATGCTAGTTAGAATCTTACAAAATCAGGAACTCTGGTAGAGGCTGATTCATGTGGGCATTTTCTCCAAATGCTACCTTGTATATTTATTTTATTTTATTTTATTATTTTATTTAAGGTATATGTCAGACCTGAATCAAAACATGATTCGGTTCTTTTTTTCCCTGTGGCAAGAGGTTAGAATATTTGTAAATATATTGTCATTTACCTTAAAGGGATGTAAACAATTTATTCTCCCCATTCGAGAAACAGCCCCTGAAGAAAGTGTACAAAGTCAAGAATTTTTATTTGGCAGCAGATTTATTCAATGTAAATCTCATGTAAGCCACAAAGCCATTTTGGCTACTACTTCTCAGAAAGCTGCTTGTAGATGTAGTGCATACACTGACAAATCTCCTTCCTGTCATCCTGATCCAAAGAAATGTCCCTATGGAAATACCTCTAGAGAGACACATGATCTTCAATTGCCAATCCTTTTTTTTTTCCCCCCCTGTGGATGCCTGGCTTGTTGCCAGGAAAGGCCATTTCTTGATTAATCTGAAGGCAGTATGTATTTGTCCTATTTCTGATTTCTTCAGCTGCCTCTCACTGCTCACTGCAGCTGACTGGACAGCTGGCTTATTCTGAACAGAACCAGGTAATGCTTCTTTGTGGAGCAGATGTCATTGAACACAATCAGTGCATTCCATTAAGTCTGCCAGATATCTCTGACTTAGTCAAAATTTTTCTGTTAATTTAAGGGGCTTGTGCAGGTATAGGGGATCCACCACTGTAAGAATACATTTGAAAAGAAATACAGCCATGTTTAGTTCCATCCCCTAAATCCAGTCAAGTCTCCAGACAATTCTAAAATCACAACTATTTGGTTGTCAGCCTTCCAATTAATTAGTTGCAAGAAGTATTACTGGCTCCAGTAGAGGCTACATCTCTCCCAATATTTAGCAGTGGGTCATCAATTTTAGAAGAATTGTGCAATAGAAGATTCTGGCACTTTATGATCACTTTTTAACCTCTGTCTTTAATGATTGGTTCATTCATACAAGAACTTGTGCTTACATTTGAAAGTGCAACCATTATCACAAAACACAGAGATCATATTTCCTTATGTGTAAATTGTCAGAGCAGATGTAAGCTGAGAGTTTATATTGAGGATGAAATTTACACCGATTTTCACTTCTTATATATTTGAAAGTTTTGACATCCAGAACACTGGAGAACAAAAAAAATTCCCCTTGTACTTCTTTCTGTGGAAAAAGAAAAAAGAAAAAAGAAAAAAGAAAAAAGAAAAAAGAAAAAAGAAAAAAGAAAAAAGAAAAAAGAAAAAAGAAAAAAGAAAAAATATGGGGACTGAACATTTTTCACTGATTTGTTTTCTGTCTTTGTTCCCATCTACTTACACTCAGACATTTTCATGTGGCACTTTGGCATATACAGGTGTATAATTCCTGCTGATTCTTTTGTCTGCTTGAAACAGACTTTTGTCTTTGGAAAACTTGGCCCTATCTATTCATGGACATTTTTGACAACTCTATGTATTTTTTTTTTCCTGTTGTTTCAATAACCTCTTGGTTGGCCAAAGGGACACTGTGTTGACACTACAGTGGCCAAAAAACCTCCTGCAGTTTCAATTGGCAGGGTTATTTTCCAATTCCTTCTCTTGATTACTGGGACATGCAGCTAACTTTATGCAGCTTCTTTGTTTCAGCCAAAAGATGGGAATGTTTTGTGGAGAGGGGAAAGTGTGCCCTCTTTACATTCTGTTTATTTTACATTTGAGGTGTCCTTGAGGGAGGATGTTCTACATCACGTCGTAGTTTTAATAAGGAAGCTGTCAGATTTTATTTAACTGAGCATTATTAAGTGAAAGGATACAAATACTTCAGTCCAAACATCTTTATACATATTTTCCAGCAACTTGCTTCACCACATCACTTTTTCAGAATCTGTAAATGTAACACGCTTTAATGACACATAATGGGATCATAATGTGATGTAATGAAAAGCTTGTTAGTCTTCAGAACAAGTAAATAAAATAAAGCAACTCCAAAACCTTGAATTTAATTTGTGTTTTTTACTTGCATGTTTTTCTGTGCATATCTTAACATTTACTGTGTACTCCTCTCTTGCCTACTCCTATTTTTTTCAGTGGTGCTTTTCCTGAAGTACTCTGTGAGCTTGGAAATAAATAGGTAAAGGGGAGAGGAGGTAAACTGGGAAAAAAGGGTTCCTGTCTTTTATTTACCACTTGCAAAAGTGGAGACTGGCCCCTTTCTGATACAGTGTTTTAATTTATTTTTTAATCTGCTTTCACAGTAATTTTTCTTAATAGCTTATTCCCTCCAGCTGCAACACTGAAGGCAACAACTTCAATGCTCAGAGAAATCACTTGGCACTGAGAAATGACCAATTACTTGTTAAAACAAGGACAGGCAGACTGTACTGGGGCAAATCCATTGCCATAACAATGAATTTTGGCTGATTAGACTTTTGGGTTTTTTTCCTTGTGTATATATTTTTGCTACTATATCTGCATTTATACTTTGTTAAAAGCTCAACACCCTCATCCTTGTCTTGTTTCTCTTACCTTCTAAAAGATCTACTTTCTTCACATTCTGGTCTCTAAATCTTGTAAAGATTGTCTCAGCATGACTTAAATCTCACACATATAAAATATTCCTGTTAATGTTCAAAAAACTAAATGAAGTTAGACAAGTCAAAGGTGGCTATCTAGCTACTTGCAGAGTAATAAATAAACTACCCTACTTTGGTATAGGAAGTTTATTTTACCTACAAGAAGGGTAATGTGAATGTTAGCTAAATTCTAGGATTGCTGAAGACCACTCATTCTCATTCATAAAAATAAATACCTTTAATTCAATATCAAGCAGCTGAAATTGTTGACAGTAGATCCCTTTTAAGGTCAAAACAATGTATCTTTCTCCTCTCCTAGTTTTTAATGCTGTCTGGGATTTCAAAAGAACCTATGGGATTTAGCAACAATTTCCCTTTAAAGGGCACTTGGATTTGAAAGTCTAACTCTTGGTTCTTTGAAAAATACAAGCTGTTATTAATAAACTATTATCCAATGCCTGTGACATTACATCAGACTTTAGTTTTTTTTAAGTCCAGGAGACCATATGGGTAGTTTATTCTCAACCACTTCTAGGAACTTCTAGCTATCTTACCAAATATTTAAGAAAATTTGTTTAGGAGTGAGAGATCACTGGTAATTTGTAGTCCATTTGAGGAATTCAGGTAAACAGGGAGCACTCATTATTTACTGAACTGTTTTAATGAACTACTGAGCACTGTAATGACAATCTGATTTAACTGTGAAGGTGGTCTTTTAAAGAGAGATAATTGGTTTTAATTTATCAATTTATTAATTTAGCTATTTTAATTTATCTATCTATTGTTATCTGTTGGTTTTGATTTATCTATTTCCTCATATCTAAATGATTTAAAAGAGAAGACATATATCATAAGTAAATGGAGTAATTTTATAATAATATTTTCCATTAGTTACTTGGAAATCATGATAGCTTTTGGAGATATTCAAAGACATCTTCCTAATGGTAATGTGCTAATATGAGATGTGCTAATATGAAACATTATGAAATCCTATTTTACACCCTTCATATCACTTTTCTATGGGAAACTGCTTTTACCAGGAGGTGTCTAGATTTATTGTGGAGAAAAAGTGAAAGTGTTTCAAAAAAATCTGTCAAATAATTTTGCAGTTAAACATGATTGACAGAGTTTCAGGACTAATCCTTCAAGTGTATGCTTTGCACTTTAGAGGGGTGATTCTTGAAATAGTAATCTTTCAATTAAAGAGAAAAAAAGATACATTATTAGATTTCTTAGGTTAGGTCTCATGGACAGCAGTTGTGAATTCAGTCTCCTTCTGTATGGTATTACTGTGATTGAGGCAATCATATTGTTGAGACAGGTCCTGCAAATGTTTCCTCACTGCGATTGCTACCAAATCCTAGCTGCCTGCTGCCTCCTAGAATAAACATATGGTAGGAAAGCTGCTGGTGGAAATTTTGTTTTATATTCAGTGTAACAGGGTAACAATGGTAACAGTTGCCACTGTTCAAAGGGAAACGACTTATTCAAAACAAAACCTTAACCTGGCAACCTGTCAGAGTGAGACAAGCAGTGATGCCAGTCAAAACAGCAAAGGCTGTACTGTTCCTCCTCCCTCGGTCTTTCTCCTACTATGAAAGGCTGTATTATGTTTACAGTGTTTATTTTATCTCTGAACCTTTTGCTGATGCAGTTCTCCAGTGCTTTTTTATAGTCAGTTCCTGCTTCGGTGGAATACTTGAAGAAGATGTCAGTCTGTTCTGTCTGTTGCTGTCGTGCTTGTGCTGCACTTCAGTGCCTAAAGTTTCACTGTGTGTTACACAAAGCTTCTGCCTTGACTGGAACTGGAGAAGCTGCTGCAAGAAGGGTGGGATGTAGCTGTACTGTGTTGGGAATAGGTAAGAGAAGGAGCTGTGGCAGCCAACAGCTGGAGGGTAAACTCTGGTAAGGTATCCAACAACATCTGGCAGCATCTGGTGAGGCATCTGACAAAACCCCTCTCATCTCCTCTATCAAGTGTGGACAGAGGGAGGTTTTGGTTGGGTCAGGGTGGGACTGCACACCAAGCAGCTGACTTCTTGACTAAGGCTGTTATAATCCAGCAGTTTGGGGCCTCAGATCCTGCACTGTGGCAGAAAGAGGAGGAGCCAGGTGCCACCCTGGGGCACCCCAGCTTTGAGCCAGAGAAGCAGCTGACCAGAGCTATAACTGCAGCCTAAGCACAGAGCAGCAACATGAAAATTAAACCTATCAATACCTGTTGTGTGGAAGGTCAGTCACCTTATGATGGTACTACTTTCTGTACATAGATTGGATAATGCCTTTTCTTCCAAGGAGATCCTGAAGGGAAGCAGTCAGCTGCTGTCACCTGAACAGAATTTTGCACTGCAGTGTGCTCCTTGTAACACACTCCAGCAGGGACTATAGTCCAGAGCAGATTAAAAAGAGATGAGCATAAGTGAAATTGTCAGTCATTAACTCTTTGAAAATAAGGTCTTCCATGTTGGTAAGGGCAATAAACAAATGAATTACCCAAAAAAGAATCACAGATACTATCTGCAATCATTGGAGCCAATAGTTCCCAAATAACCTTCTTAAGCCAGGAAGAAACTCAGCCAAAATGCACCCAAAAGCCTGACCTTTGCCCAGCACCTCCCATACCTTGGTGAGTGACTTTGGCCAGGAATGAAGCAGAGAAACATTGGCATTTCCTCTGTCAAAATATTATTCTGCCCCCATGGATGCAGACAGTCTTTTCAAAATATATTCAATTTTTATCTGCAAAACAACAAGAAAATTTCCTCACAAGAGGAAACTTTAAAATCAGCTACTCAGAAAAACAGCTTATTTGAACCAGACTATTTACAAATCCAAACAAATATGCTTGGCCAGAATACCAAGATGGAGGCAAATAAATATTTCTCCTGCAACTGCAGGGTTTTAGACTTAATATCCTTATGCCTCGTTTGGTGAATTTTGTGGGTTTTTTGGCTGCTGCTCTTATCTTCTTGTCCAATGTATTTGCTTGTTAGGGACTGAACATAAATTTGGATGGACTGTGTAATGGAAGGGCAGGGGGAAGGTGCTAGATGTAACCATAGCTGTATCAGAGAGGAAAAGAAAATGGAAAAGTTAGTGTGGTACCTCCCTGAAGTACAAGCACAGCTTCGTGTGGAGCTCTCTCTGTTAAGATGTCAGGGAATCACCACTGGTGCAAGGCTACTGTCCAAAGTTTTCCACAGCTGTCTTTTGATAAAAGCATTTCCCACTTTTCACTTCATAGACAAAGGACAGGGTCTGATGCCACCTGTAATACAGACAAAAAAAAATGTCAAGCCATTGCAGCTGTACCAGTTCTTACCAGGAAAGAGCTGGTCATGAGTATTTGATGTGGCAGACAGAGACTGTGAGTGAAAGAGGCTGTTTGCTGGAGAGCCAGCATCTCCCTCCTCCTATTCTCATTGCAGTTATTTGGAGCAAAGTAATGCTGTGGTTACTTTCCCTACCAGCCTTCTTGTGCCCACACCAGGAGGGCCTGTCTCCTTGCTATAAAGACTTTTTCTAACATCTAATCAAAGTCTTCTCTCACACATGAAGCTAATTATTTCTTGCCATCCTTTGATGGAAACAGGATATGTGATGAATTTAGAATTTTTAAAGTCAACATTGGCTGATGTTTATAATTCTGTCTTCAGTCTTCTGTTTTTTCCTGATAGGTCACATTTTATAATTTTCCCCTTGTTCTTTGTTCTCCTCAGGACTCTTTCCAGTTTACCACATCTTTCTTAAAATTGAGAGACCAAAATAGATGTAGCAGAGGCTTTACCAGTCATTAGTAGAGTGGATAATTTCCTTCCATGTTTTATGTAGAGCTTTATTTTTAATAAACACAGAATTATATTATTCTGTTTTGAAATGTTCATCTACAGTTGACTCATATTCAGTCTGTGATCCAACTTACCCAGTTGTTTCTTTTCCACCGTTCCCTTTTCTATACTGTTCTTTTATTGCAGAACTTTGGACTTCATAAAATTACATCTAAGTGATTTCATTCCCCTCTCCCCACTAATTGATCACGCTTACTTTGGATCTTTTCTTTCAAATTGCTTTCAGTCACTTCTCTTTGCCCAAGTTTTAGGACTATTTCCTGTTCCACCAATTATTAATGACTTCAACTGTTCTGAGGCCTTCTCAAGCATAATCTAGTTTGAAAGTGAGACATTGGCCTTCACTTTTTTCCATAGAGTTATATACTTAAATTATAGCAATAATATCTGAATAATGTTCCACTATTTCTCTTAGTGAAGAAATTGTTTTTGAGAGACTATATATATATTTATATTTATTTCTCTAAATTTATCCTTTCTATTTTTTTTTTTTTACTGGAATATAATTACTCTAAAATATTTAAAAATTGTTCTTTGCATTTCACTCATTTGGTTTCTAATCATCTTGGATCAAATCCTTCAGCTGGTGGTTAATTGAGTTCAGCTATAACACAAGTCCTTTTCTGGTGAATAAGATTCCTGGTTGGTGTTTGTTCTTTACACTTTGACAAGCCAAGGGAACACTTTGTACAAAATGAAGCGCGTTGCTTCTAAAAGTACCATGACTGCCTATCACATTCTCTTTCCTGTGCTCTTTCAGTTAGGACTATACAATTTTCTCTGTTTTTTAATTGCATTTCTTTCATCTGATGTTTTTTGCTGCTTACTTTCTTTTCTTTTAAGCCTAGCATTTGAACTACTTATTTTTAAATTGGCAGTAGATTGAAATATTTACATTTTCATATTTATCAAAATAGACTCTAGATTTTCCTTGAATATGGGTGGGCTTATAATATTTCAGCTTTTTCATTGTCCATTTTATTTGTCTGTCTACTTATTTATTTAATTTAGTCACCCTGAATAATATGGAGTCCATATTGTATTTCTCCCCTAGCATCAATAAAGTTTCAGATTTTAGTAAAGTTCCACAAGTGCACTATTAAAATATGTTCAATATAAAGGGTTATATATATTGCTAATTTTCATAAATAGTCTTTTCACTGGCTCCACTAAATCTTCTGTATAAAGAACCATTGACTTCAATAGTGCTGGAATATTTTCTAGTTATGTAGAACAGATACATCTAGTAATTTTTGTGGTGGTTTTGGAGAGCAAGGAGTCTGAATAATGGATTATGACTGTTAATATAAATAAAAAAATGCACAGATAATGTAATACATACTATTTTCAGGTTCTAATTTTAATGAAGCTTTTCTGAGGCACTGAAAAATACTTCCACAGTGGTTAAATTGCTAACTCAGTGCAAATACACTTGGACATTAGACAATACTCTCTGTTGGGTGGTTGTTTTTTTTTTCAATATTATGTCTTCTTCAAATAAGATTTAATGAGAAGAACTTTTGTACTACGGTGAGACCAGAGCCAATCTCTAGTATGTGTTTTATTTTTTTGTTGAACACTGGCTTTTAAGAACTGCTGCCTTTTATTAATGATAATACCCTTCCTCAGGGGTCAAAATGGCACCAGGGCTGTCTGACATCTTTGTTGGTGACATGGACAGTGGGATTGAGGGCACCCTCAGCAAGTCTGAAGATGACATGAAGTTGTGTGGTGCAGTTGATATGTTGGAGGAAAGGGTTTCATCTCTCTTGTGAAGACAGGCTGAGAGAGCTGGGGATGTTCAGCCTGGAGAAGGGAAGGCTCCAGGGAGAACTTTTCCTACCTTCCAGTACCTAAAGGGGCTATAAGAGACAGGAGAGAGACTATTTACAATGTCATGGAGTGATAAGGAAACAGAGAATGGTATCAAACATGCTAAAGAGAGTAGATAGGAGATGTTTATGTTAGGTATGAGGAAGAAATTCTCTGCTGTGAGGGTGGTGAGGCCCTGGCACAGGTCACCCAGAGAAGGCTGCCCCATCCCTGGAAGTGTTGAAGCTCAGGCTGGATGGGGCTCTGAGCAGCCTGCTCAGGGGGAGGTGTTGGAATGAGATGATCTTTAAGGTCCCTTCTAACCCAAACCATTCTGTGATTCTGATACTATATGATATGAAAGTAAGCGGTTTAGTTGAAAGTAATCGGTTGCAGAAGACATTAAAAATCATGAATCAGATTAGTCTCAGTATCAATTTGTTTGTGCAAAAAATTATCATTATTTGGTTTTAATTGCATTCTGGTTTGTAATCTTTTTGAAAACCATTTTCTTAATTTTGTAAAGCTTGTTTTTCAGTTGTGACAATGTGAGATTTAGTTATTTCATTTGAAATGAAATTTTCTATTCTTTAGGATTCTTAAGACCTGGAGATTGAAGAAAAACCAAAATCATTGTAAGCTATTCAATAATTTCTTCAATTATTATCTTATTTTAAAAATTCCTGGTAGGAAATAATTCTATTTTCTGAAATTAATACCTGTTTGGTCTCTGTGTTTTACTTCTGTGTGTTGCACTTAATTTGTATTTGATTCTGAACAGTCATTATGTCTCTTGAGTATAAAAAAAGTCTAGGCAAAATAAAATAAATCACATTTATAGCAAATACTGAGTTATAACAAACACTGCACAAATAATAAGGGATAAGAGCTCACTTCAGTTTAAAATATCATATATCCCTAATGTCACATAGTTAAAAAAATTATTCTTGTTTCTGTATTTAATATGTGTTGAGTTGATTGAAATCTCTCTTTTCCAGTGAAATAGTTTCATGTAGGCTCTGTTGCAGGTTATCTGTACTGATGAACCTGATTCTAGAATGGGACAAAAGCATTTGAAGAACTAATATTAAAAGTTTCTTTGTGCCATGGTTTCTAACTGAGTCTCAGGCTGCAATCCAAATTAAAGATTCTTACTTTCTTGCAAAATTTCATATCAGTATTCAAAAATGTTGTGCCTATAATATTTGTACTCTCTAATAACTATCTTTTTCTTAAAAAATTTATAATACCCTTTTCTTTCCAGAACAGCCTATTATTTCACTGGTGTCATATAACTTATTTTTTAAGCTACATTATTTGTTTTTATTTGAAGATTTGTTAGGTTAAGTGGTTTCTTCAGACTACATTTATTTTCTTTGATATGTGACATTATCCTAATGATAGCCTTCATGTTGAAGTTCTATGTTTGACTAAGTGATTTTGCTGAAACTGTAAGATAAGATCAGACAAGGTTTCTTCTCAAGCCATAATTCTAGTAATTGAATCTGTGTGTGTGATATGTATTGGCAGAACAGAATGACTAATCTTGCAATGAATAATTTATTTGATAAATGTAGATTCTCACTTTACTTCACTACATTTTAAGAACAAAGCAGATAATTTGAATTATTCATTATTCAGATTTAACGAATTTTATAATTAAAAAAAGATTGTTATTGATAATTTCCCTGGGAGTATTGATTCAGATAAATTTGAAACTCATGTGTAACTCTGTGTTTAATTTCTGGTGCATGTTAAAGATGGCTTCTGCTAAAAAATTGGATAAATTTTTGAGTGCCTGGCACCATTGTTCATGATGAAGTTTTAAAATACAATTTCTATGAATACTTGTGCATCGGTTCAGAAGCTCACTTTATATATATAGTATTTGTACTATATGATTGCTTGAGCATTTATGAAAAGCACATATAAACAATATTTGAGCATATTCAAGGTATATTTGTTTATAAATACATGGGAAGGGAAACAAACTATAAATTTTGCATTATTTTGGCTGACTTTATAAATTATGTAATTTGTAGCTGCATTCTGTTGCAATTCAGATCTGCTGCCTTCAGTGGAGGAAGGCTTTGCACCAGGTGCAGAACTGGGGGCTGTTGGAAGCCTGGATGCTGAGAATTTTACACTCGACAGGTGACAATGAGGAAGGATCAGCCACGGCTTTCTGCTCTTCCAGCTGAACATTTTGGCTCTGCTTCTTCTCCTGAGCATGCCTGCTTTGTGCTGTGTCAGTGGAAAAGTGTCCCAGAGTTACTCCTTGTGAGCCATCCCAGTAACAGGTCTGTGCTTCTCCTTGCATCATCTGCAGCTTAAGGAGATTAATCAAAAAAATCTCACTCACCTTGAAATTGGGCAGCAATTTACTGGAAGTGCCAGGATTTGTCTCCCAGGATGACAAATAAAAATTACATCTCTGCTTCCATCTTTTGCCTGTAGTTTACCAGTAGAAGGTGTGAAGATTTCAGGTCATGACAAAATCTTCCAGGAAGAAAATGGGGTGTGAAGTTTTGGCCTTGGGAGTCTGATTGCTGTAATTAGATTGGTGGGAGAGTTTTTTGCTCCTGCACTGCTTGTTTTCTGAAGGGAACTCTGTATATAGCAGATAAAACCAAATGTGCTTAAAATAGGAATTCCTATCTGGAAAAGTTAAAAATGCAATTCAGTCTTCAGCTATTCAAATGCAGGTTAAATCAGAACATATTCAGAACTTTGTGGATAGAAAAGAATAAGTGCAGGGTCTCTAAAATGTTATGCTAGAAATAATATTCCTGATGAAGAGAAGAATTGATTTCCATCTAAACACACAATACATGCTGCACATATTTTTAGCATTTGTGGGAACATCAGGACTACTTCCAGCAAAAAAGTTAATGTAATTTTGTGGCTCATTTTAGGTTTATTTAGTTTGAGACAGACATACTTGTCCTTAGTGAAAACTTCAGTGCTAAAAATGGTAAATGATCGAACATATTTTGTGGTAAATATTTTAAGAATTTCATCTGAGTTCTTCAGACCTCACCTCAACTCTCAGTATTGTCAGTATCCTGATAAAAATGTGTTTTCAATCTCCGGCATTCCAAGTTTGCAAGTAAATAATTCTGTCCTTGAACCAGAGTGCACATTAATTACTAGCTGGACATAGTTCCTCTTGACCAGAGAATATGAAAGTTTTTAACAAAGGGAATATTCATTAATCTTGTGAGATGTTTTTTTTGGAAGACAGATATGTATTTCTGAGGGGAAAGAAACACTTACAAGGTTTAAACAAGGGGCCAAATTCTCTGTATACTTGTATATCACATGTTTCCCAAACAAGATGATATAATAGCTGTGTGTCCTTGTAATGTCAAGTGCAATGTCTGGCTACTATGAACCAGAATATTTATTTTGAGATATTAAAGGATTAAATATGTATTATCAGGCCAAATCAGACAGTTCTGTTTTAACAAAATGTTTAAGAAATCAATTGCTAACAGTCTGAAGAAAATGATTTAAAGAAAGACAATGAAAATATGTAGTAAAGTAGACAAACATACATGATTGATGGGCTGTGTAATTAAAGTCAGTGGCTTCTCTACAAGGAAGTTTAATCAATTTGGGAGGTGGATGGATACGTATATATGGGTACCTTTATTAGAGTTTTCTACTTTTCAAAAAGTTTCACTTAGTGTGTTTTTGTCCTGTTACTTCAGCATTAGGTGGAGCAATGTCTGTAGCTCTGGCTTGTTTGCAGCATGAGGAATGTTGCTCCAGAATGTTGCCTTATCTGAGGGAATGCCCTGGGTTCTCTTTAACTTGCTTTATTGTTTAATTCATGTCGGATATTTGGGTGTGTGTGTCTTATATGTAAGTAAGTTCCTTTGATCCACAGAGTATCTGAATCTGTTGTAGGTTATAGGTGGCAAGTTTGGTTCAAAACCTTTAATTTTAGAGCACTGCTTTGGTCGCAGGAGTCCTTGGAGCAGTTTCTCTTACCAACAAAAGTTGTGAATGCTTCACAAATGCTAACTTTTGAGCTTTTGAGTTAGTAGACTAATCTGAATTTTTCCACTGTTCATTTCTCAATGGAGTAAAATTAGATAATTTTCCTGTGTAATGGAAAACCCCACTTTTTGTTTGAGTTTAAAGGGCAAAAATTCCTTCTGACACAGAATATTTAGAAATATGCAAAATCTTTCTTGAATAGCTCTAAAGCTAGTACTTTGGATCAGATGCATTCTAAAACATCACAAGATGTAGAAATTTAAAAAAAAAAGTTGGAAATATTCAGGACTACTTAAGACTCTAGATCCTAAAAGCTAAAATTATGAGAAAGGAAAAATATCACCGTAGGAAAGAATAGGAACAAATGGCCACTTAGTAAAGTAAGACTTAATGAATGAGTTTGCCACTGATTTATGTCCTGTACAAGTGCTGTGCTCGACACACCTTAACAACACTGTTTGCCACAGAAGTATTTTTGTGCACAGTTGTGTATGCAGTACAATAAATATTTGGTCATTATGACTAGAGCCAACAGCAGAGTTCAGGGCCGTGGGTGGTAGGAGAACAGTGTGAGGGCACGAGTGTTTATGGATGCCATCAAGTACTCACAATAACCAAGCTCACAAACCCATATCTTTAACAGTTACTGCCAGGTAATGCTGAGCTACTGGGAGCAAATGCTTGAAATGAATTTCTTGCTGCCATCTTGTGTCTAAAGGCTAAATGGCAAGGAAATTTCTGGAGTTCCAAGTATTGATTTTACATTCATCATCAAGTTGTTCCTCTTATTTCTCTTAACTCCAAGGCATAGACAGAGGCCTAAATTTTCATTTCCTAAAATGAAAGTTTTCAAGGTTTGTTCTTGTGAAGAACAGGAAAGTGCAATTTAGCTTATGTGAGAGATTTTGTGAATTTTTTGTGAGAAATATTTAGTAGAGTGGCAGTTCAGGTGTTAAAAATTGCTTTCCCCAAATGTATTCCCAACAGAACAGAATTATGAGGTGCCAGAAGAAAGGACTAATAATATTACTTCCATGATAGCCAGGGTGGAGCCTGTGTTTGCAATATTGGTCTCCCTATTAATTTTCTTCTTGAACCCATACATAGGACACCTTCTAGCAGCATTCTGTAGTGCTCCAGAAAGACCCCAAAGGGCTGTTACCCTGTTATATATGAAATCTAAAAGCACAACATTGTAGCCTACAATAGGGTGATTTTCAGGAGTATCCATAAAATGTCGATGAAGACGATATTACCTGTTACATATTTTTTAATTAATTCATCTCATGATTTTTTTCATTCCAACTATTTTTGTTCATGAACCTTTGATTCCCTGTGTTTCCTTTCTTATATCCCATTGAAACTTTAACTCTTTCCCTTCTCAGCTGAACTGGAACTTTTGGCTGATGTGAAGGGCTGTTACTCTGTGCTTCATTACAGTGCCTTTTCCTTTTGTTTGCTAGAAGGCCAGCTGTGAGAGACAAGCAGAAGCTGGCTGCATCTGTGGCAGTTTTGGAGTTAGGAGTGCTTGCAGTAACTGCTGACTGCAGTGATGATGAACCCACCCCACAGAGCCATTCACTGCCACAGCCTTATTGCAAACATCTGAGGAGACTCTGACCATCTTTACCATGGAATGAATGAAGACAGCAGTAGCAAGAAATTATTGAAGACAATTACAAAATCAGTTCACCTGAATAAATGGGTTGGTGGGAAGGCATTTTCAAAGCAGAGGAAAAGGATGATCTTGCATTGAGAACAACCACCCTCTGTGTTCCTTGGTCCATGCTAAACTTGTCATCTAGATCATTCAGTTCCTTATCAAATGCTTGACTTTCTTTCCAAGCTGTACCTGTCCCATCATGAGTTTTTTTGCCAACAATGTATGACCATGCCTTTTTGGGTAATTTTTCTAAGATCCACTTTTTCCCTCCTGTCTTCATACCTAAGCATCCTCAGTCCTTTTCCAACTGAAACAGTTCAGCATAAGAAATTGGTCCACCTCTTCCTACTCCCTGTCAAACAAGTAAACATCTTGGGGATTCTTGGCGTGAAAAAAAAGTTTGATTATATTAAAAGTAAAGACAGTCAATGAAACTTAAAGTTTTTGGCTTAAATGAGTGATGGCTGAGGTCTGTTGACTTTAATGAATTTCTGTCTGCAGAGATGAGAGCTGGAATTATATAAGTGCAAAAAATATCTCTCCTTCTGTAGGCTCTGGAAATACTGTTGGCGTAAACCACTGGAACAAACTACCCAGAAGTGAATTCTTTCTCTCTTGACATTTCTAAATAAGACAAAATGCCTTTATGGAGGATATATTTTGTTCAAACAGAAATTATATGGCTCAGTGCAAAAGTACCTGGATGAAACTCTGTGGCCTCTGTTATACAATCAGATTTTTTTTTGGATCTCAGATCTCGTGATCTTCAAAGTTTTTGTCTTACTTGTTGCAGTCTCACGTTTTTGGTTATATTTTCTGCTTTTTAGCAAAAACTGTAGGCTTTTGGGGAGCCAAGACCTTTCTGGAAAATTGCCTGCAGAAGGACTGTAGAGAAGCTAGTATGTGGTTGAGGGCTACTGTCCCACTCTCAGTAATTCTGAACAGTTATTGACATATTGAGTGACTGAAATAAGAAGTCATTCTCAAAAGAATATGGAAGTCACTCTAACATGCTTAAGACGTGAAATATATCCATAAAATATATGTGAAATATATACATAAAACATATGTGAAATAGCAGACGTTCACTAGACAGGGGCTGTTGTTAGGGTTCAGAGCTGGCTTGGTTTGAGGCGACTTTCAGGTTCTACATCTCAAAAGCCATTTGCACTTTTAAATTTTTTTAATTTTTTTTTATTTTATTTGCAGCTTCAGTCACGCATTGCAGAGTCAAGTAATATTTGATTCTGAATTTATAACTTATCCTTACCATTCTGAACTTCGGACATTCACATATTTTTTGGAGCGGAAAGCTGGCATGGAAGAAAACAATCTCCTGGGAAAAAAATGTCTGTACTTGAAATCCATTCTCAAATTGGATCAGTTTAGCATTGGCAAGAGGCCATTGGTAATCAATCTTCTGATGATACAGGGATAGACTGGCTCCTTTCCCTGGGTTAAATACCTCAAACCAAGATTTGATATCAGTTCTTCACGCATAAGTATCAATCTGTAAACAGAGCTGGCCACATTTCTACGAGGAGATATTTTGACAAATACAGTGTTGTCTGCAGATCTAAATAGAGTCTGAGGGGAAGGGAAGAATTTACATTTCAGCTGACCTTAAGGAAAGAATTTATATCACACAGGATGCAGATAACTTAATGCTCCAGAAATGCACTTGCTAGGGATGCACTTTCTGATGAAAGATTGTCATGGAGTACAGAGACAGATAAATGCCCTAGAGCATGTATTCTTCACTGATACAATTTCAGCATAGTGAGGTAAACACTTTGCTAATGTAATCCTTAGATGTGTCCTCTGTCATAATGGAGTACAAAATCCTAAACTTTTGTGCTGAACTGTGGGGGCTGTTATTATTACATTTTAATGTGTTTCAGAAAAAAACCTCAGTGACCTAAGAGGAACTGTAATATGCTAAAGAATTGTGTTTTAAAGCAGTACATAATAAGTGCAGTTTCCATACAAACTCAAATCCATGAGAATTCACAAGGTTTTTAGTGACATTATGACTGACATAATAGCAATAATAATAGTTCCTGTATCATCCTTATGCATGCTGTACATGTTTTGATTTTTTTATACTCTTTTTCAGAATTAAATCTGGAATGTATTTCTTCATTTCAGAAATGAAGGAGTACTCTTTGTATACACCTCCTTGAATTTCTGCAAATTCATTCTTATTATTCACAGAAAATTTCCTTAAGAAGAAGTACAGACTAAAATGTTTGGGATTAATTTGGAATTAATCCCAAAGAATTAATTCTTAGAAATCTTCTTGCTGCAGGTTCCAGCTTTAATCCAGGCCAGACCAGTAGTGAAAGTCTTGTAGAGCTGGTAAGAAGATATCTTTTGGAACTGATAAGACAGTATCAGATGTGCTGATAAGAAACTGGACACATTGGATCATGAACCGTGATCACCTTGCAGTGATGTTGACCTTTTCTAGTCTCCTTTTACTGAGCTGAGCTAGGGTCACTGGACAACATCCCAGTATTTGGTTCCTACTCCTGATGGATAACTCCTGATATCCAGGTTGTACTCAGTAAGCTGGCAATACTTCTTCCCTTTGCTGGAATCTGCATGATATCACAATCTGCAACCTGTGTTACTGTGCTGGTTTTTTTGATGTGCCCAAGGCAGGCAGGAGTGAGAAAACCCTTGAAGGTTTTCCAGCCTGCTAGGAGAGGATGGACTGATCCATCTTTAGTACTGGGAGCTGCTCTGGAATGTGATCTTCTGACCCTCTTGCAAGGGTAAATGTCCCTGTTTGCCTGCCTACAATTTCTTCTCTCTCTTCCCTTACCTTATGTGTGCAGATTGCTCTATCTGGAGTATGTATCTACATTAGTAGATTTACACATTTATTAATATAGATAGACACATTTATTAATAAGTGTGTAGTGTGTTTTTCCTCAGTATTGTATTTAAGGAATGCATAAGGATCACTTGTATGTCTGTCCATCCACAGCAGTGCAGAAAGTCCTACATTGCTTTTCAGATAATGGACCTTGCACAACTTGCAAACAATATAACATAATTGATTCTCAAATATAATTTTAAAGACCTTGTCTCCTAATGGGCTAGATTTCCTTTGAGACTTCCCTTTGCTTTGTCAGCATGACAGACCCACTTAATAATATGTGTCATGTATTTTATTGGTGTTTCTACACATTTAACTGTGGAGGGAGGTGAGGTCAGACATTGAATATGTAAGGCAACAATTAACAATGTAATGTACAGCATTTGCTTGGTGTCCAGCCAAGGATTTGCAGTACTTTTTAAATGGCACAGTACATAGCAACTACTTGATGTGCCAAACCACAGAAGATGGTTGATGATGCTTATGGAGTGGAAGATACTCTGTAAGTGGTCCCTGTAGTGTATTTACAATACTGTACATTTTGCACATGCTATTTATTACACTGCTTGTTTGTAGTCTTTTTTTCCAGATAGTATATTATCATGAACAGAGACCCATTGGGAGAGTTTTACTTATTGTGTGATAGGAATTGCGCTTCTTGCAATCTCCTTCTTCCATAAAATAATTTTCAGGAATGGACAATGCCGAAGCATTTTATTACCATATAGAAGAGTGTACTGAAAGCAAAACTAGATGTAACAATATCAAAAAAACCCCAAACAGTGCAAACAGAAAAGCAAGAGTAACACCCCAAACACAAAGAGAATTGTAATCTTCAGGGAAAGGGAAAAACATCAGGGAAAGCTGATGTGTTAAACATCTTTTATTCTCCATAAATTAGCTTCCTTATTTCTCCATTCATTTTTCACCCCCCGCCCCATCCCATCCCATCCCATCCCATCCCATCCCATCCCATCCCATCCCATCCCATCCCCATCCAATCCCCACATTTCCTTTGTATTGACTTTTCTCATCCTGACGTGCCTATAGTTCAGTTTTCTGCTGCAAAGAAGACAGGATTTGGCTAGTTGTGAACTCACCAACTCACTTGCCGTGAGCAATGCCAGAACCCAGCATATTCTGGACACCCTGGAGGTGGGAATGCAACTGCTGTGCTTCTAATAATGTCCACACTGGATGCTACATCCCAATGGCGTGAAAACATCTGAAAACTTCCAGGGGGCTGCCAGTGTGCTTTGTTGTCCAAATTTGTCAGACCCCTAGGACAAGAGGTGACTTGGCATTTATTTTGTCTGTGGCCTGACACCCTGGAGCAAGACTGAGTGCTTGCCATGTAAATCTGATACTCCATTAAAACTCTGTGAGAAATCCTAAATTTTGAATTTTTTTTTCCCAGTAATTTATCCTGAATGATCCCTTGAGTTCTGTTCTGTTTTCACTTGCACTGGTTGAATTCTGTTACAGGGGAGCTAATGTGTTTTTAATGTCGCCCTCAAACCCAATTAAAACAACAAAAAAAAAGTTTGTCTGGTGTTGCCTGATTTGAATTATTACAGAAATATCTAAGGTCTACATGTGGGTTAGTTTTCAGTATGAAAAAAGCCTACAGGACTGAGACTTCTTGAAGTTCTTAGGCAACTACTTTCCTTTAACCTTGTGAGTGTCCCATTTGAAGGTGGAACTCTTGCTTAATGTTAAACATGTATGTAAGATTTTGCCAGGCTGAAGTCTGCAACTTCCTTCTCCTCTATGGTTTATTCTGTGTGTTTGCTAGGCAACTTCAAGCAATGCACCTTTATTCTGTTTACATCAGCTGTGGGTCCATTTCCCTGTGTTTGTGGAAATCCGCATTTGGCATTTTCAGAGATGTCTGAGCCAAGTTCAAACCTCAGTGTTTGGATATAGGGTGATGGTAGACACATGTCTTGTCAGTTCCCCAGTTTTGTTATTTTTTAAAATGTATTTGATTATGCACTGGGCTTATATAATGAAAACAAATCTTTCATTAGTCTGGTTTGGGAGGGACTGTGGTTGAAAATGGGAAAGAGAAAAGGATCATGGGGAGGGAGGCAGGGAAGTTTGAGGGAAGACAAACAGCCAGTGATGCTACAGCCAGTGAGAGGAAAAAGCCTGGGGCAGCATTTCAGAGATTGTTCAAGAGCTGGGGCCCTCCAGCTCCTTTGGAGAAGTGGTCTGGTGATGCAGATGTGTTTCTGAGTCTGGGCTGCAGTTTCTTTTCTGCCTGGGCATGAGGCACCCTGAGCAAGGGGCTTTGGAAGCCTGAGAATCCTAGAGCTGTACCTTTTAAAGGCTCCTTTCCTCTCATGCTTGCAAGTTCCCAGTGATCAGAAGAGGATACCTGGTCCCTGCTGTGGGTGGGCTCCTCTGTTTTCCAGGGAGAGGAAATAAGGGAGCTAGAAGGATCAAACTGAATGGGAAATAGTAGTGCCTTCAGAACTGCATTTCAGATTAAATAAAAATTATTACATTTTGATACTAAGTTTTTTATAGATTTGATGGCACCATGGGAGCTGATCAATGGACAGCCAGGGGTGAGCAAAGCCTGTCCATATTTATCTTTGCTAAAGATGTATTTCACAAGTCAGAGCTGCAACACTGAATAATTACAATACGTGGATCCTAGCCAGACAGTCTTGGACAGAGTGGCTGACCAGTCACATCTGTTCTGTGCCTTCTCCATGATACCTCTTCTGAGGTCAGGAGAAGTAATGAACTTAAACCAAAATGGATTATTTATGGTGATATGCAGAGCATGAAAGGAAAGTAGGTTGTGGTTTTCCTAAGCCTAGAAAGACAGAGAAATTAAACTGTAGGTGAAATCTCTCTTGCTGAAGATGAAGGGCAAGATTCTGAATTGATGTACATCTCTGCAACTTGGCATCAGTGAAGCTGTGTTGATTTACACCAGCTGAAAAATCTGGAAGGGAACAATGCACTTTTTGTTTAATTTTTATGTGATCGTCAGACTATCCGTCACATTCAGTTGAAGAGGAATAACATTTGGTAGATGTTTAGTCTTGATTTTTTTTTTCCTGAAATGGGAAGTGAATTAAATGAAGTGAAGACAGAATAAGGCATTTTTATTATTTGAGCTAGCTGAACAGTCTGAAAAAAAAAAAAAAGAATCAAATAAAGTATTTGACATCACAGCAAAATGAATTATTTCTTAAAAGAATTGTTAATAGGAATTTAGAGAAATCGGTTGTGCTGGACATGACTGGATTTACAAAGAGTTGGCTGTATGAAACTGTCTGGCTAATCCATCTCTTTCACAGCATATGTTATATAGCCCCTGCCTGTTGCACATGTATCATCCACTGGCATCGTTCAGTGCTGAGTGTCACCGGGGACCCAAGGTACAAGGATTATCAGCTCTGTTTTAGGGACTGGAATGAGAATTGGGCTGGTGTCTGTGTCTACCTGCTGAACTCATTTTGCTGCAGTGGTGGAAACCGTGCAGGTATTGCTGCATGCCCTTAGCAAATGGCTTGCCCTGAAGGGAGTGTGGTACAGTGGTGGCTTATTTGGACACAGAGGCACTGTGCCAAGGTAACAGAAATGATTTATGGACTGAGGGCCCAGCTCACCCAAAGGAACAAGTGATTGTAAGGGGCTGCTTTCTGTTTCTGCCTAAGCCTCTTGTCAAAGGTGCTGGGGATGAACAGGCAGTGCCAAGCTGCTCTCTGTCTCCTGTGCAGGCAATGTTTGACTGTAAACAGCACTGAAGACCTGGCAGACTTTTTGATGTACTACACGTGCATCAGTTTTGACACAGACTAGGAAAGGACTGGTTCAGCAAAAGTTTTGGAGTGTGTAATTTCCTCTTTTCATTGAATTTAAACTCTGGGAGTTCCCATTTGGGACTTGTTCCACTGCTGGGGAATACATATATTAAATTACTATTATTCCAACCTGATGCTAGGTTACAGTCCAACCTCTATTACCTTTAAAAAAACAGTTTTGTAGGGTGCTGCAGTTTAATATGGAGAAAATATTCCTAATGTATTATTCTCAAGGCTGCTAGCCAAGCTGTGAAAACCACCCTTGCAGTCAATGGCAAATAGTACTGTGGGAAATGTACTTCCTCTTTCAGAGGCAATTTTGTAATTTCTAATAATGATAATGTGCATCTGAAATCAGAAAAGAATAAAAGTATGTGATGTTTTCAGTAAGGCATATATTAAAAATCCCTAAATCTGGTCTTGGAAAGTCTCAGTGGATCTGGAAACACTGAAAAAGCCAGGCTTACCTCTCAGGCAGCATGGCTAGGACAGAGCTGGGAGTCCAGGGACAGACCACCTTGCTGCTTAGCAAGGCAGGTGGGGCAGGGTAATGGTGAACCAGCCACCAACCAGCCTTGATATCAGGGGATTCTCAATCTGAAACAAATTTACCCTCTGTGAACATGAGGTTAACCGAGTGTGAACTGTAGTGGGAGAGGAAATGCCAATGAGCACAAACCCCTTTTCTTCAGCACAGGGAACTGATGTTAGAAAAACAAGGAGATTTTCTGGCAAATTACTTCTTGAAGAAAAGGGAGGAGAGATGTTCTTCTCTGGCTTCTCATGATGGGTGAGCAAAATTTGAGTGTGCACTTTTTTTGGCCTACAAACTGTATGTGGAATGTGTATTTTCTTGTGCAAGTGTGGAAGGCAATTTAATGTTATGCCCTTTACCAAGAGAGGCAGTTCATCTGGGTTGAAAGTGGAGAGTTTCTTCATGTAATATAGCAGCTGAAGTGAGTGAATATTATGTGGGTTGTGCTGGTACACAGTAGTACACCAAATGTTGCTCACACAGCTTTAGAGGTGTTCAGTCTAATTCAGTGGCTGCCCAACAGGTTTAGTGCCAGAGACCTATATAAGAATATCCTGCTCTTGGACACATAGTTCCTGAAAACATAAATCCCTGTGTGTGGTTACTGCACAACCAGCATCTAAGTCATTGCTTCGCAAAGCACTTTTAGTTGCTTGGGAAACATGAGGATATGCACTATACAAACCCAGTAACTGCGGTACTCCTGTAGCAGTCTACAATCTTGGAGCTGTCAAGAAAACTCCGTTCTCTCTTACCCACACCACAGCCACTAGGAACTTCATGTGATGACCCACGCAGAGTCCTGTACCTCCAGCCACTCTGAATCCATCCCCTTGGTGTTCCAGCAGATGGGGAGCACTCAAGAGGTGTTAGTAGCACAGACCACATCTATTGCACAGTTTTCTTTCCATACAGCAGGGGGTAGTAAAATACTCAGAGACTACATGTGCAAGAAAAGAGCATCAAATAATAGAGCAACTGAATGGAAAACAAACAAAATGTCTATTTTTAAACTGAGCTAAATCCATATAATTTTCAATAGGGAACCTTTCGAGTCCTTGTAAAACAAGCTCCTTAAGGGCTTGAATGATGCTATTTAAATGTGTAATGACTTGGCCTGTTAAAAACCCAACATATTGATTGCTGCACTTTGAGGATGAAAGTATTAAACATTTTAATCGTGCTGTGCATGTTTAGGATGCAAACAAAAGTCCTCATTGTGAACCTGCCAATTAAAGTAGCTGCCAATAGGGAAAGGAGACATGCCTGTGGCTTTCTTTGGGTTAGCTGAGGTCATGGCTACAACTAATGCAAAGGTTCTTAAAGAAGTTTGGCATCTGAATGCATGAAAATCCCAAGCAATACTCCTCTCTTTCTATTAAAGATTTTGGAGCTGTTTTGGACTGACAACAATGTTTACAGAACAAGATCAAGGCTTTTTTTCCCCCTTATATTATTAAGAAATATATAACACTTAAGGATGCAAAGGACAGTCTGAGATGTTAGTGCTAGAAACCCAGTTACAGGACTGCTCTTGGGCTTCAGAGTACTGAACATGACCATTATATAGTCCAACAGGGAGCTCATAAACCATCAAGGAAACCCAGGGGAAGCTGCTGGGAATAGTTATGAACTTCTAGTCAAGGAGTTTAGAACTTCATTAACAGTTTTGAAGTAACAATTTAATATCTGTTAAGTCATTGCCTCGATATTTCTATCGTACCATTTAGCAGAACACAGAGTAGCATCACATTTCTCTTCTAAACAGTGCAGAAAAAAAAAATAAAAAATCAAACTTCTAATTTCCTTAAGGATTTCATAGAAATGCATAACCTGTGAAGTTGGTTCCTAATCATGTTCTTACACCAATTTAGCCTGATAAGATCTAAATCCTAGCATACCTATTCCAGTGTATGTTAAGAGGAATCTGAATGACAAACACCCATGGTACACTGGTGTAGAGAGCTGTGAAGAGCTTAGTCTGGCTCTGTGTTTCCTATTGCAAGAGGAAATCTGTACTTAAGCCCATGTACGACATGGGACAAGTTCATTTTACATTTCTGTAAAGGTTTTTAAATTTACATCTAAATTTTTGTCTGTATTTTTGTCTCAGCTGATGTGGCTTCATAGAAAGATTCTGAGGAAGACACAGAAGTCCTTTGGTGAATGTATACTGAATTTGTGTTATATAATTATTTGAATTTTATTGGTAACCACTAACTAATGATTCTGAAGTAAGTTATAAAAAACAACCTGTAAGCCAAATCTACTTTATTTTCAAGAATCTCCAGCTATCACTCACATATCCTTGCCAAACGTGTCATTTCTCTTAGCAACAGTTTAGATGACTTTAACAAGTATTTTTAACCTGTAAAAGAAAGTCGTAGAGCTCACTTCTGAAATCTGAAGTTCTGTGCAGATACCTAAGGGCTGGATTCAGTGATAAATTGCTTCCACTCCTGACAAGGCCATGGAAGCTTTCCTTGCAGGGAATGCTTAGTAATCCAGTGAAAGCGGTTTGGATGGATTTTTGTCTTTCCAGTTGAATCTGGCTTTATTTTCTTTCTCATATTATAAATTATTGTATGTGTAATAAAATATGTGCACCTCCTGAGAAAAATGTCAATTCTACAGAGAAAGAGGCTGATTCAAAGATAACATTAGCTGTAGATCTATTTGTCTGTAATTCATCCACACTTTAAATTATCACCTAGGTTATCTTGGTGCAATGGCATCTTGGTAGCCATGGTTTTACATAAAATGTCCAAAATTTCTCTTGCAGTTTTGCCTGCAGACAATTTGTAGTGCAGTCTTTAATGCTCTTTTAGATCCCTTTAAAAACAGATATTTCTGGAATGACAGATGCATTGGAGATAGCTAGCTGGTATTAACCCGCCAAAGTGAAAAACTGTCCAGTCTTTTGCATCCACCTTGTCAGTGGTTTCTGTCATCCCTGTGGGTTGTATAATACAGAGTGATGTGGCAACAGCTGAATCTGGTTGAACGTGTGCCAGAACCACAAATATGTTGCTGAATATAATGTACCTTTTTTCCATCTAATGAGCAAAAGCACAGATGATACACAGGGGTTCTCACATCCCACTCTATCTCTCATTCCCATCTTTGGATTGCCTACCAAGTGCTCCAAGTGCAAACTAACCTCTGAATTTGATATACCAGATGCTGCTATCTCATTTAAACTTGTGTCTTTTAAAGACATATTAATACTTAGCAATATCAGTTAAATAATCTCTTTACTCTCAAGATTTATTTAATCAGGTGGGTCAGGCATACCTGCAATGAAAGCACATTCTTAGTGTCCCCTTCTAAGCCTTCTACAGCATCCTGTCCTCTTCAAGGCTCTCTTTTAGATGCTGAGTTTCATGGCGCAGGCATTATTTATTGCTTGTTCAGTGCTAAACTCTCACTGTTTGAAGTTTAGTTATAAACTTCCAAAAATGTACTTATAATAAGAGTTTTATCTGACCCACTGCCTTATTATTGTTCTCTATTGGTTTTTTGATTTTTTGAAGGAGTCCTTTTAATACCACTGTGATTTAATTCACCAGTTCTTGAACTTTATTCTGGATTAATAATTTTCTAACAGTAGGTTTGGATTTAATTTTAAAATAAGTTTTCAAAAGGTCATTCTATAATGAGATACTTGTGTGGCCATTGAGAATGAAAAAGGGAATGGATATGTTCAGTTGTTCCAGAAAGCTCCTGGTATAGATATAGGTAACCTCTAGGTTAGATTTGAAATTAAAAAAAAACAAGGGGAGAAGGCTTGAGAACCTATTTTTGTGTCAGATCCACATGACTGGCAGGAATAAGAGTGTTGATATCACTGGGGGTGAATGTCTTTAATTTTTTGGCTAGGAACAGGGGAAAGATAAGGTATCAGAAAGGAAGGCTGTAGCAAGTCTAATTTTTGCTGGATTTGGAAGAGTTCAGAAGGAAGCTAGTGTAGTCATAAGCAAATATTTTATTTTCAGTATTCCTGGACACATCTTCCATTTAAGGAAGGCTTGGGATAAGGCTGGGGAACTGGAAAAAAACATGTCAGAGAGAGTACTATGGCGTAGGCAGGAGCATATGCTTCATATTAGGTATTCCAGTACAGATTCTTCCTCTCTCTACAGTACATGATAATTTTAGGGCTAGGACTGGAATCAGGTTTTCAGAAAAAAAGGTAGAAAGCCTTTTTATTCTTGCATTCTGCAAGGCTGGCAGAAATAGGATGAAAGTGTACATAATTGGGAACAAATGCCTTATAATTGGATTTACTATACAAATTGGTCACTTTAAATTAAAAAAAAAAAAAAAGACAAGAAAAGAAAATTAGGCTTAGGTTTAGGGTAACATTATGACCTAAAAGAGGGAATCTTCCTCTTCTGCCAAGCTCACTGTTGGATTGTTTAGGATCAACAAAGATTAGAAAGAATGTTGTTTTCTAACAAATCACATTTTTTAAAAATGAAATGTTAACTCTGTTTAATTTAATTTTTTTGTCTTAAAAGCAGGATTTAAGAAGAAATTACCCATTGAGCCTAGCTTGTCACTGAGTCTGGAATGGCTTCAGTGGTAGGAATGCAGGTTAGCATCATGAAGGGCAAATGCTGTTATTCCTTATGGAATACCTTGTTCACCTGCGTGGGAAGGGTGGATATTTGGAATGACTATTGGTGACTATACAGTTATTTTCTTTAATGCACTTTAGCTGCAAGATCTAATTCGATGCCCATATAATAAATAGGATTATGGTTGGGGTTTATATCCTATCTGAGAAGGAAAAGGTTTGACCTGGAAATTTAGAATGACAAGTTATATCAATAGCTGATGTTTCCTGTTTAGAGATCCCTGCAGGGATTAGTTCCTTTTCAGGTTAGGTTCATTTAAGTTTTGAGTGTAGAAAATAAGTCTTGAAGAAGTCAAGGTCCTGTTGGATTCTTTATGTTCTCAAGTGATAATATCAATTTCTCCACATGCTATTAATTTGTGCTGGGTTTCACCCTAGCTGTTGGTTACCTGGCTATAACCATAACCTTGTGAATGTGCAAGGAGTGGGAAACTCAAATGCACATTTTTTCCAAGAAGTTATTAAACTTCATAGTTCTGTAGAAGTGCTTACAGAAGAAATTATTAATAATGAACAGCAATATATGATGTTCACCCAAGGGTTCTAGAGAAGCTTGGGAGGAGGATTACTGTAAATAACTGTTTTGAAGAACCAATGAACAGGAATTAATATTGTGTGTTGGCAGAGAGTCAATATGGATTTTTAAGTGTAGGTCATGCTTCACAAATGTAGTAGCATCCTTCAGAGAAGTCAATAGGCTTGTGGATAAAGGAATAATGGTTCATTTAACCTATTAGGTTATATCTTTTAAAGAACCTAGGTCAGAGGATAAATGAAAGAGACAGAAGTCAGCAATAAACAGTCAGTTTTCACAGAAAAAGGAGGTTACCAGTGAAGTATCCATGGGATTTGTCCTGGGGCCTGAAATGTTCCCAATGTTAATAGGTGGTCTAGAAATGAGTAGGATAAATTTTTGAGGTATTGTAGTTTGCTGACAATACTAAGTTATTCTGAACGGAATGATAGAATCATACAATACTTTTGATTGAAAGTGACCATTAAAGATCATCCTGTTCAAATTCCCTGCAATGGGCAGGGGCATCTTTAACTAGATCAGATTGCTCAGAGACACATCCAACCTGACCTTGAATAGGAAAGTTGTTCCAGTGTTTCACCATCCTCATTGTAAAAAATTTCTTCCTTCTATCTACTGTAAATCTATCCTCTTAAGTTTAAAACCAATCCCCTTTGTCCTAAGTCAACAAGCCCTGCTAAAATGCTTGTCTCCGTCTTTCTTATAAGTCATCTTTAGATACTGAAAGACTGAAATAAATGTCCCCAGAGCCTTCTCTTCTACAGGCTGAAAAACTCCAAGTCTCTCAGCTGTTCTTCATAGCAGAGGTGCTCCATCCCTCTAATCACCTTCGTGACCCTCCTCTGGACTGGCTCCAACAGCTCCATGTCCTTCCTGTGCTGAGGCCCCCACAGCTGGATGAGTGTTCCAGGTGGGGTCCCACCTGAGCAGAAGGGCAGAATCCCCTCCCTCCCCTGCTGCCCACGGTGCCACACAGGTGGTTTCTGGGCTGCCAGTGCCCATGGCTGGGTCATGTCCTCTCATCCACCAGCACCCAAAGCCTTCTGGGCAGGGCTGCTCTCCATCTGTTCATCTCCAGCCTGGACTGATACCAGAGTTGCCTGGACCCTGGTGCAGCACCTGCACTTGGTGTTTTTAAGGTTTATCAGCTTGGCACAAGGTGCCCTTTTCAAGTTTGTCCAGGTCCCTCTGCATGACATTGCATCCCTCAGGCATGTCAACTGCACCATACAGCTTGGTGGTGTCTGTAAATATTCTTAGGGTGAGCTCAGTCCCACTGTTTCTGTCTTTGGTGAAGGTATCAAACAGTACTTTTCCCAGTACAAACCTCTGAGGGACATCGTGTGTCACTGATCTCCATTTGGACATTGAACATCCATTATATCTTTGAGCTGTCGATCCTCTGGATGTGACTACCCAACCAATTCCTCATCTACCAAACAGTTCATCCATCAGACCCATTCCTCCCCAGTTTTGAGGTCAGTTTTTTCTGGGGGGACCATGCCCAAGGCCTTACAGAAATAGATGGCATCTGTAGCCCTTCCCTTGTCCACTGATGTGGTTGTGCCATTCTAGAAGGCCACAATCACTTGTTCTCCATGTGCCTTAGCAGAGCTTCTAGGAGGATCTGTTCCATTAGCTTCATAGGCACAGAAGTGAATATGTAACATAATTTTGCTGTGAAGAGTTATAGAAAGGAATAGTATATGTAAAGTGAAACCAGAAAGGATCAATTTTTTATAGGAAAAAAAACCTGTACTTTTGCCTCAGATTGCATTTTTAAGCTGTCAAGATTCTTGCAACAAGATGCTGTGGACAATGAAAAATCTCTCAGATGTGAACAGTTCAAGAAAAACCATTAAGGACTATTAAAGATAGAGTTGCTACATCTGGTTAGTTGCTGCATCAGCCACAAAACCCAGGAGTTTGAAAAATATTCTGGGGAATTAGTGCTGTATATTACACTGTTCTCACACTCTTTCCTGGGATCTGTCTTGGTGACCATCAGGAATGGCTGCTGGGTAAATTGGAAGCTTGATCTGGTAAAATAAAATAATTTTGTCTTTGTGAAATAATTATTGTAATTTATGAATTTAATCTTGTAAAAAAGAACCAGATATTGAGTGTATCTGATTATGCATAGGTGTTATTTGAATTTTCCAAATACTGCCATTATCAGTGCAAATTATTTGTTATCCTTGTCATATTTCTATATGTTTAAAAAGGCAATACAATTGCTTTAGTAAGATAAATTTGGCACTCTGCACTCTGAGAACCTTTTCAGATGACTTTATTTGGAATCAAATAAATTGTGTATTCTTTTCTTTTGTGTAACTGTCCTCTGTTCCAAAGTCAAAACTGAAAATAGAAAATTAGTTAATTAAAAGTATAATATATGTTACACACCATGAGCTGTCTTGCAAAATAAATTGCACAGTTAATGAAGCAAGCCCACAAGTAATACTACTCAGGTTTAAGGAGCTGCTCCCTCAGTTTGCTTTTTCTGCTTTTGCTGTGAGTGTAGTAAATCTACCATGGTACCATCACTGGCTGAAATCAGCAATAGTTCTGTTTAGGCATTTAAAATAGTATCAGAGAGTCATGAAAGAATATTTGGTCCTTTTAGTTGCATGAAAAACCTAATAAAAATACTGTATTGCTCAGAAATAAATAAAAACATTTTGCAAAATGTCAGGTGCAGAGAAACTTGTAGGACATGAGATCCTCTTTGAGGCAATATACTGTATACTGCTGGTGATAGGCTTTCATTAGCTTTATTAGCTTCAGCTTCTTAATTTGCACTCCCGCCATCAAGTCCTTGTCTCCGTTCTCTCACAGACACTCTCATAGTCCGGGTGCATGAAGCTTTGTTGCTGTATTTTGCAAACACAGTAGAAAGTGGCAATATTGTTAGACATGTCCTTGGATGCCCTGTGACTTGCAGCAGCAGCAGGAGTGATGATCTTGTATTTAGTATCAAACAATAGCTCACTATAGAATTTTCTAAACTAGAGTTGGCTTCTCACCATGTCCCAGTACCAAGCTGGCATTTCACAATAGAGGAATCAAATGTCTTTTGGCAGCATCTGATGTCATCATTGCTTAGGGCTTGATCTCAGAATTTGGCTGTCATGAGTCACTTCATCTACTCAGTTGTGTAAAACAGAAAAAATGTGGGCATCAGCAGTGCTGTGACCTTTATACAGTTTTCAACAGATTGAAAGAAGGCAGAACTGTTATTACTAATTTTACACTGCTAATATATATTGGGCTTTTCCAATCCATTAAGCTAATGAATGTCTATCACCAGAAGTATGCACCATATTACTTTAAAGGAAGTCTCATTTGAACCCAAGAACTCACAAGCAAAAAGTCCATTCTGTCGGGGACATGAATAACATAAAGGCCTTTCTTTTAATGTTATCTTTCTGACTACAATAGTTGCATAATAAAATTTTAAAATGTGGTGTTAAAGGACTACAGCAGGAAAAGATTTGACATACTAGCAGTTTGATCATAGTCTGCTAATTGTGCCAGGCTTTCAGTTTCCAAATCAAACTTTTTGTCTGTGTCGTTCTGATGGTCTTTCTTAGAGAAATTGGAGTGGTGTACTTGGACCATGGAGTTCCGTGAGTGAAACTGGGTTGGTCTGTTTTGATCTGTTCCCAGTTGAAGCTGGGGCTGATGAAATCTGCAGTCTCCTTCTGTTACAAAGATCACAGTCATTTCTGCACACCTCATGCTGCATTGTATATACTCAGAACTAGAATTTATCTCTGGCAAGAGCTGTGCTTCCTGAATTATGTTTGGCATGCCTGTTCTCAGTTGTGAAGTATTTATCCATTTCCTGGTGTCAGCTGCTGAATCCAAAGGGATTATGGTCCCTTTTAAATAAAATCCAGTCTTGTCATCTGCTACTGAATCCAAGAATTATTATCACTTGTTTCATGGGCTTCTTATCAACAGCTTATTTTGGCCTATTGGTCTTGAAACATTTTCATAACACCTCATCAGCACCTGTTTTGCTAATTCATGATGTGGCTGAAGTTGAAGTGAAGGTGGCTCTGCCATCTAGTTTGATTTAGATCTATTGCTGACTTAATAATATGAGCAAAAATGGCAGCTGAGCGTCTGTCTGCCTTTTTCTGTAATAAATGTACATAAAGAATCTCTGCATCTGCTAACTGATGCTGCAGATTGCTTTCCCTTCAGTGGAAGTCTTTCCAAATGGTCTCAGAAGCAGCAAGAATAGATGCTTGTGGTTGTTTTTCCTGGCGTATCCCTGGTGTATGGAGATACATAGTTTCTGCTTCCTCTGTTTCTGTCACTGCAGTTTATAGGTTGGCCATTAATTTTTCTGTCAAATTGCAGTCTGGAGCATATGTGTTAGATGGCATCTACAATACATGGCACCTGCATGCTCCATACTGTTTGCTTATTTCTGGATCAATACATTATCATTATATTTCTTTCACTGATCACTTCAGTTGCTCTTTCGATGAGTGGCATATTTAGACTAGGTCTGTTTCTTTAAAAATTTGCTTCCATTCTTTCTGAGACTAATTGTGGGTGCCAAGAATGAGAACTCTGCAGTATAAACATTTTTTTCCCCAATTACTTATTCAGGTAAAGGCAAAACAAAACACTTTTGTATCTGCTGTTCTTTCTACTGGGCTCTTTGAATATGTTGATGATCTGTTCCAGCATTTGGGGGCATTATTCCAACAGAATTTTCCTGATCATCTTCCCCCCACTATAGCCCCTCAGTGTTATACCAATGATTTTTCTCCTTCCATTATAAATTCTGCAGGGAGACTTAGTTCTGGTGTTCAGTTTTATTGCCTGGACACAGATTTTGTTTGGAAATCCACCATACCTGGCATCACTCCATGTTGATGATTTCCTTTGTTTCTCACCCTTATTTTGCCTCTTTGCAAATTGTGTTTTCTATATTGTTGTGGAACTCACAAGATCGACCTCTGCTGTCATCTTCCATATGCCACATGCTGAGTAGTAACATAAGAAAACAACACATTTCTTAAGGCTTTAAACTGAGAGAACTGTAACAGAACTGAAGCCTTGTGGCAAGCCAGTGTTCCCAGATGGGAAAGACTACATTTAAGGCCTTTGGTGCTATTAATTTTTAAAGGCTGCAAAGAATGAGTAAAGTGTGAGTGAGGCCTGATGGCTGACAGGGATGGAGGGGTCCGAGCTGACTGTGTTACACCAGCGCCTCTGACTTCTCCCCAGCTTCATTTTGGAGCAGTCTCGACAGGAGGTCAGAGAGGCATTTCCAGTGGGAATAGACTTGCCAAAAGATGCCTTTGTACTCTGGTGCTGTGCTGGCAGTAATGTGCTGCTCAGCAGGTGAAGGGGAGGGGCTGTTACAGAGATGTTTGCACTGGTAGAGGTGGGATTCAGGTGCAAAGCTGCTGAGCTATTTTGAGTGTTTTTCACTCTTTTTAGCCTGTTCTGATTAGCTGATATCTGAGGGCAATATTTTTACAAATTTATAATGAAATGTAATCATTCTTTGTTGCAATTCTGTCTATATTTACAAACTTCCAGTTCCCTGAATGTCAGAAGTAAACATGAGAGGCTCATTGCTTTAACAGTCTCCTCAGATAATTGTCTACCCTAAGCCCCTCTTTCTTGCTTCATTTCTTTATCAAAATCATCGTACATGCTCTCTAGTTGTCTCTGGGGCTTTCCTGCTGCCTGCTTTATCTGTGCTTGCATTTTTGCCCTTTCTCATCCTCGGTGAACTCAACTGAACAACATCCATTGCCCTGAGTTTGAACTTAGTCCCTAAGGAAAATTGCAGTGGTTGGTTCTTTTACTAGGCCTCTGTTTTGGGTGCTGACCTTCAGTGTTTTTTCTCTTCCATGTAAGTGTTGTAACCAGCTTTTTACATTTAACCTACTACGTTATATTCAATAAAATGTGACCCCTAAATTCAACTCTACTATCAGACAGATTAGCTATTCCTATTTATAAATGTCACTGTTTTCCTTTTGTGTGCTGTCAAACTGCAGTTCTCCTTTTCCCCACATCAAATTTTATTTGTTTTGCATAGACCCCATGTTTCAGAATAGAAAATAATTGACTTTTAGGGTCACTCAGGGAAGATATTTTGTTTTCTCAGGTTTCTGGGCGGGGCACTTCAGCCAATCACATTTTTGAAGAAGATCTCTCAGACATTTGAACTTGATCCTATTTCCTGCCAATAGCACCTGGCAAGAGAGCTACGTAATTTAAATTGCAGATATAGTAAAGATTTATTTTAGGTAAAGCCTGTTTGTAAGATGTTTGTGTGCCAAGTTATGTCTGGAGTAAACTTTTATAGCAAGCACTAAATCAGAGGCAAGCAGTATAGAAAGAATTGTAAAGGGGAGTGAAATAGAAAGGCTGACAGATCTGTAACTATAATAAAAATGGTTGTGGAGAATTCTATGGCATTAACTTAGATAATTGCCAGAGTCGTAAAATCCAGATTTTTCTGTCTTCAAGACTCCTGGGAGCTGCTGGAGAAGAAGAAAATTAAATGTAATGGTTCATATATAATTCAGAATTTTGTTGCTTTTTATCATTCTCAAAAGAGTAAAAGTGACCTACTTTCTATATGTTGTAGTTTAGTGGGAAATTCCCCCGACTCCCAGTGTTAGCATGCTTGTTCTCCTCTTAAGCAGGTGCTAACTCCCATCTCTGCTTTACTACTGCTGGCATAGTATGTGCTAAATGTGTTGTGACATTCTTTCCTCTCAGTGTACTATGGAGCTGGTTGTGCTCCTTCCCAAATTCCAGTTTTGTTAAGCTTCTGGGATTAATGCAGGATCTAAATTAAATTTCTATATGTTAGTCGCTAACCACAGTAGAAGTAATTAAATAACAAGGTCTCCTCTAAGACTCATGTTTTTAGAATCAGTAAATTATATGTAATGATGACTTAAAAGAGAAAAAAAAAGATAAAGCTGAAAGATATGGATAAAGGCACCACTTCATCTTTATTTGTTGCAATATATATTTGGAATAAAGTGTGAAAGAATAATTAAAAATATTCTTGGAGCTCAGACAAGAGTCAATATTAGCTCCACTGTAAGGATGGATTAGAACTGGAAATATTTCAATCCAGAAGGCGTCTTCCATTCCATGTTTACAAAATCCAAGGAGGACAGTCTAAAAAGTCTGGGCGAGGAAAACTAGGAAATTGGACTTAAGGTTACACATCAAGGCTGTCTTCATTTACAGTACAATACTTCAGAAGTATGCTAGAGAGGGTATGAAACCAATCAGTTCTGATCCTTCCCTCCAAGAAAAGCCAATGTTTAGTTTTCTGGATCTAACTCTATGTGGAGAAAAAGGAGATAAATTTAATGAGTTTATACTTTTCCAACTTGTTGCTGAACTTATTAATGATTGAGGAAATTCTTTAACATTTTCACTTATTTTTCTATTCCCTTCATAGATAGAGACAGATGAGAGAACATGTTAATCATCTTTTGCTGAAAAAGGAACTTTATTGAGCATTAAGGGATTCTGAGTTTTAGGATGGACCGTGCTCTAGTTACTTTTCCAAGGAGAATTTGCTACACAGTTTGATTCTTGGGTGTACGTACAAGAAGCAAAACAAAATAATGCTTTTCATTAAATGAAATATATCCTTTAGACCTGTTTGTGGGGATATATTTGAAAAATAATAATGGTTTTCTTTAGCCATGTTCTATTTAGTTATTTATTTGAAGTAAGCAGTTTCCTCCAGCTATGGATATTAGACCAGTTAGCAAGAGGACTTGTTCATATATTTTTACTTTTTTGATCCAAGTCTTAGGAGTTGGGAGTTTGGTTCCAAAGGGAATGAATTTACGTATGCAGGACACGTTGTTCAAGGAGCTAATACTTACAGTAAACAGAGGTTGCTTAACTGTTGAGTAATGCTACAATAGTTATTTCCAATATTTTGCAAGAAACAATGTTCATGCAATGTTTTACCACTAGCAATTTGTTAGTGGTTTTAATTTAGTGCCAAAAAAATTTCTAAGTGCTGTAATTTCAAAAACATGGAGCATCACATATTGGGAACTATACACTCTCTATATTTTTGTAAGGTAAGACGTACATGAAAAAGACACAGTTTTTCACCCAATTAATGGTACTTTAAAATCTAAATAGTGTAGGAACACTCTTGTGACATCACAAATAGTAAATTATACCCATTGAATGGAGATGCATGTGTGTGCAACTTGTGTTGCATGTTAAAGAGAAAGTCTTTAAAAAATGGTTAAAGGAAGTCTTTCACCAATGAATTAGGTCGGGAAGGCAGATACAGTCTGATGTGGCCTTATTTTGTCTTCTGTTTTTGGAGAAGTGATGTGTTTACATTATAGTCAGGTCAAACCTAGCAGTACTATAAGTCTATATGCAATTCTTTGTGCAGTGTATTACATTTATTGTGATTAATATTTGAATAGAAAAAGTTATAAAGTGAATGAAAATAAATTATCTGTAAAGTGTCCCTGGATCTCACTCACTCCAGATCCTATAAGCATTTGGAATACTGCTGTACTTAGTGTATTTCTTTGTAGCTTAACGGTATCACTAGAAGGTTTCCCTTCCACTGGAAATAGGAGGCAATTTCCTAGTGGAGGTCAGCTTTAACAAACAGTTCTATTAATGCAACTCTCACCAAGTTCTTCCATTTGAGATAGAAGCAAGTTCTTATTTTAAAGGGGAATGACTAAAGGATAAAGCGTATGAAATTGTTTTGAAATGTCTTACTCTTCTTGAGTCGCAGAGAGAAGCAAAAGTTTTATCTCACATGGTTTTGCTTTCTCTACTGCTGTGACATTTATGCAGGTATGCATATCTATATAGGTATACACATATTTACATATCTATATTGAATAGGGACATAGTCCTCAGCTAGATTTGATTAAAACCTACTTTTCTCTAATTAGACATTTGAGTCTGAAGTACTGGAGACTAAGCATGAATATTCGAAGGGAAGCTAGGAGTTTCCCAACATTTCTTCCACCAGTTTAACAACTGTTTATTTGCTGGTGCAATCCTATCATTATAGCCTTCTTTAAAAATAGCAACATAATTGTTGGCCTGAAATTAGTAAATTCATGTGTGTTTTTTCATGTGGTATAATACTGTGCATACCCACATACACACAGTTTTTTTTCACAAGCATATCTACATTGCATTAAGTGTTGTGCATTTCCATTCAGTTCCAAGCTGATTGGTCATTGCCTGCTTAATTTTGTTAAAATCTGAATAAAACTTTAGGTGTCCCTTTGGAAGTCTTGCCTTCCAATGAGGACCTAGAATTTAAGAGATGAGGCATATTAACTGGTTATTATTTCCAGCAAACTCACTCCCAGTTAACATCCACTTATGAATGTCCAACTATAAAAGTAGGTTTCTCCATAATTTTTCTTGTTTTTCTAATAATTAATTTTTTAATAACTAGGAGCAGAACCTGTATCAGGGAGTCTGTATGGCTGTACCTTTTAATACAGAAAGCCCAGGAAATATTTAGGCATTCACAATAATGTCACACTCTAGATCTTGCTTTGCAGATAATCTGTTCCTTTAAAATACTCCATGTTGTATATTCTTTGATGAAGCATCCACAGAAGAAGACTGGCTTTTCATACACATGGTGGTACCTGGAAAAATATCTGTAATGGTTTGTCAGACACCTCATGAAATTTTTGATGGAATGCTAGCTTGTTAGCTTAAAGGCAAAGTATGAATCCATGTCTTGTAACATGGAGAAAAAGCCCAGTACTAATACAATCAAATGAAAGAAAGAAGTCTGTGCAGGAAACCTGTGACTCTAGCTAAAGAGGCAGGTTAATTGTCATGAAGTTGCTGGCAAAGACTGTGCTTTGGGGTGGAAAAGTGAGCATACAGCATACAGGAAAATGACTGTGAGAAGGAGATGAAGACATGCTGAGCAGGACAGGTTCCAACCACCCAAATGCACATCAGGGTTGTGAGTGCTTGGGCAGATATCTGCAGCAGTGCAAGACAGGATGTAATCACAGATGTAGAATGAAATATCTGTTCTTTGTTTTGAAAAATGGCCCCACATCCTTTCTTTGGTGTTGTTTAAAGAGCTTCAATAGAAAGCAAAGGAAGATACAAAATAAAAGAGCAGGAATTAGTGCAAAAAATGCAAAGTGATGAAGAGGAGCTAATGAGGTGGATTGAGAAGTGGAAATGGTGTTAACGAAATGAAAATAATACTTCTGTAGAAATTATGCATGAGAATGAAGGGGATCAAATGAGAAAGCTGAATGTAATTCCATTACTGTGGAACTGAATAGCGTGAAAGAAAAAATGAAGGAAATGTCAAGGAGGCAGCAGATAAAAGAAAGGTTGTGTTAGGGTGATATGTCACTGAGGAAATGATTTTCACACTGATTGGTGTATTTTCTCCAGTGTGTTGCACTGCTTATTTCCTTTCAGAACTGATAGCTTTCTGATGATTGGATGTCAGAATATTTTGTTCCACAAAGGAAAGATTTGCTGATGGGATTTCAAATATTTGTTTTGTGTGCCATTTCTTGTCATTAACCATGTCTTCTTCCTATTGCCCTTTAAACCTGATATAATGTTGGTTTATACATCTCCTCCTAAAGAAGCACTCAACATGAGCAAGTTATAAAAGTATTCTACAGAGTTTGCCAACACTTGAGGGCAGGAACACTCAGACATTTTTGAACACTTTGGTTCTAATTTAGCACTAACTGGAACATACCTCATCTCCACAGTGTTATTTTCTTTAGAAAAGAACATTGGTTTCATATACAGAACAAAAGGATGATCATTAAAACCCATCTGTGGGCCTCTTTAATAAGCAGAAGCGTGAGATAACCCAGAGAGCTTTTGCACAGCAGTACATTGAAACTTCAGGGAAGTTTGCAATGCTCAGAGACTGTTGGGAAGTAAGAAAGTAGAAATCCTTAACTATTAACCAACTGAGCCAGTAGCCAACTAAAACTCAGTCCACATTCTAGCAGATATGAATGTGTCCATTGATACTGCATTCCCTGACCAGTAGCAATAAAGTGTCCGTATTTGCATATCTAAACACTTATGAGGAACTTCTTCCTCTAGAAGAATAGAAATACATTTGACATAAATAGTGATGCCTTTTCAATATCCACTTGACACACACATATTTTTCCACCAGTGAACATTGCTCGGACCACTACAACTGTGAAATACATAGAGAAAAGCTGGTCAAGAAAAGGAAAAATTTACCAAGCAGGAATACAAATTTTGGAGTGTGAATTATCAAAAATTCTTATCTTCCATGTGAGGGGTTGCTATAAAACATTATTATTTTAGATTTAGTTGCATAGGATCTGGTAAAAATTCAGATTTCGATATTGTAGATACATATAAACACTACCATATGATAAAAAATTGTACTTCTTATATGAACCATTAGTAAAATTGAAAAGAGCTGGTCACCCTGTTTTTCCAGGTTGTCTGTAAGGTTAAAAAAAAAAGTCCAAAATTGCACCATTTTGCTGTTGAAAATGGGTGACCTTCATATTTCTTTTCCTGAAGGTGAGTGTATATGAAAGAGACAAGCTAGAATGTCAGCTAGCAATATGTCAGCTATGGCATGTGGGTTGTTCATATCCAGGCTGTTGCCAAGCAGAAAATGTAAACTAAACGAAAAGCCACTTCTCCATGGTGGAAGGTGGAAGAACCTACCTTGCATGCATGGCAGGACTTGATGATATACTGTAAAAGACTGCTGTATTTTACCCCTTGATCTCTAGAATACTGTAAGAGGGAAGGAAATATGGAGAACCTTGAAATTCAGAGCCAATTATTCTTCCCAAGTTTTGCATGGTTCTCAGGATGGTGAGTAATGGGTTGCTGTTCTGCACAGCAGCACAGCTGTACAGCTACTGGATTTGCTTCAACAAAACATCAACTTTTCAGTAAAAAATTGGCTGCAAGAAGATAACAGATGTACAAAAGAAAATAGGGAAAGAATAACTCTTAACATCTTTATATTTTGTTTACTAGAAATTTTTAAAGGGAGAAAAAGCTTAACTGTTATGGCAAGTTGATATTTTTGACCTTATAAACTATTTTTATTGCACTAATTTGTTCATATTATTGTACCACAGATAAGAGTGCTGTTGTTGCAGCTTGGCAGGTTCATATTCAACCTTCCTTTTCCAAATACTTGTATGTTTGGTACTATTTAAATGGCAACAGAAGCTGGCAAGAATCTGTGGCTACACTTCTTGTTCTTTTAAACTATGAAAAACACTCTGGTTAACTCTTGTCTTTGTTTAGTCTATTGTTTCAGTTTCTTTGAAAAGACAATGGCAGATATGGGAGAGAATTATTGTTCAGTCTCTAAGAAGATTCTTTCTGTTTGCTAACAAACTAGTCTTTTGGGGGCTTTGTATTTCTTATAGTAGCAGTCATGGACACTAATTCCCAAATATGGGCTTGTAATTCCTGCTTGGGGTTATAGTCACAGAAACATAGAAGGCACAGGAACTAGGAATAGTGGCATAATCCCAGAAGTGTTACAGAAAGAGAGGTCATAATGCCCTTTAAGTGAAGGAAGCTGTGACTGGAAATGTTCAGGACTTACTGTCCCAGTAAACCTATTGTCCTCATTATGTGAACTCTTTGTGGGCACCATACAAACACATAACAGAAAATCTGTCTTCTGCCCAGAAAAGCTTATTTTCTAATTTACAGCTTCTTTGAGCAGCTACTGTCCACAATAAATCTCAAAAGGTTGCTTTCTCTTAACAATGCATTGGAGTTTTCACTGAAGCCAGTGCTGAGCTGGGGCAGCACTGACCTGCACGTGCTCCTGGGTGTTTACACTGGAGTGGCTCTGGTGCTCACACTCCATCCTGCTCCTGCCAGTGTCATAAAAGCTGGTGTTTGCAGAGGCATGGAAGGGCAGGGAAGCAGGCAGTGATACTTCCTGAGAACAGCTTCCCAGTTTTGCAACACTTTGAAAGTCAGGGACTTCTTGACCCAGAAATAATGATGTGGGTTTGAGGTGTCTTTGCCTCAGTGGATTTCTCTTCCACGAACTTGTCTAGTTTTCTATTGAACCCATGTCATCTACACCTGGGACACAGTTTTCTAGTTCAAAATTGCATGTTATTGTGAATGTGCCTTGTTTTGCTTGTTTAGAGGCTGGTACCTGCAAAGTTTCCAGGGTAGGAAAGTAGTGCTTGTTAGGACAAGCAGTACTTCCTTGGAATGGCCCCAGATAAAAGATGTAAACAAATGCACACTTTTTTACAGCAAGAAAATGATGAATATTATGATACTGTAGATACCAATGCTTAAAAAATTATGTATTTTAATAATTAAAAGTTTCTATAGGTGATAGCTAACCAGTATAATGTCAGGAAAAGTCACTGGTGATGGGAAAAACAAAAAAAAAACAGCAAGGAAGAGCCTCTAAACTATTGTTCTGCCTAGAAGACCCTGTGTGCATAACCAGATAGCCTTGTTCACAGCCTTGGAAGACAAGACAGACAAGTGTGTTTTGTTTATGCATCACTGGATTTTTTACATATAGTGGTTCAGGAATTGCATCAGACAAGGCTTTTAATCTCCCTCTCATTTTACAATTCACTTTTAGATATGGTATGCCTACAGCATACTTACAAAAATTATTTAAATTAACCTACCCAGAACATCATGCTGCTGCAGTTAAATTGTACAACTGAACTCTTAGTTTACTGTCAGCAGCAGTGCTTCCTCTCCACTGTGGTAAACTGCCAAGTAAACACACACCTTAACTTCCAAAAGTGACCCAGGAGTCTTCATTTGCTATTCTTTTTTTAAATGTAATTTTCAGTACTAGATAATTTGAATGAGCAATTGATCAGAAAGAGGACATGTGTTGAAACACTTGCATATCTTGCAAGTAAAGTTTTGCATGTTGTACAAACAAATTCAGTCTATAGTTTCACATGAATGCTTAAAATAATTATTAAACAAGTCTTTGTTTTCATGCTGGGCTGAGGTTTCCTTCCACATCTGTAGTAAATTGTCCTAAGGAAAATTGATTCAAAAGAACTAGATTGTCTTTTAGTAGCATGGTTAGGATAGGCAGATGAGTCATGAAGAAGATTACTGTTATAGTTGATGTCAGGAAAAAAACTCCAGTTTTATGTATTATATTTCAGCAAGTAAAATACATAAAAATTTGGTCTCTTTAGCAAGATCATCTGGTTTCACTAAGTCTTGTGCCACTCTTTGAGCAGTCTACCTTCTATGTCTGAGAGATGAAATGCTAGAATATTTTAAAAAATCTTAGAATTTTATCTGTCAGTATTATTGCCACTTGCCAATTTTCCAGCATGTGATTGATGGCTAAGGTTTCTGCATCATGCATAATAATTCCAGGTGACTTTTGCAGACTGTATTTAAGTTGAATGGCATCTGTTGTAATTTAATGAGAAAATTGTCCTTCATCTCAACAGTGAATCCTGTACCACCAGTTCTTGCAGGCTTTCTCTCCAAGCAACATAAATAATTGTCTTTTCTGAGTTACTCCTTTACCTTTTTGGGGGGGGGGGCGGTATTAGACTTTATCTCTCTTCCTGATAGTGAGGGAGAGCTGTGTTACACTGTTAGAAATCAAGACAACCTATGTTACAAAAGAATGCTTTTCTTCAGAGCACTATTTTGCAAAGTATGTATGCGTGGCAGGACAGTTATTTTTTTAACTCAAGGCAGATAGTGTATAAAGTGAAAGTTCAGTGGAAGCCCAATTTGAACTGCCGGATTATACATTACGGTTTGAAGAAATGACATTAGTATAACATAGGAGGAAAACCCAGTGTCAACCAGCCTTCTTGAAAAGGGACAAAAAATACATTAATTTGTGATAATACTTATTTTAGGGAGTGGGAAATGAGCCGAAGAAGAAGTTATATTAGACTTTGCAGTTGTGCAAAGAAGAACGATGTGTATAAAAAAAAAGCAGCTAAATTATTGTGGAAGTTATACTCTGACATTTGTGTTCTTGTCTCTTCATTCTACATATGTAGCCACATGTAACTATTGCAGGTGAAGTCAACTTTTTGGAAACAACTCTAAAAAGTTCTGGTTTCAGCTGCAAATGACAAATATCATCCTAGTGCTGTTTCTGATTTCTGTCTTGCATAGTAAATGGGCACTGGCAAAAATCCAGAGAGTAATAATGTAAACTTGATTTTCAGTTTTGAGTTAGACACATAAGGAAAAAATTCCTGATCTGTAATATAATTTAAAACCCCAACTTATACTTAGACAAGAATTAAATATTCTATCCATATCTGATTTGCTTTTTATTGATGATCTATAGATAGTGTGGCCATTATTTCTGTGAAAAACTGCTCAGTTTTCTTCAAGCATTTCTCCCTGTGCTGTTAAACCATCTGTTGATGAATATAAGTAAATATTGTTATTGTAAAGATAGTCTCTAGTCTGGCCTGTAACGTGTGATCCAAATTAAATCTTGGCTCTCTGGGGAGTTGGTGATTTTTAGTGGTACTGAGTGTATGTGACTGAGAGTGTGTATAAAAACCACAAACCACCAAGGTCATTTTTATTTATTTATTTATTTGCTTTGGAGACCCAGCCTGTACTTGGGGAGGGGGTGATAGAAATCTGGGTGCATGAGGTAAGCCCTCCTTACATATGGAGTGAATTAGGAAAGGCTGAGAGAGAAAAATACTACGTTTTCCAGCGTCCATCATTATGAAACTGTAATATGTGTTAAGCAGCTGCCAACTTTACATGCTGAGCAGAATACTGACAGTAAGCTTGTCATCTTTAAGTTGCTCATTTTACCAATATGTTTCTCTTTGGTCTTGATGGAGGGAAAATCTTAGGCAATCTCAAATATATTAAGTAGTGAAGCACACCAAGTTAGAATTGTTTAAATGGAAAATTTAGCCACATTAATAGTGCATCATCTTTTTTCTATTAAGAAAAAAAATAGCAAAGGTTACAGGACAAAATTTAAATAAAACCAAGTTAAATAAAGACAGAGTGGCCCCATGGTGGGAAAAGAATTAGCCTAAAACAGCTTGAGAGGAAACAAACACATAGCAGGTCTATTTTCTCTATCTGTAAATAAATACAAAATTAAACACTGAAAATTGACCTAAGAGGCTCTCCTTGATTTTGGAAGAGATAATTCATTGGAAATACCAGAATAACAACAGGCATATGTCAGGTGTGGGTGAAAAAATAACTAAATTCTTAAATACTATTCAGAAAAGTATTTGAAATAACACCAAGAGTGTGTGGAATGATATTCTTTTGGGTTATAGTTGTCTACACGAGATCATTCTCAGTAAGTAAAGGAAAACAAGGGAAGGGCTTACTTTTCTGCATTTTTTTACAATGTGAAATTAGGCCCTTTTTCCAGATGTCCCTGTACAGATGTATCCAGTTGGGCAAGCCAAAAGGGTATTCTGCTGTTTCATTGAATAGAACTCTTTGTAAATTTAGCACACTACATTTATATAGTATTTGGCTAAGCAGCTACCTGAACTGATGCAGAGAAAGCAGATGAAATATACTCAAATTTAATATCTTGTGCCTTCACTTGTGCTGAGAAATATTTTTCTCAGTGAAATGTGAAATGCGAAATGCTAGTGTGAACTGAAATTAAATCTTAAGAGTAGGAAAACATCTAGGACTTAATTTCCAAAGATATAGAAAAAAAATGAGTGCAAAACATTCTGTGAATCAACCATATAATTCCAATATGAGTAATGGAATAAATTTTAATGGTATTACTAGAGGGTGAATTAAGCAGTTCCCAAATGATTAAAATGACATTGTGCACTTTGAAACAACACTGAATAAAGTATCAGATTGGAAACCTTGTGAAACCTTGTGATCAGAGAAATATTCATAAGTTCTGATCAAGTACATAGTAAAGACAGGCTTGAATAAATGCCCTTTGTACCCTTATCCAAAGTAAACCAAAATGCTGAGGTATGTAATAACATTACTGTTGTTAGTGTATCATTCAGAATAACTTCTGAATGCATTCAAATTAATGCATTATGAATACTCCTGGATTTTATTAGGGACTCTATGTCCCCTCTTCTGGACAGCAGAAATTATTTCAACTGCATACTCTGCATGCTGGCATAAAATACACATTTTCACTTAGTCTCTGTTTTCCACAGTTTAACTCAAAGTGTTAAAAGTGCTTCTGCTAAATATAAACCAGGTTTTCCACTAGCTCTTTTATATTTTTGATTTCCCAATATTTCTCAGTATTTCTCTTAATTTGGCAGGTCAGTCTGTTTATGGAGGCACTGACCATGATTATCTTCTGTTGGTTTTGTTTTTGCAGGAGGCAATCAGAACTTTGTAGAATCAGGGTTTTTTCTTAAATTTCCAATGTTCTTCTAATTGAGAGATGAAGAGAGACAAAAGGAGACAAAAAACCTAATGACTTTTTAACAAATACATTTTTAAGTGTATTTGCATAATGGTAATATTCTTAATTGAAACTTTTCTTAAGAAACACCAAATTTGTCCTAATCTGCTGAAGTCCTATAAAAAGCAACACTCTAAGAGCTCGTAGTCTAAACATGCTAATATAGAATGGTTCTAGTTTAGGAGTATAAAGCTTGTGAGGTTCAGTCTCAGGTTGCTTCTTTACTTCTTGAGTCACTGCTGTGATCTACAAAATAGCTGCCATTTGATGTTTCTGGTTTCACCTTTATCTGAAGCATTTTGGTGCAAGAATTATAGGGGAAAAGTACAGTTCTTCTAATAAGACAAAAACTGACAGATCTGATTTCACTCAAAAGTAAGCAAAAAATTGCTGTGAATTGGAATGAAATTTGTTAGGTATTGGCAGTAGCGCAGCTTGTTTCAGTACTACAATTAGAACGAGTCTGCAGCCTTCATATATCCCAACTGACATCAGTCTGGAATGACTTTTCCAGAAAGAGTAGTATGGTGAAGAACAGAGTAATGTGTAGGCATCCTCAGCCGTGGCATGCCAAACAATGAACCATGTGGTTTACTTGTTCAGTTTTTTAAAAAGAAACTGCTACAACATTACTATATTTCCCTACAACCACCCAGAACGCTGGACACTGTGCAAAATGGATAATTTAAGTGTGTAACTAGGATATGTGTTTAAGAAAGATCTATCTTATACCATGGTATGAAATGATCTCATGATTTGTAAATTGTTTTCCCAGATTAATTATAATCCTGAAATTCAGGAATATTTAAATCACCCTGATTATATAGATAGATTATAGTCTTTATGTGTATACACATGATATACATAATTAGAGAAATGTGCTTCATTCAAACCAACTGCAATCATGAAATTACTTTTTCCCATTAAACTTTACAGGAGGCTGTGATTACATCCTTTTTATTTTAATATCAGTTCCCTGCAATTCCCAAGCTCTCAAATGTTTCAAACCAGCTGTAGTAGTAGGACTTTTAATTATACTCTTGCTTAGTGAGTGACATATAGCTCTTTCTCAGTTTGAATTAGCCCTGGAAAAACAGATAGGAGTGATGTGAACTAAAAAACTAAATGCAGAACAGCTGTGGACAGAAATGAATGCCTTGATTGAAAACACTCCCCTGGTAGTTTTCTTGAATGTTGCTATGGTACAAAAATTGTGGTTTTATTATAGGTTTTCTAAAGTGACAGGTGTTCTTTAGAGCACCTTTCCTGTGCTTTAGCTTTAATTTTGAAAACTAAGTTGTTCTATAGTTGTTATAAGTTCTATATATTCAAAGAGACAGCACATTATTTTTCCTGCAGTGACTATGTGTAAGTTTACCATGTCTAAAATGCATCTTGACAGAATCTTTTCTGGGGAAGGGTCTGGCCTGCATTGGGTATAATTTCTGATGATTTAGACGTTATTAATAAGCTTCCTGTAATTGAAAAATAAACAAACTATGAAATTATTGAACTGAGACATCAATTAAAAGTGATTTCTTGATAAATTGTATTTCTCTTTTTAAAAATTTTTAATTTTGAAAATATGAACATTTTGCTTTAAAAATATAACCTGTGCCACTATAAATATGCAAATTTTAAATTGAGAACTTAATATTTGTTGCATTTTTACTTAGGGTAAGTCAGGTTAATAGTATCAGAAAAATTATCTGAGCCTTATTTCCGTCACAGTAGCAATTCTTCAGAGCCATGGGAGATTTTAGAAAATAAAAAGGAAAAGTGTAACCAAACCACCAAAACAAATCTGTCTTAAAGTATGGTCTTTGGAAATGACATTTCCAACTTCCCAGGTGCAGTTGGATTGTTAACTGTGTCAGCAATAGCTCAGAATCCAACAGATTCTGGGTTTGGTGCTTCTCAGCTCAGTAGCACTTTGTGTAACCAACCACACAACTTTGAAACAAACAACAACTCGGGGCAAGAATCCAGAACAGTTGCAAAAACATAGATTTTTCTCTTTGTCTTGAAGAAGTATCATTGCTGAGCATGACTTTTCATCATGGGCTGTACTTCTAAATTCACTTTCTATCAGCTTTGTCTCGTTCATACTCAGGATTTAGCTAAGTGTTCCAATAGACCTCACAAATCTCTGTTGACTTCCATAGCTAACCACTGAACATGAACTGAAATTTTGACTTGTTTTAATATCAGCATATTAGCCTGAGATAAGTGTTACAATGCTTGCTGGGGACTCGGTGTGATTAGAGACATGCCCCTGCAGAGTCGGCCGACAGAAACTGTGGCAGCATGTGGCAGAAAACCTCAAGTTATTTGGAATAGCAATACTTTGGAGCAGTGATAATACTTGTTTCAGCTCAAAACCTCTTAAGGACGTCCTTTACTTTGGGAGGTTGAAAGTATGTACCAAGTTGAAAGTATGTCTCTCCCTGAAGAGTCAAGTGGGAAAAATTTCTCCTGGAGGAGTTAAATCCAAAAATCAAACCCACATATGTTGACTCTCTCCTCTGCTGGAAGAATGTGTCTCTCTTTACCAGTTACAGAAGGTGTCACAAGCAGCCAGTTTATGTACCTAACTCTGACACTTGGCTTGGGAATATATATAAAATACCCAGAGCAGTGATTCAAAGACATTTGGAATGGTGTCATTTTTGTTCATCTCACAGGACATACTACCAGAAGAAACTACACCAAGCTCCTTTTGAAATCTCTGAATTAATGCTTGAACATGTAACCATGCTTGTGCTGAATACTCTCTTTGCATTTTTTTTTTTTTTTGCGTATGAAGTTTCTATAAGCCTATGTAGTTCTCTTGAATCAAACAATATCACTACTCAGAGATTAAATTCTGGATTCCTTGGCCAGATGTTTAATTCTATGAAAGGTTATTGCAGTATTCTAGGTGGTATTAATAAATAAATAAATGTAATATTTTCCACTAGAAAAACAGCTAAAGTCAGAACATTTCAGCTAATGTCAGCATATATGGCTGACATTTCTGTCACCTGCAGCTTCTTAAAGATTGATACATTTGGGGGTTTTATATTGCAAGATAAGCTTCATGAAGCCATACTAGAGAAAGAATGGAGAATGAAGGGAAATATGGATTTTGCAATTATATCTGAGCATAAATCATCTTGCTTCATATTGCTTCCAAGTTTTCTGTTCTCTTATTTTGGATTAAAATGAACTAGTTTAAACACAAACTAGTGCAATTACAAACAAAAAATATTGTTCTTTGATTTTTGTGTTTTGATAAAAACTATGCAGTTTTTCTTAAAAATCTGATGTTCAACCTGAATGCTTAGGGTATTTCAAGGGAACATACAACAGCTAACCTTTCACCACCAGAATTTAAACTTGAATTAATACCCTTTGTTCAATTAATACCCTGTCTGAATATGAGTTGAGCATGTTTAACAAGATCCTAAAAGTAGGCTACAAAAATGCTGTTTTCCTAGCTCCATTTGATTGAAATGGATTCCTGTGTAGTATTTTCAGAATCCCTCACCACAGTTAGTTTTGCTCTGTAATCTGATAGCTATTTGCTTTTTCAGCTGAAGCAAAACAAAATAAACAATGCAAAATTGTCCTGAAAATGAACATTAACAATAAAAGCCCAGCTGCTGTAAGAAGAATCTATTAATTCTTATTGGTGTAGGGTAAATCACAAACTCTAAAGGGCTTTCCTAGGATACATCCAGAGAGGAGTGGGAGGACAGTCATTACCTTGCTTTTCTTAGGCAGCATGAGAAGGACAGCTCAGCCAGATTTTGGACATGAAATTTCTTCCCACTAATGAGAACTATTTTTAAAGCACTTAGAATGTTTTGTTAGCTATAGTAATAATAATGGAGTTATTAATATAGCTTCACTCTGTCTAGACAGATCTATATCTAGCTGAAAATGATGAGAACAAAAAGAAGAGAAACAGATTCATTTCTGAATTCAAACATCTCTAATTCCAAAAGTTTCACTGAGTTCCCACCACCCACCATGCTGAAATGACACTAGTGTACATGAAGTTGGCAGAACATGATGTTTATGGCAAGCATGCACCGTTACTTTTTTGGATTGCACCAAGCACTCACTGTCATGTTTAGCAGCCAGGGCTCAAAGGTTGCTCAAAGGCCAGAGCTGATATCAAAAGTCAGGTGTCCCAGTTACACAAATAGAACTAAAATTTTGTGTGAAGCAAACAGATATGTCCCCAAATGTGAGAAATGGATTTGTAAAGGATTCTCAAAACCTGACTGAAAGCTCACACAGTCTTGTACATCTGTAGGTAAACTCTGAGATAAGGTGTGCTGACTTAGAAAAGCCATGGAATACAGATTGTTGAGAGAGAACTAGAAACAAATTTCAAACTATGGCCTTGTAAAAAGACCAGATATTTTGGAGAATTAGTACTGTGAAAGATGAATCGTAGCAAGACCACATGGGGTTAAATAGATGATTGCTGTTAGAATTGTTAGCAGCATTGTGTGGCAAAAGCTAATAAGCTGAAAAACATTTATAAGGTATTGAAACCAGGAAATAGGTTGGCTTCTGATAGAATGGCATTGAGTTTTACATCTCGTGTCTCAGCCTTCTACGAGACTGATAATGGAATAAAATCTTTTAAAAGTTGCCCCGTCTCTGTAGAGCTGGGAGTTTCCAACACCCAAACTCCTGCAGATCAGCACAATTCACTTGTCCTGTCCCCCCTAGAAGCCTATGGCCCTGTGCCTTTGCACCACAGGCCAAACAGCCTGGCAACCTTTCATCCTTCCAGGGCAAACAAGTGCTCAGTTCCCACTGCAGCAGCCACGTTCCCTCCAGCTGCAGGTAATCTCTTACAAACCTGTGTCATAGTGACCCCCATCCCCAGAGGAGCTGTCCACTTCTTCTTTTGCTCGAGAAGAAGCTCTTTGGGAGAAGCTCCCTCAAGTCAAGCAGCTGCCTCAAACTCTTCTGTAGAGCAAACTGCCCTCTTCTTGCCTATTTTCCCCCTACCACTTACCAAGTGGTTTAACACTTATAGAGGATAAATTATAGCTCTCGTGTAGTAAAGGTATTCTGCAGTTTTTTTACCATGTATCGTCTGGCATTGGGAATTTGGGTAGCTCCTGAATGACAAAAAAGTTAGTTCCCCAGACTAACTCTCACTCATTGAACCTTTCATTCTTTTCCTAATGTTAAAATGTGCATTTCAACATTGTTTCAGGATTTTGTGGGTCTTTAATTTTTTTCTGCTAGAATGTCAAATGCTTCAACTCCACTGAAAGTAAAGAGCATGACTGCAACACTGACCATTTTTCTTTTAGTGGTTCATAATCCTCCTCAGGCACAGTGCAACTCTCTGGAAATATTCAGTGGTTTTCCGTATTTCTGGATGTTTTAAACTCTGCTTATTACTGTAATTTAGAACTCTTGTATTTCCATCAGTGAAAAAAAGTCTTGAGAAAATGTGCTTGCAGATCTCCTCATTGGGAGAGGAAGGAAGGGGGGAAATACTGGTATCAGTGGGGTGGCAGTGTTTTACTGTGGTGAAAGCATCATACTATTGTTATATCCTTGATACCAAATTGGGAAACTGCACAAGGGTCCTCTGCTAGCTCAACCCGAGTTCCCAAATCCTTAAATCCCCCAAACCCGTATCCCACCAGATATCACCCAGCCAGCAATCTCATCTTCCCTGATCTCTATGTACCAAGGCCTTTCCATCCATGATCAATTTACTCCAGTACTATTGATGCTTTTTCTTTGCCAGTTCACCCCAGACTCCTGAGATTATGTCTTGAAGATTTCTCCTCCACTGTGTCCTGGATACTCATCTGTAAGCTCCCTATTTCTGTCTACATTCAAATCCTTTTCCACCTGTGCATTTACCCCATTAACCTCCCTCCCCATTCCAAATCTCCGTGTCTGTAGGAACAATTACTGACAGGTCCATTTATGTTTTTAAAGCTACGGATTTATGAACCTTCCCCATGTCCTCT